>NC_057806.1:548459736-549112797 GCF_018294505.1 Triticum aestivum
TGAGTGTGCCCTGAGAAAGAGATATGTGCAGCTCCTATCGGGATTTGTCGGCACATTCGGGCGGTATTGCTGGTCTTGTTTTAACCTGTCGAATTGTCTTGTTGTACCGGGTTACCGAGTCTGATCGGTGTGTCTCGGGTGGAGGTCTATTCCTTTGTTGACCGTGAGATCTTGTCATGGGCTAAGTTGGGACTCCCCTGGAGGGATTGAACTTTCGAAAGCCGTGCCCGCGGTTATGGGCAGATGGGAATTTGTTAATGTCCGGTTGTAGATAACTTGAACTAAACTTAATTAAAATGAATCAACTGTGTGTGTTACCGTGATGGCCCCTTCTCGGCGGAGTCCGGGAAGTGGACACGGTGTTGGAGTTATGCTTGCGCAGGTTGTCCCTTTAGACTCTCGCTCGCGCTTGCCTCCTCTTCTCGCTCTCTTTTGCGAATAAGTTAGCCACCATATATGCTAGTCACTTGCTGCAGCTCCACATATAATTGCCTTACCCTTCCTATAAGCTTAAATAGTCTTGGTCGCGAGGGTGCGAGATTTCTGAGTCCCCGTGGCTCACAGATACTATAACTCCAGATGCAGGTCCAGGTGATTCCGCTCCAGGTGACGAGTACGAGCTCAAGTGGGAGTTCGACGAGGACTCTCAGCGTTACTACGTTTCCTTTCCCGATGATCAGTAGTGGTGCCCAGTTGGGGGTGATTGGGACCATTGTCGCATGTTGGGTTTTCTTCTATTTTGGCGCCGTAGTCGGGCCATGAGTGTTTTGGATGATGTAATGTTATTTATGTACTTGATTGACGTGGCGAGTGTAAGCCAACTATTGTCTCCCCTTTATTATTCATATTACATGGGATGTTGTGAAGATTGCCTAACTTGCGACTTATGCCTTCAATGCGATTATGTCTCTAAGTCGTGCCTCGACACGTGGGAGCTATAGTCGCATCGAGGGTGTGACAAGTTGGTAATCAGAGCCTTCCCCGACCTTAGGAGCCCCATTGCTTGATCGTTTTTAGCAGCCGAGTTGTGTCTAGAAAAATGTTTTGAGTCATTTGGGAATTATATATCGGAGAGCTTAGGAGTTCTTTTTACTTCCCAGTCTCCTCATCGCTCTGGTAAGGCATCCTGACGTAGAGTTTTGACTCTTCTCTTCTCAAATTTCACTAAAAAAAATTTAGGATCACGCGAGTATCTTGGAATCGTTCCGATGGCTTATGATGAGAATATTGTCTTGGTGCCTCCTGTCAGGGGTTTAGTGGAAGTGTCCCGGGGAGTTGAGCTCTGAGGTGTTGTCATCATAATTTTATCGTTGCAATTCTGGAATACTTGAGATATGTTCGCCGACATCGAAAATCTCTTTTATGCAGTTCGTTGGTGAGATAACCTCGACGCCACCCAGTACTGGGGCGGGAGTTCGGGAGTATCGCCATAACTTGTATAACGGAGGATTTTCGAAGGTTGAGGTAGATGGTTTCCGAAGTTTTCTTGGTTATGTGTTGAAGGATGGATACAACTGGATGTAGGATTTGCTAGTTTGGGTGAGATATTATGCTTCCCCTGTATCCCCAACACCTGATTGCATAACAGGAAAGGTTCGGGAGTTTCATAGGTGGTAATTCTAGTAGCTCTAGTTCTTCTTCCACGGATATTGGTTTGAGATTGGGATTTCTTACCGATTATTCGTTCTTGATCCGTACCTTGTTGATTTATTTCTCTACCTTAATTCTACGTGGCTTCTCAATTTATGGATATGTGACCATTTGAAGAGGAATGCATTCATTCATCTTGTTTGGATGTGAAGACTATATGTGGCAATTTTCATTCCATTGGATTCAGCTTCAATATTTATCTGTCAATGTGCTTATGGTGGTCAACCTCTTCAGGATGGCTCCTCCAACGCGCATGACTCCGAATCCTGATCCGCCACCGCCTCCACCTCCTCCAGAGGCATGGCAAGCTGTGATGGCCGCAACCAATGCAAACACACAGCTGATCATGCAAATTCTTCAAGAGCGCAATCAAGGCAGTCAAGGGAATCAAGGCAGCAATCAGAGTCACTTTGCTACACTCAACCAGTTCCTTGTTAACGGGCCAAAGACTTTCAGCAATTGTGTTGAGGCAACCGATGCTGACGATTGGCTTGTGGATCTGTGTAAGCATTTAAAGTGCAGTAACATCAGGCCTGAGGACTTTGTGAAGTTCGCTTCCTTCCAACTCAAAGATCAAGCTGCAGAATGGTTCCAGCAGTACAAGGATTCCAGAGGTGGACGTGTTATCACTTGGGATGATTTCCGTCGAGATTTCCGAGCTCATCATATTCCGCAGAGCGTGGTTGAAAGCAAGCGTGAGGAATTCCGCAATCTGAAGCAATGCTCTTTGTCTGCCTATGACTACAACAAGTTGTTCCAGAAGCTTGCCCGCTTTGCCAAGCAGGACGTGCCTGATGAGAAGAGCATGATATATCAGTTCAGGGGTGGTCTCAGAGAAGATATTCAGCTCGCTCTTGTTCTCTTTGAGCCCTTGAGGTACGATGAGTTCTACAACATGGCACTGAAGCAAGAGGCTGCTCAGTTGAGGTGTGATGCTTCCAGGAAGCGAGTCAGAGATGTTACTCCTTCTTCCTCTACTCAAGTGGCCAAGCAGCAGAAGTTTTGGCTTCCTCCTCCTCCGTTCCGTCAGCCGTATCAGCAGAAGAGCAAAGGTGGCAGTGGTTCTTCCCACCCACCCAACCCTGGCTTTCAGAACAAGACTTCGTCTCGAGCTCCAAGATCGAGTGCTCCGTATCACCATCCGCTTTCAGAGGTCACGTGCAACAAGTGCCAACAGAAGGGTCACTATGCCAGCAAGTGTCTCAACTAGAGGCGTCTTCCTCCTCCTCCTCCTGTCAGATCGGCAAGTACAACTGTGGTCAAGCATAACCCCAAGCACGCCAAGGTCAATTTGCTAAATGCAGCTCAGGCAAAGGACTCGTCAGATGTGATCATGGGTAACCTTCCTGTTAATGATATTCCTGCGAGAGTTCTTTTTGACACGGGTGCATCGCATTGTTTCATGTCAAAGCCATTTTTTACCAAGCATGAGTTCGTTTCTTCTCATTTGGGTAAACAAATGGATATCGTTTCTCCTGGCAAACGTTTGAGTGCTAGTCTGGAGGTGCCAGATGTTACTATCACGCTGGGCGACTACAAGTTCCTTTCTTCCCTAATGGTTCTTGGTAACTCGGATATTGATCTTATTCTCGGGATGGATTGGCTTTCTAAGCACAAGGCTCAGCTTGATTGTGCAGCCAGGCAGATTCAATTGACTCATTCGTCTGAGGATGTAATTGTCTTTGCCGCTCGGGATAATACCATCCTGTTGTTTTCTCTCAATGAGAAGGGTGAATTGGACGCCATCTCTCAAATTCCAGTCGTTTGCGAATATCAAGATGTCTTTCCAGAAGAGCTCCCAGGAATGCCTCCGCACCGGCCAGTTGAATTCGTTATTGATCTTGAGCCTGGCATGGAACCTGTGTGCAAACGTCCTTACAAGCTCGGACCCGAAGAGTTGAAGGAGCTGAAGAAGCAATTCGATGAGCAAGAAAGAATGGGTCTTATCCGGCCTAGTTCTTCTCCGTGGGGTTGTGGTGTTCTTTTTATGAAGAAGAAGGATGGAATGGACCGACTTTGTGTTGATTACCGTCCAGTGAACAAGAAGACCATCAAGAATAAATACCCACTTCCCAACATCAATGAGCTGTTCGAACAACTCAAAGGTGCCCAAGTATTCTCCAAGCTTGATCTCCGTATGGGTTATCACCAAATTCGCATTCGTGAAGAAGATATTCCCAAGACAGCATTCAGAACAAGCTTTGGTTCATATGAATACACTGTCATGTCTTTTGGCCTCGCCAACGCTCCTCCGACGTTCTCTCGCATGATGAACTTCATCTTCAACGCCTACACCAATGACTTCGTTTTGGTCTATCTCGACGACATTCTGGTTTTCTCCAAGAACAAGGAAGATCATGCCAAGCACTTGCGTTTGGTTCTTGATAAGCTCGGAGAACATCAGTTCTACGCCAAGTTCTCCAAGTGTGAATTTTGGCTCGATGAGGTTCTTTATCTTGGTCATATCATCTCTGCCAAGGGCATTTCCGTGAATCCTGAGAAGGTGTCTGCAATTGTGAATTGGGAACCTCCTCAGAACGTGAAGCAACTCCGCAGTTTTCTCGGTCTCGCAAGCTATTGCCGAAGATTCGTTGAAAACTTTTCCAAGATCGCAAAGCCTCTCTCTAATCTTCTTCAGAAGCACGTCAAGTACGTTTGGTCTCCGGAGTGTGATATTGCTTTCAACACTTTGAAAGAGAAGTTGATCACTGCTCCAGTCTTGACTCCGCCTGATGAATCCAAGCTGTACGAGGTCTTTTGTGATGCCTCTCTCCAAGGTCTTGGCGCAGTTTTGATGCAAGAGAAGAAAGTTTTTGCTTATACCTCTCGCCTGTTGAAGCCTAATGAGAAGAACTACCCCACTCATGATCTCGAGTTGGCGGCAGTTGTGCATGCTCTTTTGACTTGGAGACATCTTCTTTTGGGAAGAAAAGTGGACATTTTCACTGATCACAAGAGTCTCAAGTACATCTTCACTCAGCCTAATCTCAACCTCAGGAAAACTCGTTGGGTCGAAATGATTCAAGAGTATAATCCGAGTATTGAGTATACTCCAGGCAAGGCCAATGTGATTGCTGACGCTTTGAGCAGAAAGGCTTACTGCAACAGTCTGATTCTTAGGCCTTATCAACCCGAGCTTTGTGAAGCTTTCCGCAAACTTAATCTGCAAGTTGTTCCTCAAGGTTTCCTTGCCAATCTTCAAGTCTCTCCTACCTTAGAAGACCAGATTCGCCAAGCCCAGCTTCTTGATGCTATGGTGAAAAAGGTGAAGATTGGCATTGCCAAGAGTCAGTCCAAGTACAAGTGCTACCGCCTTGATGACAAGGACACTCTCTTCTTCGAGGATCGTATTGTTGTGCCCAAAGGTGAACTTTGTAAAGTGGTCATGAACGAGGCTCACAATTCTCTCCTCTCCATCCACCCTGGGAGCACGAAGATGTATCAGGACCTCAAGCAAGCTTATTGGTGGACTCGAATGAAGCACGAGATCGCTCAATTCATGAATGAATGTGATGTCTGCAGAAGAGTGAAGGCAGAACATCAAAGGCCAGCAGGTCTCCTCCAACCTCTTGCCATTCCAGAATGGAAGTTTGACCACATTGAAATGGACTTCGTGACTGGGTTTCCAAAGTCCAAGCGTGGCAATGATGCAATATTCGTTGTCATCGACAAGCTCACCAAAGTGGCTCACTTTCTGCCTATCAAAGAGTCGATCACTGCAGCTCAATTGGCGGAACTCTATACCTCTCGAATTGTCTCTCTCCACGGTATTCCTCAAGTGATATCTTCAGACCGTGGCAGCATCTTTACCTCCAAGTTTTGGGATTCTTTTCAGAAGGCCATGGGCACGAACATCTGCTTCAGCACTGCTTTCCATCCTTAAACAAGCGGTCAAGTCGAGCGTGTCAACCAGATTCTTGAAGGTATGTTCAGAGCTTGTGTGATCTCCTTCGGCATGAAGTGGGAGGATTGTCTTCCTTATGCTGAATTCTCCTACAACAATAGTTTTCAAGCAAGTTCGGGCAAGGCCCCATTTGAAATTCTGTATGGCAGGAAGTGCCGTACCCCTCTCAACTGGTCTGAAACCGGTGAACGTCAACTTTTGGGTAATGACTTAATCACAGAAGCAGAAGAAATGTGCAAAGTCATTCGAGATAACCTCAAAGCGGCCCAATCCCGCCAGAAGAGCTACTATGATAGTAAGCACCGTGATTTGGCTTTCGAGATCGGAGATCATGTTTACCTCCGCGTCTCTCCTATGAAAGGTACTCGTCGCTTCGGTATGAAAGGGAAGCTTGCCCCTAGATACGTGGGACCTTTCAAGATTGTCAGCAAGAGAGGCGACCTCGCCTATCAACTCGAGCTTCCTTCAAACTTTGCAAATGTTCATGACGTGTTCCATGTCTCTCAGCTTCGAAAGTGCTTCAAGACTCCTGACTGCACCATCAACTTCGAGGACATTGAGCTCCAAGAAGATCTCTCTTATCGTGAGCACCCAGTCGCTATTCTTGAAGAGACTGAACGCAAGACTCGCAACAAGTCAATCAAATTCCTCAAAGTCAAGTGGTCTCACCACTCCGACCGTGAAGCTACCTGGGAACGCGAGGATCACCTCCGTTCTGAGTACCCGGAGTTCTTTCAGTCCTAGATCTCGAGACGAGATCTTTTCGTAGTGGTGGAGTGTTGTAACACCCCGGATGTAACTTTCCCTATTTGTACTCCAACTCTTGCCGTTTCCTGCGTTAAGCTATATTTATTTCTCGGGTTCGGGTCTTTGTCTCCGTGTGTTGTTTTCTTTGTCATGCATCTCATATCATGTCATCATGTGCATTGCATTTACATACGTGTTCATCTCATGCATTCGAGCATTTTCCCCGTTGTCCGTTTTGCATTCCGGCGCTTCGTTCTCCTCCGGTGGTCATTTCTAGCTTTCTTTCGTGTGTGGGGATTAAACATTTCCGGATTGGACCGAGACTTGCCAAGCGGCCTTGGTTTACTACCGGTAGACCGCTTGTCAAGTTTCGTGCCATTTGGACTTCGTTTGATACTCCAACGGTTAACCGAGGGACCGAAAAGGCCTCGTGTGTGTTGCATCCCAACACCCCTCCAATTTGGCCCAAAACCCACCAAACTCTGCTCCATGTCCTAGAGCATTCGATCACGATCGCGTGGCCGAAAATCGCACCTCATTTGGACTCTCCTAGCTCCACTTATGCCTATAAATAGCCCCTCCATTTTCGGATCTCTCCCTCTCCGAAACCCTAGCCAAAAAAAAGAGATCTCGCGCGCCGGACACGTCCGGACGCGCCGGACACGTCCGCCGCTCCTCCCGGACCAATGACGCGCCGCCACCTGTCCCGCGAGGGACCGCTTTGCCGCCTCCCAGCCGCCGGCCCGCGAGGCCCGGGGCCGGCCCTCCCCGCCGACCCCTCGGGCCAGAGGAGCCCCGCGCGCCGCCTCCTTCGTCTTCCTCCGCCCTCGCCGCCCATCGCCATCCGTCACCGCCTGTGTCGCCGGTCGCCGCCGCACCGGGCCGCCGTCTGCTCCACTCTGCCCCGAGCCGGCGCCGACCTCGCCGCCGCTCCCCTCCGTCCGCGGCGCCGCCTCCTCCACCGAGCCGGACCACCGCCCCGGCCTCTCCCTCCTCGTCTCCTACTCCGGCCACGACGAACTCTAGCGAGAGCTCCAAGTCCGGTCAACCTCGGGATCCGCGCCGCCGATCTGGATCTGAGATCTGAAAATATCTCGGTTGACTTTCCCCCTCTCCCTTATAATTTTTATGCCTACTTTGACCTATCGTATCTCCGCATCCGTAGCTCCGATCTGAGCATATAGTATATCAAAATGTTCGCCTCAACGAGTACATCATTTCATTCCATTGAATCATTTTAATTTGAGTGCATCTTGATGCCCGAAATGCTGTTAGAAGGAGGCTTCGTGAGTTAATTGTCAGATCTGCTAGTTCATCTTAGACTTTTGTCATTTTTGCCATGATTATTGTGCGCATGCTATGCCTGTGAGTCCTTCATATGTTTTGTTAAGGATTTTGTCTTCTTTGCAGAGGTGTGACCCATGCATTTTGTTGATGTGTGTGGTGACTTGTGCAAGCTTGCAAAGTGAGGCACCCGGTAAATCTGTTTTCAGGGACTTAGTAGTTTTCACTAAGTCTGGGATTATTTGGTTCATGATGCCATATGTTCAGCTTGTTTCCTAGTGATCCGTGCCTCTTTTGAGGATGATCAGTAAAGGAGTTTTGATAATCATGTTATGCTCTATCCATCCATGTCTTTGCTTGACATTATGGAGCACCCTAGCTTGAGTCAATCGAGCTCTACTTTTGCTTCGTGGTGAATCTAGGCAGATCGTCAATCGTTTGCGATTTTGCCGATGCTATTGTAGTTGATCCGTGCATGCTATGCCATTGTTCTTGCCATTTCTAGCTTGTATTTTGTGCCTTCTTAATGGATGCATGCTTTTCTTGCCATGACTTGCACCGTGGTGAGTGCATCGAGCTCGTAAACATGCCTTCGTGAGTATATTTCAGCATGTCTCAGTTTTCACTAAGTCTGAAAACTGATTGTGTTTTAGCTATGTTCGTGTGCCCGTTAGTATATTTTGTGATCCCTTTTGGCCCCAGGTCACTTAGGGACTTTTGTTAAGCTTGTTGAGTAGCTCCATGCCATGTTCTTACTTGTCTTAATCAGGTCATGTATCATGTTTCTTTGCTGCTCCGAAGAGGGCTTCGTGATCTGAAATTTCAGACAAGTGTTAATTTCACTAAGTCTGAAATCTGTTTTGCATTTGCGTTTTTGCCATGATTGTTTGAACCTCCTAATGGATGATTTGGCCGTAGCTCAGTGCTAGACTATTGTTAAGCATCTTGTGTGCATCCATACCATGTATTTTGTTGTCATGTTTGGTGGCTGTAGCATGTTCATCTCATTGTATTTAGATGCCTACTTGCTGTAAATTGCAGACCGGTGTCATTCTTAAAACGCTTGCCATTTCGAAACCGTAACTCCGATATCATTTTCAAGCGATTTCATCTCATATTTCCAGTGGCACACTTGGAATTCCAAGTTGAGGCCAGGTTCATGCATTTCCTGTCATATCTTGCATTTTGCATCCCGCATCGCATCCCGCATAGCATATCATCATTGCATCGTATCGCTTGATCCTTGCACGTGGTTGATTGTATCCTTGTTGCTTGTTTGTCTTGTTTGGGTACAGCCGGGAGACGAGTTCGCTAACGAGGAGCCCGTTGAGTTTTCTTGTGAGGATCCAGTCAACTCTGACAACTGTGCAGGCAAGATGTTCATACCCTCGAAATCACTACTATCTTTGCTATGCTAGTTTGCTCGCTCTTGCTATGCCAATGCTACGATGCGTACCGTTTGCTTGTCAGCCTCCCAAATTGCCATGTCAACCTCTAACCCACCATGTCCTAGCAAACCGTTGATTGGCTATGTTACCGCTTTGCTCAGCCCCTCTTATAGCGTTGCTAGTTGCAGGTGAAGATTGGAGCCGTTCCTTGTTGGAACATTTATTTACTTGTTGGGATATCATTATATTGCTATGTTATCTTAATGCATCTATATACCTGGTAAAGGGTGGAAGGCTCGGCCTCTCGCCTAGTGTTTTGTTCCACTCTTGCCGCCCTAGTTTCCATCATATCGGTGTTATGTTCCCGGATTTTGCGTTCCTTACGCGGTTGGGTTATAATGGGAACCCCTTGATATTTCGCCTTGATTAAAGCTATTCCAGCAATGCCCAACCTTGGTTTTACCATTCGCCACCTAGCCTTTTTTTCCCTTGGGTTACCGGAGCCCAAGGGTCATCTTATTTTAAACCCCCCCCCCCGGGCCAGTGCTCCCTCTGAGTGTTGGTCCGAACTGGGCAGCCTGTGGGGCCACCTCGGGGAAACTTGAGGGTTGGTTTTACTCGTAGCTTGACCTATCTGAGTGTGCCCTGAGAAAGAGATATGTGCAGCTCCTATCGGGATTTGTCGGCACATTCGGGCGGTGTTGCTGGTCTTGTTTTAACGTATCGAATTGTCTTGTTGTACCGGGTTACCGAGTCTGATCGGTGTGTCTCGGGTGGAGGTCTATTCCTTTGTTGACCGTGAGAGCTTGTCATGGGCTAAGTTGGGACTCCCCTGCAGGGATTGAACTTTCGAAAGCCGTGCCCGCGGTTATGGGCAGATGGGAATTTGTTAATGTCCGGTTGTAGATAACTTGAACTAAACTTAATTAAAATGAATCAACTGTGTGTGTTACCGTGATGGCCCCTTCTCGGCGGAGTCTGGGAAGTGGACACGGTGTTGGAGTTATGCTTGCGCAGGTTGTCCCTTTAGACTCTTGCTCGCGCTTGCCTCCTCTTCTCGCTCTCTTTTGCGAATAAGTTAGCCACCATATATGCTAGTCACTTGCTGCAGCTCCACATATAATTGCCTTACCCTTCCTATAAGCTTAAATAGTCTTGGTCGCGAGGGTGCGAGATTTCTAAGTCCCCGTGGCTCACAGATACTATAACTCCAGATGCAGGTCCAGGTGATTTCGCTCCAGGTGATGAGTACGAGCTCAAGTGGGAGTTCGACGAGGACTCTCAGCGTTACTACGTTTCCTTTCCCGATGATCAGTAGTGGTGCCCAGTTGGGGGTGATTGGGACCGTTGTCGCATGTTGGGTTTTCTTCTATTTTGGCGTCGTAGTCGGGCCATGAGTGTTTTGGATGATGTAATGTTATTTATGTACTTGATTGACGTGGCGAGTGTAAGCCAACTATGTTCTCCCCTTTATTATTCATATTACATGGGATGTTGTGAAGATTGCCTAACTTGCGACTATGCCTTCAATGCGATTATGTCTCTAAGTCGTGCCTCGACACGTGGGAGCTATAGTTGCATCGAGGGTGTGACAAGGATTTTTACCGTGCATTATAATAACGGAAACTACAATGGTTGAAGACTCCAAAGACTAGGAGAATTTGAAGGCTCTGAAGAATTCCCATAGTGAAGTGACTTGGAAGGCTTTGAATAGGATCCACTTAAGTTATTCTCGTACCCTTCTGAATTTCCTTACTGAAGAACCCCTGGCTTACATATTTTAGATGAAGAGCTTCACCCTGAACCAAAGACAACACTACAAAGACTTTTCCTATGATCCAGCCTTATGGAATTTGTCACACTATTGAAGTTGTCGATACCTGAGATGAAGGTGTGTTAGAGAAATACCAGAACATTGAGCGTCAAGACTCAAGATTTTGGCCGTCAAGAAAACCCCAAGACAGGAGATATCAACTATGGAATGATAGCTCATGGCAAATATATGGGCATAAACACGGCTATCCATGATATTATCGCCCGCTTATGCTATTGTCACCGTGCTGAGTTAAGCATGCATTTCTTCAGAAGGATTGGATGACAAAAGGGCTAATGGAGCACCTATCAGCAAAAGATGAAGTTTTAACTTTCGCTGGTGTATCACCGTGATATGGAGTATTACATCAAGAAGTTTAAGATGGACCTGCAGGAAGCTATATTTGACAAGGAAGCATTTCGTGAAGAACTTAGGACCCAGAAGCTGAAAGTAGCCAATCAAGAGGTGCAAAACCTTGAGATACCGGAGATTCATCAGGGACTGAAGGATAGTAGGACCATGGTTCATGCCAAGGATGTTGAAACCCAGGAGCTTGGAATGCAACTCCAGATTATTAAAGGACGTCACGATAGACTTCTCGTTAACAGAAATGACCTGCCAGAAGAACTTGAGAAGGATAAGCACGGACAGAAGAAGCCATCGGAGACAGGAACAAGACTTGAATAGTTTGATGATTTTGAAGATCTATTGACCATTAGAAGACCAAACCCCTTTTATATACCTACGTTAGATACGACGATTGTGAGCTGTCATTTGTTTGATGTTTTCCCGACAGCCACAAAATAAAAATCTGTCTTTTCAGAAACTATTGTTTGTATTGTGTGTACTGCTCTCTATCTCTCTTATCTTACACCAAAACCCCTGGACCCAATAGAAGATGAATGGAGATGAACTCGCATTTCCGGGACCGATAAGTCAATTGGAGACGGATCGATGGATTCAGAACATGGAAGGTCACATGAAGAATAACACTATAGCCGGGAAGGATATGACCCAGCATGCTCTTCAGTACTTTGAAAGAGGTGCTGCTACCTGGTGGAGGATGTACCAAACCATCAATGGATGGCAAGGAGTAACCACTTGGGAAGAATTTAATTTGACTCTGTTAAAGTCTCATCTTGTGTCCCAGAAGTTGAAGCCTTATGGAAATGATGTGAATAAACCTTATGCATGCAAGCTTTGTGGAGAAATAGGATACAACCATAACAAACACAAGGATGAATGCCCTCATTGTGAAGAAAGTCACCCAGATGAAGAATGCCCAACTAGGCAGATTACTTGTTTCTTGTGTGAAGGGACTACCCACTACCCTGCTCAGTGTCACATTTACCCCGTGGTTCAAAGAACCATCCAACAGAAGAATGAAGCAATGAAAGGAGCCCTCATGGAAATTTTAGAAGAACCAGTGATGAAGGAAGAGGTGGAGGAGACACTCAAAGCAGGCCCAATTAAACCCTGCACCAAGTCGTGCTATTCATGTGGAGAAGAAGGACACATCTCCCAGAATTGTCTGAATGGAGATCTAGTAGAATTCCCGACAAAGGAAGTAGAGTATGACCCACAGGAAATAGAAGCCCTGATTGGAACGGAAAAGTCTAGAAAGAGAAATAGATTGGATTCCAGGAAGGACCTGAGTCATATCACTTGTTTCAGGTGCAAGGAGTCAGGGCACTACTTCAGCGGTTGCCCAAAAAGGAAGCCGAGGACCCAATGAGGTTTTGAAATCACAAGGAAACCACGAGACTTGTCAGAAGTAATATGTTTTCATTGTAACAAAGCAGGGCACTTTGCCCGAGATTGTCCCAATGAGGATTTGTGTGTTGAATAGTTGAGTATGTGAGAAAGATAGTAGTAGTAGTGGGAACATTTCTTTTTATATTGAGGTGTTGAGTTGAGGCATGTAATGGAAATGCAGGAGATTTTGATAATTTGAGAATCAATAAAGTTAGCATCATGGGTACTGAATTGGATTTTATGAGTAGTTACTCTATGAATAAAGATTTTGACCATTTTCGAGGATATGAGAAATATGGTCTATGGAAGAATTTGTGTATTTCAAGGGTGGTAGTACCCTGTGAGCACACTTGACCGCAGGAAAAGATAATGATATTCAACAGAGTGGACTTTGGACAAAATAAGTATGAGTATTATCTCAATATGTGGGATATCTCAAGAATATGGAGGGATGAAGTACTATTGGATATAAAGGAGGTATAATGTTGGTAATATGGAGCAATTGTAACTCCATGATGAATCTGAGTAATCACGTCTTAGTTTGGTACCAATAGAAGGAAGGGAGACAGTACAATTGGATGGATTTAAGAATGCTAGGAAGCTGGATGTTGGAATAATGATCAGTTGCCCCTGATGACGAGTTCAAGGTTTACAAGTGATGAGATGTGCCATAAACCACAGTCCCCAAGACCTGCCAAGAAGCAAGCACACTCTTGCTTAAGGAAAAAACCATGGAAGAAGTTACATTTATCAACAGACAATTTTATAGGAGTGTACGTAAAACCTGAGAGTGTGAAGAAACGATAGATGTTTGTTTGGCTTGCAGAATCAATGGATTTATCCGAACTTGGTTCATCGACAAGAGAATTTCTGCAGTGCTTGTGAGGATGACCGAGTGTTAGAATGCGAGATTCGCTAAACCATATACAGGGTAATGATTTGGGTGTGGGATGGATTGATCACCATACCTACTTACTCTTATTATTCGCCTTGCTGTATGGGATGGTAAATCTGAGTGACTTACCCATAGTAGAGCGATGATGATCAAAACCTTGATTAAGCCTTATAACGGTATGTCAATTTTTCCCCTTGTATAAGGCAGTTGTTGCCAATCGTAGGTCATACGGTGAGAATGAAGCCCAGGCCCGTTTTCTGCAGGGACCCAGTCAAATTGTTTGAAGATCACCATAAGATATCGATAGTTGTTTAGTATTAGCGTCAGACCTGTCAGCTAAGAAGACCCAGTCATAGAAGAATCTTACCAAGATGAAAGGATAGAAGAATTGCGGTAAGGTTATGCCACTACCGGAAGAGCCAGAGAAGGAATTACCCTGAAGATCTGAGAAGATCGACACTGCCAACAGAAAAAAGATGGAGTATATGAGTTTTGATGGAATCATAACAATGCTTCTATGGGTGGAAGCACCCCAGACCCCGTGTGACGATCGATGGATTTTGAGAAGACCCCGAACCTAACCTATTTCTTTCTAGCCTCTCTGAATCTCGAGGACGAGATTCATTTTAAGGGTGGTAGGTTTGTAGCATCCCAAAATTCTAAATTTAGGAATGGTATAATAAATAAATAGTTTTGATTGATTGTTTGATTGTGGTGTGGTTGCTCGTGTGAAATTAAGTGAAATTCGAAATGTTTTGAAAGTTAAATGAGAGGGAATAAAATGACTTACCCAAAACTTTCGCCTTGCTTTTATGATCTCCATGAATTCAAATTCATTTCATCACAAAACCCTGGAGTGAAGATGATATGACTTCTTCCATTTAATTAAATGAAAAAGGGTTTTCAAAAATATTTGAATTTCATTTGGAAATATTTGAAATTCAGAAACTTTAAGCAACTTAATGATTTTTGTGAGAGAAGATAAAATGACTTCTTCAAAACATACGAAATATGAGTTGGATGTTTAAAAGAATCAAATTTAAAGCCCCTTTTGAAATTATTTTCACTTTGGAGTTATGTGGGTATTATTCAAATTATTTTTCTCCAAAAATAAAAAATATGGAAATTAGGGTAAAATGATTCCCTCCAATAGAAAAATGGAGAGAAATAAATTTGAAATCATTTTGGTATTTTTTTAAATAATTTTTATTGGGTTTTATTGCAACAGTAGCACTCTTTGCTTTATTTAAAATTTTGTGGATTTTATTTGACTTCAGAAAAAATTCATGATTTAGGAAATCATTTTCTGAAAATTTTGATATATTATATGCCTATAGTGTATCTTTTTATTTTAAATTGGTTTCATTTTATTTTGTGTGTCTGTTTAAAAAAAGTTTTTCTCCACCGACTGGGCCGACCCAGCTAGCAAGCCCAGCCCAGCCAGAGCGCTGCCGCCTTCCTCCTCCCGAGCAGGAGTCCCGCCCGAGTACGCCGACCGCCGCCGTGCCGTCTCCGGACCCCGACCCCGACCCGGCCCCTCCTCCAAGCCACGCCCCCTCTCTCCTATAAAGCTGCACCCGGGCACCCCCCTCCTCCTCCCAAGCCACCGCAGCGGCGCCGCACTCGCCGGATCATGCCACCGCCGCCGCAGCTCCGCCGTCCTGCCCCGCACTCCACCGCCGTCGGCACCACCATCGACTCCGCCGGACCGCGCCGCCCCTCCCCGACTACTTCGCCACCCTCCTCGGCGACCAGAGGCGCCGCCCCGGCCGGACCCGAGCCGCCGCCGTCGTCCCGTCTCGCCGTTGACCACCGCCGCCGTCGCGGTAACTCCCCGCTCCTCGCACGCCGTCCGGTCAGGATTTGAGGGCCTAGATCGCTTTTTTTTCAAAATGTTTTTACTCTATTAGTGAATGCTCACTAGTTTAGTCTCTGGAGTGAACGGTTTCGTTCGTTAAGATTTTGTAGCGAACGTCCATTAGTTAGATTTTCTCTTTTTTGTATTATTTTTAGCCGGGACCTATCTGTGAATATTTTTTATCACAGATTAGTCCCTGATATTCAAATGATCACAACTTTTTGCTCGCTTATTCAAATCCAATGAAATCAACACCCACTTCTTTGTTATGATCCCCTCTATCCAGTTAGTCAACTTAAGCATATTTTTGAAAGTTTAAATTTGATTTCAAACATATTTGATTTCATTCCTCTTTTGATCATAACTCGAGTTTTATAACTCCGTTTGAGTTGAATCTTTTTGCTAATCGAAGCTCTTGACCTAAACTTTCTAATAAGGACAAATTCACTTAATTTTGGTACTGTTAGAAATTGTTTTAAATTGCAAGAGTTAATTGCTTGTTTTCGAAGTTTTCCGAGATCTTTTCTTTGATTCTTTTGCATGATTGCTTATGTGTGTTTACTATTGCTTGCTTATGATAGATTGACTGGAGTGTGACGAGTAGACTATCAGGAGTTATGAGTGCGAATCATCTTGCTTTTCTACCTCTTTTCGGGTCAACAAAAGATGCACTCTTGTTTTGCGTTAGTCCTAGATACACTTGGAGAGAGGAAGATGTCGTTCACCACAGCCATCCCATATTACATACAGTATATTCATAAGAAATTCCTAGAATACTCTTGGCATGGCAAAAAGGCATGATTTCTCTAGTTTCTCAGGTCCAACATCAAAAACATGGTAGTAGTATAAATCGTCCGGTGTGCAGCGCCGCGTCCACGTCGTAACAACGAAACAAGAGGCACCACAGACGTGCCTAAGTTAGGGAAAGCGGTTGATGAGCACAAATCGTTGTTGTTTATTTATCCTCCATGATGCTGCCAAACGCAAATTATGCATGTTTGGGGGGGTGCAAAAGCTCTACTTTCTCTAATCTAAGCAGGCTCAAAAACAGTTTCTTCATATCTTTTACAAAGCCTAGGGGGCCACGGCCCCTGCAGGTCTCAACGTAGCTCCGTCCCTGAGCTGTCAAAGCTTAAGCGTAGAGAGAGAGAGAGAGAGACCAGATGGGCTTGACAAGTATGGAACGACAATAATGGATGTTGAGAGGAGGAGGCACACCTGGGAAACTGCCGGGCACCGCAGAGGATAACCACAGACCTTTGCTGCTCGGGAGATCTAGTCCGACCGAAGAAGCAATCAGCGCAGAGGAGCTCCAAGAAGATAATGTGGGTTGAAGAAGAACCCAGCGAACAGAAGAGATGACTTGCGGGCCCCGGGGTTGCGGAAGATATTTCCTCGATTGTGAGAAGGCTGCTAGCCCATAAGAGAAACGGGCCATGCGCATGCTTTCACGTAAGTGGTTGGGCGAAAATACGGCGTAGGAAATTAATCAAGTTGGCTTTCTTCATTTAGTGAAACGCTTGGAATAAAAAAAATTACAGGAGAGGAAAACATTTTGTAGGAGCGAATATTAGCCTTGCAATTCCACGCCTATTTTATGAAAAAATACTGCCATTGTTATGAAAATAAGATAAGTGCTTTTCTACCTCTTGTCGGGTCAACAAAAGATGCACTCTTGTTTTGCGTTAGTCCTAGATACACTTGGAGAGAGGAAGATGTCGTTCACCACAGCCATCCCATATTACATACAGTATATTCATAAGAAATTCCTATAATACTCTAGAGAAGCTCCAAGAAGATAATGTGGGTTGAAGAAGAACCCAGCGAACAGAAGAGATGGCTTGGGGGGCCCGGGGTTGCGGAAGATATTTCCACGGTTGTGAGATGGCTGCTAGCCCATAAGAGAAACGGGCCATGCGCATGCTTTCACGTAAGTGGTTGGGCGAAAATACGGCGTAGGAAATTAATCAAGTTGGCCTTCTTCATTTAGTGAAGCGCTTTGAATAAAAAAAATACAAGAGAGGAAAATATTTTGTAGGAGCGAATATTAGCCTTGCAATTCCACGCCTATTTTATGAAAAAATACTGCCATTGTTATAAAAATAAGATAAGTGCTTTTCTACCTCTTTTCGGGTCAACAAAAGATGCACTCTTGTTTTGTGTTAGTCCTAGATACACTTGGAGAGAGGAAGATGTCGTTCACCACAGCCATCCCATATTACATACAGTATATTCATAAGAAATTCCTAGCATACTCTTGGCATGGCAAAAAGGCATGAATTCTCTAGTTTCTCAGGTCCAACATCAAAAACATGCTAGTAGTACAAATCATCCGGTGTGCAGCGCCGCGTCCACGTCGTAACAATGAAACGAGAGGCACCGCAGACGTGCCTAAGTTACGGAAAGCGATTGATGAGCACAAATCGCTGTTGTTTATTTATCCTCCATGATGCTGCCAAACGCAAATTATGCATGTTTGGGTGGGCAAAAGCTCTACTTTCTCTAATCTAAGCAGGCTCAAAAACAGTTTCTTCATATCTTTTACAAAGCCTGGGGGGCCACGGCCCCTGCAGGTCTCAACGTAGCTCCGCCCCTGAACTGTCAAAGCTTAAGCAGGCAGAGAGAGAGAGAGAGAGAGAGAGAGAGAGAGAGAGAGAGAGAGAGAGAGAGAGAGAGAGAGAGAGAGAGAGACCAGATGGGCTTGACAAGTATAGAGCGACAATAATGGATGTTGAGAGGAGGAGGCACACCTGGGAAACTGCCGGGCACCGCAGAGGATGACCACAGACCTTTGCTGCTCGGGAGATCTAGTGCGACCGAAGAAGCAACCAGCGCAGAGGAGCTCCAAGAAGATAATATGGGTTGAAGAAGAACCCAGCAAACAGAAGAGATGGCTTGGGGGCCCCGGGGTTGCGGAAGATATTTCCTCGGTTGTGAGAAGGCTGCTAGCCCATAAGAGAAACGTGTCACGCGCATGCTTTCACGTAAGTGGTTGGGCGAAAATACGGCGTAGGAAATTAATCAAGTTGGCCTTCTTCATTTAGTGAAGCGCTTGGAATAAAAAAATATACAGGAGATGAAAACATTTTGTAGGAGCGAATATTAGCCATGTAATTCCACGCCTATTTTATGAAAAAATACCGCCATTGTTATAAAAATAAGATAAGTGCTTTTCTACCTCTTTTAGGGTCAACAAGAGATGCACTCTTGTTTTGCGTTAGTCCTAGATACACTTGGAGAGAGGAGGATGCCGTTCACCACAGCCATCCCATATTATATACAGTATATTCATAACAAATTCCTAGAATACTTTTGGCATGGCAAAAAGGCATGAATTCTCTAGTTTCTCAGGTCCAACATCACAAACATGCTAGTAGTATAAATCATCCGGTGTGCAGCGCCGCGTCCACGTCGTAACAACGAAACGAGAGACACCACAGACATGCCTAAGTTAGGGAAAGCGATTGATGAGCATAAATCGTTGTTGTTTATTTATCTTCCATGATGCTGCCAAACGTAAATTATGCATGTTTGGGGGGGGGGGGGGGGGGGGGCAGAAGCTCTACTTTCTCTAATCTAAGCAGGCTCAAAAACAGTTTGTTCATTTAAAGACATTACAACCGAGCACTCTTTGAGCCCTCTAAGGCCATCGTTGTTTTTGATCGTCGGATCTATAGACGTATCAGTTTTTGGCCGTTGGATAAACCTCCAAGCGCACCAGTTTCCGCGAATGAAACGGGCCGCCGCTCCTGTAACAAAATTGAGAATCTCTGGTAAACTCGGCCAACCTCGGCCTTTTTAGAGAAGGCGAAGCAAGCAATGCCGCACGATTCCTCCCTATTTCTCTCTTCTCTCGCGAGTCGCGAACTCTCCGACGACGTCTGCCCTAGGTCCGCTTGCCGCCGCGATGCTATCCCCATACCATAAGCGTCACGACATCTCCCTCCCGTCTGCCTTACGCTTTGTAGAGATTCCAGGTAAAATCAACTTCTTCCTACTTGCGCTGGAGGTGAAATCATCTTACCTTCCCTACGTTCCTCCTGATGCTACTTAGGTGGAGAGGAGAATGCAGTGTAGGATGCATCCCTAGACGTTCCTTGCAGCGGCAGCGGCGTGGAGCCCATTATGTTTCCACCTCCTTCCTTTCATGGATGCAGTGTCTTCTTTGCCTGTCAGAGCCCAGATCTGGTCGTGGTTTGTACTGGTGAGTCCCTTTTGAACGGCCCTCCCCCTCCCCCTCCTTTCCATCCCTGTTTCTGGAATGTTCTCATGTGCTGATATTTCTTTAGATCATCCTTCAAGATAAGAGACTGGAAGAGATTCATCCCTGCACAAAGAAACCAAGGTTGGTTACTGTACTGAGATCTCTTATTTAGTTATGACTAAATCTTCCCAAGAGCTTTTTTTAATTTATGATGTCAAGGTTCTTTCCATACAGTTGAGCAAAACATAACAATTAGCATTAATCGATAAATTTAATTCAGCTCATGCATACGTACTGTCTTTTACTATTCTAATGAAGAGATGAAGACTATGTATTGGGGCACAATCAAGTTTCTTTCTCTCATGTGCATTTCTATCATAGTAGAATTTATAACCATCTATTTTTCTTTTAACAATGACATTAGAAATTAAATATAAAAAAAGAAGATACAGTGGGTCATCATAATTATTTCTTGAGGAAGAACAGGGATGATGCCTAAGCAGTGACACTACTTATGTGACAGTTGATGAGTATCATGGACATAAGGCCTGGATACTAAACAAGCATGATGTTGTTGTGTTTTTGTGTGTGCCGTCTTGTAGTTTTGTCCATCGTTATTAAACAAAATGTTTATCAACGTAGCAATTTGTGCTTGTTGGCTCCGAGATCTTTGCTGGACGAGAAGTTTAGTTAGTATTTGCTACATATTAATAAGTTTCTTTTCTTTGACCGGAAGGTCTTCGTGAGCTGTGAATGTTGAGTTGGCACTCAATTTAGGAAATTACATAAACTGCTGCTATATATATTCTAGACAGATATAATATAAATTATACACATATAATCTTCTAACATCGACAAAATCAAAGATGACACTTTTCTTTTTGCTATTACCTCATTTGTACCGTACTGTAAAAGTTGGTTGCAGGGGGGGCTTCACTTTCATAGTGGCAGTAAACATATAGGTGATGCTCAAAAGTAGACCCATCGTATTACTTTATATATATTTTTCAACCTCTCCTTTTTGCACATCTACAGGTGCATTTTGAAAGCTATTTATGCTAAATTTCAAATATTCGCTTCACTTTGTCAGATATTTTATGAGCATCCAGACAAGCTGCATGCAGCTTGAAAAGGTAAGATTTTATTGACCTATCTATATCTTATATCAAATTGCAGCTTACTTACGATGATGGGCCTATTTTGCATGCACATAAGTTTTCTCATCATTTAGGTTGAACGCGACAAGCAAACCTAAATCCCACCAGGAAAATTCGACTTTATATATGACTGAAATCTTACACCTATTTGTTAAAAATTAGATCACATTGATGCAGGGGGTTCATTTATGTATTATGCACTCCTATATCTTCCTCTAAACATATGTGATATCCGTCCTTATCTTATTTCGGTTGTGGATTTATGTGAAATATATCAATTTTATATGGACCAAAGCTAATATTCCTGATGTCATGCTATTGGTATGTTGTATTTCACACAGAGAACATATGTAACCATCGAGGATGATAATATTCACTGGAGAAATAGTAAATGCAAATGATTTATGATTGTGAAATATTAATCCATCAAGGACTTGATTCATCCTCTTGCGGCTTGGGATATTTGGCACACTAGCATCATGCAAAGGCAACGTCTTTTCATATATAATTAAACCATTTTGCATCTTGCGGCCCCCTATGTTGAACTAGCCCATGACCTGTTTCAGAGAAAGCACATGGGGTCCGTTCTTACGGTGGAGAGGATGAAGAGGGTGCTGGCAGCAACGATCGAAATAGATGTGTTTGGGTACAAGGAGTAAATTATCTGCACTGGTGTACAATGTCTTTGCTTGGTCATATTGTTGTTATCAGTCCCATGTTCTTAGCTTATATAAACATAATTGCATTTTCCTACATATATATGGATATATCCATTTTGCACATTATATTGTCCACAAAAAATTGTGTTTAACTTTCATTTCTTAAATCGATATGTATTTACACAATTTATATCATTATATCGAACAAATGAACGGGCACGGCAACGCGCGCCAACATGGTCTAGTATCTTTTACAAAGCCTGGGGGGCCACGGCCCCTGCAGGTCTCAACGTAGCTCCGCCCCTGACCAGTCAAAGCTTAAGCAGAGAGAGAGAGAGAGACCAGATGGGCTTGACAAGTATGGAGCGACAATAATGGATGTTGAGAGGAGGAGGCACACCTGGGAAACTGCCGGGCACCGCAGAGGATGACCACAGACCTTTGCTGCTCGGGAGATCTAGTGTGACCGAAGAAGCAACCAGCGCAGAGGAGCTCCAAGAAGATAATGTGGGTTGAAGAAGAACCCAGCGAACAGAAAAGATGGCTTGGGGGCCCCGGGGTTGCGGAAGATATTTCCTCGGTTGTGAGAAGGCTGCTAGCCCATAAGAGAAACGTGCCATGCGCATGCTTTCACGTAAGTGGTTGGGCGAAAATACGGCGTAGGAAATTAATCAAGTTGGCCTTCTTCATTTAGTGAAGCGCTTGGAATAAAAAAATATACAGGAGAGGAAAACATTTTGTAGGAGCGAATATTAGCCTTGTAATTCCACGCCTATTTTATGAAAAAATACTGCCATTTGTTAGAAGGGAGAGAGGGATTGATGGAATAGTTCAATGTATTGCTTGAGCCTCGTGAGCATATATATAGGAGTACAATCATCTACTTGGAGTACAAGACAAGCCAGAACAAATCCTAGTCTATCTCGTCTTTCCTAATAAACATTATACTCAACATCCCCCGCAGTCACAACGGTAGCGACGCAGACGGTGAGACTGGAGAACAATCTGAAGGCAAGCCGACAGACACCCACCCACAGTCGTAACGGTCGACGCATCGCGGAGTCGTGGCTAGAGTGGAAACCAACGAGGTTGCTCAAGCAGGCGGTAGCCCTTTGTGCCGTTTGTCGATGTAGCCGAGAGCGTGGGTGGTAGAGCCGTGGTCGAGGTAGCCGTGCAAAGAATGTCGTGGTCGATTTTGAGTCGGGGTGGCCGGTGTCGAGGAAGTCGCCGTAGAGCCGCGGGCGCAAGGGGGCGCCGAGTTAGTCATGGGCACAGTGGTGTCAAAGTAGTGGTGCGTCGGGAAGAAGATGTTGACGATGCGTCGCGGCTGGTTTGCCAAGCCCGGGGACACATTGTGGATGAAGGCACGCCCCGGTGTTGCCAGCACAGGGCATGCGTAGACGGACGAAGACGAAGTTGACGAAGCGTCGCACCAGGCTTGCCAGGCCCGGAGACACGTCATGGACGAAGGCACGCGACGGTGTTGCCAGCACCGGGCATGCGTAGACTGGGACCTGCACGAGCTGTACGCCATGTCGAAGAAGTCGGAGAGGCCAGCAAAGAAGCACTCGACGACGGTTGCGGCGCCAATCGACGCATGGCCAATGTCGCCCGCAGTTGTCGGAGTAGATGAAGCGGTCGGGGTAGATGACGGCGACGCTGGCGACGGGCTGGTGCTGGACGAAGACGAAGGGGGTGGACGGACGGCTGCGGCGACTACGGGGGTAGCAGCGGCGGCCGAAGAGGAGCGGCGGCGGCTAGGTTGAAGCGCGGTAGCGGTGCTCGAAGTAGGCGAAGAACCCGATAGCATGACGAAGACCGGTGCGGACGGTGCCGTTCCCGCGCCAAGGGAGGCGGCGCGACGCATACCATGGGAAGTCAACACGCGTGGACGATGAAGTGGACCATGGGCCGCCGCGCTACGGCCCGAAGGGGCGACGCAGCAGTGGCGGGCAGGTTGAGGTGACGGCGGGAAGACCTCGGGGCGGCAGCAGGGACCGTGGGCCGTGGCGCGACAGCCCGAAGGGGCGGCGCGGTGGAGGAGCGCGGGTCGATGCAACCGCGGGGACAGCCTCTGGACGGCGCCATGGACCGCGTGCCACGCTTGCTACGGCCCGACAGGGCGACGCAGTGGCGGCGCGAGGGTCGGTGCTGCCATGGGGACGACTTGGAGCGGACGGCATCTGGGCGGCGGTGGACCGCGGGCCGCGGTACTACGGCCCAAAGGGGCGACGCAGCGGTGATGCGGGTGGGAAGAACCACGGGGCGGCGGCGCTGCGGCCCGACGGGGCGACACAGCGGCAGCCCGTTGCTCGATCGGTAGAGGGGCGCGCTGAACTCGGGACGGTCTTCACGGGGCCTGCGAAGGCGTGTGCAACCGACGGGCTAGGTCGGTCGCATGGCGTAGATGAGGCAGATTGCGGCGGCGGGCGGCAGGGCGGCTATGATTGGCCGCAGCATGGCGCGAGGCCGCCGGGTCGGGGTGATGCAGGAGTCCTGGTCGGAGCAGGGCAATGACGGTCGGCGTAGATCGACGGGCGGGCAGGCGTGCGAACGGCGGCGGTGAAGGGCCGCCGCATGACGCGAGGCCGCCGGGTCGGGGCGACCGGCGGGCCGACGTGCGGACGACGCACGAGGCCGCCGAGTCGGGGCGACCGGCAGGCAGACGCGCGGACGATGCGCGAGGCCGCCGGGTCGATGAAGAAGCCGGCCAAACGCGCTGGTGTTGAAGTAGAGGCGCATGAGGTCGACGGCGGCGATGGGTGACGCAAACCGGATCACATAGACCAGAAAACCAAAAAGTAGACGCCGATCAAAACGACCGACTAGAGAGAGAAAACCTAGATCAAAGGATTGGGAAAAAAGACTCTCTAGGGCAGCCGGCCAACACGGTCGGCGGACAAACCCTAGGTACGGGCGGCGCGGCCCCCGGCGGCGGTCATGGAGGCCGACTGCCCTGGGGGCGACGCGCGGGTGCGGAAGCGGCGGCGGCTAGAGTTTAGGATCGACTTGCGATAGATACCATGTTAGAAGGGAGAGAGGGATTGATGGAATAGTTCAATATATTACTTGAGCCTCGTGAGCATATATATAGAAGTATAATCATCTACTTGGAGTACAAGACAACCCAGAACAAATCCTAGCTTATATCATCTTTGCTAATAAACATTATACTCAACACCATTATTATAAAAATAAAATAAGTGCTTTTCTACCTTTTATAGGCTCAACAAAAGATGCACTTTTGTTTTACGTTAGTCCTAGATACACTTGGAGAGAGGAAGATGTCGTTTACCACAGCCATCTCATATTACATACAGTACTAGCACACATACCCGTATGTTGCAACGGGATAATAAAATTACATGCCTCTAGCTTAATATAAGAATGGATCAAGACCCCCACACGACCGTATTTTCTAGTTCGGCATGGCACCCTTTAATTAGAGTCAAATCAGTAAATTCTGTTGTATTGGCACGTGCCTACAATTTCTTTGAATTATAATTAACCTGCATATTCTTTTTTTATTGGCATATGGAAGCTATCACAGTTAATAATTTATGGCACCCCTTATTCCGAACAAGCCGACTTAGCTCGATGTGCCAGATGCGGAGCTGGCCCAGGATGGGAGTGATCTAATTCATGACCTTAAAGACCTGACTACATGTTGCTAGCCACTCAAACAAACATGTCCTACTATGGTCAGCGTGAACATTAAAGAATATAATGCAACGTCCGCTTCAAAACATTTTTATTTATTTTTTAATATTTTCAGACATTGATTACTATCCACTGCCAAATATACTTGGCAACATGAACAATTTTCAAAATTACGAATATTTTTCTGAAAATTCCGTACATTTTAAAAAACATGAACAAAATTTTGAATGGAACATTTGTTGAAATTCACAAACATTTCTTAAAAGCATGAAGATTTTTTAAAGTATGATATTTTTAAATTTGTTTACAATTTTGGAAAATGGGAACATATTTTGAACATATAGCAGAAATTTAGAAAATGTGTCTTTTAATGCAAAAAAACATTTTCAACTTTCTCAACATATCACTAAAAGAAGAATATTTTTCAAAATTTTAAGATTTTTTAAATATTCAAAAAATTCGTAAAAACACAAATATTTTTTCAAAAAATTGGAATAATTTTTAAAATTCGGAATACAAAAAAATAAAATTTTAAACATTTTTTATAATGAACACAATTTTGGAATTCATAACATGAATTACCGAATATAATTGGCAACGTGAAAAATCTTCCGAATTACGACCAATTGTTTTTGCAAATTCCATAGATTTTAAGACAAAGATAGAACAAAAAATTTGAACGGAACATTTCCGGAAATTCACATAAATTTCTTAAAACACGATCCTTTACAAAAAAATATGATTATTTTAAGTTGTGAACAATTTTTTTAAAACGGCTATATGTTTTGAAAATTCGGAAGAATTTTGAAAAATGTGTTTCTTTAATGCAAACATTATTTTCAATTTTTGCACATATCACTAAAACAAAATATTTTTCAAATTTGGAACATTTGTCAAATGATCTTTTTAAGTCTTGCTTTTTTTTAAATAAGAACATTTTTTAGAAAAATGGGAGTATTTTTCAAATTTTGAACAATTATTGGCATGAAAAAAGAAATCCATGCATTTTTTAGTATAGGAACAAATTTTTTTAATTCATAACATTTTACGAAATTTTGAATAAAAATTGAAATTGCAAATATTTTTTGAAAATTTTGAATTTCGGAGAAAAAGTGAAAAGTAGACATAGAAAGGGAAAAGTAAAAAAGAAACATGAACTACAAAGAGAAAGAAACAAAAAAGAAAAATTGAAACAGAGTACAAACAGTAATGGGCCGCCGACTCTTGGACACCCTGTGCGTAACTGAACTATTTGTCGCACTGTGCGGGAAATATTATTTTTTGTTGCTGTGTGGGCAGGGAAAACTGGGCTGACTTTACTTGGCATAGCTCACGCGGCCCACGTATGTAATTCTGCAGAAATCATTTTTTCCTTTGCTAATAGACGACGAAAAAAGTTTAGTACCACCTTGGAAAGGAAAAAAAATCTTTTAATGGTGAACGGTTGAAAAAATTGGTGAAACGCACCTTGCTTTATTAGTAGGTATAGACGAAAAAAGTTTAGTACCACCTCGGATAGGAAAAAGATCTTTTAATGGTGAACGGATGAAAAAATTGATGAAACGCACCTTGCTTTATTAGTAGGTATAGATATAGATATAGATATTCATAAGAAATTTCTAAAATACTCTTGGCATGGCAAAAAGGCATGAATTCTCTAGTTTCTCAAGTCCAACATAAAAAACGTGCTAGTAGTATAAATCATCCGGTGTGAAGCGCTGCGTCCACGTCGTAACAACGAAACGAGAGGCACCACAGACATGCCTAAGTTAGGGAAAACGATTGATGAGCACAAATCGCTGTTGTTTATTTATCCTCCATGATGCTCCCACACCGATTAACTGCACAAACAAACACATCCATGCATCCTTTTCGTTTGGACCATCACGTCGCAACCACCGAATGGCACTTGCATCCATTCCATCCACTGCCCTTTTATTTTTGCCGCTGCACACGAATTCAGTGCATCAACAAATGAATATTTTTTTTTGTTTTCAAATCAACAATTTAACTACAAATATACTTGACAGTACAAGATATGATCCAACAATTTGTTGGGTTCTTGGGTTTCCTTGTTGCTTTGCTCCCCTGGACTGGGTGGATTCCTTAGAAAGATTAATCTATAAGATTTAGTTTAGTAAAAGGGTAGCACTATTTTGCCTTGGTCATAGGCCCTTGGTCCATATGATTTTAAAAATGCATAAAAATGAATTATTTAAAAGTGTGACTGAAAGCTAACATTAATTGGGCATGCATGCAAGGTATATAACTTATTCACGAATAGCGCAAACCATAAGGGCTAAATTGTAAAATGACCAAAGAGATAAGGATATCCCGTCACGCTCTGGGCATCTCTTCTCATACACACAAAGACATCGGCAGCTCAATAGTGTGAGTTGCACAGGTGGCAGGAGGGGACGCCGCACCTCGGCACGTCGTGGAGGGTTGCTGCCGTGTGTCACTGCACTGCGCCTCACTACGGCATGCGGTAGCCACGCCGCGCACTGTCGCAACAAAATGTGAGCTCTCCGACACCCACCGCACGCGGTCGACCTGCGAACCACCTACACCGCCGCGACGCGCTGCGTGACCCCCTCCATTGTCTCGTGCTCGCTGTCGTAGTGTCGTGTGCGCTCCGTGCCGGCCGTTGCCATGGCCGTGGAGTGGGGCAAGATCCGTGGAGGCGCGCATGGGGCGAGCATATCAACCCACACTCATTAGTTCTGGCTGGGCGTCATTTGGACTGGGCGGCAAAGATGGCGAATTCCAGCGCCTCGGGTGCCTCAGGTTCGGTTCCTTTGCTTTGCTATTGCTGTTTGGGATTGTTGTGCGTTTCCTTGGCTTGTTCTACCTGAATTGAGATTCCCTGGAGAGTGATGAGTTCCTGGGTGGATACTAAAGAAGTAGAGATGTGGACTTGGGTATAATTCAAGGAGACCCGGCATTGTTTTCTAGCACTAAATAACTTTTAGTAATATCGTTGTCTAGGTTGATTGTTTGGCACTTTTGTTATGCACTGATGAAAACCAAAAGGGCATAGAGAATTTCTACTCCCTCCGTTCCTAAATACTTGTCTTTCTAGGCATTTCAACAAGTGACTACATACGGAGCAAAATGAGTGAATCTACACTCTAAAATATGTCTACCTACATCCGTATGTAGTAGTCATTTGAAATGTCTAGAAAGACAAATATTTAGGAACGGAGGGAGTAGTAGTTTTGATAGTTTGGTTCATACATTATCTTTTCCTTTCCTTTTGGATGTTTGCAAATTCCAACCCACAATGGAGGGAAATGCTCAATTTGGTAATAATCACAATTCGGTGTTGAATAATCACAATGTGTTTTATCTTCAACTTCTTATGGTTGTGGGCACCCTGGCTTCCTACCCGCTGTAAAACTCTTGGTTCATTGATGAAATGGAACGGGGTGCTGTAGTCCATGAAGCTCCTATATTTCGAGAAATAAAATCTTACGGTTATATCGTAAATTGGTGCTAGCACGCCAGGCAAGTGGTGGATCACTGATCCCTGCATGTAGTACCAGTTTAGATATAGTAAATGCTGGTTAAATTAACTCATGATCAACTGCATAAATCCTTTTGCGCAGGGAGTTCTAGCGACGCATTATACAGGGAGCTATGGCATGCTTGAGCTAGGCCATGGATCACAGTGCCTTGCAAAGGTGAAAGGCTTTACTACTTCCTGCATGGTTATATGGAACAGGTATGCCTTGCAGCATTGGTGTTTGCTCTTCTTGATGCCCCATGACTAATGAATGAATTTTGCTACTCAACAGAAACATTAGCTATCTGTGTTATGGGACATGCTTGCTTCTTGTGTTAAAATGACAATGACTTTGTTTATGTGGAATAATCATCCAGGTATTTACAACCTGTTAGGGTCCTTGTGTGTGCGCTGCTTGTGCTTCTCTAGTATGGCCATCTATTAGTTGACAAATGAGTATCCATGAGAGGGTACCACTTTACATGCAGTGCTTCCAGCCTTGTAGGCCTCACCAGAAGTCCCTTCGCCAAGCTTCACTGTGATGACTATCTCACAAACATCTTTCTTAACTACTCCCTCCGTTCCAAATTACTCGTCGCAGAAATGGATGTATCTAGAACTAAAATACATCTAGATACATCCATACCTGCGACAAGTAATTCGGAACGGAGGGAGTACTAAAAGCAACAGTTAAGGTAAATAAACTCATTTTCACATGTCACGAGAAACTGATTTCTTCAAGTTGCCCAAAAAACAGAGTACTAATACACAGAGAGACTGTACAATTGTTCAGGCTACTTTACAAATTAATTATGGAACAGGCTAAACATATCAGGATATACACCAGTTGACTGTGAAGAAAAGAAATCATCACCTACTAATACTCTACTAAATGAACTACATCCATTCACATCTCTAGTATTGTATACTATACATGCCAGAGAATGACTAAGAGTATTTGTTCTTCTCTGGAAGCTGTCAAGAAATACAGTTAGTAGAAAAATTAGAAGGATTCTGAGCTCTAAACTCCAGTTATCAATACACTTGACTGTCTACCGATCTCCAACCGGTTAATTTATGAATCATCAAATTTACCTATAAGTGGGCAATTGTATGTAAGATGTGACTTGCCTGGATGCATTTCATTGATAAATATGTAAATAAATGTTAGGACTTGCTTACATACCTGGATATTTATATTCATATACAGAGACAATATATCTTCAACTCACATGTAGGACAAGAATGTATAGTCACAAACTCACAATTCCATGGCAGCAAAAATCTTCAATAATCTGTGAACTCCATAAAACAATGATATCTCGTTTTGCTGATATATTGACATATAGAGTCAGCAGATGTGGTTGATAGGGGAGGAGAAACAACCATCAATTGTGCTAATGTCACCTCTCCATAGTACCATATGTCCAAAGGCACTCAAGTAAAAAATTATAACACAAAAACGACAAACGACACTGGGAGTTTGGAGCCCATCCATCTGATTTAGATGATCTGGGAAAGAGCATTGATTTTACCCTCTTGTGGATTTAAAATACAATTAGAAAAGTTCAGTTAACTGCTGAATAGGTGCTTTAAGCTCATCCAACTTCCTTAGTATTTTTTTGAACTGACAACTTCCTTAGTTTTGAAATGAACAAATCCCTCTCATAACATAATTCAATACATCAATTTATTACCAATTCGTTTTTCTGGTACGCAATAGTTAAAAAATAGGAACTGCTAGTACATCATGCATATACACAGTATATCAGAAAACATGGATAGAGTTCTTTTGTTATTAAAATGCTCCCTCTTGTGAGTTTAATAGCAGTTAAAGATAAAATCCTGGGTCGCTAGAGTTCTTTTGTTAATAGCAGTTTTGGTAGAAAATGCAAGCTTCAGCTAGCACCAAGTCATAAACTTACAGTAGATACTTCCTAGAAGAAGTAGGTTATTAGTCCGTCGTGGATTTTTCTCATAAACAATGTTACCATGCTCTGAAGCCTCTCTGCAGCTACAGTCGCTCCTTCAGCTGTAGGCATGGAAATTGTAGCCCGAACAAACACACTCTAAGTAATACTAAGTAATTGGTTAGGATAAATAACCAAGAGATATGGAAACTCATATGCATATTTTATTTGATAGTAGTTCTTTATCTAAGATACCTAATTCCATGTAACAAAGATGCCTATAGACGGCCAAAGAAAATCAATCACCAGAGCTTACCTCTCAAACTATGGCACATCTCAAAGCAGATAAACCTGCCTAGGAGACTTCGACCACCGCAACGCCTCTGCTTACATCCAACAGCGGCAAGCAAGACCTGCAAAGGTGAGCCTGCACATCAACACATGCTCAAAGAAGCGAGGACATAGCAGATCGGAAAGGGAAATCTTGCCTTGACCAACCGCGCGATCCCATCCACGCCGTCCACACACCTCAACCCGTCCTGCTGCCCCTCATGTGGGCCGCTGCCGCCTCAGGTTGATGATGTCGCAGAGTGTCTTCCTCCTTGTCAAGGTAGCGCCACCGCCGACACATTCCTGGTCTGTGCCATCGCCGTCTGTGGTGAATCGATCGGGCGGTCAAAAACGTTGGGCGCGAGCGATGCCTTCACATATGCAGGTGGTCTAAATAAGGCACGTACATAAACAAAATTGTAAACGTCAAAAAATTCATTTTTTTCATTGATGCATGTTAATTCTGAAGGGCATAAAAAGGTAAAACTATAAAATATAAGCACCATCACCATCAGATAGCTTAATTCATAAATCCTGGCACCTCCACCAAGCAGCAATTTCACATCTTCAATACAAAAAAAAGAATGTTTATTTGAAATGATTGACATGTGGTTGATGATTATTTAAATCACAGAGTTTGCTCTGTCGTCCATCAACATAAACAGTGAAAAAAATAGAACAAAACACCTTTTTATGTAGAAGAGGCGAGCAGACTATTGAAAAAGATGGCATATATTTCTGCATATTACTGAACCTGAAGCGGAGTACTGGCTGACCTTGCAAAGACTCCTTTTCTCGAGGGAGTTAACCCATACATATATAGAGGTGAGTAGAGAGTGGCTGTACTTGTCACTGGCTTCCACGCAGCCGCACCATAAACACGAAGCTGAGGCTGCTTTCAAAGATTACACAGGTTACTCTCCAGGAAGAAATATATAATTCATAGAATTATATTGACATAGCAAAATCTTTTGATCTCCATGATTCCACTAAGATTGGTTTGCCTGGGCTGGGGACCCATTCAGAACTATAGGATAGCAAAATCAACAAAGCAAACAAACTGCAAGACGATGAGAAATTTTGGGGCAATGCAAGACCAGGAGGAGGGAACCTGTGATAGCGACCCATTCAGAACTATAGGATAGCAAAATCAACAAAGCAAACAAACTGCAAGACGATGAGAAATTTTGGGGCAATGCAAGACCAGGAGGAGGGAACCTGTGATAGCGACCCATTCAGAACTATAGGATAGCAAAATCAACAAAGCAAACAAACTGCAAGACGATGAGAAATTTTGGGGCAATGCAAGACCAGGAGGAGGGAACCTGTGATAGCGACTCATTCAGAACTATAGGATAGCAAAATCAACAAAGCAAACAAACTGCAAGACGATGAGAAATTTTGGGGCAATGCAAGACCAGGAGGAGGGAACCTGTGATAGCGACCCATTCAGAACTATAGGATAGCAAAATCAACAAAGCAAACAAACTGCAAGACGATGAGAAATTTTGGGGCAATGCAAGACCAGGAGGAGGGAACCTGTGATAGCGACCCATTCAGAACTATAGGATAGCAAAATCAACAAAGCAAACAAACTGCAAGACGATGAGAAATTTTGGGGCAATGCAAGACCAGGAGGAGGGAACCTGTGATAGCGACCCATTCAGAACTATAGGATAGCAAAGTCAACAAAGCAAACAAACTGCAAGACGATGAGAAATTTTGGGGCAATGCAAGACCAGGAGGAGGGAACCTGTGATAGCGACCCATTCAGAACTATAGGATAGCAAAATCAACAAAGCAAACAAACTGCAAGACGATGAGAAATTTTGGGGCAATGCAAGACTAGGAGGAGGGAACCTGTGATAGCACGGTGGATTCAGTTGGGGTGATGAATCCTGAGCTCTCCATCGCCAAAGAGTCCATCCTATGAAATTATTCTCAGTTAGATCAACATAGTAAGGGATTCCAAGCCTGTGCAAAATTTCTAATCCCTCACATGCTTCTGTAGATAAGCTATTCTACAATCGACTATTGGATCGAAAGGTTCCACAGCTTTTTACATATTTGGAAGGAAGGGGAAACCACAAGCGCTAGCAGCCTCAAGCAGAGGTGTGCCCGGGTGAGAGGGGGCGTACCAGGAGGTGGATGCCTCGTAGGCAAGGCGGAAGTAGTCGGAGGAAACAGTCGTAGGTGCAGGCGCCGCGCCGGTGTCCATGGCGACGCTGCACACCAACAGTTCGAGCGGCTAGGGTTAGCCGCTGATGATGTTGGAGGACCTGCAGGTCGAATTAGATCAGTAGAGATGGTAGGGCAACGATAGGAGAGCACGGGAAGATGCTAGATGGCCGCCGGAATCGTCGGAGTTGGCTGAAATCGCCCGGCGGCTGCGCCCCTTCTCCAGATCGAGGCCACACTCCGGACCTCTCCTCTTCCAGATCGAGGCCATGCTCCTGGCGCCCTCAGGAAGAGAGGAATAGCAGGTGAGGCGGGGAGGCGGAGCAGCTCTTCTCCGGCGGCTGCCAGGCGGGGAGGCGGAGCTGCGAGCGGCGGCGGCGGAAGGGAGAGACGGAGACGAGAGGAGTGGCTGCGTGCGATGGAAGGGGATTGGGGTAGGTTATTTTACCCAGACCACGATCAGCGAGCACGGGACGCACACCTCTCGTACCCAAAAACACAAAAAAACTCACTTCAGTTGCATGACCCCACAGTTAACGAGGCCCACTCATCATCCTCTCTAGACATGGCCAGGAACGTGAGAAAAAGTCGACGGTTGACCAGCCGCCAGCAGCCAAAAAAACATTGTGATGAATCCATCGGGCGGTCAAGAATGCTGGGCGCGCGCGAGGCCTCCAGAATGGCGGGTACTCTAGAAGGCTTTATATGTTAGATTAGATTAGACAAGTCCACAATCAAGCTCTGCTCATTAAATTCATTCATAAATTCTTCAACAGAGTTGATATCCCCTGGGTTAACATAATCTGGGAAACTCATTACCAGTACAAACTGCCAGGTGCTTAAACATCTTGATACATTTAAGCATCATGCAGTATGCAAACCAGGCCTAGGTAACACAGTGTTATTTTGGAGTGACAAGTGGCAAGAGCTTCCTCTTCAGCTCAAATACCCAGAGCTGCACTCCGTTTGCTATCAAACAGAATATTTCATTGCAGGATGTTCTCGAGACTACTGATATTAGCCACTTATTCCACAGACCAATGTCTCAAGAAGCATTTGTTCAATTTAATGATCTGCAAGAGCTGCTCAACAACAGAGAGGTTTCAACGGGAAAGGACATCTGGTCCTACACTTTGTCAGCACCAAAATACTCCTCCATTAAGATGTACAAAGCCATCCAAGGGAATCAGTCGGCTCATAACACTTTCAAACTACTGTGAAAAACATCATGCCGACTAAGACATAAGATCTTCTTCTGGCTTCTTTTACATACCAGGAATTTGCTTCAAAGAAAAAGTATGTACCTAGAAGACTATAATTGTGCCCTATGCTATGAGCACACAGAAGAGACGAGTGTGCATCTATTCTGGGACTGTCCATTTGCTCTCATGTGTTGGCACTCCATTGTTCCCAACAAGCACCGACGGATGTCCACATATGATGAGATTCACCTATGCCTGACAGCACTTGACCCAGATTTTGCTATGGACTTGATTGTAATGGGATGCTGGAGTCTTTGGATGAGCAGAAATGACAAGATCTTCAGAAGAGCTACACCAACGATTGATACTTGGAAATTCTATTTAAAGGAAGGCATGGCAGAAGTAGAGCTAAGAGCTAAAGCAGACAAGGCAGTCAAGATTCACACCTCGATTCAGAATAACCTTTAAATCTTTATGATGTTCCATAAAACAGGCATTGGTTAATCTTTTCTTGTTTGCCTTCTTAGGCTTTTGTATGTGTACATATTTAATTAATGAAAAATTACGGTGGAACAATTGTTCTACGGTCTTGGCTTAAAAAAACAGACTCCAGACCTAACACTTACTAAAACAGACTCAAGGCCCCTCGAGGCAAAAGCTGACAATGCTATGTTGAGAGAGGGATCCATCCCTCCCTCTCCCCACACAACATTATGTCCAAATAGGCTATTCTCCAGCACCAAGCAGCACCAGAGAAACCCAAAATACTTGTGGAACTAAAGTTTTCCCGCCCTCACTAGAACTTTTCCATATACTAGATGACCAGTTGCGCCAATGGCGCAAAGGCCAAGAGTAAGTCATGTATTGAAAGAGTGTACATTAATATTATTCGGGCACATATCTTGAGCTCCTTGTGGTTCTTGCTCTGTTTCCACTTGAGCAATCCCTCTCTGCCTCCCAAATCTTCACTGACGCCTGCAAAATGTATGCACATGGGACTGCATTAAGATAGCCAAATGAACAAATAGTCCGACGAAGTCATTCACTATAACCAACAATTGTCTTCCTAAACCACAACTTGAAATACTCTAGATAGCCTCGTTTCAAAAGAAAAACTGAGCAACAATCGGATGGCAGACACGCCAAAATAGCTCAAATGATGCAGCCATTTGCCAATTTCCAAGCATTATTATGTCGCATACTTGTACAGTTGTACTTTCCAAAGCAGTTAGAAAACCAATTTTTTTCCTTCATCATGCAAGTACCGAGAAGATACTTCCTTGATGAGTGACCTTACTAATATACCGAAAAATCAAAACAAAATGTTAATTTCAAGAGGGGAAGCAGACACAAGTAACTTTCAGATAGTGGTGTCATTTAATTTATATACTCGAAGATGTTGTATCAATAACTATATACAATTCTTATTCCATTCACACATATTTCTTTGGACCCACATTACAATTCAAGCATATTTTTCATTCTTGCCTCCCGAGTATGGTATTGTAAAGGGGAATAGAGAGACAGGTTCCAAGGAAAAAGTAATAGAGCTATAGGAAATAAAATAACTCGTCTAGGTATGACTATGGACTCGGGCAGTGCAGCTCCCTTGGTCTTGGAAGGTGAAGCAAAGAATTTGCGACGAGCGCTCTTAGGGAATAGTGAGTTGCTGCATTTAAATATAAAAGTATATCAGGTACTGGCAAAACAACAGATTATGCAAAATGTAGCAGAGGACAAAGGCAGGCTTGGTACCTAGGTGTTTTAGGCGAAGCGCTTGTCCCTTTCCTTTCATAGGACAGACCCAGTGCATAGAAGCTCCCACACAAGGTGGGGTCTGGGGAGGGATTATAGGAACCTAGTCTTACCCCTGCAAAGTGCAATGCAGAGAGGCTGGTTCGAACCCAGGACCTCTTGGCACAAGTGGGGAGGACTTCACCACTGCGCCAGGCCTGCCCTCTTGTCCCTTTCCTTTCATAAAGGTCAAAAATTAAAAAGGAAAATAGAGAAGAACTCAACCGAGCAGAGCAAGCGAAACAATGGGTACATCTATTATACATGCAGGACCATAGAACTATTGTTGTCCCCAAACTAAAGAAAATATGAAAGAAACTATACCAGCATGAAGCAATGTTGCTAGGCCCCTCACAAGCAACAACTGTAGTACTAATTAATAGGCTATGGATACAAAGAAGCTGGAAACAAGAACGGATAAAAATCTGAGACGGGAGACAGGAAAAGAACATGAAAACTTGCCCTTGCGAAATCTTTTTCTAGCTCTTTAACGCTTGATAACACCACACGAGTCTGTATCATTGGTGCCACGTGCCTCAATATCGTCCTGAACTTGATGTAATAGAATTATCGAATGAGCACAATGAATCAGCCTACCAGAGAATTAGAGCATATGATGGCATTAATATTCTGCAACTAATTTTTTGAAAAACAATGGCAAGCTTTGAATAACCCCGAACAGAGGATGGAAACTTTGTTCCTTGAGGTAGGATCAAAGACCACCATATAACTAAGACCATTAGTTTATGACTGAATTATGAAGATAAGAAACATGCTTGTCCTTATTATAATTTTCATTTTCTTAAGAAGCTTAATTTCAAAACATGCGCACTTGCCAGAAAACACAGAAAATAATAACCGTAAACCAGTCACAGTACAATTAAAACCATGATAACCTTTAGCATATATAGCAAACTTAGAAGGTCAATTAGATTTTGGACATAAAATGGGCAAGAGCCCATATTAGAGGCTACCTAATTAAACTCCTAGAGATTGTATAGAAAAATTGAACTCCTCACTACCCATATTAGAGGCCACCTGCAGTCCGTCCTAGGTAAAGCATGTTGTGTGGCAGCCCGTGCTGCTCCTGTCAAGAGCAGGCATGAATGGAGAGACAACGCACAACAGCGACGCAAACTCAGGCGGGAGATAGCAATAGGGAGGGACTCTGAAAACAGAGAGATAAATATGGCGGCAATCTGCTCGCGATCCGGAATCACGCCGCGCAGTGGCATCCGGTCCAGATCTTGGGGAGGCGTTGTCCTGCGGGAAGACAAGAATAGGCAGCCGGCCGATCACCAGATATTACATACTATGATTTGCTTTAACAAGGGGACAAATAGTTTAATTAGTGATCAACTAACAAGAATCTAAACAATCTATGGCATTCATCTCCTAAGACACATCCAACAGTTGTGAAGAAGTAGTTACATCAGGGCGAGGATAGGAACAAGGACTGGGAGAGAATGAGGAACATACCTAGTACAAATCCAATCTCACTTCCTTCTTTCTCATTGTTAATTACCAGCATTGCCATCAGGAACATCTACAAAATATGTGTTCTCAATTCCTGGATATCCCATGAGAAATAGCAGCAATAAAAAAGGATGAAACTGGACTTAAATAGATTGTTTAGTGTCGTAAAAATTCAAAGAGTATGTCAACAGAAGAACAGTACACCAGGTAACGAACTACCATTAAAAGAACCAGTTGTTGTACAAGATATAATCAATTAGGGTGTAAAAACATTATCGTCAACCTGCACCAAATCCAGAAACTAAAGAAGAAGACATATGTAACACATGAAGAATGTAATCTTCTGGCAATAACTACTCTCTGGCACACCAAAATAACATAGCCTGCTGCAGAACAAATAAACATGACTACGGAGAGAGAGAGAGAGAGAGAGAGAGAGAGAGAGAGAGAGAGAGAGACCATATTTTCTTCACCAAGCACTTCCTCAAGATTCATCCCCTTCTCCTCTTCTCTCAGACCTGCACACATGTGTTCAGAAAAACCATAAATCAAGGAGTAAAAACTGGGGAAGAAAATGAGACCTTGCTGCTCCTCGCCTCATGGCTAGCCCGCTCATCAAGAAGCACAGCTACCTGCCATGTTCTTCTCAAGATCAAAATAGTAGTAATCAAATTTCACTAATAAAACATTAACAAACAATGGTTAATTAGTAAAGAACCAGTTTTATCTATTGCAGCGACACGAATTTCTTAGCTTGTGTACAACAACTCTTATGTGATAAGAAGTCAATTCTGCTGGGTAGTAAGTACCTCATGGAGATGGTTGGCATGGCGAAGCTGTAGGAGCCACCCATCACGACGAGGAGGCGAGACACAAAGAACATTTGCAGTAAGGTGTTTATGCCTGTGACGAACAAGAGCGTCTAAATTTCCGGGTATGTATATTGAATGGCTAAAGTTTATTCAAATATCAGGTAGGTACATCCACAATAGCACAACAAATGAAGTAGTTGAAGGTGCGGTACGATGTAGGGGGTTCATCCTTGCTTTGTGATACCAAAAGTTGCAGACATAAAATAAAATTTATCACACTGTGGGCTCTGAGTAAGATAAAAAAAAGAAAAAAGGTGAACCTGTCATCCGTGATGCTCATGAACTTTATGAGTTCCAATTAGCTTCCTGGTATTTCTATCATAATCATTTGCCAATATAGAGACATATCACTGCAGAAGGTTTCTTCTTAAAAGGAAAATTAAAGACACACTCCTTCGGTTGGAATGAGTACAAGCTAGGTATATCACAGATGCACCATAATAATTTCAAAAGCGGTGAAAAAATATGCATCCAACATAGAACATAGGTCCCTGTGTATAAGGAAAAAAAAGTAGTTTGCATATAAGGATATAATACATGGGGGGGGGGGGGGGCCAGCCCCAGTGCATGTAGCTCCCGCTTGCGCAGGGTCTGGGGAAGGGTCCGACCACTTTGGGTCTATTGTACGCAGCCTTTCCCTACATTTTTGTAAGAGGCTGTTTCCAGGACTTGAACCCGTGACCTCATGGTCACAAGGCAGCAGCTTTACCACTGCGCCAAGGCTCCCCTTCAAGGATATAATACATGAACAGACATAATTGTGTGTTTGTGTGTGTGTGCATGTGTGTGTCTCCAATAATTATTCTAGTAACATAATCTAATAATTAACATATTAACAACACTATTGCTTGAAGGGTCCAATCAGAAGCTCCCAATTATTTTAGTCTCCCGGGTAATCTCTCTTTGTTGCAATCTTCAAGCATATTTTGTAACCAACTTATTTATTGATAATGAGAAAGAAGAACTACCTGAGCAGCTGAGAGGAGGGCTTGTATACACTAAAATCCAATCTTGTCCAGTGAGGGGATATTCAGCATACATGTCCATGCCATAACTGAATCTATCAGCAAGCAAAAGTCACATTCCAATTTTGAAGTAAGCATGCAATTTCCAAGTTAAATGCTAACATACTGTATGAACCGGAGAGAATAGATCTCAAGTGATTAAATAAGCAATAGATACAAAATCTGTACTCTGAGGCTGAACTTACTTAGAAACTTAATAACTAAACTATATATGTAAGCTAGTAATCTCTCCCATAAACTATATATGAGCATGTATATAACAGCACCCATCTCACAACCCATACTTAGTCTGCTCTCACTTGCAGTGCAGCAGGGAGCTTTGATTACACACATCTATGTAGCTGTGCCGTCCCTGCGGCAGATTTGAGTCGCTAGCGCTGTTACCTGGATGTCGTCCCACTGGATCAATCAAAGTTGCTCCCTCATGCTTTCCCGTCTAGCAGAGTGGAACCTCATGACGTCCACTGGTCTGCTAGTCAGTTGATCAAACTGAACATACGTACAGAGCTGAATGGTTCAGTTCATGGGTAGGCTCAGATTGAAAATTGGGTTCAGTAGTCCAAAACCAAAACTTTGAGATGGTTGGGTTGATATATTGTCGGTCATGGATTGGAGTGGGTTGGGTTGGTGTATTTCACTTCAGGGATGGCATATGTGTATGTATTTTGGATTGGATTTAGTTTGGGTCTTGGAGCATTCCCATTCCCAAGTTTACATTCGGATGCTACAGCCCATGGATTGGGGTTCAGTTTGAGCTGAATATGTACAGAACTGAAACGCGTATGCATGCAGATACAGAATGGGGGAAGAAGAGAAGAGGGGAGGAGTTGGTTACCTTGGGAGGAGCAACCATCCCCATCGATTCCAACGCCGTACCTCGCACACCGGCGGCCTCTTCCTTTCTCCTCCTTCCTTCCTCCTACGCATGGCCCCGTCGAACAGAAGGAAGGAGACACACGGCCGCTTGCTCGCGATTTTGAGTCCAGGCCCATGGCCGGATCGGGGCGGATGGATCTGGGCGCCCTCCCGTCCGATGGCCGGCCGCCGCCTGATCTGCTCGGTCGATCTCCCTGCCTCTCTTCTCTTGTGGTGAGGGGAGAGGGGTGGGGAAGAGAGAGGGCGGAGGCCATGAAAGGCTGGCTGCTCGCTCGCTCGTTGTTCCTCTCGCTGCTCTCGCTCACTACTCGACAGCGGAGGCGACGGCGGCAAGAGGGACGAGGGTTCCAGCGGCGGCGGCGGGACGAGGGTCGCGGGCGCGGGTCGAGGGGGAGAGAGAGGTGAGGCATGAGGAAGCGGAAACGGAGCGGCGCGAGTGCGGGAAGAGCGGCTAGGTCTTCTCCACAGAAGCGGCTCCCTTTTATACTCCGATGCTTGAAATGATAAAAATGGCCCCGGCGGGGCATCGAATTAACAAGGGGTGGCGCAAGCGAGGTGGAACTATTCATAGCGATTTAAAGCCGAGGTGGATGGCCTCGTCCTGCCTACGACTTTTTTGCGAGGTGGAACTATTCATTGCGAGGTGGAACTATTCATAGCGATCTAAAGCAGACGTGGATAGCCTCGTCCTGCCTACGACTTTTTGAGAGTTTATATGTTCAATGATCAATATGTAATGGATGGATACAATGCTTGTATATATAACCCATATAGTGAGGGCATCTCTCGGCATAATTTTTGCAGATGTTGGAATTTCTAGTTGTTTTCATCTAATAAGAATAATAAAAGAGATTATGTCCCTAAAAAGGAATGCAAGTTAAAATTCTGCCAAAAAAGTCTCATGTAGATAGACTAGGAAAGTCAAGGCTAGTGTACCTCTCACATGTCGATGAAATCCTTTTTTCATGATAACTTGACAAAATACAAAAATGGGAGAACTCAAATGCAGAAAATGCACTGACCATCACTATAACTACGACAGAGTAAGGCATAGCATTATATTGTTATTCTAGTACCCCAAATGTATATTCCTATAACTACTAACATATCCCAATACTCTGTTGGACGAGGGGGGGGGGGGGGGGGGGGGGGGGGGGGGAGGTGGGGAGACAATGTATTAATAAGCCTAACATCTATAATGTCCAAGCAGAATATAAATATCATGACCTATGGACCAATCCCACAAACCAAATTATGTGAGGTGCATAAACATGCATGGGCAGGTGGTGCATCAGAAGAACACCTTTCGATATTTGGGGTCAATGCTGCAGATCCGAGGTATTGATGAAAATGTGAACCTTTGAATCAAAGATCGATGGATAAAGTGACACCAAGCTTCTGGCATTCTGTATGACAAGAAAGTGCCACAAAACTGAAAATCAAGTTCTATAGGACGGTGGTTCGACCCGCCATGTTGTATGGCACTGAGTGTTGGTCGACTAAAATACGACATGTTCAATAGTTAGTTGTGATGGAGATGCGCATGTTGAGATGGATGTTTGGCCACACGAGAAATGACTGGGTTCGGAATGACGATATACGAGATAGAGTTTGGGTAGCACCAATTGAAGAGAAACTTGTCCAACACTGTCTGAGATGGTTTTGGCATATTCAACGCAGGTCTCCAGAAGCTCCAGTGCATAATGGGCGGCTGAAGTGTGCTGATAATGTCAAGAGAGGACGGCTCTAGTGCATCAGTTGTCTCCAAAAAATTAAGTAAAATGGGCTGTCGCGTGAGTGACAGAACAGAGCACAAAGCATGACAGGAAGATGAACATAAGTACATGACGGCCTACAGCATTCAAGACTGAGTTGAGAGATGATGTTTCTTTGCTTTGAAACATGAATTAATGCAGCAGCAGAGAAGGTCGAGGTTAATGGAATTTCCAGCAACCCTACCAGCTTAGTAATAAAGGAGCAGCCACACCTTTCTCCAAAGGAAACACTTGTACCATAAGGTAGTAATCAACAGCTGGCCAAAACTAAACTAAAAAATAGTCACTTGGTTGACATTTTTTGGGGAACATGTCAACATGTACGCCACTACAAAGTTCACTCATCTCTGATTTAGCTTCAGCAGTAAATCAGTGCCTATCTAAATCAAATTTACATATAGGTTTTCTTCTCACTACCAGTCTAATAAAGCTATCAGATGATGGGCAATTGAGTATGTTCTTGAAATGATCCGATATGGTAGCTTTATTAGACTGGTCATTTCAAGGGCAGAGCCCTCCACTCCACTGCCCTTGTATCTCATCTCTTTCCCCGACTCTTCTCTCAATGGTGAAGCTACATGCACTGCTGAGGGGGGCGGTGCCCCCCCCCCCCCCCCCCCCCTAGCCCTTGGATATTTAGTGAAGAAAAATAAAAAGAAAGGCATAGACTAAGAAGATTGCATCCATTTGCCCCCCTCAAACATGTGTATTTTCTCTTTGCCCCCTAGCTCTGCCATTGCCTCCTCTCCTCTCGATTTGAGCTCCCGGTCATGGTGAAGGGCGTAGCTATCTTATCTACATGATGATGCTGCATTTCGTGTGGAGCTTCGCCCAAGCCGTAGTCTACCTGCTCACTCAGTTGGCCGGTGACGACATTCACCGCCTCGACATCGCCTTCCTTCTGGCACTAGGTGACGGGGTACGTACGTGTTGGGAATTAGCACACAAATGCACTTGTGGTTTACGGAAAACTGCAACAAAAACAATGTAATCTCAGCACCACATCATGTACTAACTCAAGGATCGTTGCTTAGCATGGAAGAAAACATATGCAGTAGCATATACGGAGGTAAAATATGTTACTCAACAGACAAGACACTCCTCAGCCGAGTGTCTTGTGTTAGGAGTAACTTTCTGGACAGCGGCAAGCATCAACAAAGAGACATGAGATTTTTACGTGGAAAAAACCCCAACTTGAGGGGAAAAACCACGGGCCGAAGCTACCCAAATCTTTTTCCACTATTATCAAATGTGGGATACAAGAAGTCTTCTCTAGATAGCACTAGAGTATTGCATACATGTACACAAGGGATTGGAACAATCTCACCAAAGATGGTGGAACCAAAACTTGGAGGAGACAAGGTAGTGGATCTGGACCATCACAATATGCATGCATGATGTATCCATGTGTACAATAGGTGGTGGCTCTTTTCACCTTGTCGACGGTCTTTTTTGTGTGGGAAATTCCGAGAGCTTTTATTCAAACAAAAGCATTCCTAGGACAATCCGGTAATAAACTGGTCACTAGGAACCTAGAGTCGTATCGAGCCAGCTTTCGGTCACACTCAATGCACAAGTGCGCTTGGTACAGAGATGAGTTGGGACATTAGTTGATCGATTTACATGTTGAACATCAAATAAAGAGAAATCACTAACTAGCTCTCCAATTTCAAGTAACAGAGGAGCCACAATTAAACGAGAATTGTGGCGAGTTTTCCAGAGTTGTACCATCTCCGGACAATCCACTTCCATTATCACATGCATGAAGCCTCGTAATTTAACGAAGAGAGCCCCATCTTGCATTGATAAAGCTTCAGCTATAAGTGGATCAGAAATGCCCGCGTGGGTTCACACCACGCACCTAAGAACTTTCCTCCCGAGCGAGTCACACCACCACCACCACCACTGCAATTTTCTACGAAGTTTATAGCGTCGTCCATGTTGAGCTTGATGATGTTCTCCTCCGGCGGTCTCCAGCCATGTCCTAGAAGGATGAGTGGGATCTCTCTTAGCAACTCAAGGACTGCAGGAGCCTCTCTAGTCCGCTACATGGAAGTGGCTGGGTCGAGTCCCTCCTTCTCATGTTTTATCCGGTTACGCGAGTGCCATATATATGGACCACATGATAGTAATAATTTTTGTTATTTCCGTGTCCAAGAACCTAGGATCACAAAGAATGTCCCTTGCCCACGAGCTAGGGTGCAGCCGGGGTGACGAAAGATCAAACCACGCATGTGCTTCCTTTCAAAAACGTTTTGCATGTGAGCATGAAATCAAAGCATGTTGGATATCCTCTTCCATTGCACAACAGATATTACATCTGCTAATTTCGGCTATGTGACGTTGTTTCAGAGTGTTCTCATCAGGGAGGATTCCACAAAGGACTCTCCACCAAAACACATGTACTTCCGCTACCACATTGACCTTTTAAAGAGCCTTCCACATCTGTTGATTATTCCTGAAGTCCCGGTAGCCGTCCCTTCCTCTAGAGATGCTCGCTCTTTTTGAGTCATACGAGCACGGTACGCTGTCTTTACATAGTTGCTGCCCGATCGGTCAAACGCCCAAGCGAAAAAATCACCACCACCACCATGATGTAGTGGGATATTTAAAATGGCTTCGGCATCTGATGCAATCAAAGTGTCACAGATCACTTGCGGTCGCCATGTCCAATTGTCCTCATCGATTACATCCGAGACAGTTTCTATAGTGGTTTGACTTTATTTCTCTTGTGTTTTCTCGAACGGTTTTAATAACTTTTCTTTTGGTCTTATTCCTATTTTTCTTCTTTTTCATGTTCTTTACCTTATTATTATTATTATATTTTGGGGGGGTTTTCTTCTCTCTTTTTTATTTTCATTTTTCACGTTTAATACAAGACCATATTATAATTTTGTGAACATTCAAAAAATCCTCAACTGTTTTCCAAATCTATGAATATTTTTTCAAATTTAGGAACAATTTTAAAATTTGGGAATATTTTTAATCCATGAACATTATTTGAAATCCAAGAATATTTTAAAATTCACAAACATATTTAAAAAAATTCGTGATACTAAGCTCCCTTTATTTGGAACCTCCCAGTGAGTAGGGAGTTGTGGGGGTTGATATGGACCCCGTTTGTAATGATGTGTGCCGCTGGTTGAGACATGAGAGTAGTGCAAATCTATATAGCAGCAACGTGCCAGCCAGTCTATCCACTTCTGATTTCTTTTTTGTGTGTTTTCTCCAATGGTTTTAATAATTTTTCTTTTGGTTTTCTATTTTTCTTCTTTCTTTTCATGTATGTTTTGGGTTCTTTCCTCTTTTTTTTTTACCTTTTTCAGATCTTAATTCATGATAATTTTAAAAACTGTGAACAACGAAAAAATCGTGAAGTTTTTTAAAACTCCATGTTTTTGTTTTGCAAATTCATGAACATTTTCTAAACTCATGGATATTTTAAATTACATGAACAGTTTTTAGGTATGTGAACCTTTAAAATTTTGCGAACCTTTTTTTTTCAAATTCGCCAACACTATTGAAATCAACGAATATTTTGAACCTTCACAATTTTTTTAAATTTAGGTTTTCTTTCCTTCAGAACATTTTCAAAATCTATTCTTTGAAAAAATCATGAATATCTTATGATCTAGTGAAGCTTTTCAAATGAAAAAAAAAAGATAGTTGATTTTTTTCGAGTTAGCAGTGGAGCAAGCGTGAAAGGGGTAAGCGAGCGAGAGGAGCAGGGAGCCGAGTTGGGCGAGCGAGAGCTTCATGGACCAGCCCATGTGAGTGTTATAGCAGCAATTTCATGTTTTCAACGTGGAATATGAGCTCCCAAGGGGCATCACGCATGCACTGCACAAGGCCCCTGCACACAGTGCAGCAGCCTCGAAGGTGCTCACCTAGCTGGATAGGACGAGTCGCCGTCAGAGGAGGACGAGGACCAGACCTCAGCTCGGACTCGACCACCACCATGACACACTACACAAGGCCCAGTGTTCTGACCCCTTACCTGGAGGTAGCATCCTGCTCACCCTTCTCTTCATTTTTTTCAGTTCATCCACCTTCAAAATTACCATGTCTTTGTCCCAGTATAGACATAGCACAATTTTGTAATTACACTCTCACTTGCATGGCCACTAAAAAGGCATATGTTTCCATGGAAACTAAAAAGCATATGTTGCCATGGCAACCAAAATCATCTGAACTTTCTGTTAAGTTTTATAGATTCCGTGTCAAGTAAAATTGATATGTGCACATGGCAACTAAAAAGCATATGTTGCTATGGCAACCAAAATCATATAAACTTTCTGTTAAATTATATATATGATGTTGCGATGGCAACTAAATCATATGTTGCAATTGCGACAACTTATTCATTGTGTGATTTGTCATATGTACTCGAATGATTTTGCCCTAGTTATGTTTTATAAGTTCTATAGTTTTATGGGTCATGTATTTTTTTCTGTATATACGAATACATATAATGGCAATTTTTCTTATACAAAGCATGACAAGTATAATCAAAACAATATGGCAATGTTTTCACATGCATCCGTCATGGCAAATTTTGTTTCATAATTTGGTGTTACTTTATATTCATGACAAAATTTTGTTTCCATGACAAATATGTTGCCATGTCGAGTCAACTTATGTTGCCATGAAAAATTAAATCATGTTTCTGTTGCTATGGTAATAAAAAAGTATATATTACCATGGGTAGCTCCATGGCATTTGTGAGTTGGGACTGTTCATATGTATTTTACCAGGGCAAAGTTTAATATGTATCTGCCATGGCAATTTTTGTTCATAACTCTGTTTACACTGTTCATTCAATTTTCAATGGCAATTTCCATATAAAGCATGGGAGCCTTAAGTAAAATAGCACAACATATTCTAATACGTATATGCCATGGCATTTTGGTTATTTTTCCAGTTATTTTTTGCCAAGGCAAATTCTAATATGTATATACGTTTTTCCCAGGGGAACAAAAGCATTTATAGTTGCCGGATGTTAAAAGAACATTTTTTCCTCTTTTTTTCACCGTTTTGCAAAAAGAAATTGTTCGCAAATTCATACGGGCCCATAAAATCATTTTTTGCCAAGGAAAAAATGTTCATGGCAATTTTTTAGGTTTTTTACCATGAAAATTTTAGTAATTGACCATGGCAAAATTTTTGTAGTTGGCCCTACCAAATTTAGTTTATTAACCATGGAAAATGTAAGTACTTTTTTGACTATTGAAATTCAGTAATTTACCTTGGAAAATTTAGTATATTGACCATGGAAAATTTTATTTATTGACCATGGAAAATTTTAAGTCCTTTTTCGACAACGGAAAAGTTTTATCAATTGGCCATGGAAAATTTAAAGTCCTTTCTCGGCATGGTAAATTTAGTAATTGATGATGGCAAATTTTAGTAATTGACCATGGCAAGTTTTTAGAAATTGTCCATGGCCAATTTAGTTTATTGACCATGGCAAATTTTAAATACTTTTTCGACCATGGCAACTTTTAGTGTGACCATGGCATTTTTTTATAGATCATGGAAAATTAGTAATTGAGCATGGCAAATTTTAGTAGTTGGCCATGGCAAATTTTAGTAATTAAGCATGTCAAATTTAATAATTGAGCATGGCAAATTTGTAGTAATTGACCATGGCAAATTTTACGTACTTTTTCGACCATGACGAATTTTGTAATTAACCATGGCAAATTAGTTGGTGAATCATGTCAGATTTAGTAATTGAGCATGACAAATTTGTAGTAATTGACCATGGAAGATTTTAAGTGCTTTTCGAGCACGGCAAATTTAGTAATTGAGCATGGCAAATTTGTAGTAATTGACCATGGAAAATTTTAAGTACTTTTTCGACCATGGCAATTTTTCGTAATTGACCATGGCAAATTATTTGGTGGATCATGGAAAATTTAGTAATTGAGCATGGAAAATTTGTAGTAATTGACCATGGCAAATTTAAAGTGCTTTTTAGACCATGGCAAATCTATAATACCCAAATAGTTCATCCCTACTAAACTAATTCTCTTGACATGCATCTTATCCACATCAGTGGCCCCACTACCTCATCAGCCTTGCTGATGTCATTTCTTTTTACAAAAGGATTCCTCCGCAACACAACGTAAAGGTTCCAACATGTGTGTCCAACTGACTTTATTACTTTCCATTGATGAGGGTTAACACTCCACTTCCTTCAGATGCATCAACTTCCACTCTCATTTCTCCTTTGGTTCAGCCATGAACCTTCCTGTTAACACACTCACAAGTCATAGTAATCGATGAAATGCAACTCCCATCTAAGCAACCTGCCACCTCACCAGAAACTACAGTTTGGTGAAGCCACATTATCTTATGGCCCACTTATCTACACATCTGAATTTGAAAGAGTTGTTGATCTCTTGCGTCCCCCTCCCTCATTAGTCCTTCATCATGTTCGACTACACGTCCACCTTCTTGCATTCCTTTCTGTAATGAACACTCCAAGTCAATGCAAGAAAATGAAAAGTCTTTTCTGGCAGCCTATATAGTCTGGTTAGTCTAGGAAGATCAGCCGGTGGAGGCACAAAGTAGAGGCTTGCCAACAATCCGGCGACAGTGGAGGAGCCAGGAGGACACCGGCGGCCAGCTCGCGCACCATCTCCACACCTCATACGTCGTTCTCTTCTCCTCTCATTTGTCCTTCAGGCCATGCTATACCGATCTCTCTGACCACCAAATTATCAGCCTTCGTGGGCAATCGAAAGGGTTTGGATGTTGAGCCGGTCTGCAAGTCGTTACTTCCATGATGCCCCCTTCTTTTGCTTTGTACGTTTATTTATAGGCAAGTCCCATGTTCTGCAGTCACAGGCGAAAAGTGTCACGTAAGGAACAAATTGAAGTTTAAGTGTCAAAAAGGGAAGAAATAAGTTTTTTGGGCCAAAAAGGAAAGCAAATTTTAAGAAAGGGCCAGCTAAGGAATTCTCTCATCTCGATAAGTTTTGGTGTGCACCTACGTTGTAGGCTTACCGTATCTTTTTTTTTCACCGTTTGCACCAGAACTTTTACATCATCTGTGATGAGCGGACTTTTACATCATCTGTGATGGCAGTGTGTTTCCAAATTTTATCATGAATCTTTCTCATATTTATTTGTGTGTATAGTTTAATTATCTATGACAAGTGTCCACAAGGTATTTGATGAAAATCCAAGCAGACTGCATGTGAAAATAAATATATGTAGTTTTCATGCTTTTCCACTGTCTGCTATTTTTTTGTATAGCCGTTCATAATTATGATATGCATGTTTGGAATATAAAAAGTTTCAACATGTATGTTTGTAATCGCTTATCTTATTTGATTGTTCTCAATTGTCATGTGGTTCATTGATTCACCTTATAACTTAATTTATATCACTAAATGTTCGTATTTTTCACATCTTTTTATCGTGATGTACGTAACATGTTTTTGTCCTAACATTTTTACCTGAAATATAGTGAAGAAAGATCAACTTTTCCTTTTTGATATAGAAGAGAGATTAACTATCTCAAAAATGAGAGATCGGCTACTTACACAAATGTGGAGACTAAATTCCTAACATATTCAAATCTTGATATAATGTCTAATCATATAAGTTATGGTTGCACCATTTTGTACTAAAAGCCTGGTGATCCATGAGAGTTAGGGATGCATATTAGGTGTCGTCTCCAAGAAGTGTTGCTCCTCATTTTGCGAGCCTTGCATCAATGTCAAATCATTGTCAATTCGGACCAAAGAAAATTGACCAAATTATATCTCTGCGGTATATATATTTGTTTTCTGAAAAAGGATCTCTGCGGTATATATGACAAGTACACCACTTCCCTCACATTTTCATTTTAATTACAATGACTTATGTTGCATCAAGCGAGCTTTCTCCATGCTAAAATCTTCCATTTTCATTGCCTATTGTTCTACCTTTGATGTAGTTTATCACCGCTTACTTCCTGTCCATTTGTCCTCCTATTTATATATAAAATAATGTATGCAAAAAATTCCCGTAGCAACACACGAAGTATTTTCTACTTTTAGTAATTGACCATGTCAAATTATTTGGTGGATCATGGCAAATTTAGTAATTAAGCATGGCAAATCCTCACCAAGGTTTTGGTTACGAAAGCATAAAAAATGATTTTGATTACGACTTGAAAATTTTGGTTATGGCGTGGTTACTGAGTTTTGTCGATGCCCCATGAGAAAAGTGTATAGCGAGCAGAAAAAAAATCAGTTTTTCTCGAAATTTTTGAATTTAAACACCTGTCGTATAGTTAAATAACCTAGTATCTTTTTTCAGACACCATGGCTGGTCGTGGCGTAGTGTAAGTACTAGTGGTTGGGGGGCGCCTCTTGAGGCGTTCTGGTGCGCACTAATCATGCTGGTGTGCTTGTTTATGTTTTGAAAGTGCATATAAACCACATTGATTAAAAGTATGATGCATGGAACACAATTGCATCAGAACATTCATACAACAGAGCAAGCATAGTAATTTCATAGAAGCTAACAGGTTCATATTAATATAAAAGGGTTGGACTTAGAAGGTGCTTGACCGATCACAAAGACCTAAGTAGTGATTCAAATCAAAATCTAACAGGCTCGAAAAGCAAGGCTATGTCCAAAAGCAGAGGTAGAGTTCCTCAGATCAACATAAAGTAGGTGGTGCCTTGACTTGCACTTGAAATGGAATGACTTTCTTGTATGTTTGTGTGATAGCGAAACTCTGACCAGTTCATCATGATGGTAGCCCTCTTGTCGGTTCCAAGAATTAAGTGACAGTCGCCACCCATAGTGTCGTCCGCAAGGTTGATTGGTATGTTATCATCATCCTAGTGGGTACATTTCCTCAAGTTGTCCTCTGTGTATTACACTTAAAAGTATTGTTGACATAGAGAAAAGGAGTGAGAACACAAAAGAGTATTGTGTGATGGTCAATAACAGGATTAATCTTTGAACGCACCATCCTCTAGCCTCGTTTGGCAAAGGTCTTATTGATGGCGCACACATAGTACTTGATCTTTGGCGCCTTGTGTCAAAACACCGCATGGTGTTCACAGAGTTTGACCTCATTGCCCCAGAAACTATGTTCCTCTAGCTTTCCATGGTGTGCCGCATTTATTCTATATGTTAGCTGCAGTTGTACAAGCGTGGGGTTGTTCCTTGGCTGTTGGGGTCAACGTTGCAGCAAACCGGCATCGTCATGATGTGCTTCACCTTGGAGGCAGACGAGGGGGGCGACGGCATGGCGGAAGAGAGATTTGTGAGGGTGGTGGCAAGAGGGAACGGGTCGTGTGGGAGACCCAGGCTACGTTAGTCGAATTTCATCTCAATCTCCTATATAGCCAGCTCGGTTATTTATTTTCTCATGCTAGGTTGTGCTCCGGCACAGCAAAAAAAGTGACGACCTGGATGCCTCCAATGATGGCCCTGTTATTCCCTCTTGAAGAGGGCCTCCTCTGCCGTCCTATGCGTACAAATCTTGCCGATGCCATTTTGATCGTGCATATGCATCCCAGATGAGAGGCAGAGGTTAAAAATACTCCACTTAACATAAATACATCATTAAAGTGTTCAGTCATATAGCAGAGCAACCAAGGAGGTCTATATTAGCATGTACTCCCTCCGTCTACCGTCTACGTCACAGTGTTACAAGGTGGATGCCAGAGCACAACCAACGATTGAAAATCAAAGCCTAACATATCTTTGCTAACTTTAACCACAATACATGTCACTCTTCTTGACACTCTCAAAGCAAAACTATCACTAATTCACCTGATACAATCTCTTGTTTGTGCCATCCCACACACAAATCCATCATGTCCTCCAGTGGCAATTGTGGCGTATCTGCAGAAAACAATTCTAGAAACTGAGCATTGATAGGATAAGGCATCATATATGTTTTACTCCATTCTCCTAATAATAATACAAAAGTGAATTCAAACTCTGTACCTCCATGAATCAGTCATGCTCGGAGCCACATCAACATATTGCCATCGGTCGCCCGTCTTCCACATCTACGCACTAGCAAAATAAAGAAGCTGCTCAAAAGTGTTCAGCTGAAACACAAGCAGATATACAATGTGGGGCTTTCCCCAACCCAGTCCTTGCTAAAATAAATTAAAATGTAAGTGATTAATTTTTTGGAATGGATGTCAAGGGAATATGTACTACTCCCTCCTTTCACTTTTATAAGTCGTTTCAGACAGCTGAAAATGAACTGATTTGCATGTTGTCTGAAATGTCTTCAAGGACTTATAAAAGTGAACAGAGGGAGTATAAAAAGCAGGGGGTATTTTCTTTTAGTCATTTGAACAGACAAACAAGGCACACCTTTTCTGTCACATAATTAATTGCAGCCATCAGAACAAAAAGTTGTTAGATTAATTGTGGATAAAGATCCATGATAAAATATATGCAAACATCCTATTTGATGCATTAACACAATCCATCGAAGGGCATATACACCATGCATAGAAAAGAAACTAAACAAGCAGGAAAATCAAATGAAAATCACATCCAAGGAGGATGGCATAATCCAGACGAACTGATCATCCCCAACCCATCCAAGGCAAGGCCATACTCGAATCCCGTGGTGGTGGAGTATCTTGGGCAGCGGAGCAGGGAAAGGAGAATAACATACCAGCAGCGTGACCGGCGAAGACGAAGACACCAATGACTGCTCGGCCTCCTCGTCCTTCTCTTCGGTGCCACACTCCGAGGCACGATAAGTGTTTTCATCATTCCAATTCCCATTGAACTGATGCTTGATTCTGGTGCTAACCTATAAGAAAGAACACATATTTATGTATATTTCATCAAGTATATGCCAGAAATATCAACAAGCGAAGTTGAAAGTAAACCTGTGCGGTTTGACCTCAAGTCCCATCATCCTAGAAACGTTTGAATCACCATCCTTGTGGTTGTGTATGGAGTGTTTGCCATCTTTGCTCTAGAAACATATTTATATATGTGAATTCGCTAGTCCCAATCATATGTGTAAAGACAAGGGTAAACATGAACCGGCTATATGAGTTTATTACAGCATACAGGCCCTTGACACGCTTTGCATACAGATCCCTTTCCTTATGAGCTGAAGTAAAATGAGCTAGTATCCAGTATTTAGCAGGATAATAAAACCAACATTTGTCATGTTAGAACAACCAAGCTGTGGCAGTAAGAAAACTTCCTCTAAAAACATAGGGGCAAACAGAAACTAATGTACATCCAAGAAACTAAGGAGGGATAGGAAAAGTAATTGTAGCAATGAAGTCCATCGCCCATATATTATGTGCCCTCAATTATTGCCCAGGAACACATATGCAGAAGGTGATTATCAAAACAAAAGGACTGGTAAAATTAACATCAACAAATGGATCATTTAGAGCATCTCCAGCCGTTGCGCCCCCAAGACGCGCCGAAAATCGCCGCTTGGGGGCGAGCCGACGTTTTTTTCGGCGTGGGGGCGAGCACGTCCCCAGCCGTCGCCCCCAGGTCGGGCCCCAGACGTCCCCACAGTTCGGCCAAATATCAGCAAACACGGCCAAATTTCAACAAACACGACATATTTTGGCGAAATTTAGACATTTTTTACACGAATAAAATGGACGGAAAAAACCCTAAACTACGGGCCAAAGTAGGCGCTGAGCAGGGCGTAGTCATCGCCGGCGTCGTCCTCCTGCTTCTCCTCCTTGACACGGCCGGCGCTGCTGCTCGACCCCTTGCCCCAGCGCGCTGCTTCACGGCGGCGGCGTTCGGCGATCTCCTCCAGGGCGCGGCGCTGGCGGTCCAGCTCCATGCGCGCGTAGTCCTCGCGCGCCCACTTCAAGGCGGCCTCTTCTTCGTCGGCCTCCTCGGCGAGAGTAGGCTCCGGCTTCACGGCGGTGAGCCCCGGCTCCGGCTTCACCGTCGCCAGCCCTGGCTCCCTCTTCGGCTTGACCAGGCGAGGAGGGGCCAAGGAGGAGGAGCCACGGCCGCTGTCGTTGATGACGAGGCCGGCGCCGCGGGTGCGCCTACCGAGCGGCGTCTCGGACGACTCTGTCTTGACGCTGACCAACGCCGGCGCGCCGGAGGAGTGAGAGGAGGATCGGGAGGAGGAGGAGGAAGAGGAGGATGACCACCCATCATCCTCCTCGGCAGCCACGCGCCGCCGCCCAAAGCGGTCGGGTACTCGAATGGCGGGTCGTTGCCACCCTCGAGGTGCGCGAGGACGCCGCTGAGCGTGCGGCCCGGGACGCCCCACCACAGGCGGCGGACCTCGCTGTTGTTGCGGCCGCGCGGCGTCGGCGTGTTGTTGGTGGAGGCGAGCCGCTCCTCTTGCCGGCGTCTGAAGTACGTGGCCCACGCCGCGTGGTTGCCGGTGGCGTACTCCGGGAGCGCCCGCTCCTCGGCCGTCAGGGACGCCCGCGCACGCTCGATCTCGACGTGGAAATAGGCGGGCGTCTCGGGGACGGGCAGAGGGGGGACAGGGACCCCACTGGCGCTGAGCCTCCACCACGATGGAGCGCGTATGTCGGGCGGCGCAGGGTAGTTGGCCTCGTGGAGGAGGTAGGCCTCCCACTCATGCAGCGAGCGGCGGGCCGAAACCATTGGCCGCCGCCGCGTCGCCGGGGTACCTCGCGCTCATGGTTGCCGGGGGGGAGAGAGAGGGGCTCGAACGGCGGAGAGATAGAAAGAGGAGGAAGTGTGGCGGCGAGGAGGGGGAGATGGGTGCCTCACCGGCGCGGCCAGGATCGCCTTTTATAGCGGCTAGGGGGCGGCCACGTGGCGGAAGGCGGGGCGGCGTCGCCGCACTTCGCCGCCCGTGAATCAATGGCAGGCTGACCGGCGGCAGCCTTGGCATTGATTCCTCACGGGAAAACCGAGACGACGAGGACGACCAGCCTTCGTCTCGCTGACGCGCCGGTCCCGCCACTCTTTCGCGCCAAAACGTTCGCGCCGGCGCCCCCGGGCGCCTCCCAGCGCGCCGGGTTCGGGTTGGGTGCGCCGGCGCCAATTTCGGCTCAATCCGGCGAAAAACAGGCTGGTGGGGGCGCGACTAGGCCGATTTTTCGGCGCCGGCGCTAAAAAACGGCCTTGGACGGGCTTGTTGGGGACGCGGCTGAAGATGCTCTTAGCAAACATGTCACAGGGTTTCCTAATGTATCAGCATAGTTGATATAATTCTTGGATCATTCGAGTGAATTTAGCTGAAACAGAATATAATAATATAAGTATGCATACTTACATTCTATATTTCAACTCCCTTCTGTGCATTTGCTCAGACATCTTGCATGCTCCTCAAAGCATGTTATATATGGAGAAATAAATAGATCTGCCCTTTGGTAGTCACAAAAAAGAAAAGCCATAAATCTTGATTAGGGGGGGGGGGGGGGGTGTGATTACTCATGTCCACGGCGGAGCTAGGCTAATGCAAGGGTATGCAATGCATACCCAATATTTTTGGCAGAAAAAAATCAGTATATAAGCTTCTATATGCGTTTATAAAGCGCATGGCGGTCTAGTTGTACGTATAAGGCAGGATAAACGGAAGTGACGAATGATTCAGCGCCAGTTGGGTATATGTTGGGCTGCTACGTTGCTAGTACAGTGCTCTGGGCCTTATCCTTGAGGCTTAACGCTAGCTAATTAATCGCGGTCGAGGAGACAGCTCCACAGGAGCCACCGCATCAATCCCTCAAGAAAAAAAAGGAGCCACATCGCATCCCCGCATCGGCTATCGAAAGCAACCGTCTCCGCCAATGCCACCGCACCATCTCTCGGCCATCGCAGATCGCCGCACCATCGCAGTTCGTCCATCGTCTGATTGTTTTTATTTTGGAAGTGTTTTATTTTAATTTCTTTGAATTGTTAGTCGAGAATTGAAGGTTATATTTATTCCCTGGTTTTGTTTTGGCTAATCTACTGTAGAATCCAGTCAATTTTGAGCATGGTCTGCATTGGCTCGCTACAAAACTTGTGAAGATGTGCAAGGAAATCAAGGTGAATTTCTGAATTATAAACATTCAAATTTGAAAGATTTTCCATCATGAAGGAACAATATTTAAATGATTGCTTGATTACTTCTCTTGAGGGTAAATTCTTCGTGCAAGTAAAGGAAAACACCATCATTTGTCCTTGTTGCAATGTAACTGAATTATTGAAAACACGGTCGCTATAATGAATAATTTGTAGTTTCTCTGTTGTTATTATTGAAAACAGATGTCTTCTCAGCAAGTGGCTGTGGAAGTTATCGATTGAGACGGATGCCACTTAGGCGCAGATCCTCCGTAGCAAGTATCTTCACTCCAAAACTTTGTCTCATGTGACAGCAAGACCGACTGACTCACCTTTTTGGAAAGGGCTTATGAAAGTCAAATTAACCTTATTTAATAGGACAAAGTTTATTATTGGCAACGGTGCTAGTACACGATTTTGGGAGGATAATTGGCTTGGAGAGACCCCCCTTGCCATTCAATACACATCTCTGTATCGTATTGTTCAACGACGTGAGGCGTTCGTTGCAACGGTACTTCAATCCAACCCCCTTAATACTCAGTTCAGAAGGACGCTAATTGGCAATTATTGGGAAGAATGGCTCCACCTAGTAAGTAGACTGATGGAGGTTCAGCTCAACCGGATAAATTACGCTGGAAACTTACTAGGTCTGAAGAGTTTACTGTTAAATCAATGTATGTTGATGTTATCAATTCAAGCTCAATTCTTAGCTCCAAACATGTTTGGGCTGTTAAAGTTCCTTTGAAAATCAAAGTGTTTATGTGGTTTGTCCATAAAAAAGTAATATTAACCAAGGACAATTTGGCAAAACGTAATTGGACAGGATCTACTAGGTGTAGTTTATGTGATTAGGAGGAAACCATCAAACACTTTTTTCTTGATTGCCCGTTAGCAAAAGTCTTATGGCGGACAATTCATATTGCATTTAATATTACTCCACCGAGTTTTGTCAACACGTTATTTGGAACGTGGCTTAACGGGATAGAGACCGAAACAACGAGACATATTCGAGTAGGAGTTTGTGCTTTATTGTGGGCAGTCTGGAACTGCAGAAATGATTTGGTCTTTAACAGAACAACAAATATTCATTTTTTACAGGTTATTTTCCGAGCCACTGCGTTGATCCGTATGTGGTCGCTACTCACTCCGATGGAGGCCAGGGAGCGTTTGGTTACTGGATCTACCCGCTGGGAGATGGTAGCACGGGATATCTTCAATCGGTTTGGATGGCGGTCATGTAATAGGATAGGCAATTAGTTTACTTGTCCTTCTTATGCCAGCCAGTTGTGGCTTTTCATGGCCAGTTTGTTTTTGGCTCTTTTGGCTCTTTGTGAGCTCTCCTTTATTTTCGTTTCGAGACTCTAAGACCTTGTTGAACCTATTTATCTTTTTAATAAGTTGGCCGTATGCATCGTTCTGATGCAGAGGCCAGGGAGTTCCCCTTTTCAAAAAAAAATATGAACTTTTTTATTTCTTACATTGTTGTGCAATAAATTTTTTACTTCGCATACCCATGTTGAATATCCTGGCTCCGCCACTCTCCAGTCAAGGGCCAAAAAAGTGCAGTATGGTGCACACTAGCTATCCAATGAAACAGCATGCATCGGCTGAATTTTCTGAAATATACCTTGTCACACACAGGCTGTGTGTACTTCAAATCATCATCCCACAGGCATTCAAACCAAAAGTTCCTAAAATCTTCCTACAGATTAATCACACTGTGCTTATTAAGTGATCCCACATCGTAGCATTGCAGAGCATAGCAACAGGTAATGGTGAACGTACCTGGAATCAGATCTTGAGCTAGAAGGCTGTGCAGTTGTGCCCGGCTGCGTGGAGCGGCCGGAGCGCGACGCTCAGCAGCACTGCCCCCCCGCAGCGGAGCTCTCCCCGCTGTCGCGCACCGTACGAGGTGCTCCTCGCTGATCTCAGCCGCTCCGGGCGCAGGCACGGCTGCGAGCGGCACCAAGGACGAGAGGCCGCGAAACAACACAATTGGTCCAGTCGCCACGCATCAGGGCGGAGTCGGCACATCGTGATATGGGGGCTCAGATCAACGGCTTGGCGTCGCCGAAACCCATGACTGGAAGCCAGGCCAGTCCCTTCTCGTGCGGTCCCCAGAGACCTCACCGGCGCACCCGACACCGTGACAGCTGCCCGAGCCCGGGCCTCCATGCCGGCGGCGTCGCGGCGCGGATGGGAGGCCTAGCCTCGCGAGACAGAGAGATCCGACACTACCACCGCTCGGGGACGCAGGTCTGCGCCAAGGGTCAAGCCTCCTCAGCGCCGCTGTTTTCTGAGTGGCCCGTGGTCTCCGGTGGTGCGGTCTTCGGCCGTGGCGAGCGTGACGGGCAGAGAATGGAGGGAGAGGAGGAGGCTTGCGTGTGTGAAAGGAGGAGGAGGCGTGCGTGGGGCGGAGGCTGAAGTCGCTTTTCTCTTCCCATCTCTTTCTCATAACGAAGCGAACCATGTTTTGTCTCATAGCATTGCTAGCATACCCAAAATACAAATGGACCAACGAGGTGAAAATATTTTGTCGACATAACAGTAGCTCCTGCCGACGTGGCTAGGCCAAGGATGCGCCATTGTGGCGATCCTTATTGTGTTTGATGATCTTCCATCAGCAACTGCGCGTATGGGTTCGATTACCGCCAACCGTGCTCTTCTAATTTCTATTTCTATTCTTGGAGAGTGCATTCAACCCTGAACGTGATAATTGCTAGAAATATGAGGGGGATCGAGACCTTGCGACACCAGACCACCTGCCTCTGCGCTAGTACATAGTTATAAATTTGCGTTCTAAACTTAAAAATTGAATTCAAATTTTGATTGTGAATTTCGTTTCCTTTTTTTTGGTATTTCGTGGTTACCGTGGTAACCAAGTTTTTCGCCCCTCCTGGGTAAAAACTATGTGTTCGATAGCCAAAACGTTGATCCTAACTCGTTTCGCTGCCCTCCTTGAATCTGAGAATGAAGATGAGGAGGACGCATATGTGAAGGTAGCTAAAAATGGAGGCCGGCGTACAGCTACACGATGGCTAGTTTGTATACGATGATGGATGTTATTTGCTTGCCTTGTGTATATAAGGCTAGGGTATCTATTGTGTCTTCTTAAGCTGCGATGATTAACAATTTTTTTTAAACACAATACAGACATAGACGCTCATACATACACACATACATTCATTCTTATAAACGCACGCATGCACACCTATCACTATAAGCATCTTCGAGAGACCGAGCCAACACATCATCTGAGATTGATGGAGTTGTCAGAGTGTCAAGCCTAGGACTTAAACCCTGATGGAATGGGGACACCACAGTCCTCCTAACTATCCAACCACATTTTAGTTCGTGATGATCAACAATTAATGTATCTTTTTCTTATGGCACTAATGCATTTTCTTCCTCCTTTTTCTTCTATTTTTCATTTCCAATAAAGTCTTTTTATATAATACTCCCTCCTTCCCAATATAAGTGTCTCAAGCTTACTACAACTTTGTACTAAAGTTAGTACAAAGTTGAGACACTTATTTTGGAACAGAGAGAGTACATATACATTTTTTTGTTTTCTTTTTCCCCTTTTCTAATTTTTGAAGAAATTCTTTTTATATAATATATACACATTTTTTGTCAAATACACTCATTTATCTTCTCTGTTTATGTTTATTCCTTCTTTTTGTTCTTTTTCATTCTTTTCTTATTTCTATTTAACTTTTTGGATGTTTTTCCATTTATTTTTGTTTCAAGGAAGTATACATAATTTATTGAAAAAAATGTAACAATCATTTTTTAATGTGTAGACAATTTTCTAAAACTACAAATATATATTTTAAAGACGCGAGCACTTCTAAAATTATACTAGCCGAATGCCCATGTGTTGCCACGGAACAGCACAATGATATCACTCTAGTTGTATTTATCCGGCTTTTACCCTCCATCAAGTGATTTTACTTTTTTTTTTGTAATATATGCATTATCTTGGGCCAGCCCTTTGACATGATAAGCTAGTGCTTACAATGCTCTTCATTTGACTTTTAAAGGGTTGGTAACACTCATGCTTAGCTGTATTTTTCTCAAACAACCGGATTTTGGACTAATAGGACATTCAAATTAATGATTCTTGTGATTTTCCCTACTCTTTCATTATGCTGACTTGTGCTCCTCATTGGCTACGACTTGAACTCATTGCCATTGTTTCTGTTCAAAGCACCTAGCAAAAGCATACTGAGTTGTTAAGATGAAAAATAAAAAGATGCACAAAGTATTAAATAAAATAGAAGATGAACCAGTACATGCTTGCTCACTGAACATAATATTGTCCAGAGTACTCAAAGCTAACTAAAAACTATGCAACAATCAGTTTACGGCTTTTTGTTTTTGAGAAAAGTTTACGGGGTTGAAATCGCACCAATCTTGTCTGCAAATGCCTGTCATTATAGCCTGCACTACCTATCATAGTTTAGCCATAAGTTAGTATTGCTACTAAGGTTGCATTTCTGTTCTTCAGTGACATACCTTATTCTTATACAACAAATTCAGGACCAAAACAATTATTTGCGCAGACGTAGAAAAAGCTAAATTAGTTGTTCTCTACTTACCACTGGTATGAAAAATATGACCCTTTTTCTTGCCATAGGACACAAAATTAAGCTGTGATCATAATTTCATCCACTATTTAAATGCAGACCATATAGTCAACTTTCAAATCAAGAATATAAAATGCATGTTACAGGGAGTCAAGGACTCTGAGTCGACATAAATCATGACAAAGTTTCCTTCATTCCCTAGTAGCTTAGCCATGGTGACATCCCTAACACAAGCTTCAAACTATGTGCCCAATAATTGCAAATCTAAAATAGTAACCTCTTGGAATTCCCAAAATAGTAGCCACATGAGTGTTAATGCAGAATAGAAAAACTTTAAAGAGCAGTTCCAAAGGTGAATTTTTTCCAATTTATACCGAAATTCTTGTCATGTCAGTAGCCTAACATACATGATCTCCTTCAAGGCCTTGGAAGCCAATAGTGTGCACCAGCTGGATCCAAGACGCCACTTCAAAATCTTGTTGGATCTTTCATGTGTTACGGCCATTGGCACGAAAAAATTATACCTACAGCCTAGAAACCATCTACAAGGTTCAAGCTACAAATGAACATAAAAAATCTGATGTATTCAGAAAACCTTAGACTATATAAAGCACACAAACAACTTGGCTCTCCATCTCAAGTAGGAGACGAGCACTACATTACCTCCTAGTGTGGCCACATGCCTTGTCAAATCTTGTGCTGAAGTGGCACAACCTTATTTGTTCCAAAATTCTTCGGGTTTGGTCAAACACTGTATCAGAGTATGAAGGGATATGAAGCAAGATTTAGGTCATTTAATACCACTATCTCCCAAAGTAACAGGCAATTTCTTAAGCTTTGGGATGGGCTTGAAAAGAAATTTAGCTAAAAAAAGGGCATACCCATTGCTGAAAGCTCCCACACAAGGTGGGGTCCAGGGAAGGAATTTGTAGACAGCAAACAATCCAGAAAGTCCCTACCTCGAGAAAATTTGATTACAAATCAATTCCACATACTTTTTTAGCCTTGCGTGAATAGGTAGTTATAGTTTCAATCGGTTTAATAAATGATACATCAACAAAATTAAGGAGAAAAATATCACAGTTAGTAAAGTGTAACTGTGCTACGTCGTATTAAAATGCGAGATGCGCCTATCTTTGCAAAAATAAGCGAATCATCAACCGCAATTAAACAGATCGCTATACCATCCTCCACAAACTATACTTGCGTAGTCCCTGAAAAAACCCACTACTTATGTAGGATAATTATTTAAGAAATCAACGAACATAACTATATTTCTAAACTATTGATAGAAGGATGCAAGTTTAGCGTAATTGAAAAAGTATCACTGAACCAAGTATAGATGAGAATTATTTCACCTAATATCAGGTTGTCTTAGGTGACGAACTGATGATACAGTGTAACTTTTTGAACTATAACCTACATATTCACTTGTTCTCTGAGGAAATGGTCATTATCGCAGACAATTTGAAGTGATTCACAATGCAATTTATTCACAGCCAAATAACATATATTGACAATCCTATTTTCATATACAGAAACGCACTCTATGTCTTCATGACTGAATATAACATCTATATTTTCATTTGATATGAGCAACTTTTGACACATCGACAGTCAGTTATTCTCCTCCGTCCTTCAGCCAATTCACAAATTGTAATTATTCATGCCATCCCCACTCCCAGTCATTTTTGTTCAAACGCGAGAAGTTAAAAGCCCCAAATTGTAAACACAGCCATGATAGTAAGAGCAAAGATAATAAGACAACAATTCACACCACGGATGTCCTGCTCAGGCACCACGTTGATCACCTGGAGCCGCTCCGTCCGCCGCGTGCGGGCAGCGTCGCTCCTCCCAACAACCTAGAAGAGAAGAATTCACGTTACAATCAACTACTGGTGAAGTAAAGTTGAGGCAGAAAACTAACCCGTCAGTTTGTTTCATGTCTGGCATTTCTTGGGCGGCCTTCTCCTGATCGTCGCTGCCACTGTCGTTGCCTGTCGGCCGCACACCCCGATGAGTTTGAGCCTGCGTCGACAGCGGTCGGAGGTGGAGGACCCGGCCACGCAGCTATAGTGGTGGAGGTAGGATGGCGGCGAGGGGAAAAAGTCCTCCACCAGTGGACGAGAGGACGCAGCACGGCTGGCGACAGCGCCGCGAGTTGACGTGATTCCTGCCTCCTCCCCAGCCCGTCCTCCTCTAATGAATGGGGTTGTTTCTGGATCACGATGATCAAAAGATATAATGCAAATGATGTATAAAATCTAGTGTTCGCATCCTCCGTGCAAGCATGAAAGCAGCCATCCGAGAACCTTGAATAAACTGCAGGCCCAGAAATTCTAGTGCATATTCTTGGTGCATACATGAGCTGAAACAAACATCATATTAACAGTACGTACAGATAATATATAATTTTACCAGTTTCAGAACTATAGAATGCGTTAAAAGAGTGTTGTGCCTGACCAACTAATAGTCTAAGAAGTATGACAATGAGTAAATTTAGAAAAGTATCGGTGATGTGTACTAACCATTAATTGAGATATTTATAGGTGTGGTAATAAAAATAGCAGAGCTATCCATCTTGCATTATGGGCTGTAACACATAATTGGTAACCAGACCACTGTGATAGTTCACTCTAGTTTCCTGACTCGAGAATTTGCCAAATTTTTAACTCACGCAATTATGCGGGAGGAAGTACATGTAGAGCTTCTTACAGTAAAAATAAACATCTAGAGCTTCCTGCTTCAAAGTTCAACCACAAGATATTCCCACATTTGTCATACTGGATACCAGTAGATCCATATAACATCTTTCTGTAATATTTGCTGAGGTATAAATAGTTAACAAACTCGTATCATTGGCGCACATTATCTATTTTGGCTAAATATGCCTCACAAAATTGTCCAGCACCTGCATTGGAAAGAAAGAGTATGCATATCCAATTCATGAACTCAACAGGACATAACTGTCCAAATGGTTGAGAGAAGAAGCGAGTGTCGTATTTATACGATTAAAGATTCTGAAAACCCATTAACTAAATCTATTTATACCAGAAAACAAGCAACCATTTGGAAAGTTAGGATAGCCTTTTGTGAAATAAGCTTTATATGTTTAGGCTCTAAAAATATACCTTAACGAGAAAGATTAGTTTTACCGAAGTTTAGGGAAGTGGGTGCACGGCCACCCGGCTGAACCAATAAGACCATGCAGAGTACAGGGAGATGATGCAATATTACTTTTTCCATTTCAGAGATCTGCAAGAGATCATCATCAAGTAATTCAATGGTACAAAATAACAAAAGGTCTAATCATCTTATTTCCTCCATTCCACTAAGAAAAAAGAATTATGAAGCAAGAATAGTACAAATTAGAGGGATTATGTGACCTTCATGGGAAAGAAGAAGCCACGAAAAGAGAAAAAGTAGTGAGCAATTTTACCAGCGCCACGAGGCTTGCCAGGCCACCATTGGTCGGACCAACCTGCATCGCCCTCCATGAACAACAGCGCCAAGATGTCCAGCTGGTTCAGACCATGTCCTCCGATCCGCTGATGCCCGCCATCGCTGCCAAGACGGAGGCCAAACCACCTACCATGTCATGTGCACGGCGGACTCGTTCCGGCCAATACGTAGTAGGCCCAGCACGCGCGCGCTCGCCACGCATGAGGTCGTCAGATCCCCACCGGTGTAAGCATGTCCTCGCTCCTCCCCTAGCCCGGGCTTGTGGATTTAGAAGGAAGGGGGCGGCGAGGACTTGGACGTGCGGTTCTTGAGGTAGCCCCAGGACGAACGATGGGGAGAAGTGAACCGCGGCCGAGTCAAGCGAGGAAGTAGGAGCCGACTACAGAGATTTCTCTGGGGAGAGACACGGGATCGGCATGGAGGTGGTTTGGATTTGGAGGTGATGGGGGCGTGGGAGTGGATCGGGTGGGACGTGCGTCCGAGGTTTTTTTTTTCTTTCGCTGGCCTCGAACGTAGGATGTTGTATGCTTATCTTTTTTAGCGCGGGGTGATAGAAGATGGAGGTCGAACCATCATGACGTTCGATTCTCCTTTAATAGTAGAGATAAATAATTTTTAAATACATGAACAGTTTTTAAAACCTGCATTGATTTTTTTAAGAAATGATCCCAGACCTCCCTTTCCTTTAGACCTAATTAATTTGTCCCATGCTAACCAATGAGTCTTCCCACCAAAAATTCCTAATAATCTGGGTTAACTCCTTACAATGAGAAGCCGGAAACTTAAAGATACCCACTACATACACAGGTAGAGCCCGAATAACTGACTTTATTAAGTCTTTCTTCACCCCAGAAGAAGCGTATTTTTCAATCCAATCACAGAGCTTTTTCAAAACCTTTTCTTTACTAGATTGAAACTTATCAGCCTTCATTCTTCCCTCTGGAACCGGGAGTCCAAGATATTTATCCTCGAACCCATCGACCGCAATTTTTAAGATTACCCTTATAGCCACTTGATTCTCCAAACTGCACTTTTTCCCAAACATCATGGAACACTTATCTAGACTTAAAAGTTGCCCAGTCCCCTTCTCGTATCCTGTCAGAATATTCTTAATGGTTACTGCTTGATCAATGGAGCCTTTGAAAAATAACATACTGTCATCCGCAAACAACAAGTGTGAAATACCTGGAGCTTGTCTATTCAAACGAAACACCTGAAGAGCTCCTCTGGCTGAAGCATCATTTTTGCAATTGTGCAATTGTTCAATTGACATGATTGCATTCTTTTATTCCATGGCAGCGCACGACCACTCAACTAGTATGGGTAATATGTGTATCAGGTGTACTTTCGATCGTTTCCTCATCTTTTTGTTGCAGCTCCGAACCATGGTGGCAGCTGGATTCGTGCTTGTGCCTAGCATATGGAACAACATGGTGCCGTGGCTCGGGGAGTGCGACTTCTCCTGCGCTTTCGGCGTCATCATGTTCACATCCCTCGCCTCACTGACCTACTCGGGAACCTACATGTAAGCACACAAAAAAGGGGCGCATTCAACATGCTAGTCCTTAGGACCAGCCTTAGGCCATGGCAAAAGGTGCGGCGGTCTAGGCCCATCTTAAATAAGGGCTCAATATATCAACATACTTAAATAATTAAAAAAATTGTAGAACACAAATTAACATGGACAGGGGGCATATGCCCCCCTCCCCAACGAAGTTCACCATGTTGTATTATTCAGTAGTTATTTATAGTACATTATAATCATTATTTGCATCATATAATCACATATAGATGGTGTACCGTGTATTCAGACTTTATTTGTCAAATAAAATTATGTTTTTATGTTAATGCTTTTCTATTTTTCATGATATACGATATATATTGTTGAAAGTATATATGTTACTAATGTTAATGTTCATTATGCCTCAATTGCACCAAGGGCCTCCATAATGTTAGGTGCCGCCCTGCTAGTCCTGATGCATATATGCATATGCTAATCTGCTTCCTGTGTCTTTGCATAGCTATCTTATCTACGTGATGCTACTGCATTTTGTGTGGAGTATCGTCCAAGCCATAGTCTACCTGCTCACACTATAAAAAAATACTTTCATGATGATATGTATTTGTCACAGTAGGTCACATTTTCTATCATGTATGTACATCCATGATGATTTTATGACAGAATTAAGATAGTCATATCTGTGTTGTCGTAGAAATATTCCATGACAATACTTAAATTATCATCATGAAAGTGTTCACTTCCATGACGATAAATGATGTGTCATGAATGTGTTTTCGTTAAGGGTAACCGACACGTGGCATCCACCGTAACGGGTTGTTGTTAAGCTACTAGCACTAGTAGAAAAAGGGCTTAATGTTTAGCTCATTAGTCCCGGTTTGTAATTGAACCGACACTAATGTGACCATTGGTGCCGGTTCCAATGGCTAGGCAGGCAGCGCTCATTAGTCCCGGTTCGTGGTGAACCTTTAGTATCAGTTCGTGCCACGAACCGGGACTAACGAGGTGGTGGCAGGCTGATGTCAGGCTGTGGCCCCACCAACACCTTTAGTCTCGGTTCGTGGGAGAAACCGGGACTAGAGATGCACCTTTAGTCCCGGTTCGTATAACCAACCGGGACTAAAGATCATCCTATATAAACCCTTCGTCGAGCCCAAGCTCTCTATTCTTCCCCTTCCCTCTCCTCTATTTTCTTCCTCTTCCTCTCGAGTTCATCCTCCATTTTTGCCAAAATTTGTCAAGATTTGATGGCACCCCATCCATCCAAGTGATCACAAAACTAGATTAGCTCTTGCAATGCTCTATAAGTATAGTGATTTGTGGGTTTTTAGTTTGGGAGGAATTATATGTGATAGTTTATTTGATTTATATGCAATTTGAGGTCAAAATAACTCTTAGTTTGCATATGCAGGTGTGGTTTACTTAATGCCTTCCCATCTCCGTCCTAACCACCGTCGATCCCCCGCACCGTCCCATCGCCGGCACCACCTTGTGGTGAGCCTCTTGTTCTTATCTTTTTTATATAAAAAGTCATGTTTGTGTGATTTAGATATATAGTTACTTGTATAATTATCTTACCTGTACATTGTTTGTTATAAATAGTGCCATGGTTTTGATATCCATCCCCGTCGGCCCTCGTCTAGGTTATGATTCGGATGTGGTATATTCTCTTTTATAACTATTTGTTGCATTTCATGTTTATGATAAATTATGCCCATCAAGTTGACGTAGATATTTTTATCTAGGAGGTATGTGAACCGGAAATTCCAACTGACCCTATTGTTGAGAGGTTAAATTTAGTTGAAAATGAAAATGAGCATTTGAAAGAAAAATTGAAAAGAATTGATGAGGAAAAGATGGAATTGGAGTTGCATGTTGCCGATGTAGTCGATGATCACAAGATCAAGATGGAGAAAATGCGCTTGAAGATTAGAAAATATGCCATTGATAGTGAGGCTTGGTATCATTATGCTGTTGGATCAATTTTACCTTAGTTGCGATCTTGATCGCATTTGTTGTTGCATTTAAATGCTTTAGCTAGCGAGTTATTTGTATGTTGTTTTATGAGAATAAGTGTTGTATGAACTTGTATTAATTTGGTCTATTCGGTGTTGTGTAATGAAGATGAGTTGGCAATGGATGTACGATGACCAATGCTCTCCCCAGTTCATTAAAGGCGTGCATACTTTTCTGCTTGCAGCTGAGGCAAACAAGCGGGCGGATGGTTTTATGTCTTGTCCATGTGCTGGCTGTAAGAATAATCACAATTGCTCTAACTCAAGTACCATTCACTGGCACCTGTTTGAGTCCGGTTTCATGCCCCACCATAATGTTTGGACCAAGCACGGAGAAAGAGGGGTTATGATGGAAGAAAATAAAGAAGAAGAGGACGACGACAACTATCCTGGCCATGGGTTCCCTGAATACGATGGTACAACAATGGGGGAAGAAGCTGAGCCGGCAATGCGGGAAGAAGCTGAAGAAGAGGCATCAGATGAGCTCGCTGATGATCTAGGTCGGGCCATTGCCGATGCAAAGAGAAACTACGCAAGTGAGAAGGAGAGGCTGAAGTTGCAGCGCATGTTAGGGGATCACAAGAAATTGTTGTACCCGAATTGCGAAGCTGTAACGCCCCAAGACCGGAGCTTCAAATGCCTTCGAGGGTTTCCGAGATTCATCGTGTGATTTTTTTGGTTCGTTGCTTTCATCTTTGCATCATGTGCATTGCATCATGCCATCATGTCTTTTCTTTTTTTAACTCAACTAAATAAATGGCATGGATCTTTGATCCATTTAAATCGAGGGAATTCACATGGTGAGTTCTCTTTATAACATACCCTCCCGATATTTAGGGAGATATTATAAAATATTCCATTGTTTTGGAATCACCCATGAACACACTTGCATATTAAATCCCTTGGCCTTTTTCTTCTTCAAGTTTCGACTCTCCAGCCTTGCCAATAATTCTTTTACCATTTTTTGGAGCTCTACCAAAATTCTCAACATTTTTGGATACTCCTAAAACCTCGTCCTAGTTCAAACCCATTTGAATTAAATTCAAATGAGTTTGAATTATTATTGTTCAATCTGGCCTTTTCTAATTTTCTCGGACCGAGCATATTTTTGTGAGTCCAAGAAAATTTAACCACATGCCCAAATTCTTCCTCTAACCTTCTCTTCTCTCTTTTCCTTTCTCTTATTTCTTTGTTAATGTAAAGAGAAGGAAATAGGAGGGAGAGAGAGAGAGCCCATCCATGCCATTTGGGCCTCCTGCGGCCCATTTGGCCCAAGGCTTCCCGCAGCCCAGCCGGCACCCCTTCTCAACCCTAGCTCGATCCACCTCTCCTCGATCCCCATCTCCCTCGCGCCGCCACTCAACGGGACCCCGACGCGCCCCTTCTCTCCCTCCTCTTGCTCTTTTCCTCACGCACCAGGGAGTCACGCCAGACGCCCCGGCCTCTCCTTCCTCGCGCCGCGCCACCATGGAGGCCCAAGCTGCCGACCTTGACTTTCAGCTATCGTCTTCGACCGCAGCCGTGCCAGGACCTCCTCGTCAGCTCCGTCGCCAGGGGAGGAGCCCCGCGACCCATTCCCTTCGACCTCGACCTCCAGCGAGGCCCCTTTGCCTCCTCCTTGTTGCTTGGCCGCCGTCCCGCCGCGTCCTCTCTATCCTCCGTGGCCGCGTGCCCCTCCGGCCGGCGATCCCATGCTCCGGCACCGCGCCGCTGCGACCAGGAGCTCCTTGCCCTGCTTCTCCTCCTTGCGCCATGGCCTTGGCCCCTCTGCTCCGTCTGTTGCCTGTGCTGCCCTCCTCGACGTCCTGCTCGACCTCTCCGTGGTCCACGGACGTGTGCTGTAGCCTGCCTTGCTGCTGCCCACCCGAGGCCTCCTTGGTCTTGCTTCGATTTGGATTCGACTAGCAAGTTCCTCTTCACAGAACGTCCACACGACCGCAACCGGGACCTTGTTATGCTACGTTTTGGTCACGCCGAGTTCCTCGAAGGCCACCGATGCCTAGTATGTCTCAAGACCAGGACCGACAAGTACCACGACGCTCGGAGCCCTCGGATCCATCAAGTTCGACTACCTTCATGTGTACCACTACCGTCGCCCCGAAGATGTTGGAGTCATCAAGTGCCTCTCCGAACGAACGTGAACGACTACCGTCATAAGAACGGGACCGGCAAGTCCGAAGACCCCAAGTACCATGACACCGATGACATGAATACCTACGGAATGTGTACGACTACGCGATGTGACGGCAAGTTAGATGACGACCGTGTACCACTACCGCTCCTCGAACATGAACAACTACTTCCTCTTCAACTTGTGAACCTCTACTTCCACTACGACCTCAAAACATCACAAAACTGCACGCTTCAAAGGTATAACGCTGAGATGACGCCCGTGAACGAATGCATGTTGTGGTGTATGAGATGCCCGTGTTTTGCTCCGTGTCGGAGTTGTTCGTTGCATGAAGCCCCTCTTTTGCCTTGCCACCGTCATGTGGGACACCCGGTGATCGGGAGCAACCCACCATCCTTGCTTGACCCGCTCCCATCACTTTTCCTTTTGCACTGGTATCCCCGTGAGCTACCGGATCATCAGAATGTTGCCGTGGCATCATTTCCGTTTCACCGCCGTGGCACCATTTCCATTGTCGTTGCCGTGGCACCCCTTTTGTTTCCGCCACGTTGACAAATGCTTCATATCATGTTCATATCAACATTTCCATAAAACTTGCATAAACTTGCACATGCCATTCGCATCATGATAATAACATTTAAATGTTTAAAATTGTTGTTGCACCAAATTGCTAATGCATATGGGGATTACCGGATTTCACTACTAGAAAGAGGGCTATAGATGGGATTGATACTAATGGCGCACCAGACAAGCGGTGCGCCATTAGTATATACTAATGGCGCACCACCTACTGATACGCCATTAGAGTTGAAACTACTAATGGCGCACCTGGCCCCGGGTGCGCCATTAGTATCAATTTTTTTTAACTAGTGCGCATGTCCAAACATACTAATGGCGCATCCAGACACAGTGCGTCATTACTAGTTGTAACTAGTAATGGCGCACCAGCCGGAAAGTGCGCCACTAATGTTGTTTTTTATTATATTTTTTATTCCCTTTTTTGCAAAACTACTAATGGCGCACTGTTCCACCGAGCGCCATTACTAGTTTAAACTAGTAATGGCGCACTGTGGGACAGTGCACCATTAGTATTTTTTTTTGCAAAACTACTAATGGCGCGCCATTAGTAACCTGGATTACTAATGGCGCATTTAGAGTTGGTGCGCCATTAGTAAGTGGGCAGCAACAAGATATTTTGGACAGTCTCTCCTACCCACACTCACTTTCTCCCCACTTCATTCTCTCCACCTCCTCCTTGTCTCGGGTGCCTCCTCTTTTTCACCTCATTTCCACCATAGATTCAATCAATTTAAGTGGTTAAATTACCTTGTTTTGATAGGTAAGTAAGGGGGGAAGCTATATTTATGTTGTTCTCCCTACAACAATGTGCACATGCACTTTTTATGGCCTAGCTAGATCTATGTATGTTCATGGTGTTTCATATGTTTGTGGTGTTGCATATGTGTTTGTTTTTGGAGGTGTACCGGTATTTGAAATGCGATAGTTGCCAATATTTTGCCGGAATGTTGATTCATTTCCCTTTAGGCGAGAATTTTGGCATTAAGCATTCTTTTTGGTCCTATTTTTAGGGAAAGTCATGCCAAATTTTTTCTTGGTTCTAAAATATCGTTTTGCTCTACCCCGCAGGCGACCATGGTCCGCATGATAACCGAAGGCATCGTGAATAAGTTTTTGAGGTCCGCAAAGGCCGAGATGCTTCAAAAGAACGAGACGGAGATAAGAGTTCCGTGTCGAAGATGCAAGCTGGAGAGCCTTATTGCGGACCCGGAATCCGGGCAGGTGCGGGACCACCTGCTCTTGCGTGGTTTCATGGATGGCTATCGGTGGCAAGGTGATGAAGATGACTACAAAGTCGTCCATGGGGGCCGGGCAAGAAATGCGGAAGGGCAGCAAGACAACCACCGCGGCTCGGGCGGGCGAGAAGACGAAGAATCCCCAGGAGATGATCACGACGGTGATGCTGTACACAGTCATCATGTAGAAGATGCAGGACATGATGATGAGGAAGATGCCGGAGCAGTCGACGGGCATGATCATGAAGATGATGATGCCGGCGGAGCAGACGATGCTGGACCATCGATGGGCTGGGTGCAGGACCCTCATATTCAAGAGCTGCTTCTCAAGCAGACGGATAACACAAGAGCTGCCGCCCGAGAGAAAGCCAAGATGGATCAACTTGAGTTAGACGCGGTTACTCCATTGTATGAAGGATGCAGGCCCGACGATACCCGCCTGAAAGTAACGCTCATGGCTCTGGAGATGAAGGTAAAACACAAAATGACCGACGCATGCTTCGACGAGAACATGTCATTCTGGCACGAACGTCTTCCCGAGGGGAACAAGTGCCCGACCAGTTTGGAGGAGGCAAAGAAAATCGTGTGTCCTCTGGATTTACCGCACGTGAAATACCATGTGTGCATGAACAATTGCATCATTTGTTGGGACGAGCACGCGGAGTCTACCATATGTCCGGTGTGCGGCGTCACTCGATACAAGAAGAGGAAGAAAGCTCCTCGAAAAGTGGTGTGGTACTTTCCGATCACTCCTCGTCTGCAGCGGTATTTCGTGGACCCTAAGGTAGCAAAGCTCCTGCGTTGGCACGTGGATAGGGAGGAGAAGAAGCGAGAAGATGACGCAAATGATCCGGAGATAGATAAAAAAGACAAGATGCTGAGTCACCCTAAGGATGCGAGCTAGTCGCAAGCGCTGAACTTCGAAGGCCCAGAATTTGGGAATGATCCAAGGAACATCGTGCTGGGCGCAAGCACCGATGGAGTCAATCCGTTTGGCAGCCAGAGAAGCACACATAGCACCTGGCCTGTGTTTGTGTGGATGTACAACCTTCCTCCCTGGTTGTGCATGAAGAGGAAGTACATTCACATGAGTATGCTAATTGAAGGACCGAAACAACTAGGGAACGGCATCAATCTGTATCTGGGGCTGCTGAAAGAGGAGCTTGACACGCTGTGGAAAACGCCAGCCAATACATGGGACGCCGCAGAGAAAGAATATTTCCCTATGAGAGCCGCGCTGCTCACGACGGTGCACGACTATCTCGGTTACGGATATGTCGCGGGGCAGGTGGTCCACGGATTTTCTGGATGCGTCAGGTGCATGGATGACACAACGTATCGCCAGCTAGATAGAGATCCCGGGTCTTCGAAAACCGTGTTCATGGGACATCGAAGGTGGCTTCGCGACGATGACCCGTGGAGAAAATGCAAGGATCTGTTCGATGGTGAAACCGAACCCCGAGGACGCCCGCGTACGAGGAGCGGCGAGGAAATAGACGAGCTGTTGAAAAATTGGAAAGACTGCCCACTGCTGGGAAAGAAGCAAAAGGCTCCAGAGCCGGGAAAGAAGCGAAAGGCGCCAGAGCCGCTGCTGAAGGTATGGAAAACGAGGTCTGTTTTCTGGGACTTGCCGTACTGGAAGATCCACCGTGTGCCTCACAGCCTTGATGTCATGCATATCACGAAGAACGTGTGCGAGAGTCTGCTTGGTACCCTGCTCAACATGCCAGAGAGGACCAAAGATGGGCCGAAAGCAAGGGCAGACTTGAAATCAATGGGCATCAGGCAGGAGCTTCACGCTATATATGATGATCATGATGATGATGATGATGATGAGGCGAAGCAGGACACGGAAAGTCGTCACAAAGGCAAAAAGGCCAAGAAGACCGGAAATGACTACCCTCCCGCGTGCTTCACTCTAAGTCAGGAGGAGATCGAGCAGTTTTTCACCTGCCTCGTAGGAGTAAAACTTCCTTACGGTTACGCGGGGAAGATAAGCAGATACCTAGACCCAGCGAAGCTGAAGTTCAGTGGGATGAAGTCTCACGACTGTCACGTGCTGATGACGCAGATACTTCCAGTTGCAATCCGTGGGATCATGGACGCGCACGTCCGTGAAACCCTATTTGGCCTATGCAACTTTTTCGATGTCATCTCTCGGAAGTCTGTTGGCGTGAGGCAACTCAGAAGGCTACATGAAGAGATCGTGGTGATACTATGCGAGCTTGAGATGTACTTCCCGCCCGCATTCTTCGACGTTATGGTGCATTTGCTGGTCCATATCGTGGACGATATCATCCAACTCGGGCCGACGTTCCTGCACAGCATGATGCCGTTCGAAAGGATGAATGGTGTCATCAAAGGATACGTTCGCAACATGTCACGTCCAGAGGGAAGCATAGCCAGGGGTTTTCTGACCGAAGAGTGCATCTCCTACTGCACGAATTATCTAGGCATTGAGAACCCCGTTGGTCTGCCCGTCAACAGGCACCTCGGCAGGCTCGCTGGATGGGGTCACCGTGAGGGTCGTCGCGAAATGCATGTCGACTTCGAGGGTCGACTCGCCGGCTTTGAAAGAGCAAACCTAGTCGCGCTACAACACATAGACGTGGTCGATCCTTGGGTGGTACAGCACAAAACCTTTATTAAGAAGACGTACAATGACCGAGGCCAACAGAGGACGGACAGAGATATACTCAAAGAGCACAACTCATGTTTCACACGTTGGTTCAAGCAGAAGCTTCTGTAGTACCATTTACATGAGGATTCTTCCGTGGAAGAACAACTCATATTCGCCTTGTCACAGGGCACCGAGCACAACCTGATGACCTATGAGGCGTACGATATCAACGGCTACACATTCTACACCGAGGCCAAGGACATGAAGAGCGATGGTTATTAGAACTCCGGGGTAACGATGGAATCCTACACCGGTAATGACAAGGACAGATACTACGGAAGGATCGAGGAGATCTGGGAGCTGAGCTACGCTGGAGAGAAGGTCCGATGTTCCGTGTCAGATGGGCCAAGAGCGTCCTAAAAGAAGACCGGTATTTCACCACCATGGTTATACCCGAAGCCAAATCCAAGACCGCGGGTGCAAACGTCACCGCGAAAAGTGAGCCATGGGTACTGGCTTCCCAAGTGGACCAATGCTTCTTCATTACCGACCCGTCAAAGCCCAGTCGTGTTGTCGTGAGGAGAGGCAAAAGGAAGATCATCGGAATGGATGGAGTAGCCAATGAGCAAGACTTCGACAAGTACGGCGACCCGAGGATCGAACATGACGACGATGATGAAGTAGCAGCATACACCACAAGAAGAAGCAGGACCACCCTACCTAAAGGACGTCTGTTCCACAGAAGAACTTCATTTGCGAAAAAGAAGGGCAAGAAGATTGTGAACAGATAGCTAGCTAAGATCGATTGTATTTAAATCGTAGCCTTCATTTCTCGATTGTATTTCATGGGCACTTTTTGAACTATCATGAATATTTTTAAATTTCATGGACACTCGATCTCGATCCCCCTCCATCTCGATCGCTATCGCACCTCGCCAGATCCGGTCCCCCTCGCCGCCGAGCACCCCCCGGTCCACCGGCCGCCGCCGCCGACTCCCCGCACCCTCGACTCCCCTACTCAACCGCCGCCACCGACCCCCCGCACCTCTCCCCTACTCAACCGCCGCCGCCGACCCCCCACACCCCGCGCACCCTCCCCCGCTCCACCGGCATTACTGTTTGATTATATTTTAAAAAAAATTATTACCGTCTTATAAAAAAATATTACTGTTACTGTCGTATAAAAAAATATTACTGTTATGATTTAAACTAGTTAAAAAATTATTACTGTCTTATAAAAAAAATACTAATGGCGCACCACGGTGAGGTGCGCCATTAGTATGGATGTACTTATGGTGCACCGAGGGGTGGTGCGCCATTAGTATTGTGCCATTGCTATAAGAAAAAAAAAATACTAATGGCGCACCACGGTGAGGTGCGCCATTAGTATGGATGTACTTATGGCGCACCGAGGGGTGGTGCGCCATTAGTATTGTGCCCGGCCCCATCCATATTCCCTCCCCGGCCCCTCCCTATCCCCTCTCTCCCTCGCCCTCACCCTCGATCCCCTTCCTCTCCTCTCCCGACGCTGCTGCCCCATCGCCTCGACGCTGCCCCGCCGCCCTGACGCCGCCTCGACGCTGCCCCGCCGCCCCGACGCCGCCTCGACCTCGCCCCGACGCCGCTGCCCCGCCACCTCGACGCTGCCCCGCCGCCTCGACGCGACCCCGCCGCCCGGACGCCGCCCCGTCCACACCACCGTTGCCGGAGCACCACCACCACCCGGACCTCGTCCCCGACATCCTCCCCGCGCCCCACTCCCCGGCATCCTTATCCTCTTCGACCGCCTCCTCCACCCCGGCCCGCTCCTCCAAGGTAAGCTACCGCCCCGACCCCTATCCCCTTCCCTCCTCCCATCCCATCTCCCGGCACACCAATTATAGCTAATCTTAAATCCCCAATATTGTTTGGGTGTCATATAGCGCGAAAATTAAAGTCAGTGCACTCCATTGGTTGGACATACTTGTTGTTTCTGGAACACAAACTAGAGTAGTAGAGTGGTCAACTGCTGTTTCTGCATAATTTGAGGACACTAACAAAATTCTGTTTTCAACCAATACATGGAACACCTTGCTAATTCATATTCTTGTTTCGGTGTACATATGTAGGACACAAACAATTAAGGTGTCTATTTTGATTTAGTGCCTTTGCCTCCACTGCCTTTATCTGGATTGAAGCTTGCTTGTGTTTACTTCTGATTACAAGATCTCCATATTCGCATATATACCACTGTTAAATCCCTTAGCATTATCGCAAACTTGTCAGGTCCATAAACTTGTAACAAGTGGCAAAAGTAGTGTTGTAAATTGGCAAAGCAGTTTCTGATTTTTTTTGTTTCCATCTTGTTGGTACTTGGAACTTTGAAGGGGGACAAGCAGGCGGAGCGGGTGAAGCCAGACCGGAAGAAGTAGGCTAGAGGTGGAGTGAGAAGGGGAAGCAGAGAAAGAAAGGTTTGTTCCATGTCCTCGGATGAAGTTCCATGTTTCGATGGTCTTTGTGTAGTTTCTGATGCAGACCGTACATCCATCAAAAGCCACAATGCAAGCCAACTTTTATTTCTCTTGCCTGGTTCCACTAAGATGTGTTATTGCAAGCTATTAATTATTTTTCAGTTGTGAGCCTCGAGAACAGGTGCCTCTCATCTCCCTGTTCCCCACCCCTCTGTTTGTTAGCCGGATGGGTGGATGTTGCTGTTGCATATTGAATAGATGGACAAATGGATATGTTTTGCTACTGTGATTGATAGCTCGTGTTAGTACGTCTCAGATTTTTGCTGCTGTGAACTGTCAATGGTACTAAATCAGTGCCCTTTTGCTGCTTGCTGCTTGCTGCTTAGTGCTAGTTGATAATTTGGTAATGCAAGGTTGCTGATACTGTAACCCAGATCACACAGATCAAATTTTTTTCAATTTATGCAACTGTAAGAGTACCAACCAGATTACACAAATCATTTTTGATCTGCAAGGTTGTTGTTGCTGTGATGGAGTAACTCTGTAAGATGGAGTACATGAGTACTATAGTAGTAACTCTTGATTAATTATGGCATTGTGTGTCATAATTTAAAATTTCCATGTTTATTAGAAGTGTTAACCATCACTTCTGGGTTGTAACCTTAGCTGTGTTTCAATGCTTAAAGACTATTAGCTGCATAGTAATTTCCCTGTCCTAATTGTTGTTTTTCCATGCATAGATGAACATTCTATAATTTCCAAGGATCAATTAGACTAGATTGGGCTCTCCTTTTTATTGTTGTTTTGACCTTTCTGTTGTGAAAAATAAAGCAGGATTTTAGACTAATGTGGGCCTATGGCTACACCAGCATGGTGTTTTGCTTCAGAAGTGATGATTTGCTACAACCAGTGCATGCATGCCTTTTTTCTTCTTCATTTTTAGTAAAGTGCTCTGTTCTGGGTCATGGACTTTGTGCCATGGACCAGTGCATGCATGCTGCTGCTGCTGCTGCTGTACTACTTGTCAAGTGATGCTGCTGCTGCTATCTGCGAGTTGCTGCTGCTAGTTGTGATTTTGTCAAGTGATGCTGCTGCTACTTGTGATCTTCTAAAATGACCCCTTTCTCCTGAAACGTTGATTAATTTGCGTTTCGGTTGAGAAATGGGGCACTCCAAGGTCAAGAAAATTAGCAAAGGTCATGCCCAATTTTCTTGACCTAGAAGGTGCCCGATTCTCAACCGAAATAAAAATTAATTTGCTTTAGTGGTTGGATTAGTTTAGTATTTTTTTCACACACTCAGACACCCTTGCTTGCCATGTGTGTGAGAGAGATAGTGAGAGGAGACAAGAAGAAGGGGGTTAGGAAGATGTTGCCTGCTCATCAAAGCTAACCATCTCCCCCTTTTCACCCCTTTTCCTTTGTCTTTTGTGGGTTGCAAGGAAGCTACTGTCTTAGCTAGCTTAGCTTGTGCACAAATCCCAGTGTTACAATCTAGAAAATTAGCCTGCAAAGATGAGGTCCCATGCTGGCTGTACCACTGCATCATGCAACAGTGCCTTCAAGATCCAAGGCAATATCACAAACATCATAGGCAATTTGACCAAACTCACAACCTTGTATCTTTGCAGCAACCAACTTTCTAGACACACCCCTCAAGAACTAGGTTACCCTGAGAACGTGGACTTGGACCTTAGCAACAACACACTAACAGGTTCTATCCCAAAACACCTAGGCAATATCACAAACATCTCTCAATTGTTCCTTGACAATAACCAACTTTTTGGCGACATTCCTCGAGAATTAGGTTATTTGGTCAACTTAGAGATCTTGTTCCTTGACAATAACCAACTTTTTGACCAAACTTTGTTCCTATTTATAGAGAAACATGGCCAACAACGATGAGGCCGGGGGTTCGGGCGGCAAGAAATTCTGGGAGCTGTCCCAGGAGATGGAGGAACAACCTCACTTGTATGAGGACGCCGCCTTCCCCACCGATCCTGAGACCACTGATGGTACCGCCGAGGATGACCCCACTGATGCCACCACTGATGGTGCCGCCGAGGATGCCACCACTGATGATGGCGGCGCACGCACAGATGGCAGCCAACCGAAGAGGCAACGGAAGGACCGGCGCCCGACCGTGCTCCGCACCCTCAAGGAGGAAGTTACTGAAGTGGACTCCAACGGGAATCCAACGGCGCCCGAACGAATAGTCAAGGGGTACTCGCTTCAGCTCGGGTGCATTCTCCGGAGCACCGTCTCGATCAACACCGAGAACCTCAGGCATCCTGACCGAGGGAATTTGCGCAACCTCCTCTTCACGAAGCTGCACGAACGATACAAGTTCCCCGCTGAATTTGAAAACACAAGCCTCAAAGGGAATAAAGTGAACAATGCTGCCCTCACGAAGATGAGCACGGCCCTGTCTACTTGGAAAAGCAATGTGAAGAGAATGATCGAGAAAGGTGAGAGTTATGAGAAGATCAAGGAGAAAAATCCTTCGATCACCGAAGATGACTACAACGACTTCAAGATCAATTGCTCGAGCACCGCAAGCTCCGAATCAAGTAAGTGGGGGAAAGAAATGCGGGAGCTGAACTTAGGGGAACACACACTCGGTCCCGGCGGTTACAGAGTGGCGGAGCCTATATGGGACAAGGAGGAGGCGGACCGTGCCGAGCAAGGCCTACCGCCCCTCTTCGATAAATACGGTGACAAGCAGACCAGGAACTTTGTCAGGGCCCGGTACAAGAAGGACCCGAAAACAAAGGAGCTTACCACGGATCCGAAGACCAGGGCGCTTGAGCTTGTTCTGGTAAGGAATACACCCCCGCGTAATTAGCTCCATATGGTTGCATTCTAATTAATGAAGCCAAATTTCTAAATGGTTCACATTCCTTCCGCAGGCGACTGAAAGCAGTAGCGCGGGGTCGACTAAGAGCAACCCTTGGGACACCACTCTAAATAGGGCGTTGAATGTAATGAAGAACAAGGATAAGCTCAGTAAGCCGACGTCAGCTGGTCGTGTGGCCGGCAAAGGCTTGTCGACAAAATGGTCGTCATACTATAACACTGGTGGGCGAAAGGAGAAAAAGACCAGCTCGGAAAGCCAGGCGCGCGAGGTTCAAGAACTCAGGGCACAGGTGGCGCGGATTCCGGAGATTGTCCAAGAGCAAGTGCAACAACAACTCGGAGCGACGATCACCGCCATTGTGCCTACCTTGATCCAGGGGATTAGTGCGTGGATTGCGGGCGGCCAACAGGGGCCGCCCCCGATTCCTAGCTTCACGGCCAGCAACTCGCAGAACGCGATGGCGGGGCCATTGGTGTCTCCGGCGGAGGCGGCATTGGTGTCTCCGACGCCGGCACGGGAGCTTAATGCACCCGGGTGTACGTCGGCCGGCACCTCTGCAGCAAGCGGCCCCTCCGTCAACTGCACGCCCGCCGTTGGCGGTGCCTCGACATTAGCCGAGCTCGACGCCATCATCACGGTAACTAATTAAGCCTCTCTCGGCCGAGGACTTCATCTCCTTGCCTTTGACTGGGCATCCCTGACGCCCTACATGTTTTCGCAGGGCGCCGCCGACGTTCCGTGCACTCTCCTGCACTTCGTGAACAACGAGTTGGTCGATGTCGCCAAGGGCAAAATCGTTCAACCGGGCAACCCCTTGTTCCACGGTACCCAGATGCCACCCAACTTGTTTAGGGTTCAACTGGTTCGGGTGCTGCCAGGCTGCGACGAGTTGTTACCTCCGATTCGACCCGTCGGGGCCGACGATGATGACGTGATGACCCTCAGCGCCTGCCTGAGCTGGCCCCTGCTTTGGCCGAAGAGCCAGATTCGTTTGGGGGCGGGGGACACCACCCCAAAGACAACACCGCCAGTCGTGCCGGCGCCAAGTCGGCCCCATGGCAAGACCGCCGCAACGGTGCCGGACATCCCTATGCCACTGGATCCAAACATGCATATGGCACAGGATCAGAACGACGACGACGACGATACATTTGCCAACGTCGATCAGTACTTTGCCGATCATGGGTACGGTGGCGACTTCATGGGGCCTCCTTCTCAAGAACCCAACCCAACAAAAGACGTGCGCGATCTAGCTGGTACCGCGGAGAAGCCAAGTTGCAACAGGCGTCGTCTGCAGTTCAGCTCTCAGGAGACGCCTCCAGCTGCCGACTTCACCGAGCCTCAGATAGGCGAGGTGCGAAATATGATCAGCCCCAACACACTCAAGAAGGCGGTCTGTGAGCAGAACTCGGTCCCATTACAGGAGAAGAAGAAGGCACGCAAAAGAAAGACTAACAAGGGTGCGGGCCAGCCGGCACCGAGTACGATCCGTGCTCAGGACGGGCCACCTTCACCTGAGGATATCTCGAGGAGGGTGCATGTGGCGGGTAGGCCGATGCTACCGAGAAATATGCTCGATGCTGCAACCGGTGCTATGCGGAGTCTGCATGACAGTGTTCTTTCTTTGGAGAAGCGGCGTCTCGGAGAGAAGGATGTGGCATACCCGGTTTTCGCGGCCAAGGTGCCAGAGGGCAAGGGCTTTGTGGATAACTCCATCGGGGGTACGATCGTCCTGCGGTTTGATGACATCCACGCTATGTTGAACCTTCATCCGCTGCACTACACCTTCGTTCGGCTATTTTCGCTGAGTATGGAGATGCGGATCATTCGCGACAAGACCCCGGACATCGTGATAGTCGACCCCTTCTACATGCGTGCCAAGATCTTGGGCAGCGCTGGGGACCGGCAAGTCGCGAGTTCTTACCTCGAAGGCGTCATTCTGGCAAACCAAGATAAGGATAACTTCCTCGTGCCTTACTTTCCCGAGTAAGTCCTCCCCTCAACCGCCCCGTAACATATGAATTCTTAGATTTCGATCGTTTTTCTTTTAACATTCCGTGTTTTCTGCAGTGACACACGTTGCACGCTCATCCTCCTAAGCCCCAAATATTCCATGGCCACGTATTTCGACCCGGACCGTCAGTCGAACGTAGACTACACAAATGTCAAGAAGGTTCTTGATGATGTTCTCCCCGGCTACGTCAAATCTGGAGGCACCTTCACCAGGCCTATTCGTAAGTACGGCAAGCACGTGTTCTCCCACAATACGATGTTCTGCTGCGTCAAGCAGCCGCCTGGCGGTCAGAAGGGTGCCTACTACGCCATCCATCACATGCGGGCGATCGTACGGGACCATCATCAACTTCTGCTACCGAGTAGACTCAAAGATTGGGCCGCGAGCGTGTCGGCAATCCAGGACGCGGACATCAGACAAGAATTCTTTCGCATCCAGTCGGAGTTTGCGGAAATCATCCATCAAGATGTCCTTCGTACCGCGGGGCAGTTCTACCTCAGAAATCAACCGTCCAACAGTGACATCGACACAATCCTACAAATGCAGGCTGACAACGCCCGTTCTTTCATGACTCCCACGATAGACGGCGGCTTCATCCACGCTCCGGTCCCTTGAGTCTCATGTTGTAATTAAACTTTAATGAACTTGTAGTATGTCTCTTTGGTTTCGAGAGTCGTTCAACTTAAGATGTAATCGATGCTATTAATGTCTTGCTTTTCTCTTCCGATCGTTCTGTTGCATACTTATATATTGCTTATGTATTGTCTGTGAATTGGTACTAACGTTTCGTTTGGCTACTGCATAGCGATGCCGTGGTATGTCGTGTACAAGGGTAAGGTTCCCGGAGTCTACGACGACTGGGAGGAGTGTCGGAGACAGGTTCACCGATTCAGCGGTAACAGTTACAAAGGGTACGCCACTAGGGCCGAGGCCAAATCTAGATACGCCCGCTATCTAGCGGGAGAGGGGAGGGAGCGTTGGAGGAACCGGATGAAGACGAGTTTCATCGTGATGATGCTCATCGTGATGACCGCAGCTCTCTTCTATGTGATGGTAGTTTAGATGATCGATATCGACTTGTAATGTGAAGACAAACTCGCGGTCTCGAGACTTGTAATATAATGTTCTATCTTTGTTCGGTCTTTTCAATTCGGAGACTAATATGATGAATTGTATTCAGAGACTAAAATGATGAATTGTATTCAGAGACTAATCTTCTATTGTATTCGATGAATCTGTTGTTGATGTGTGCTGTCTATATTTTGTCCAATTATACATTTTGTAACCTGTGCAAAAAACAGAAATAAAAAAAAAAAACCTAATATTCATACTAATGGCGCATCACATCATAGTGCGCCATTAGTATGCCAAAGGATACTAATGGCGCATCATTAAAGAGTGCGCCATTAGTATGCCGAAGTTACTAATGGCGCATCCTGCTGTCGTGCGCCATTAGTATGCCAAAGCACCTGGGTATACATGGCCCCCTGGGAGGCATACTAATGGTGCACTGTTGTATATACTAATGGCGCATCTGGGGTGCGCCATTAGTATACCAGATACTAATGGCGCACCTGTGGTGCGCCGTTAGTAAAATATACTAATGGCGTGCTACTAATGGCGCACCACTAATGCGTCATTAATGGCCAAATTAGGTGCGCCATTAGTAGGTCTTTTCCTAGTAGTGTTTGTTGCTTATTATATCCGGCCCCATTTAAATTGTTTAGATAGTATAGTTTTGTTATGCTTCACCTCTTGCCATGTTAACCAACATTTAATATTGTTGAGTACCTAACTGGGAGTGAACTAAATAATTTATGTTGTGTTCCGTCAATATGCAACTCGTTGCATATTGAGCTCCACTTAACTTGTAGTGTTGCTTGTGCACTTTGCCATGCCATGCCTCTTTAAACCGGACATGCATCATACTTGATTGTGCATCATGCCATGCTTATGTGGTTGTTGTTTACTATGTTGCTTACTTCTTTCCAGGTTGCTTCTCTCGTTAGCTTCGGCTTCATTCTGGAGTTGTGAGGATTCGTTCGACTACGTCCGTTTGTCTTCTTCACGGACTCGTTCTTCTTCCTTGCGGGATCTCAGGCAAGATGACCATACCCTCGAAATCACTTCTATCTTTGCTTGCTAGTGGTTCGCTCTATTGCTATGCCGCGATACCTACCACTTGCTTTATCATGCCTCCCATATTGCCATGTCAAGCCTCTAACCCACCTTCCCTAGCAAACCGTTGTTTGGCTATGTTACCGAATTTGCTCAGCCCCTCTTATAGCATTGCTAGTTGCAGGTGAAGATGAAGTTTGTTCCATGTTGGAACATGGATATGTTGGGATATCACAATATCTCTTATTTTAATTAATGCATCTATATACTTGGTAAAGGGTGGAAGGCTCGGCCTTATGCCCGGTGTTTTGTTCCACTCTTGCCGCCCTAGTTTCTGTCATACTGGTGTTATGTTCCTTAATTTTCCGTTCCTTACACGGTTGGGTGTTATGGGAACCCCTTGACAGTTCGCTTTGAATAAAACTCCTCCAGCAAGGCCCAACCTTGGTTTTAACATTTGCCACCTAAGCCTTTTTCCCTTGGGAGTCGCGCTCCCGAGGGTCATCTTTATTTAAAACCCCCGGGCCAATGCTCCTCTGAGTGTTGGTCCAAACTAGAGCACCGTGTGGGACCGTCCCTTGGCAACTTGGGTTATGTTGATACCTGTACGCTTAGCTTATCCGGTGTGCCTTGAGAACGATATATGTGCAGCTCCTATCGGGATTTGTCGGCACAGCGGGCGGTTTTGCTGTTCTTGTTTTACCATTGTCGAAATGTCTTGTAACCGGGATTCCGACACTGATCGTGTCTTCTCGGGAGAAGGAATATCCTTCATTGACTATGAGAGCTTGTGATGGGCTAAGTTGGGACACCCCTGCAGGGTTTTGAACTTTCGAAAGCCATGCCTGCGGTTATGGGCAGATGGGAATATTTTAATGTCCGGTTGTAGAGAACTTGAGACTTAACTTAATTAAAATGCATCAACCGCGTGTGTAGCCGTGATGGTCTCTTTCCGGCGGAGTCCAGGAAGTGAACACAACTTTGGAGTTATGTTTGAACGTAAGTAGTTTCAGGGTCAGTTCTTGATCACTTCTAGTTCACAACCGTGGCATTGCTTCTCTTCTCGCTCTAATTTGCGTATGTTAGCTACCATATATGCTTAGTGCTTGCTGCAGCTCCACCTGATAACCTTTCCCTACCCATAAGCTTAAATAGTCTTGATCTCGCGGGTGTGAGATTATTGAGTCCTCGTGGCTCACAAATACTTCCAAACAGTTGCAGGTGCCGATGATTCCAGTGCAGGTGACGCAACTGAGCTCAAGTGGGAGCTCGATGAAGATCGTGTTCGTTGTATTGTTTCATTTCCTGTTGATCAGTAGTGGAGCCCAGTTGGGACGATCGGGGATCTAGCATTTGGGGTTGTCTTTCTTTATTTTGGTTCCGTAGTCGGACCTTGATTGTATTCTGGATGATGTATGTTTAACTTGTATTTGTGTGAAGTGGCGATTGTAAGACGACTCTTTATCCCTTTCTTATTCAGTACATGGGATTGTGTGAAGATTACCCCTCTTGCGACAAACCTACCATGCGACTATGCCTCTAAGTCGTGCCCCAACACGTGGGAGATATAGCCGCATCGTGGGTGTTACAGAAGCTGACAAGAAAAAGTTGGGCACCACACTAGAATTACTGCAATGGAAGGCAGAGAATGGTGTATGTGACAAGGTATTTGGAAAGTTGCTGATAATGTTAAAGAAGATGCTTCCAAAGGACAACAAATTGCCTGAGAGTACGTACGAAGCAAAGAAGGTTGTCTGCCCTCTAGGATTAGAGGTGTAGAAGATACATGCATGCCTACATTCTCTACCGCGGTGAGTTCGAGGATTTGAACGCGTGCCCGGCATGTGGTGCATTGCGTTATAAGATCAGCCGCGATGACCCTGGTGATGTCAAAGGCGAGCACCATAGGAAGAAGATTCCTGCCAAGGTGATGTGGTATGCTCCAATAATACCATGGTTGAAACATTTGTTCCAAAACAAAGAGCATGCCAAATTGATGCGATGGCACAGAGAAGACCGTAAGAAAGATGGGAAGTTGAGAGTACCCGATGACGGTTCGCAGTCGAGAAAAATTGAGAGGAAGTGGGGGGACTTTGCAGGTGACACAAGGAACGTATAGTTTGGTCTAAGCGTAGATGGCATTAATCCTTTTGGGGAGCAGAGCAGCAATCATAGCACCTGGCCTATGGCTCTATGTATGTATAACCTTCCTCCTTGGTTGTGCATGAAGCGGAAGTTCATTATGATGCCAGTGCTCATCCAAGGCCCTAAGCAACCCGGCAACGACATTGATGTGTACCTAAGGCCAATAGTTGAAGAACTCTTACAGCAGTGGATGGAAAAGGTGTACGTGTGTGGGATGAGGTTGATCAGGAAGAATTTGACCTACATGCGTTGCTTTTTGTGACCATCAATGATTGGCCTGCTCTCAGTAACCTTTCAGGACAAACAAACAAGGGATACTGCGCATGCACACACTGTTTGGATGATACCGACAATATATATTTGGATAATTTTCGGAAGAATGTGTACCTGGGACATCATCGATTTCTTCCGAACAGGCATCCCGTAAGAAAGAAAGGCAAGCATTTCAAATGTGAGGCAAATCACCGGATGAAGCCTCACCGCCGTACTAGTGATGATGTACGTGATATGGTCAAGGATTTGAAGGTAATCTTTGTAAAGGGTCCTGACGGACAATCTGTTCCAAATGACGCTGACGGACGCGCACCCATGTGAAAGAAGAAATCTATATTTTGGGACCTACCCTATTGGAAAGACCTAGAGGTCCGCTCTGCAATCAACGTGATGCACGTGAGGAAGAATCTTTGTGTGACCCTGCGTGGCTTCTTGGGGGTGTATGGGAAGACAAAAGATACACCGGAGGCACAGGAGGACCAGCAACGTATGCATGGAAAAGACGACATACATCAGGGTCATGCCAGCTACGCACTTATGTAGGATCGAAAGTATGTCTAGAGGGGGGGGTGATTAGACTACTTGACCAAATAAAAACTTAACCTTTTCCCAATTTTAGTTCTTGGCAGATTTTAGATAATCTAGGACAATTCAAGCAATCATTACATAATTCAAGCAAGCATGCAAAGAGTATATAGGCAGCGGCAAGTAAAGCATGCAACTTGCAAGGAAGTAAAGGGAAGGGTTTGGAGATATCGAACACAATTGGAGACACGGATGTTTTTCCCGTGGTTCGGATAGGTGGTGCTATCCTACATCCACGTTGATGGAGACTTCAACCCACGAAGGGTAACGGTTGCGCGAGTCCACACAGGGCTCCACCCAAGGGCAATGGTTGCGCGAGTCCACACAGGGCTCCACCCACGAAGGTTCCACGAAGAAGCAACCACCCACAAAGGGTCCACGAAGAAGCAACCTTGTCTATCCCACCATGGCCATCGCCCACGAAGGACTTGCCTCACTAGCGGTAGATCTTCATGAAGTAGGCGATCTCCTTGCCCTTACAAACTCCTTGGTTCAACTCCACAATCTTGTCGGAGGCTCCCAAGTGACACCTAGCCAATCTAGGAGACACCACTCTCCAAGAAATAACAAATGGTGTGTAGGTAATGAACTCCTTGCTCTTGTGCTTCAAATGATAGTCTCCCCAACACTCAACTCTCTCTCATAGGATTTGGATTTGGTGGAAAGAAGATTTGAGTGGAAAGCAACTTTGGAAGGCTAGAGATCAAGATTCATATGGTAGGAATGGAATGTCTTGGTCTCAACACATGAGTAGGTGGTTCTCTCTCAGAACATATGAGTTGGAATGATGTGTGTGTTCTGATGGCTCTCTCACTTAATGAGAAGGAGGTGGAGGGGTATATATAGCCTCCACACAAAATCCAACCGTTACACAGTTTTCCAATCTCGGTGGGACCGAATCAATAAACTCGGTTGGACCGAAAATGTAAACCTAGTGACCGTTAGAGATTTTCGGTGGGACTGACATGCAACTCGGTAGGACCGATTCGGTTAGGGTTTGGGCATAACGTAATCTCGGTGAGACCGATTACACAAACTCGGTGAGACCGAATTTGGTAACTAGCTAACCAGAGAGTTGGTCAGGCAAACTCGGTGGGACCGATTTGCTCTTTCGGTGAGACCGAGTGGAACTCGGTGAGACCGAAAAGTTACAAAGGGGAAACACTGAGTTTACATTGCAATCTCGGTGGGACATATTCGCTCTTTCGGTGGGACCAAAAGTTACGAAAGGGAAACAGAGAGTTTGCAACCCCATCTCGGTGAGACCGAGATCCCTATCGGTAGTACCGAATTGCTAGGGTTTGGCAGTGGCTAATGACAAGTGAAACTCGGTGGCGCCGGATAGGAAGAATCGGTAGGACCGAGTTTGGCTTAGAGTTTAGGTCATATGTGGATATGGGAAAGTAGTTGAGGGTTTTTGGAGCATATCACTAAGCATGAAGCAAGAGGCTCATTAAGCAACACCTCATCCCTCCTTAATAGTATTGGCTTTTCCTATGGACTCAATGTGATCTTGGATCACTAAAATATAAAATGAAGAGTCTTGAGCTTTTGAGCTTGAGCCAATCCATTGTCCTTAGTATTTTGAGGGTTCCACTTTCACATCCATGCCATGCCAATCATTGAGCTTTCCTGAAATAATTATCTTGGAATAGTATTAGCTCAATGAGCTATATGTTGTTATGAATTACCAAAACCACCTAGGGATAGTTGCACTTTCAATCTCCCCCTTTTTGGTAATTGATGACAACATATAGATCAAAGCTTCGACAAATGATAATAAGCATGAAGTATATCGTCGCTTTGAGAAGTATGTGATAAGTAAGAGCTCCCCCTAAATTTGTGCATATTTAAAATTTGCTTTGGACTGCAAATGCACAAAGAGTTAGAGTTGTGGGTTACTCTTCCATGTCACATACATCTTGGTGGAGCGCTCAAAATGATAAGAATGAAATACATGCACTCATCACCAAGAATAGTGAGTGATCACATAAGATAGATAGGATAATAGCATTCATCAAGCATTAAGTGTAGCTTATGATCAAACACATGATCATCGATGTCTCACAAACATAAGGACGCAAACAAGTTCGAAAAACCACCAAATAAAGCAAGAGAGAAAAGCAACACTCTCTCTCTCGAAGCCTATGATCTATACATCTTCTCCCCCTTTGGCAACAAGTTACCAAAAAGTTCCTAGAAAATGCATAGCACTAGATCGACGCTCAGGCTTGATCTTCTGGTGGTGGTGGAGTCCGGATCACTCCAAGGACGAAGGCTTCTGTAGATGTTGAAGTAGTCGCTGGAGTTGGAGCTGAAGTAAATGCTGGAGCTGAGGCTGTAGCTGGTGCTGAAGTAGTGGCTCTGGTGTCAGCAACTGGCACGGCAGACGACCTCGGGCCTCGTGGCACTCTAGAAAAAGCATGAGTCATGGTCCTGCCTCTCCTCTCATTCATGTCCTCCTGGAGCTGCTCCACTGCAGACTGAACTTCCGTTACTTTGACATCCAAGTCATAGAAGTTCTGTTCCATGATTCTCTCTAGGCTCTGCTGATTCTTAGTGAGGTTGGCCAGACTTTGCTCAATTCTCAGCGTGGATGCAATCAAGTAACTGAGCTGCTCTTGTTTGGTCTTCAAGAAGTACTCAGATGCCTCCTCTTGAGTAGGCATCTTGGCAGCTTTCTCCTTCCTCGCCTTCTCCTTCTTTGCAAATGCTTGAGCAGATGATGGCTCGTTCTCAGTCATCACAACTTCATGGTCCTCGAAATCTGGATGGATGGGCAGGTGTTCCTTATCCAATAAATATACGCCCGTGCCCATCTTGGAGTTGATGAGCTCCTGAATCTGAGGGGCATATCCACAGCTCCTCTTCTGATCTGCCGCAGTCCTTTTGATCGTTTCCACTATGAGGCTCATGACTTTGAATTTTTGAGGCACGTCAAAAACATGAAGCAAATTGATCACGTGACCTCTGATCATCTTGTGATCTCCAGACTTGGGCAGAAGGGTGTGCCTAAGGATCCAGTTGATCGTAGGCAATCCTGATAGCAGATAATGCACTGAGCCAAACTTGAATGTGTCAAGAGCTTCATTGGGAATTTCCTTGTACATATTGGACATGGAGTTATGGTCCATCTTCTTCTTGGCATAAATGTCCAAGTCATCATCTTGCTCTTCTGGGGCATTTATGATTTGTGCCCACTCAGCCACTGTAGATTGGTACCTTGTACCCTCAGACATCCATGTAATCCTCCCATCTGGATAAAAGTGTGCCATGGAGTAGAACTGCATGATAAGTTCCTCATTCCACTTTGTGAGCTTCTGCCCAACAAAGTCAGCTACTCCACAAGCATTAAAACTGTCAAATACTCCTGGGTAGCACTCCTCATTCTCCTTGATATATGTCCAATCAACCCATCGCATATCACAGACAATGGGCTTCTTATCTAGCAGCACCGTCTCATAGAAATCCTGCTGCTCCTTGGTGTGAAACATGTAGTCCACGGCAGTCCTTCTCCTAGAAGCATATGGGTCTGCTTCTCTCCACTTCCTGAGTCCTGAGTCTCTCCTGAGCTTCATATGCTCAGCCACTGGATGAGCATCGTTGTGGTCTGGGATCTTGGGCTTTAGCTTCCTTAGGACATTTTCCTCTTCTTCTTCAGCAACAGTCTCAGGCACTGGGCCTTGTCCTTTTCAGCTGCAGGGATGCTCTGTGTATTCCTCTTGGGCTTTGGCTTTGGAGCTGACTTGGCTTTGGAAGCAGCTCCCCCTGATTTTATGGCATCTCCCGTAAGTTTGGCTGCCTTGGGCGCTGGTGCAGCTGCCTCTTCTTCCTCATCCTCTTCTACCATGATGGAGGCCTTCCCAAGCACTCTAGCCACAGTCTTCTTCACTCTTTCTTTCCTCTTCTTGCCCTCAGCTGCAACGGGCTCAATGGGAGCAGGCTTCTCAGTTGAGGCTCTAGCCTTTGACATGGGTTGCCTGCCTGCTAGCCTCTTGATTTTCAGGCCTGGCTTTGAGCCTTGAGCTGGCTCAACTCTCTTGGAGGTGGCCTCTTCCTCTGCCACATAGTCCTCATCTTCAGAATCTGAGGTTTTCTTCTTCCTTTTCCTAGTGGCAGCTTTAGGCAGGTTGCTGGGTGTGCTCCTGCTGCCATCATCTGAGGAACTTGAGGGACTAGTGCCCTCACTCATGACCACTTGCTGCTCTGACAGATTCTGGCTATCACTCTGGTCTGACATGCTGTAAACTGACTGCTGACCCTGTGAATAGATTATAGAATAGATAGAGTGGATGAGCATCACAAAATGCAGAGATTTTTGCAAAAAGAATGATCCAAAAACTTAGTTTTAGTTTCCCACTGAAATCATCTCGAATCTACCAATTTTCAAACTCGGTGATACCGAAGCAGTTTTGGAACCTAAACTAGTGAACTCGGTCAGACCGAGTCACAATTCGGTGGCATCGAGACTGCTAGGGTTTCACTGAGTTCAAAAATCGGTCACACCGATAGTAATTCTCGGTCAGACCGAGTCTCACTTGTGCAATGGCATAAGCCAAATCGGTGGGACCGAGTTTTTCAACTCGGTGGGTCCGAGATGGTTTCGACGGAAACCTAAACCTAGAATTTTCGAATCAAACCTAACCTATGAGCGTTTTGACTGGATAGAAGTTTATCAAACGTGGCTAGAACCAGTATGATCACAATGTGCTAGGAATCAGATTGGGGAATAGCACAAAGATCAAGTCCATACCCTAGTTTGGCGTGGACATGCTACGGCGGCGACGGCGGGGCAGAAATCCCGTTGACGGTGGCGGAGACCAGCGACAGGAGGCTGCTGGCGGCGAGAAGACGATCCGGAGACCTCGAGGGCAGAGCAGGCTATCGTGCGGGCGAAGGGGTTCGGAGAAATTTCCAAATTTTGCCCGTGACTATATATAGCCCGACCCTGTCGGTGTGACCGAGTGGAACAACTCGGTGGCACCGAGATTCATAACTGCGTGCAGTTACTGAAACTCGGTGTGACCGAAAGGTTCAAATCGGTTGCACCGAGATCGAAAACCTAGATCAACTTAATGATCTCGGTAGGACCAAAAGTGGAGTATCGGTCAGACCGAGAATCATAAAGAGGTTTTGGAAGTTTAAGTCTATGACGAATCGGGGACTCCGAGCGCTCCTCACACAGAGTGGTTCGAATCTGACTTGATCAAATTTTGTGATGCAGCATGAATAGAGTTTGAGACAAGAAGAGCATAGATAGCTAGAGGAGGTTCTTAGGCATTCTTGTCCACCCACTTGGCAAAAAAAAAAGATAAAGCCAAACAATCAAAGCAACAAGTGGATGTCCTCGAATGAGTAAAATATGCAACCAACATGCTCACACAATAAGATGGCAAATGAAATATGTGGCAAGGCATGCACAACCAATTCTAGCATCTATCAAGCAATTTGCGATGACTAGGTCATCTATATATGAGTATATTGACTTAGGAGTCAAGTGAGAACACTTGATCATAGGTCATACTCATCGTTTAAGCTCAAGTGGGGTTACCACTTTTACATAAAGCATTGTTGTGTTCACATCTTTAGAGTTGCTTTAGCTCAAGTCTTAGAGTAAAGCTCCCCCTAGATGTGATATCCCCCCTAAGAGGGATGAACTAACCTTGGGTTTTGTCGATGATGACTTCATGTAGACATTGAAGATGTGGATGCTCAATGTTGATGTAGATCTCTTGGGGCTATCCATTTGAGTGAATTGCACTTTCAATACCTACATGGGTTAGTCCCACAAGGAACAAACAAGGATATCCATAGACATAGAGTGATGCACACAAAAGATGATGTCCATGAAAACTTTTAGGTTACCTTGTCCCTTGTCTTACCAACAAGAGGGTTTGTGACTCCTTGAACTAGTGCAAGATGTGGAAGTTGATTGCACTTGTTCTTGCCAAAATGATAAGAGTGAAGTATGTTGGCGGAGTCACCCTCAAGAACTCTCTAGTTCTTCTTCTTTTGGATCCACATCATCTTGATGGGAATCCTTGGAGTTGTAGTCGTACTTGATGAAGTAGAACTTGAAGTAGTCTTGGGAATCCACTTGACTAAGGTCTTAGGAGCTTCTTCAAATGCATCAGTTTCCTCTTGAAGCTTGTCCTTGCCTTTTTGCTTGTAGTCTTGTGGTGGAAGATCATCTTGAGCTTGTGTCCCCTTGAAAGAAGTATACTTCTCTTGTTGAGGGACAAACTTGTCTTGGGGTATTGATCTTCTTCCCATTCAACTCCATTGGCATTGAACTTTCGTTCAAAACCAACACCTTGATTCTTCCGGTGCATTCCTTGCTTGCGCACAATTTCCTCGAATTGCTTACTCCCGGCAAGGCTTTTGTACACTCCTTTCTCTATAATTCCCTTCAATAAGCTATTTTCTTGCTCAAGTGTAACTTGGCTAAGAGAATCATTAGTGGAATCAAGAGAACTACTAGAAGCAACAATATTGGATTTAGCATGATCATTGTTACTACTAGAGGAAGAATCTTTCTTGTTACTAGACTTGACTTGAGGCATGTAAGTGGATAAGAGTAAACGCTTGGCAATGTAAGAAGAACTTTTCTTGCGGAGATCATCATTGATTGCCTTTAAGAACTCATGCTCTTGCTCAAGATTGAGCTTTTCAAAGCGTAGTTTCTCATGAGCTCTTAAAAGTTCTCGATGATCTTCGAAGATAGTGTCATGAGCTAACTTAAGAGTTTTTAGTTCTTTAGTTAGAGCCTCAATCTTCTCCTTATCATTGTCATTCGTTTTATCTTGATTAGCATGATTAATTGGTCTTTCATCATAGTATTCATCACTAGAGTTGTCACCAAGCAAATCATCACCTAACAAGTCATCTTCATCACTATTGAAATCAACATACTCGGGGTGTGTTACCTTAGGACCTTTGGCCATGAAGCATCTTCCAATTCCTTCATTTGGTGAGTCAAATATGTCGTAGGAGTTGGTTGACACAAGTGCTAGACCGGCAACACCTTCATCTTGAGTATCTTCGGAGTCGGAGTGATAACTTCTCTCGGAGTGGCTGTCGGAGTCGGCGGATACCCATTCACCAACATGAGCTTGATGTCTTCGTCTTGTGTAGCTCCTTGATGATTTTTCCTTCCTTTCCGAATCCTTGCTTCTCCGTGAGTATCTTCGTTCATAACGATCATCTCTACTCCTTCTCTCTCTTGGTGGTGATCCTTTGCTTCTTCTTTTTGGAGAATCTTCTCTTCTCTTGTAGGGAGCCGTACACTCATTGGAATAGTGTCCGGGTCTTCCACAATTGTAACAGTTTCGCTCTCGACTAGAAGATCTTTTGTCATTGTAGGACCTTGACTTGGAGCTTCTATCTTTGCTTCTACTCTTGTAGAACTTGTTGAAGTTCTTCACCATTAAGCTCAATTCTTCATTGAAGTCTTGTTTCTCACTTGATGATGTAGGGGCTTCACATGAGGCTTTATAGGCACCACTTGATTTGTTGTGAAGTTCCTCTTTATCCTTAAGTGACATCTCATGAGCAACAATTCTTCCAATCACCTCCGTTGGCTTGAGATCTTTGTAATTGGGCATCATTTGGATCAATGTGCACACGGTATCATATTTTCCATCCAAGGCTCTTAGGATCTTCTTGATGATGAATCTATCGGTCATCTCTTCACTTCCTAAGCCGGCAATCTCATTTGTGATGAGAGCAAGCCTAGAGTACATTTCAGCGACACCTTCACCATCCTTCATCTTGAACTTGTCAAGTTGGCTTTGAAGCACATCCAACTTGGATTCCTTGACGGAGTCGGTACCTTCGTGCATATCAATCAAAGTGTCCCAAATTTCCTTTGCATTCTCAAGGCGGCTGATTTTGTTGAATTCTTCGGGGCACAATCCGTTGAAGAGAATATCACAAGCTTGAGCATTGTATTGCAACATCTTCAACTCATCCGCGGTAGCTTCACGGTTTGGTTCTCTCCCATCAAAGAAGTCACCTTGCAAACCAACACACACAATAGCCCAAACGGCGGGGTTATGTCCAAGAATATGCATTTTCATTTTATGCTTCCAACTAGCAAAATTAGTACCATCAAAGTAAGGACCTCTACGGTGATAATTTCCCTCGCTAGACGCCATACTCTCCTAGGTTGTGAAACCAAGGCTATGACCACCAAAAGCTATGGAGATCAAGCAAATGGAGACCAAAGCTCTGATACCACTTGTAGGATCGAAAGTATGTCTAGAGGGGGGGTGATTAGACTACTTGACCAAATAAAAACTTAACCTTTTCCCAATTTTAGTTCTTGGCAGATTTTAGCTAATTTAGGACAAGTCAAGCAATCATCACATAATTCAAGCAAGCATGCAAAGAGTATATAGGCAGCGGAAAGTAAAGCATGCAACTTGCAAGAATGTAAAGGGAAGGGTTTGGAGAATTCAAACGCAATTGGAGACACGGATGTTTTTCCCGTGGTTCGGATAGGTGGTGCTATCCTACATCCACGTTGATGGAGACTTCAACCCACGAAGGGTAACGGTTGCGCGAGTCCACACAGGGCTCCACCCAAGGGCAACGGTTGCGCGAGTCCACACAGGGCTCCACCCACGAAGGGTCCACGAAGAAGCAACCACCCACAAAGGGTCCACGAAGAAGCAACCTTGTCTATCCCACCATGGCCATCGCCCACGAAGGACTTGCCTCACTAGCGGTAGATCTTCACGAAGTAGGCGATCTCCTTGCCCTTACAAACTCCTTGGTTCAACTCCACAATCTTGTCGGAGGCTCCCAAGTGACACCTAGCCAATCTAGGAGACACCACTCTCCAAGAAGTAACAAATGGTGTGTAGGTAATGAACTCCTTGCTCTTGTGCTTCAAATGATAGTCTCCCCAACACTCAACTCTCTCTCATAGGATTTGGATTTGGTGGAAAGAAGATTTGAGTGGAAAGCAACTTGGGAAGGCTAGAGATCAAGATTCATATGGTAGGAATGGAATGTCTTGGTCTCAACACATGAGTAGGTGGTTCTCTCTCAGAACATATGAGTTGGAATGGTGTGTGTGTTCTGATGGCTCTCTCACTTAATGAGAAGGAGGTGGAGGGGTATATATAGCCTCCACACAAAATCCAACCGTTACACAGTTTTCCAATCTCGGTGGGACCGAATCAATAAACTCGGTCGGACCGAAAATGTAAACCTAGTGGACCGTTAGAGATTTTCGGTGGGACTGACATGCAACTCGGTAGGACCGATTCGGTTAGGGTTTGGGCATAACGTAATCTCGGTGAGACCGATTACACAAACTCGGTGAGACCGAATTTGGTAACTAGCTAACCAGAGAGTTGGTCAGGCAAACTCGGTGGGACCGATTTGCTCTTTCGGTGAGACCGAGTGGAACTCGGTGAGACCGAAAAGTTACAAAGGGGAAACACTGAGTTTACATTGCAATCTCGGTGGGACCGATTCGCTCTTTCGGTGGGACCGAAAAGTTACGAAAGGGAAACAGAGAGTTTGCAACCCCATCTCGGTGAGACCGAGATCCCTATCGGTAGTACCGAATTGCTAGGGTTTGGCAGTGGCTAATGACAAGTGAAACTCGGTGGCGCCGGATAGGAAGAATCGGTAGGACCGAGTTTGGCTTAGAGTTTAGGTCATATGTGGATATGGGAAAGTAGTTGAGGGTTTTTGGAGCATATCACTAAGCATGAAGCAAGAGGCTCATTAAGCAACACATCATCCCTCCTTAATAGTATTGGCTTTTCCTATGGACTCAATGTGATCTTGGATCACTAAAATATAAAATGAAGAGTCTTGAGCTTTTGAGCTTGAGCCAATCCATTGTCCTTAGTATTTTGAGGGTTCCACTTTCACATCCATGCCATGCCAATCATTGAGCTTTCCTAAAATAATTATCTTGGAATAGTATAAGCTCAATGAGCTATATGTTGTTATGAATTACCAAAACCACCTAGGGATAGTTGCACTTTCAACTTACCAAAGAAGAGAAGGAAATCTTCTTTGAATGCCTGCTCAATATGAAGGTCCCGTATGGCTTCTTGTTGAATATAAAGAGAATAATAAATATTGCAGAGAAAAAGTTCTAGAACCTAAAGTCTCATGACTGCCATGTGATTATGACGCAACTGCTTCCGGTTGCATTGAGGGGGTTTCTACCGGAAAACGTTCGATTAGCCATTGTGAAGCTATGTGCATTCCTCAATGCAATCTCTCAAAAGGTAATCGATCCAGAAATCATACCAAGGTTAGAGAATGATTTGGTGCAATGTCTTGTCAGTTTCGAGTTGGTGTTCCCACCATCCTTCTTGAACATCATGATGCACGTCCTAGTTCAGCTATGCGAAGAGATTAACGTTCTGGGTCCTGTATTTCTACACAATATGTTCCCCTTTGAGAGGTTCATGTGAGTCTTAAAGAAATATGTTCATAACCATGCTAGGCTAGAAGGAAGCATCTCCAAGGGACATGAAAATGAGGAGTGTCGGTGTCAAAACCGGCGGATCTCGGGTAGGGGGTCCCGAACTGTGCGTCTAGGCCGGATGGTAACAGGAGGCAAGGGACACAAAGTTTTACCCAGGTTCGGGCCCTCTCGATGGAGGTAAAACCCTACGTCCTGCTTGATTAATATTGATGATATGGGTAGTACAAGAGTAGATCTATCACGAGATCAGAGAGGCTAAACCCTAGAAGCTAGCCTATGGTATGATTGTTGATGTGTATGTTGTCCTACGGACTAAAACCCTTCGGTTTATATAGACACCGGATAGGGTTAGGGTTACATAGAGTCGGTTACAATGGTAGGAGATCTGAATATCCGTATCCCCAAGCTTGCCTTCCATGCCAAGGAAAGTCCCTTCCGGACACAGGACGGAGTCTTCAATCTTGTATCTTCATAATCCAGGAGTTTGGCTAAAGGTATAGTTCGGCTATCCGAACACCCCCTAATCCAGGACTCCCTCAGTAGCCCCTGAACCAGGCTTCAATGACGACGAGTCCGGCGCGCAAATTGTCATCGGCATTGCAAGGCGGGTTCCTCCTCCAAGTACTTCATAGAAGATTTTGAACACAAAGATAGTGTCCGGCTCTACAAAATAAGTTTCCACATATTGCCATAGAGAGAATAATATTTACACAAATCTAATCTGCTGACATATTCCGTAGTGTGACATCACACCACGGCCAAGCTTTTATTCGAACCGTTTTACTGTCCCATCTTAGCGCGTTACACGAGGCGGTTTCCTTGGCATGTCTTGTTAAAGCAGAGATCGTGTCCCCTTATTCCGGGATTCTCATCAATACGGGCGTGGGTAACCCAGCCGCGGCATAGATTACGGCGCTTGGAGATAAGCGAGTTTTACCAGGCTGGTGGGGACACGTAGTTGCGTCCATCCATATAAGGGGATAAGGATCCACCTTTTCACCCACGCCTTCTTCCTCCTTTGCCTATCCATTCTTGCGCACTCGAGCTCCAGCGCCCAAGTCCGCACTACCACCTCAACCTTCTCCAATCATGTCCGGAGCGGGAGGCAAGTGGATGGTCTCCTCCGTCACGGAGGGACACATCAAAAAGCTGAGGAAGGCCGGATATCTGGCTAGCGATATCACGCACCGGCTTCCCGAAAAGGGGCAGCTCATCCCCACTCCTAGGCCCCATGAGAGGGTGGTATTCCTCCCCCATTTCCTCCGCGGACTGGGCTTCCCTCTGCATCCATTTGTCCGGGGGCTCATGTTCTACTACGGCCTGGATTTCCACGATCTGGCCCCGAACTTTGTCCTCAACATCTCGGCGTTCATCGTCGTGTGCGAGGCGTTCCTCCGCATCCGCCCCCATTTCGGCCTATGGCTTAAGACTTTCAACGTCAAGCCGAAGGTGGTGCGCGGCAGCCAGGCGGAGTGCGGCAGTGCCATGGTTGGCAAGATGGCCAATGTCCTGTGGCTCGAGGGCTCCTTTGTGGAGACCCTGAAGGGGTGGCAATCATGGTGGTTTTACGTCACTGAGCCGCGTGATGCCGAATGGGTCGCACCCCCTGAGTTTCGATCCGGCCCCCTACGCTGCTCACGTCGTGGAAGGAGACGTGCCTGTCGTGGGGTAACCAAAAGGAGGTGACCGGACTGCAAACATGCATCCAATCCCTGGTGAACAAGCAGCTCAGGCTTGTTAACATAGTCCAGGTTATGCTCATCCGCCTGATCCTCCCGTATCAACGACAGGCCTTCAATCTGTGGGAGTTCGACCTGACACAGCATCAAACTCTAAACAGGCTCTTCGACACGACGCACGAAGATGCCTGGAGGATGCTTTTCAGGGGCGCCAAGGCTCCCGCATCCTCTACTGAGGATCGCGGATTCAGCATGCAGTGTCACGCGCTCGCGGTAAGCTGTTTTTTTCCTTTTATAGGGTATCAGTTTTCCATAGTTTGAATCTATGCGGGATCTAAACTCCCTTACCTTTGACAGGATTGGCAGGCGAAGTCCGGACGTATCGACTGTCCGGCGCCTTTGCCCGAAGGCCCAGCGGATGCTCAATTGGCGACGCTGCTGGTTCTGGCACCCTATGTGGTGCCGGAGAAGAGGGCCAAGAAGAAGGCCATGGGGACTCGAAAGAGTGTTCGACACCCGGAGGTGTCGGATTCACCATCCGACGAATCCGAGGCACACTCCTCCCATGAAGACGAGGAGGAGGAAGAAGAGACCCCTCCCCCTCCAGCGGGGGAAGGGAAGAAAAGGAAGGCCGCCCCAACTGGGGAGGCCGAAGGGTCCAAGAAGGGGAAAATCCTTTCTCCGGACTACTCCACCGACACCGACGACGGCAGAGAGGAGTGGGCGCCCAGGGCCAAGCCCCTGGCGAAATCGTAAGTATCCGGATACCAAAGTAATTCATAGTATTCGTTTATTGCACAGCTTTCCCTTATGTCGAATGTGTTCATGCAGCCCACCCAAAGACCGGCTCGATGCGTCGTCGAGCGGCTCACTGGACTCGTCGGACGTGAACTCACTTCCGATGGCTTCCTCCCCCCGCCCTATGGAAGGCACCGAAGTGTTGTCCCAACAGGTTCCAATCCGGGAGGAGGTGGCCCTGGAGGCGCCGCAAGGCGACCTCCCGGACTCCAGGAGTAAAGGGGATGAAACCTCCTAGGGCTCCAAGTCCGGCTCTAGGCAGGACACCGCTCCGGAACCTTCAAAGGTTCCAGAGTCCGGCGGGGGACCTCCTTCCAAGAGGAGCAAGTCCACCATGCCGGCGACCTCCGTCCAACCGGAGGCACCGGACAATATGTTGGAGGCACTCCAAGGCGCCTCCATCGACGAGGAGCACCGCGCTATTATGAGTGCGGTGGTCCAAAAGGTTCAGTCCGCAAAAAACGGACTGACTGAAGCTTGTATTAGCCTTTTGACAGGCTTCGAGGTAAGTAAGAGTGCATAAATAATATTACCGCATAGACAGTAGCCCCTGATGCTCTATTTGGCGTTCGGGAAGAAAAGCTGAATAGAGGATCAAAGAAAATTCGTAGGAGTCTAACAAAAATGAGTCAATATGCATGTGCAGGCTACCCTGCTTGCGTCCGCCGCACTGACTGCGGAAGTGGACACGCTAAAGCAGGACCTCGAAAGGTCCGAGCAAGAGCTCGAGCGTGCCAAGAAGCAGCTCGAGGACAATGAAGGTAAGAAATACCTTGTTAAATATATATATATATATATATATATATATATTATTTATTTATATATATATAAGGTGCAATTGCAAAAAATGACAGGATCATCGTGGCTATTGTAGGGGCCACGTCTGAGGTGGCGACCCTTAAGCAAGCGCTGGACGAGGCCGAGAAGAATTCGGCCTCGGAGCGCACCGAGCGGGAGAAGTATGAGGCCGAGGTTGGCAAGGTGCGGAAAGAGCTCCAGGCTCTCATGGAAAAACATGAGAGTTTGGAGCATGACTCGAAGACGCAAGCGTCCGAGCTTGCGGTGGCTATTGAAAATGCCAAATCTGCCAAGGCCGAATCCCAGAAGACCCTCCAGGAGTTGGATGAGGTGAAGAAGATAGTGGCGGGTAAGGCATTCTTTATGCAAAGCAAACACATAAACATGAGTTACCTGTTACTTACCCGAATTCTAAGCTCTCTAGGAGCGTTCGCAGATCTTCCCCGGAGTGTATCCGATGCCGCCGCATTCTATCGAGCCGAGGAGGGCAGCTCGACGGAGAAGGTGTTCTGGTCTCAGTATGCTGAGGCTGGACACCCCGTGCCCCTGAGCGACCAGCTAAAGCAACTGGTCGAGCTCCATAAGGCGGCCGAACAGGCCATGAAGGGCCTCATAGTTCGGCTGTGGCCTGGAGAGGCTCTGCCTGGGAGCTATTTCGGGCTGGTGTGGCGGCTGGTGGAGGCCTGTCCAAGGCTTGAAGACATCAAGCGCTCCGTCTGCGTTGAAGGTGCCCGTAGGGCCCTTGCCCGTGCTAAGGTGCACTGGGGCAAGCTGGATGCGGAGAAGCTTGTGAAGGATGGGCCACCGCCGGGGAAAGAGCATCACAAGCCCGAGAATTATTATAAGGATGTTCTGAAGGTTGCCCGCCTTGTTGCGGATGAATGTATCAAGGATGTATTTTTTGAGTAAAACTCGCTCGTGTTATCCTGTGCGCTGAAAACTTGTTCATATGCGCTAAACAATGCTGCTTGAATTTAAAATATTACCTTCTGTGCGGCTGTTTATCAATACTGAGAGATGGCGAGTCGTCGGCTTCTGCCCCCTTGCCGCTAGTGCTGGGGTGTTCGGGGATAAACCTGGGCGCTCTTTTTCCCATATTTGGGTCCTTCGAGGGAGGTGCTCAGCCCAACGAATGAGGCAATCAGACTATAATGCGTGAACACTCTCACTTAGCCATAGAATTCTATAATTTTAAATTTCGGCGAAGCCCCTAGTATTCGGAAGACCGAGTTCGGGGCGCTATCCACGCCTTGGCCGGACAGAGCCGACTCCTCGCCCTAAGCGACATAAGTCTTTAGGGACTCGAAAAAACCTCTCGAACAGCGACCAGCTCTCGCTTCATCATGACAGTCAGTTTTAGCTTTCTCCACTAAGGTGCTCGGCCCAGCTCAACTGGGGCACACTCGCAGTGGTTCTCCTAGTGCTACCTCAGCTGTTATAGCAGAACGTAAGGCACCAAAACGTAGGAGCCGGGTAAACCCAACTATTGACCCAAGACATGATTCGGAGCCGATGCATATAGTGCTATAAGTTTGGGGTGCCGCACTTGTGAAAGTGTTCGGACTTCTCACACCATATTGAGGGGTACTAAAGCCCCTGGCGTATTTTGGCTGTACCAACGTGTATGGGTGCAACATGTCGTTAAGGAACATATATAAAAAAAGGTAATGCAAAAATAGACAAAAGCTATGCATTGTTTATTAAAATAGTTGCGATCAAAGCAGAACGATACAAGTAATGCGATAAACTAAAAGTTGGACTATTTAACATGTCTGCTCCAGGGGCAAGCTGCGGAATAGTATGCGAAACAGGTATACTGCTCGTGATAGAGCCCACCTGGGATTTCCGTAATGCGGCATGGCTTGTCTGCTTCCCTGCTTCTTGCATCGTTTGTGTGGCAATTGAACTGCCGAACAGGCCTTCCAAAGAGTAGAGTCCTGGAAATAAGAGAAAAGTAAAAAAATCGGCAGCCCCTGGTGCGGTTTAAGCCGTGTTTTGGGCGTGCCGTGATGGTGCCCCTCCCCCTATGCCCATGGTATTTCCAGAGCGTAGTTATGGACGCGAAGTACTGGCGTCACCTTTTTGCGAGGGTTGGGGTTGGGGCCGCATTGCTACGCCTGCTCGGAACGTGCCAGGAGGTCTTGTTGTAGGTTACTCCGGGCGCACTTAACGGTGTCCGGACGTTTAATGGCCGGACTGGAGAACTGCCTGGAGAGGCTGCTTTGTACTTCCGCTGCAAGGGTCGCCATGTGCTCCTCCGTTCGGAGGGAGCGTTCGGTGTTTCCATTGACCGTAATTACTCCACGAGGGACTGGCATCTTGAGCTTAAGGTATGCATAGTGCAGTACCGCATTGAATTTGGCGAATGCGGTTCGCCCGAGCAGTGCGTGATAGCCACTGCGAAACGGGACTATGTCAAAGATTAACTCCTCGCTTCGGAAATTATCCGGAGATCCGAAGACCACTTCAAGTGTGACTGAGCCTGTGCAGTTGGCCTCTACACCTGGTATTACGCCTTTAAAGGTCGTTTTGGTGGGCTTAATCCTAGAGGGATCTATGCCCATTTTCCGCACTGTATCCTGGTAAAGCAGGTTCAGGCTGCTGCCGCTGTCCATAAGGACTCTAGTGAGATGAAATCCGTCAATAATTGGGTCTAGAACCAATGCGGCGAATCCGCCATGACGGATGCTAGTGGGATGGTCCCTTCGATCAAAGGTGATCGGGCAGGTGGACCATGGGTTGAACTTTGGGGCGACTGGCTCTACCGCGTATACGTCCCTTAACACACGCTTCCGCTCCCTTTTGGGGACATGGGTTGCGTATATCATGTTCACCGTCCGCACTTGTGGGGGGAAACCCTTCTGTCCACTGTTGTTCGGTGGCCGGGGCTCCTCGTCGTCATCGCTATGCAGCCCCTTGTCTTCATTGTCGGTGCTTAACTTGCCTGCCTGCTTGAACACCCAACAATCCCTGTTGGTGTGATTGGCCGGCTTTTCGGGGGTGCCATGTATTTGGCACAAGCGGTCGAGTATTCGGTCCAAGCTGGACGGCCCCCTAGGATTCCTTTTGAATGGCTTTTTCCGCTGACCGGATTTAGAGCCTCTGAATCCGGCATTAACTACCGTATCCTCAGCATTGTCGCCATTAATGCGGCACTTCTGCTTGTTGCGACGCGTCCTGCCACTAATGTCCCTGGTGTCCGAACTGCCAGGGTTCTTGGTCATATTGTTGCTACGAGCAAGCCAGCTGTCTTCTCCCGCGCAAAAGCGGGTCATGAGTGTCGTGAGTGCTGCCATAGATTTCGGCTTTTCCTGTCCGAGGTGCTGGGCCAGCCACTCGTCGCGGATATTGTTCTTGAAGGCTGCTAGGGCCTCAGCGTCCGGACAGGCGACTATTTGATTTTTCTTTGTTAGAAATCGTGTCCAGAATTGTCTGGCCGATTCCTCTGGCTGCTGGATTACGTGACTTAGGTCATCGGCGTCTGGGGGTCGCACATAAGTGCCCTGGAAATTGTCGAGGAATGCGTCTTCCAGGTCCTCCCAACAACTGATTGATCCTGTTGGCAAGCTGTTGATACAATGCCGAGCTGGTCCTTTAAGCTTGAGTGGGAGGTATTTGATGACGTGAAAATCGTCGCCGCGGGCCATGCGGATATGAAGGAGATAATCCTCGATCCATACCGCAGGGTCTGTTGTGCCATCATATGATTCGATATTTACGGGTTTGAAACCCTCGGGGATTTGATGATCCATTATTTCGTCTGTAAAGCATAGTGGGTGTGCGGCGCCTCTATACTGGGCGATATCATGACGTAGCTCCGATGAGCTTTGTCTACTGTGTTCGGCCCTGCCGAATTTGTGGCCGGCGTGACGGTTACCGTCTCGAGCCGTGGGGTGCCCACGTGATCCGTAGATCGATCGTGTTTGCCTTGCCTTGTCCTCCAACATGTCTCGTAAGTCCGGCACATATTCCCGTGCCTTGGTACGGGGTGCGGCTTGAGTGGAGGGCCGGGAGGCCTCTCTGTCACGGCCACGAGGTGGCCGGTCGACCGCATCAAGTGCTTCCTCCTCTAATTGGGGTAGCAACCTGCGCTTTGGGTAGCTCTTGGAGGGGCGTTCGAGTTTATGCTCTTCGGCCGCAAGGACTTCAGTCCATCTATCAACTAGCAAATCTTGATCAGCTCTGAGCTGTTGCTGTTTTTTCTTGAGGCTTCTTGTCGTGGCCATAAGCCTGCGTTGGAAACGCTTTTGCTCAACGGGATCATCTGGCACGATGAATTCATCGTCGTCGAGGCTTGCCTCGTCTTCGGAGGGAGGCATATAATTATCATCCTCGACCTCTCTGTCTGCCGCTCTCTCATGAGGGCTGGCTTCTCCATCCTCCTGTGCTAAACCTTGCTGGAGGGGGTTTTCTTCGGCACTCTCCAGAGTATTATTATCTCCCGTGCTGGAATCACCGTTTTTGTGTTGGCGGGATTTTGAGCGGCGCCACTGACATCGGCGCTTGGGCTATTTCTTGGAGGGGTCATCCTCTGCTGTTCCATCGCCCTCTCCCTCTTTTGGGGTGTCCACCATGTATATGTCATATGACGAGGTGGCTTTCCAGGGCCTAGTAGGCGCTGGTTCTTCATCATCTCCTTCATCGGCGTCCATACCGTCGATGTCTTCGGAGTCGAAGTCGAGCATGTCGGTTATGTCGTCGACAGTGGCTAAAAAGTGGGTGGTGGGTGGGTTTTGAATTTTTTCATCATCCGTACCCCAACCTTGCTGACCGTAGTCCGGCCAGGGCTCTCCTGATAAAGAGAGAGACTTTAGTGACTTCAGGATATCGCCGAAAGGCGAGTGCTGAAAGATGTCTGCGGCAGTGAACTCCATGATCGGTGCCCAATCGGATTCGACTGGCAGGGGCGCAGAGGGTTCGTAGTCCGAAGAGGAGTCCGGCTCCTTGGAGTCACGAGCCTCACAGAGTACAGGGCTGGTGTTCGGCTCAATCGCTGTTTGGATCGCAGCCCCCGAGGTGGCGTCCAACCGCCCATCCTCGATCGGCGCGGTCAGCTCCGAACTAGGGGTCGGAGCCGATGCGGGTGCGGCCTCCAGGGCACTGTTCAGCGGCAGAGCTAGATCATGCTCATCATAACAGTGCAGCGCGCTCGGCAGTGGTTCGAATCCGTCGAGGATCAAGTCCCCGCGGATGTCAGCCGTGTAGTTTAAACTTCCGAATCTGACCTGACGGCCAGGGGCGTAGCTTTCGATCTGCTCTAGATGGCCAAGTGAATTGGCCCGCAGTGCGAAGCCGCCAAAAACGAAGATCTATCCGGGGAGGAAGGTCTCACCCTGGACTGCATCACCGTTGATGATCGTAGGAGCCATCGGGCCTGACGGCGACAGCACAGAGGAAGTCTCAATGAAAGCACCAATGTCGGTGTTAAAACCGGCGGATCTCGGGTAGGGGGTCCCGAACTGTGCGTCTAGGCCGGATGGTAACAGGAGGCAAGGGACATGAAGTTTTACCCAGGTTCGGGCCCTCTCGATGGAGGTAAAACCCTATGTCCCGCTTGATTAATATTGATGATATGGGTAGTACAAGAGTAGATCTACCACGAGATCAGAGAGGCTAAACCCTAGAAGCTAGCCTATGGTATGATTGTTGATGTGTATGTTGTCCTACAGACTAAAACCCTCCGGTTTATATAGACACTGGATAGGGTTAGGGTTACATAGAGTCGGTTACAATGGTAGGAGATCTGAATATCCGTATCGCCAAGGTTGCCTTCCACGCCAAGGAAAGTCCCTTCCGGACACGGGACGGAGTCTTCAATCTTGTATCTTCATAATCCAGGAGTCCGGCTGAAGGTATAGTTCGGCTATCCGAACACCCCCTAATCCAGGACTCCCTCAAGGAGGTCATTGAGTTTTGTATTGACTTTATTCCTGACCTTAAGCCGATTGGTGTTCCTAAATCGCGGCATAAGGGCAGACTGGGTGGAAATGGCACGCTAGGACCAGAACAAATAATATGTATGGACGAACATTCTCTCACTCAAGAACACTACACAGTTCTACAAAATTCTGCCTTGGTGGATCCGTATATGGAGGAACACAAGAATATTCTATGCTCCAAACACCCGGAGCAGTCTGACGACTGGATTACACATGAACAAATGGGGACTTTCGCCGGTTGCTTGCAGACACATGTGCTACCTCTTGAGCATGCGTTGGTTGTCCCTTGAAGAGGAAAGGGTGATGCAGCAAAGTAGCGTAAGTATTTCCCTCAGTTTTTGAGAACTAAGGTATCAATCTAGTAGGAGACTACACGCAAGTCGCCTAGTACCTGCACAAATAACCAAGAACCTTGCAACCAACGCGATAAAGGGGTTGTCAATCTCTTCACGGCCAGTTGCAAAAGTGAGATCTGATAGAGATAATAAGATAATATTTTTGGTATTTTTGTTGTATAGATTGAAAAGTAAAGATTGCAAAATAAAATAGATAGTAAACTAGAATTGTAGATCGGAAACTTATATGATGTAAAATAGACCCGGGGGCCATAGGTTTCACTAGTGGCTTCTCTCATGATAGCTTATATTACGGTGGGTGAACAAATTACTGCCGAGCAATTGATAGAAAAGCGCATAATTATGAGAATATCTAGGCATGATCATGAATATAGGCATCACGTCTGTGTCAAGTAGACCGAAAGGATTCTGCATCTACTACTATTACTCCACACATCGACTGCTATCCAGCATGCATCTAGAGTATTAAGTTCATAAGAATAGAGTAACGCATTAGGCAAGATGACATGATGTAGAGGGATAAACTCAAGCAATATGATATAAACCCCATCTTTTTATCCTCGATGGCAACAATACAATACGTACCTTGCTGCCCCTGCTGTCACTTGGAAAAGGACACCACAAGATTGAACCCAAAGCTAAGCACTTCTCCCATTGCAAGAAAGATCAATCTAGTAGGCCAAACTAAACCGATAATTCGAGGAGACTTGAAAATATATCAAATCATGCATATAATAATTTAGAAAATAACCAAATATAGTTCATAGATAAACTTGATCATAAACCCACAATTCATCGGATCTTGGCAAACACACCATAAAAGAATATTACATCGAATAGATCTCCAAGAACATCGAGGAGAACTTTGTATTGAGAACCAAATAGAGAGAAGAAGCCATCTAGCTAATAACTATGGATCCGAAGGTCTGTGGTAAACTACTCACACATCATCGGAGAGGCTATGGTGTTGATGTAGAAGCCCTCCGTGATCGAATCCCCCTCCGTCAGATCGCTGGAAAAGATCCCAGATGGGATCTCATGGGTATAGAAGGTTGCGGCGGTGGAAAAGTGGTTTTGTGGATCTCCTGGATGTTTTTAGGATACATGGGTATATATAGGCAAAAGAAGTACGTCGGTGGAGCTACGAGGGGCCCACGAGGGTGGGGGCGTGCCTACCCCCCTGGGCATGCCCTCCTGCCTTGTGGCCGCCTTGTTGCTTCTCTGACTTCCACTCCAAGTCTCCTGGATTGCGTTTGTTCCAAGAAAGATCCCCGCGAAGGTTTCGTTCCGTTTGGATTTCGTTTGGTATTCCTTTCCTGCGAAACACTGAAATAGGCAAAAAACAGCAACTGGCATTGGGCCTCCGGTTAATAGGTTAATCCCAAAAATAATATAAGAGAGTATATTAAAGCCCATTAAACTTCCAAAACAGATAATATAATAGCATCGAACGATAAAAAAATATAGATACGTTGGAGACATATCAGCATCCCCAAGCTTAATTCCTGCTCGTCCTCGAGTAGGTAAATGATAAAAACAGAATTTTTTATGTGGAATGCTACCTAACATAATTTTCAATGTAATTTCCTTTGTTGTGGCATGAATGTTCAGATCTGAAAGATTCAAGACAAAAGTTTAATATTGACATAAAAATAATAATACTTCAAGCATACTAACGAAGTAATCATGTCTTCTCAAAATAACATGGCCAAAGAAAGTTCATCCCTACAAAATCATATAGTTTGGTTATGATCCATCTTCGTCACACAAAATGCTCAAATCATGCACAACCCTGATGACAAGCCAAGCAATTGTTTCATACTTTAGTATTCTCAAAAATTTTCAACTTCCACGCAATACATGAGCGCGAGCCATGGACATAGCACTATAGGTGGAGCAGAATATGATGATGGAGGTTATATGGAGAAGGCAAAAAGGGAGAAAGTCTCACATCGACGCGGCTAATCAACGGGCTATGGAGATGCCCATCAATTGATGTCAATGCGAGGAGTAGGGATTGCCATGCAACGGATGCACTAGAGCTATAAATGCATGAAAGCTCAACAAAATAAACTAAGTGGGTGTGGATCCAACTTGCTTGCTCATGAAGACCTAGGGCATTTTGAGGAAGTCCATTGTTGGAATATACAAGCCAAGTTCTATAATGAAAATTTCCCACTAGTATATGAAAGTGACAAAACAAGAGACTCTCTATTATGAAGATCATGGTGCTACTTTGTAGCACAAGTGTGGAAAAAGGATAGTAACATTGCCCCTTCTCTCTTTTTCTCTCATTTTTTGGGCCTTCTCTTTTATTTGGCCTTTCTCTCTCTTTTTTTATTTCCTCACACGGGACAATGCTCTAATAATAATGATCATCACACTTCTATTTATTTACAACTCAAGGATTACAACTCGATACTAGAACAAAAATATGACTCTACATGAGTGCCTCCGGCGGTGTACCAGGATGTGCGATGATTCAAGAGTGACATGTATGAAAAATTATGAGCGGTGGCTTTGCCACAAATAAGATGTCAACTACATGATCATGGAAGGCAATATGACAATGATGAAGTGTGTCATAATAAATGGAATGGTGGAAAGTTGCATGGCAATATATCTCAGAATGGCTATGGAAATGCCATAATAGGTACGTATGGTGGCTGTTTTGAGGAAGATATAAGGAGGCTTATGTGTGATAGAGCATATCATATCACGGGGTTTGGATGCACCGGCGAAGTTTGCACCAACTCTTGAGGTGAGAAAGGGCAATGCATGGTACCAAAGAGGCTAGCAATGATGGAAGGGTGAGAGTGCGTATAATCCATGGAATCAACATTAGTCGTAAAGAACTCACATACTTATTGCAAAAATCCACAAGTCATCAAAACCAAGCACTACGCGCATGCTCCTAGGTGGATAGATTGGTAGGAAAAGAACATCGCTTGTCCCCGACCGCCACTCATAAGCAAGACAATCAAAGAAACACCTCATTCTTCAAATTTGTTACACAAAAGTTACCATACGTGCATGCTACAGAACTTGGAAACCTCAACACAAGTATTTCTTAATTTCACAAATACTCAACTAGCATGACTCTAATATCACCATCTTCATATCTCAAAACAGTCATCAAGTATCAAACTTCTCATAGTATTCAATGCACTCTATATGAAAGTTTTTATTATACCCATCTTGGATGCCTATCATATTAGGACTAATTTTATAGCCAAAGAAAATTACCATGCTGTTCTAAAAGACTATCAAAATAATATAACTGAAGCAAGAGAGATCAATAATTTCTATAAAATAAAACCACCATCATGCTCTAAAAAGATATAAGTGAAGCACTAGAGCAAAATTATCTAGCTCAAAAGATATAAGCGAAGCACATAGAGTATTCTAATAAATTCCGATTCATGTGTGTCTCTCCCAAAAGGTGTGTACAGCAAGGATGATTGTGGTAAACTAAAAAGAAAAGACTCAAATCATACAAGACGCTCCAAGCAAAACACATATCATGTGGTGAGTAAAAATATAGCCTCAAGTAAAGTTATCGATAGAGGAAGACGAAAGAGGGGATGCCTTCCGGGGCATCCCCAAGCTTAGGCTTTTGGTTGTCCTTCAATTTTACCTTGGGGTGCCTTGGGCATCCCCAAGCTTAGGCTCTCGCCCCTCCTTATTCCAAAATCCATCAAATCTTTACCCAAAAACTTGAAAACTTCACAACACAAAACTTGACAGAAAATCTCATGAGCTCCTTTAGTATAAGAAAACAAACCAACACTTTAAGGTACTGTAATGAACTCATTCTTTATTTATACTAGGTGATACCCCCGCACGTTGCTGTGGGATATTAGTATGCCATATTGTAAACATTTATGTGGTGCATTCTTAGAGTGTAGATAAGAGATAAAAGGAAAATGAACTTATCACTGAAGTAGTATGTTTGCGAGGTCACATAGACCACAGTTGGAAAATGTGGTAGTACAACATGTGGAAATTCTTGCCAAGTTCAAATATATACATATATAAATAATATAACCAGCTTAAGCAAGTTTGGTGTATTATACTGATATAGATGTTGACTCATATGATAATTTACTTCTCTTGCAATGACGTGAAGTTTATTCTAGTACAAACTAACCCAATTTCATACATACAGATTATTTTACTATGCATAATTTATTGAAGGGAGATAATTCTCCAAATCGTTCGGATATAAGTACATCTACAACAAACGACCGGAACCATAAAAATAATTTTACTGGCCAGAAAGGCAATGCCTGCAGCAGTTTGAGACGTATATATGCCACTGTTAGGGAGATATAGGGTAGTTGATACAAAGGAGCGATGACCTTAATACATGAATGTAAGATGAATGTAACCATATATTGAAGGAATAAGACACTTGGTAGTGTAGCAGTAGAGATTTATTGAGGGGAAAAACTTTTAAAGTTGCAACCTTCTTGGATGTATGCATTAGACATGAAAAAATGTCAGGTGACCAAAGTTTATAATTAAGCAAGATGAACTTGGGACATTTAAATCAATAATAGAAGTATAAACAGAAGTTTCCCAAGCAACGGATGATGAACTGTAAAAAGGACCGAGAATTAAAGATTGATGAGAAATCATGAATTTTGGACTGTATTTACCTCTTTGACAGGAACGTTGAGGTGGAGGATACATGCCGGCCGCAATGCCATGCTCTTGTATGTCAGACTTTAAGAATTTATATATAACTTTACAGAAAGATTAGGAACATACAGATCATAAACTAGTTAAACTCTTTCTGCTTCAAAATTGAATATGAACTACTATATGAACTAATGGACTTGTTATCACTAATTGCAGAAATTTCTCAAATGAGTGATCAAATTGTTATTGAGAAATAGATAGATATCATACCACATCACTAAAGATTTCAGGGACCTCATGAACCTAGCTAACTAACATCTGTTAAGTTACATATACCTGCTGCTATAGGTTGAGCGATTAAAATTGGTGCTGATGATCAGTGGTGTCATCCGCGTGGGCAGCATGACCTCATCGAATAGCGAAACCCTATTTAGTACATTATGGGATATCAATTTTTCCCAATCTTGTAAACAGAAGGGTTCAGAAAGGTAACCAAGTGATGTAACTGTATATAAAAGAAACATAAAATTTAAGCTAGTATCTAGTATATGGTAAATTCCTGGTACCTCTATAATTGGTACCTCATCACTGGTCCTCTGCTTATTATCTCTTCATCTTCCATCACTTGTCACTAGCATCTTCATCACGATTAGGATCTCCCCCAAGGATCAGGCAAGGTAGATCTGTTTCCAAAATGCAACTTTTTAATGTTTTTGTTGGGCCGCAAGAAAACCCACCAGTTAATCTCTGTTCTTGCTCCACGGAGAAGTAAGGTGACTGACAGATCAGACATGGGTAGCAGCAAGAATCGCTCACCTGGAATCCTTCCAACCTACTCTTCCTAGGCGCCTTCTTGAATTTCGAGAGGCAAGACCTGCAATTGACCCGCACTATATATGAAGGCAGAACCATCAAGCCATCGACACTGATTGGGGAGCAGCTGCACCGGTTACTCCTGCAATGGGAGGTAGAGGAGTAAGATTTGATGGAGAAGGTGAAGAGAGATGTGATTCGGTGGGTGGAAGAGAAAACATCAGGGAGAAGAGCCCCTCTATTAAATCTAGCACCAAGGGAAAAATAGTGAGGGGCGATTAATCCTCTTCTTTCATGTGCATTTGTGGCTGACGTTTCATATCGTGAGTGAATAACATGTCAGTTGGAAGAGAGAGCGACGACGAGTGATGTTGGAGCGAGGAAGACAAAGCCTAGTCGCATCGATCAACTACAATTACATGGGCTCACCCCATGCCCCAAAAACCTGACCAAGCCTACATGGGCTAGCACCAATGACAAAGCCAGCCACATATGATTTATTGGACCCGGCAGCCCAGTTGTTGGCTTACGCGCGAGTACATCTACAACCCAGCCAAAAAAAATCGAGTCGTAGTGCTAGAAGGCAGCCAGCGAGAAGGACCGCTCGAAAGAACGAAGCGGTATTTTCCACTTCGCGGTGGCAAGTCTCGGTAATTTTGTTCACATATGATCAGACAGCTAGCACTGCTTAGTTATACTACATCAACGGCTATAACAATTCAGATGACGTGGCTTCATGAGGGTCTAGAAAAATCAGCTAGTGGGGTGCTCCTATTTAGATAGAAGATTGGTGTTAAACATACTGTATTCCAACTTCTCTGTGATTCATACCCCCCGATACTAGTCATATATTCATCAAAATAAGCAAACAACACACAAAAAACAGAATCGGTCAAAAATAGAACAATCTGTAGCAATCTGGATAGTTTGAATACTTCTGTAACTCCAAACATTCTGAAAAATTAGGAAGTACTAAATAAATTGTTTGTTGATCTACTGCAGTTGGAATTGGTATTTTATCTCTCTCTGGTAAAAATGATAATTATTTTCATGAGCACATACTTTTTGTTTTTCAACAAAATCAAACAACAATCACCCAAGAAGTTCCTTAAGGCTTTACTTGGCACAAACACTAATTAAAACATAAAAACACAATATTATCAGAAGCTAGATGAATTATTTATTACTAAAGAGGAACAAAAAGCAAAGAATAAAAATAAAATTGCGTTGCCTCCCAAGAAGCGCTATCGTTTAACGCCCCTAGTTAGGCATAAAAGCGAGAATAGATCTAAGTTTCAAAGAATCAACATCAAGAGGAATTCTATCCACGTTCCTAGCCAACTCATCAATTTGAATCAATTTTTCTTCAAGCAAACCATTGAAATTCTTTTGCGAATTCATAAATTCTTTAACAGTAGTCTCAAAATCAGAGGATGTCGTATTAAAATTTCCATAAGAGTTGTTGTAGGAATTACCATAATTATTAGAGGAATTACTAGGGAGCAGCCTAGGATTAAAGTTTCCTCTATAAGAGTTGTTACCAAAATTGTTCCTACCAACAAAATTCACATCCATAGATTCATTATTATTCTCAATCAAAGTGGACAAAGGCATATCATTAGGATCAGAAGAAACACTCTTATTATCAAACCATTTCATAAGTTCATTATCGGTGTCAAAACCGGTGGATCTCGGGTAGGGGGTCCCGAACTGTGCGTCTAAGGCGGATGGTAACAGGAGGCAGGGGACACGATGTTTACCCAGGTTCGGGCCCTCTTCATGGAGGTAATACCCTACGTCCTGCTTGATTGATCTTGATGATATGAGTATTACAAGAGTTGACCTACCACGAGATCGTAGAGGCTAAAACCTAGAAGCTAGCCTATGGTATGATTGTATGTTGTCCTACGGACTAAAACCCTCCGGTTTATATAGACACCGGAGGGGGCTAGGGTTACACAAAGTCGGTTACAAGGAAGGAGATCTACACATCCGTATTGCCAAGCTTGCCTTCCACGCGAAGGAGAGTCCCATCCGGACACGGGACGAAGTCTTGAATCTTATATCTTCATAGTCCAACAGTCCGACCAAAGGATATAGTCCGGTTGTCCGGAGATCCCCTAATCCAGGACTCCCTCAGTAGCCCCTGAACTAGGCTTCAATGACGATCAGTCCGGAGCATAGTTCTGTCTTCGGCAATGCAAGGCCGGTTCTTCTTCCGAATACTCCATAGAAGATTTTGAACACAAGGATAGTGTCCGGCTCTACAAAACAAGTTCTACATACCACCGTAGAGAGAATAATATTTCCACAAATCTAATCTGCTGACACATTTTGACAGCATGACATCATGTCATGGCCCGGTCATTATTCGAACTGTTTTTCTCAACCAGCATTGCACATATCGCGAGGCGGTTTTCTTGACACGTCTTGTCAAAGCAGAGATCGTGTCCCCCTTATTACGAGATTCTCATCAATATGGACGTGGGTAACCCAACCACGCCATCAATTACGGCGCTTGGGGAATAAGCGATTTTACCAGGCAAGTGGGGAGGCACATCGCTTCTTCCACCCTTATAAAGGGACAAGGATTCACCCTTTTTACCCACGCCTTCTTCCTCCTTGCTTTTGCATTCTCACGCACTCGAGCTCCAGCGCCCAAGTTCGTGTCTTTCTTCTCAAACCACTCCAAGGAGCGGGAGGCAAGTGGATGGTCTCCTCCGTCACGGAGGAGCACATCGCAAAGTTACGGGAAGCCGGATATCTAGCCGCGGATATCGCACTGGCTGCCAGATGCGGGGCAGATCATCCCTACGCCCGAACCCCATGAGAGGGTAGTTTTCTTACCCACTTCGTCCGCGGACTGGGATTTCCCCTCCACCCGTTTGTCCGCGGGCTCATGTTCTACTGCGGGCTGGATTTTCATGATCTGGCCCCCAATTTCATCTTCAACATCTCAGCGTTTATCATCGTGTGCGAGGCCTTCCTCCGCATCAGGCCCCACTTCGTCCTGTGGCTGAAAACCTTCAATGTTAAACCGAAGGTGGTGGTCGGCCAGCAAGTAGAGTGCGGAGGCACCATGGTGGGCAAACTGCCTAACGTCACCTGGCTCGAGGGCTCCTATGTGGAGACCATAAAGGGGTGGCAATCGGGGTGGTTCTACATCACCGAGCCGGGTGACACCAACTGGGTGGCGGCCCCCAAATTTTGATCCGGAATCCCCACGCGGCTCACCTCCTGGAAAGAGAAGGGCCTGTCCTGGGGTTCTCCGGTAGAGCTGACTGGACTCCAGACCTGCATCAGGAACATGATGAGTAAGAAAATCAAGCTCGTCAACATGGTCCATGTCATGCTCTTTCGCCGGATCCTCCCGTGTCAACGACAGGCATTCAATTTGTGGGAGTTCATCCCGGCCAAGCACCAGATGCTGCGAGAGCTCTTCGACATGACGCACAAGGACGTCTGGAAGGTGCTGTTCAAGGGCACCGAGGTACCTCTTCCCCTTACCGAGGACCGCAGACTCAGCGTAAAGCGCCATGCCAATCCGGTAAGTTTTCATATCTCACATGATATTTATTTGCCCCAGTTTAATCATGCATGGGATCTAAGCTTCCACGCCATTAACAGGACTGGGTAAAGACAGCGGAGCAGCTTGATTGCCCAACCCCCCTGCCTAAAGATCCTGCAGATGCTCTCCTAACGGAGATGCTGGCTCCGGCACCTTACGAGGTGCCGGTGAAGAAGACCAAGAAGAAGGCCCCGGGGACCCGAAAGGGTCTCCGGCGCAAGGTTATATCGTACTCATCGTCCGATGACTCCGACGCACACTCCTCCCACGAAAACGAGGAGGAGGAGGAAAGTTCTCCCCCCCCCCCCAGCCGGGGAAACATGGAAAGGAAGGCTGTCGGTGTCAAAACCGGCGGATCTCGGGTATGGGGTCCCGAACTGTGCATCTAGGCCGGATGGTAACAGGAGACAAGGGACACAATGTTTTACCCAGGTTCGGGCCCTCTTGATGGAGGTAAAACCCTACGTCCTGCTTGATTGATATTGATGATATGGGTAGTACAAGAGTAGATCTACCACGAGATCAGAGAGGCTAAACCCTAGAAGCTAGCCTATGGTATGATTGTATGTTATGGTTGTTGTCCTACGGACTAAAACCCTTTGGTTTATATAGACACCTGAGAGGGTTAGGGTTACACAAGGTCGGTTACAAAGGAGGAGATATCCATATCCGTATTGCCTAGCTTGCCTTCCACGCCAAGTAGAGTCCCATCCGGACACGAGACGAAGTCTTCAATCTTGTATCTTCATAGTCTAACAGTCCGGTCAATGGATATAGTCTGGCTGTCTGGAGACCCCCTAATCTAGGACTCCCTCAGTAGCCCCTGAACCAGGCTTAAATGACGATGAGTCTGGCACGCAGTATTGTCTTCGGCATTGCAAGGCGGGTTCCTTCTCCGAATACATCACAGAATAATTTGAACAGGAGGATAGTGTCTGACCCTGCAAAATAAGTTCCACATTCCACCATAGAGAGAATAATATTTTCGTAGATCTAAGTTGCTGGCTTGTTTTGGCAGCATGACGTTATGTCATGGCCCGGTGATTATTCGAACCGTTTCCTTTAACCAGCCCCGCACATAACGCGAGATAGTTTTTCAACACGTCTTGTCAAAGCAGAGATCGTGTCCCCTTATTACGGAATTCTCATCAATACGGGCGTGGGTAACCCAACCGCGCCATCAATTACGGCGCTTGGGGGATAAGCGAGTTTTACCAGGCAAGTGGGGACGCTTAGCTTCGTCCGGCCATATAAAGGGATAAGGATTCACCTTTCTATCCACGCCTTCTTCCTCCTTTGCTCGTCCGTTTTCGCACACTCGAACTCTAGCGCTCAAGTCCGCTCTTCCCACCTCAACCTTCTCCAACCATGTCCGGAGCGGGAGGCAGGTGGATGGTCTCCTCCATCACGAAGGGAGACATCAAGAAACTGAGGAGAGTCGGATACCTGCCCGACGACATCGCGCACCGGCTCCCAGATGAGGGGCATCTCATCCCCACCCCCAGGCCCCATGAGAGGGTAGTATTCCTCACCCATTTCCTCCGCAGACTGGGATTCCTTCTCCATCCATTCGTCCGGGGGCTCATGTTCTATTATGGCCTGGATTTCCATGATCTGGCCCCGAACTTCATCCTCAACATCTCGGCGTTTATCGTCGTGTGCGAGGCTTTCCTCCGCATCAAGCCCCACCTCGGCTTATGGTTGAAGACGTTCAATGTCAAGCCGAAGGTGGTGGGCGGCCGCCAGGCAGAGTGCGGAGGCGCCATGGTGGGCAAGATGCCCAACATAACATGGCTTGAGGGCTCCTTTGTGGAAACCATAAAGGGGTGGCAATCGGGGTGGTTCTACATCACCAAGCTGCGCGACCCTGTATGGGCAGCGGCCCCGAGTTCCGATCTGGCATCCCCATGCGGCTCACCTCCTGGAAAGAGAAGGGCCTGTCCTGGGGTAGTTCGAAGGAGCTGACCGGACTCCAAACATGTGTTCAAAACATGGTGAACAAGAAGCTCAAACTTGTCAACATGGTCCAGGTCATGCTCCACCGCCGGATTCTCCCATGCCAACAATGGGAGTTCAACTTGTGGGAGTTCGACCCGACGCGGCACCGGACTCTGAACATGCTTTTCGACACAACTCATGAAGATGCTTGGAGGGTGCTGTTCAAAAGCGCCGAGGTCCCCCCTCCCATTACTGAGTATCGTGGATTCAGCGCGAAGCACCAAGCCAAAGCGGTAAGCTGCTCTACCTCTCGCAGGATACTTATTTTTTATAGGTTGACTCCATGCGGGATATAAACTCCCGTACCTTTGACAGGACTGGCAGGAGACGGCCAGACAGATCGATTGTCCGGCTCCTTTGCCCGAAGGCCCAGCAGACGCTCTTTTGGCGAAGATGCTAACTCCGGCTCCTTATACGGTGCCGGAGAAGACCAAGAAGGCCAAGGGAACCCAAAAGAGTTCCCGACGCCAGGCGTCGTCGGACTCACCGTCCGATGATTCTATGGCGCACTCCTCCCCCGAAGACGAGGAAGAAGAAGAAGATGCTCCCCCTCTTGCAGGAGGAGATAAGAAAAGGAAGGCCGCCCCAACTGGGGGGGCCGAAGGGTCCAAGAAGGGAAGGACTCTCCTTCCGGACAGCTCCACCGCCGCCGATGAAGACGAAGACGAGTGGTTGCCCAGGGCCAAGCCCCTAGGGAGATCGTAAGTATTCGGATACCATAGTAACTCGTAGCATTCCTTTGTCACACTGCGTTCCCTACGCCGAACATGATTATGCAGGCCACCGCGAACCAGCATCGATGTATCATTGGACGGCTCCCTGGGCTCGTCGGACATGGATAGCGATCCAGTTCCGACCGCCACCTCCCCTCATCCTGCTGTCGACGCTGAGGTGCTGTCTAAAGTGGCGCCGGGTCGAGGGGAGATAGTCCTAGAGGCGCCTCAAGGCGACCTTCCGGACTCCGGGAGCCGAGGGGACGGGGCCCCTAAGAGCTCCGAGTTCGGCCCTCAGCCAAACACCGCGCCGGACCCTTCGGCGGTTCCGAGCTCAGGCAGGCGGCCTCCTTCTAAGAGGGGAAAGACGCCTGTGCCGGTGACCTCTGTCCATCCAGAGGCGCCGGACAATCTGCTGGAAGCGCTTCGCAGCGCTTCCATCGACGAGGAGCACCGCACTATCATGAGTGCGGTGATCCAGAAGGTTAGTCCGCCAATAGCGGATTGACTGAAGCCTGTGCCAGCCTTCTAACATGTTTTGAGGTAAGTGTTTTAAAATGTAGTAGAAATATTACCGCATAGACAGTAGCCCCTGATGCTTTGTTCGGTGTTCGCAAAGAAAAGCCGAACAAAGGATCAAATAATATCGCAGGAGTCTAATATAAGTATGTCAATATGCATATGTAGGCTTCACTATTGGCGTCCGCCGCACTGACTGCGAAGGTCGCCGTACTGAAGCAGGACCTCGAGGGGTCCAGGAAAGAGCTCGGCCTTGCGAAGAGGCAGCTCGAGGAGAACAAGGGTAAGTAATACCCTGTCTATAGATATGTATATATATATAAAAGAAGACGCGATTGCAAAATGACAGGATCAGCGTATATTTGCCAGGGGCCACGACCGAGGTGGCGACCCTGAAGCAAGCGCTAACCAAGGCCGAGGATATAGCGGCCAAGGAGCGCACCGAGCGAGAGAAGCGCGACGCTCGGGTGGGCGAGGTGCAGGAAGAGCTCCAGGCTCTCGTGGTGAAGCACGAGGCGTTGGAGCTTGACTCAAAGACGCGGGAGTCTGAGCTTGCCACGGCGCTCGAGAGCGCAAGAAGTGCCAAGGCCGAAGCCCAAAAGGCCCTCCAGGAGATCGACGCAATGAAGAAGATAGCGTTGCGTAAGGCTTTCTATATGCAAAGCAAGAATGTAAAAGTAAATTACCGATTACTTACCCGAATCCGGAGCTCTCCAGGAGCATTCGCAAATTTGCCCCGCAGCGTGTCCGACGCCGCACAATTGTACCAGGCCGAGGATGGAAGCTCAACGGAGAAGTTGTTCTGGTCTCAGTATGCTGAGGCCGAACACCCGGTGCCAATGAGCGACTGGCTGAAGCAGATGGTCGAGCTACATAAGGCGGCCGATCGGGCCATGAAGAGCTTTATAGTCCGGCTGTGGCCTGGCGACGCCCTTCCGAACAGCGTCTTTGGCCTGGTGAGGCGGGTTGTGGATGCCTGCCCACGGCTGGAGGTCATCAAGCGATCTGTCTGCATTGAAGGTGCACGCCGGGCTTTCGCCCATGTGAAATTGCAGTGGGTCAAGCTATACACCGTGAAGCTAATCAAGGAGGGGCCGCCGGAAGGCATGGAGCACCGCCACCCCAAGATGTACTACGAGGGTGTTCTACCGGGCACCCATCTCATCGCGGATGAGTGTTCAAAAGATGTAATGTTTGAATGAGACTTGCTCATTTTATCCTGTATTTATGAAAACTTGTTTCATATGCGCTATCCAACGCTTGTTTGAATTTAAAATATTACCTTCTGTTTGGCTGTTTATCCAATCTGAGAGATGGCTAGTCCTCGGCTTCTGCCCCCATGCCACAAGTGCTGGGGTGTTTGGGATAAACCTGAGCACTCTTGTTCCCATGTTTGGGTCCTTCGAGGGAGGTGCTCAGCACAGCGAACAAGGCAACCGGACTAGTAATGCTTTATCACTCTCACTTAGCCATAGAATTCTATAATTTTAAATTTCAGCGAAGCCCCTGGTATTCGAAAGGCCAAATTTGGGGCGCGATACACGCCTTTAAGCCGGACAGGGCCAGCCCCTCGCTCTAAGTGGCATAAGTCTTTAGGGACTCGAGAACCTCGCCGAACAGCGACCAGTCTCTCGCCTTATCATGACAGTCAGTTTTAGCTTTCTCTACTGAGGTGCTGAACCTAGCAGAACCGGGGCACAATCGCAGTAGTTCTCCTAGCGCTACCTTAGCCGATAGAGCGGAACGTAAGGTACCAAAACATAGGAGCCGGGTAAACCCAACATTTGACCAAAGACATGATTCAGAGCTGATGAATATAATGCTATAAGTTCGGGGTGCCGCACTTGTGAAAGTGTTCGGACTTTTCACACCCTATTGTGGGGTACGTAAGCCCCTGGTGTATTGGCCATACCAGAGTGTACGGTTGCAAGGCGTCATTAATGAACACACAGATATATATATATATATATATATGACAAGAATGCAATAATAGTCGTAATGTCATGCATTGTTTATTCAAACAATTGCGTTAAAGCAGAATGATACAGATAGTGCGATAAGCAAAGAGTAGGACTATGTCCCTTCCAAGGGAAAGCTGAAGAATGATATGAAATCGAATATTTCGCTCGTTACTATAATCAACCTGGGAATTCCGTGGTATGACGTAGCTGTCTGCCTTCTTGGTTGCTGCATCATGTGTTCGACAATAGTGCTGCCGAACAGTGTTTCCAGAGATTAAGGTCTTGAAAAGAAAAGAAAAAATAACCAAACGGGAAGCCCCTAGTGCGGTTTAAGCCGATATTTTTAATGCATAATTAGGTACGCGCGGCACGAGTTTTGCCGTTGGGCTGGGATTAGGGTGGCCACCGTATTGCTACGCGAGCTCAGATCGCGCCAGGTGGTCTATTTGCCGATTGCTCTGAGCGCGCTTGAAGGTGTCCGGGCTTTGAAGCGCCGAACTGGTTGATTGCCTTAAGAGGCTCCTTTGCGCTTCTGCTGCGATGGCTATGGTGTGCTCCTCTGTTCGGAGATAGCGCTCTATGTTTCCATTGACTGTAATAACTCTGTGAGGTCCTGGTATCTTGAGCTTGAGGTATGCATAATGCGGTACCGCATTGAATCTAGCAAATGCGGTTCGCCCGAGCAGCGCGTGATAACCACTGCGGAACGGGACTCTATCGAAGATTAACTCTTCGCTTCGGAAGGTATCTAGGGATCCGAAGACCACTTCCAGTGTAATTGAGCCTGTGCAATGGGCCTCTACACCTGGAATGACGCCTTTAAAGGTCATTTTTGTGGGTTTGATCCTTGAGGGGTCTATACCCATTTTGCGCACTGTGTCCTAATAAAGCAGGTTTAGGCTGCTGCCGCCATCCATAAGGACTCGAGTGAGGTGGAATCCATCAATGATTGGGTCTAGGACTAGTGCGGCAAATCCGCCATGATGGATACTAGTGGGGTGGTCCCTGCGATCGAAGGTGATCGGACAGGAGGACCAAGGGTTGAACTTTGGGGCGACTGGCTCCAACGCATATACGTCCCTGAGTGCACGCTTCCGCTCCCTCTTGGGGATGTGGGTCATGTATATCATGTTCAATGTCCGCACTTGCGGGGGAAACCTCTTCTGCCCTCCGGTGTGCGGCTGCCGGGGCTCCTCCTCGTCATCACTATGCAGCCCCTTGTCCTTGTTATCGGCAATTAACTTGCCGGCCTGCTTGAACACCCAACAATCCCTGTTGGTGTGATTGGCTGGCTTGTCTGGGGTGCCGTGTATTTGACACGAGCGATCGAGTATACGGTCCAAGCTGGACGGACCCGGCGTACTTTGTTTGAATGGCTTTTTCCGCTGACCGGGTTTAGAGACTTTGAATCCGGCATTAACTGCCGTATCCTCAGTATTTTCGCTGTTAATGCGGCGCTTATGTTTGTTGCGACATGACCTTCTATTACTGTCCTTGGTATCTGAGGTACCATGGTTATTTGATATGTTATTACCGCGAGCCAGCCAGCTGTCTTCTCCCGCACAAAAGCGGGTCATGAGCATTGTGAGAGCTGCCATAGATTTTGGCTTTTCCTGACCAAGGTGCAGGGCTAGCCACTCGTCTCGGATGTTGTGTTTGAAAGCCGCTAAGGCCTCCGCATCTGGGCAGTCGACGATTTGATTTTTCTTTGTAAGGAACCGAGTCCAGAATTGCCTGGCCGACTCTTCTGGCTGCTGAATTATGTGGCTCAAGTCATCGGCGTCTGGTGGTCACACATAAGTGCCCTGAAAGTTGTCGAGGAATGCGGCTTCCAGATCTTCCCAACAGCTAATGGAGTCCGCTGGCAAGCTGTTAAGCCAATGCCGCGCTGGTCCTTTGAGCTTTAGTGGGAGGTATTTGATGGCGTGTAAGTCATCACCGCGGGCCAAGTGGATGTGGAGGAGGAAATTCTCAATCCATACCGTGGGATCTGTTGTGCCATCGTATGATTCAATATTTACAGGTTTGAAACCTTCTGGGAATTGATGTTGCATTACTTCGTCTATGAAGCATAAGGAGTGTGCGGCGCCTCTGTATTGGGCTATATCGCGACGCAGCTCGAATGGGTCTTGCCCGCTGTGTTCGGCCTGGCCGGATTTGCTTTTACTGTATCCGGCGTGACGTTTATCGTCTCGCAGAGTGGTACGCCATCGTGATCCGTAGATCGATCTTGTATGCTTTTCTTTGTCCTCCAATATGTCTCGCAGGTCTGGCGTATCTCCCCATGCCTTTTTATTTGAATGGCGTCGGTGTGGAGGCTGAGCTTTTGGCTGGAATGCCTCTCTATCGCGGCCACGAGGTGGCCGATCAGCCGTATCATATGCTTCTTCCTCCAGTCGGGGTAGTAACCTGCACTTTGGGTAATTCTTGGAGGGGCGCTCGAGTTTATATTCCTCGGCCGCGAGGACTTCAGTCCATCTGTCAGCTAGCAGATCTTGATCAGCTTGAAGCTACTGCTGCTTTTTCTTCAGGCTATTTGCCGTGGCCATAAGCCGGCGCTTGAAGCGCTCTTGTTCGACGGGATCCTCTGGTACGGCGAAGTCGTTGCCGAGGCTTGCTCATCGTCGGAGGGGGGATGTAATTGTCATCCTTCTCTCCGTCTGCCGCTCTCTCAGGAGAGCTGGCTCCTTCATCCTCCTGCTCTAAATCTTGCTAGAGGGGATTGTTGTTGTCTTCGGCACTGTCCGGAGTGTTATTATCTCCTGTGCCGGTATCACCACTTTTGCTTTGGCGGGACTTAGAGCGGCACCGCTGACGTCGGCGCTTGGGTTGCTTCTTGGAGGGGTCATCCTCCACTATATCGTCGCCATTGCCTTCGTTAGGTGTATCCACCATGTATATGTCATATGACGAGGTGGCTTTCCAGTGCCCTATAGGCGTTGGTTCATGTTCGTCTCCTACATCGCCGTCCATAACGTCGATGTCTTCAGAATCGAAGTCGAGCATGTCGGTTAAATCATCGACAGTGGCTACGAAGTGGGTGGTGGGTGGGCGTCGAATTTCTTCGTCGTCCGCATCCCAATCCTGTTGGCCATAGTCCGGCCAGGGCTCTCCTAACAAAGAGAAGACCTTAGTGCATTCAGAATGTCGCTGAAGGGCGAGTGCTGAAAGATACCCGTGGTGGTGAATTCCATGATCAGCGCCCAATCGGATTCGATTGGCAGGGGCGCGGATGGTTCAGAGTCCGGAAAAGAGTCCGGCACCTTGGTGTCACGGGCTGCGCAGAGGGTTAGGCTGGTGTTCGGCTCGATCGCCGTTGAGACTGCAACCCGTGAGGCGGTGTCTAACCACCCATCCTCGATTGGCGCAGTTGGCTCCGAGCTAAGGGTCAGAGCTGATGCGAGCGCGGCCTCTGGGGTACTGTTCGGCGGCAGAGCTAGATCATACCCATCGTGACAGTGCGGCACGCCCGGCTGTGGCTCGAATCCGTCGAAGATCAAGTCTCCGCGGATGTCGGCCGTGTAGTTCAAACTTCCAAATCTGAACTGATGGCCAGGGGCGTAGCTTTCAATCTGCTCCAGATGGCCAAGCGAATTAGCCCGCAGTGCAAAGCCGCCGAATACAAAGATCTGTCCGGGGAGAAAAGTCTCACCCTGGACCGCATCGCTATCGATGATAGTAGGAGCCATCAAGCCTAATGGCGACGACACAGAGGAACTCTCAATGAAAGCACCAATGTCGGTGTCAAAACCGGCGGATCTCGTGTAGGGGGTCCCTAACTGTGTGTCTAGGCCGGATGGTAACAGGAGGCAGGGGACACAATGTTTTACCCAGGTTCGGGCCCTCTTGATGGAGGTAAAACCCTACATCCTGCTTGATTGATATTGATGATATGGGTAGTACAAGAGTAGATCTACCACGAGATCAGAGAGGCTAAACCCTAGAAGCTAGCCTATGGTTTGATTGTATGTTATGGTTGTTGTCCTACGGACTAAAACCCTTCGGCTTATATAGACACCGGAGAGGGTTAGGGTTACACAAGGTTGGTTACAAAGGAGGAGATATCCATATCCGTATTGCCTAGCTTGCCTTCCACGCCAAGTAGAGTCCCATCCGGACACGAGACGAAGTCTTCAATCTTGTATCTTCATAGTCCAACAGTCCGGCCAAAGTATATAATCCGGCTGTCCGGAGACCCCCTAATCCAGGACTCCCTCAAAGGCCAACCCAACCGGGTACGCCGAAGGGTCCAAGAAGGGAAGGACCCTCCTTTCGGACTGCTCCACGACGGCCGCCTACAGCGGCGACGAGTGGTTACCCAGGGAGAAGTCCCTGGCGATGTCGTAAGTATCCGGACACCATAGTAATTCATGGTATGTTTTATTGCACTGTTTCTCATCATGCCGCATATGATTATGCAGTCCGTCCCGAGCCCATCTCGACGTATCTTCGTCGGATGGTTCATTGGACTCGTCGGATATGAATAGCGATTCACTTCCGACCACCTCCACCCCTTGCCCTACGGACAACATCGAGGTGTTGTCCTGAAAGGCACCGAGCCGAGGGGAGGTAGTCCTGGGGGCGCCTCGAGGCGACCTTCTGGACCCTAGGCGCAAAGGGAGCAAGACTCCCATGGGCTCCAAGTTCGGCCCCCAGCGGAATACTACCCCGGAACCTTCGATGGTTCTAGACTCCGACAGGCGATCCCCCATTAAGGGGGGCAAGCCACCAGTGCCGGTGGCCTCTGTCCATCCAGAGGCACCAGACAACTTGCTGGAAGCGCTTCGTGGCACTTCCATTGACGAAGAGCACCGCACTATCATGAGTGCGGTGATCGAGAAAGTTCGGTCCACCAAAAATGGACTAACCGAAGCTTGTGCCAGCCTCCTAACAGGCTTTGAGGTAAGCAATCAAAATATAAAAAAATATTACCGCATAGATAGTAGCCCCTGATGCTCTGTTCGGCGTTCGCGAAGAAAGGCCGAATAGAGGATCAAATGATGACTCAGGAGTCTAATCAGAATATGTCTATGTGCATGTGCAGGCATCACTGCTGGCAGCTGCCACACGTACTGCGGAGGTCTCTGCACTGAAGCAGGATCTGGAGCGGTCCAAGGACGAGCTTGGCCTTACCAAGAGGCAGCTCGAGGAGAGAAAAGGTAAGCAACACCTTGTCTATACATTTAAAAAGAAGTTCAGGTCTAAAGTAATAGGATCATCATGAATTTGCCAGGGGCCACGACCGAAGTGGCAACCCTGAAGAAGGCGCTGTCTGAGGCCGAAGACAAAGCGGCCAAGGAGCGCATTGAGTGGGAAAAGCAAGAAGCCCGGGTAGGCGAGGTGAAACAAGAGCTCAAGGCTCTCGCCAAAAAACACGAGTCCTTGGAGCTTGACTCTAAGACACAAGAGTTCGAGCTTGCGAAGTTGCTCGAAAGCGCCCGGAGCGCCAAGGCTGAAGCCCACAAGGCCCTCCAGGAGATTGATGCGGTGAAGAAGATAGCAGCGGGTAAGGCATTCATTATGCAAAGCAAGCATGTCAAGGAAACTTTCCTTTTACTTACCCGAGTTCGGAGCTCTCCAGGAGCGTTCGCAGATCTTCCCCGTAGTGTACTGGATGCCATGGAGTTTTACCGAGCTAAGGAGGGGAGCTCGACGGAAAAGTTGTTCTGGTCTCAGTATACTGGGACCGAACACCCAATGCCCTTGAGCGACCAGCTGAAGCAATTGGTCGAGCTTCACAAGGCGGATGAACAGGCCATGAAGGGTCTTATAGTCCGGATGTGGCCTGCCGAGCCCCTGCCCAGCAGCTACTTCGGTCTGATGAGGCGGCTTGTGGATGCCTGCAAACAGCTTGAAATCATAAAGCGGTCCATCTGCATCGAGGGTGCGCGCAGGGCTTTTGCCTGGGCGAAGGTGCACTGGGCGAAGCTGGACGTCGTGAAGCTGGTAAAGGAGGGGCCATCGGAGGGCAAGGATCATCGCTGCCCCGAAATGTATTGTGACAGTGTCCTGAAGGGTTCCCGCCTTGTGGCGGATGAATGTGCCAGAGATGTAATTTTTGAATGAACATGCTCATGTGATCCTGTAATATGAAACAAGTTCATTTGTGCTATGCAACACTTTTTGAATTTAAAATATTAACTTTTGTGTGGCCGTTTATAAAATTTGAGAGTTGGCCAGTCATCGGCTTCTTCCCCCATCTAACTAGTACTAGGGTGTTCGGGATAAACCTGAGCACTCTTTATCCCAATTTTGGGTCCTTCGAGGAAGGTGTTCAACACAACGAACCAGGCAATCGGACTATAAGGCTTTATCACTCTCACTTAGCCATAGAAGTCTACAATTTTAAATTTTGGCCAAGCCCCTAGTATTCGGAAGGCCGAATTTGGGGCGCTATATACGCCTAAGTCAGACAAGGCCGACTCCTCGCCCTAAGCAGAAAAAGTCTTTAAGGACTTGAGACCTCTCGAACAGCGACCAGCTCTCGCCTTATCATGACAGTCAGTTTTCGGCTTTCTCTACTGAGGTGCTCGTCCGGAAGAACCGGGACACAGTCGCAGTAGTTCTCCCAGTGCTACCATAGCCGATATAGCGGAATGTAAGGTACCAAAACATGGGAGCCGGGCAAACCCAACTATTGACCCAAGACATGATTCAGAGGTGATGCATATAATGCTAGAAGTTCGGGGTGCCGCACTGTCAAAAGTGTTCGGACTTCTCACGCCGTATTATGGGGTAAACGGAAGCCCCTGGCGTACTGACCGTACCAGCATGTACGGGTGCAAGTTGTTGTAAATGAACATATAAGAAAAAAAGGGATGAATAGTGCAATAATAGACTAATGCTATGCATTGTTATTTAAATAATACGTCGGAGCGTACTGATACAAATAGTGTAATAATCAGAAAATAGGACTATTTGACATGTCCTATCCAAGGGCAAGTTGCATATGGATAGTAGAAAGTGGGTATATCGATTATTATTAGAGACCACCTGGGGGTTCCCTTGGACATCTTAGCTTCTTGCCTCCTTGGTTGTTCCTTCCCGTAATGTGTCCGGCAATCGTACTGCCGGAAAGGGCTTCCAAAGCATTAGGTCCTGAAAGAGAAAAAATGATAAAGGTATGTAGCTCCTAGGGCGGTTAACCCGCATTGTGGGACATGATCTGATCGTGCCCCCGCCTATGCCCATGGTATTTTCAGTGCGTAATTATGTACGGGCGGCACGGATTTTGTAGCTTGACTGGGACTGGGACGGGGGGCTGAGGGAGTCCTGGATTAGGGGGTCTCCGGACAGCCGGACTATCTCCATTGGCCGGACTGTTAGACTATGAAGATACAAGATTGAAGACTTCGTCTCATGTCCGTATGGGACTCTACTTGGCATGGGAGGCAAGCTAGGCAATACGTATATGGATATCTCCTCCTTTATAACCGACCTTGTGTAACCCTAACCCTCTCCGGTGTCTATATAAACCAAAGGGTTTTAGTCCGTAGGACAACAATCACAACATACAATCATACCATAGGCTAGCTTCTAGGGTTTAGCCTCTCTGATCTCGTGGTAGATCTACTCTTGTACTATACATATCTTCAATATTAATCAAGCAGGACGTAGGGTTTTACCTCCATCAAGAGGGCCCAAACCTGGTTAAAACATCGTGTTCCCTGCCTCCTGTTACCATCCGGCCTAGACGCATAGTTCGGGACCCCCTACCCGAGTTCCGCCGGTTTTGACACCGACATTGGTGCTTTCATTGAGAGTTCCTCTGTGTCGTTGCCGTTAGGCTTGATGGCTCCTACTATCATCGATAGCGATGCGGTCCAGGGTGAGACTTTTCTTCCCGGACAGATCTTCGTATTTGGCGGCTTTGCACTGCGGGCTAATTCGCTTGGCCATCTGGAGAAGATTGAAAGCTACGCCCCTGGCCATCAGGTCAAATTTGGAAGTTTGAACTACACAGCCGACGCCCGCGGGGACTTGATCCTTGACGGATTCGAGCCACAGCCGGGCGCGCCGCACTATCGCGATGGGTATGACCTAGCTCTGCCGCCGAACAGTACCCCAGAGGCCGCGCCCGCATTAGCTCCGACCCTTAGCTCGGAGCCAACTGCGCCAATCGAGGACGGGTGGCTAGACACCGCCTCAGGGGCTGTAGTCTCAACGGCGATCAAGCAAAACACCAGCATAACCCTTCGTGCAGCCCATGATTCCAAGGCGCCGGACTCTTTTCCGGACTCCGAACCATCCGTGCCCCTGCCGATCTAATCCGATTGGGCGCCGATCATGGAATTCACCGCCGCGAGTATGTTTCAGCACTCGCCCTTCGGCAACATTCTGAATTCACTAAGGTCTCTCTCTTTGTCAGGAGAGCCCTGGCCGTATTATGGCCAACAGGATTGGGATGCGGACGACGAAGAAATTCGATGCCCACCCACCACCCACTTAATAGCCACTGTCGATGACTCAACCGACATGCTCGACTTCGACTCCGAAGACATCGACGGTATGGACAATGATGCGGGAGGCGAAGAGGAACCACCGCCCACAGGGCGCTGGATGTCCACTTCATCATATGCCGTATACATGGTGGACACACCAAAAGAAGACGATGACGAGGAACGGAAGGACGCACCGAAGGCTTGTTCCCTCGAGAAGCAGTCAAAGCGGCGGCGCAAGCGCCGCCCCAAATCCCGCCTCGCCAGAAATAACGATCACACAGACCCATGTTGGAGCAGGGCAAACCACTGCCAGACCACGGCAATACGGAGAATCAAACCGAACAAACCAATTCTGTCAAAAATAATAGTCAGGATGACACAACGCCGGACAGGCACCCGGAGCAGCAGAATGCCCGTCAAAGGCTTGTTGCCACCGCGAGGAGTCTGAAAAAGTAGAAGCAAAGGCTCAAGGATGCGCATGACACACTCCAAATCAGATGGAGTAAAGTACTCAACACAGCAGCGAAGTACGGCGACAATCGCCCCACACTACAAGAAACTTGTTAATACATGATGGTACTAGTCCGTCACAGATCAACCAAAATCTGTCATGCATCCAAGTCCATGACGGACGTGAAATCTGTCATGTATATCGCGTCATAATTTGACACCATGCCTTCCATGACGGTTCTTGGCTGTCATGGATCTGCCCCAGGCCCGCCAAGCCCAAACTAGGCTCTGACGGAATAAACCGTCACCGATTTACATGACGTGGATGCAATGTGGACCTAACAAGTTGTCTACATGGATCTGACATGGAGGCTAATGGCCCATGTTGTAACCAGCCCAATTAGCGATTTGGTTCAATAATTTTGGTGGATGGTCCAACCAATTAGTTGTTTATCTTTATCCTGCCCATTAGCCTACCTAGCGCCACTTTTGTACAGCCTATTTTCATAATGAAACACAATTTAAAACAGGACAACCAATTTTTATTCATTCAAAAATAGAAATTGTTTACATGACAATACAGAGTTCCAAAAATCTAGTCTGTTTAGAAAAACAAAGCTTAATATCAAAACATCACAAGCATATCTAGAAAGCTCTATAAGCATCTTTAAAAAAAAATTGAGTAACATGACTCCAAAGAAAATGCACTACTAGCTGATTCAAGGCAGCTATCCGGGCCCAAGTAGATCCTACTAAAAAACTTCAATCTCCAGAAACACAGATTAACCACCAAATTTGCATAGAATGAAAACACATAGAAAAATTATACTCCCTCTGTACCATAATATATGTCGCTGGAGTAGCTGGAGTTCATCTACTCCAACGACATATATTACGGTACATTGGGTGCAACAAGTTATAAAAGCGAGCTCCCAAATTAATCCAGAGAGTAATAACATTAGTTGATTTTCCAAGCAATCATCCATGGAAACGCCACTACTACATCATGGTACCACTTAAATTTGGGCAAAGCACGTGAAAACAATCAGACCGGTTGCAAGTTCAGAAATTTAGTCCAAAGAAAAGTGTGTCAAATCAAAGTACAATATAAGTTTGCCTACAAGTAACAAACATACACCACAGAACTAAAAGAACAATAGCAGCATCGGTTGGTCAGGTCATCGGTTCTAGACCGAACAGACAGTAAGTGCATGGGGCTAACCAGAAGTTGTCTATTTTGTGGCCTAGCAAATAGATTTCTCAAAGAAGCAAACAAACTTGATAGAGAGAGGTACTTAGTTTATTTTCTGAGAGGAAGCTGTGCGCCTGTACATGTATTTAGTTTATCAGGATCAAACATTTCTGTACTCTAAAAGAAATGTGAACAAAAGTGGGAGAGACAGGCACTTAGTTTGTTTTTTGTGAGAGGAAGCTGTGCGTGCATGTACAAGTACTTAGTTTTTCTGGAGTAGTAAGATGTGTACTTGTAAATCTGTACTGTAGTGAACTATGAAACAAGAAAATACTTGATAAATAGTGAACTAATAGTTAGAAAAGCGCGGCTTGAATTGATCATTCTTCGCTTATATTCAAGGACAGGTAGAAAACCTAGTCTATTATCCATGTTACTTCAGTTCATAACGATTCTATATGCTCAGGGCTAGGGGTTTCCCACTTGATCAGCATTGAGAGTACTATTATTTATAATAGGAAACAATCATGAAATGAACCAGTACATTTCTAAACAAGGTGATAGGAGTAAGAACTAGAAGACTTGTGCATGCGTAGCAAACTTTCACCGGCTTGCACAAGAACTACAAGTTATTTTATTTCATGGCAAAAGTAATTAATTAATGGTTATTCAGATACAAGTAGAATCGGAACCCATGAACACCAAGAGATAGCAGGTCTAGTAGAGTGTCTATACAATGCATGATATCAGGGACATTGTCCAATGCAGATTTTATGCACACAAAAATATCTGTACATTTATAATTTCACTAGAACCACACAATAGTCCACACTTTGAACAACTCACAACATTCCACACCTTGAACAGCTCAAATCTACAACCTGAATAATTCACATCAAGAATGGAAGGGTATCAAGCTCACCCTGTTCTGCTTGAGGATGGTGTCGTCAGTGTCGATCAGGTGGGAGATGTACTGACTATAATGTACAAAGCAAAGATATTAGTGTGAAAATTGGATATGCGGTTTCATTTCATTATTACTAAAATGCAAATGTTATCTCCATTGAACCAAATTCTTAAAGAACTATGCCTTCCCAAATGTCTAAATTGACTAACTAAATTCTTAAATAATTGATTCAATTGCATACTAACTGAACTAAGAAGGAGCAATGTACAATGGGTAGCCGCACATTACTTTCCCTTTCTTCATGATGTACCTGAGGTTTGTCATGCATAAAGTAATAAGTATCTATTTATTATTTGGAATTAATGAACTAGCATGAGAAACCTGAAGTTGTGCAACACTGACTAAAACACATATAGCGGACACCAAATTACTAGTCCTTGAAATGTGCCAACTAAAACGAAATACCTTTTGCTGTCATCACACTATAAACCTCTACAGGTCCAGCAGGCAGTAGCTAAACTGAACATTTGCTGCCACTGACAGCACATGCTTTGACACTAAACACACATGAAGGTATCAATGAGGTTAAATGAACATGGTAAAACTGAAATATCTAACATTTGTTGATTTTATATATCGATTCATTTAATACATTAAGGACCACAAACAGATAAAACAACCAAACTCAAAAACAGATTTGAGTTATCGACCCTTCAGACTAGCATATTATGGCAGGTTCATCTATTCATTTTATTTATTCCATTCTGTCATATGATTCCATCTTTCCTTAGCTTTGTTAGTCCACACACCGGTTGTAGAGGAGGAGGAACAAGCGGCAGTACTTGCATCTAATTCAGAAGATAAAAACAAGGAAGAAGAAATACACTGACGATTAATTAAGACCATATCAAGGAAAGGAGAAGGTGCACGATATAACTAGCTAAGGAGACCAGGCCAGCTCATCCTCTGCAGTGAATTGGGTGTAAGATGCATATATTTTTACTATGATCCATTCCATTGATCTGATTTTACTTTCATATATTAAAATCGCTGCACATGAATGCAAGCATCTAGCAGTATCATAAGAATCAGTACGCTTGCACATGTAGTCCGTTGCACCAAACAGATTCTATTATTGATACTGCAGAGTCTTATTTCAAAATTCTACCACAACATTGTTCAGTTATAACTAATTCAGAATTTGTGAAAAATTAAGCAAACCTTCTCAAGTGGCTAGCTTCCAATGGTAATGCAAAAAGCACCTATGAAACATCATGTAGGCCATCAGATTAACAGGTTTCCCACACTATCCAACACATAATAGTGCAACAAGTCTTACAAGAAAAATGAGAATTCTTACCAGCAAATTTAGTCCATTATTCAGGCACATACAAGTAGTAATCTAAATGTAACAGAGTGTGGACGAGTAACGGGCTCTGAGAAGAGGAGGGACGCAGCTCACCAAAGAGGCTTGCATATGATGCAGCTATGGCAGTGCAGGTCAGCCACCGTAGTCGCGCAGTAGAGGGGGTCGTCGCAGGATGCACGGCCATGCCGCAGACGTGGAAGAGGAGGTTGGGGTCTCTGCCGTCGAGCCCAATGCGCGCGCGCGTACCGAGCTATGGGGCGCCATCCATAAGGTAGAGAGGGCATGAGGGGGTGCAGTGTGTGATGTAGAGGAGCCGCTGGAGTCACTCCGTCGATGGATGCAACACCGCAGCCAAACCCTAGCCATGGGATAGAGCCCACGGGAGAGCACGGGAGACCAGGATTGGTGGATCCAGCCGGTCTGGAGGATGGAGAGGTCGGAGACCAGGTCGTGAGTGTGTTACGTGGTGGCCGACATCGCCGGAATCGGCGGACGTTGGTCGCGGTGCGAGTGGTCGCATGAGAGAGAGACAGATGTGTTGCTGGAGGGATGGTTGGGTGGGGTCCGGTGGATCTGGAAGCTGCCGGAGTTGCAAGGTTGGAGGAGGGAAGGGGGAGGGCTGGCAGCGAGCTGCGAGAGGACAGAGGCGAACAGGTGGTGGGTGGCAGCGATGCGTGGGAGACGATAGGGAATCAGGAGGAGGGCACGGGCCGAGGAACAAGGTCTTAGGGTTAGGTTTTATATGGGAGTCGCGAGGTGGGCTTTAGCGGGCTTGGCGGGCTGTACCGGGCCATCGATGACAGTTTGTGCAACTGTCATGAGAAATCCGTCATGGATTAACGTATTTCTTGTAGTGCCACCAAGAGCTACCCAAAGCGGAAGTTTCTACCTGAATTCGATGAGGAGGCCTCAGACCCCTCACAACCAAAAATCAAAACAGCCACCTGGCCGGATAGACGACCTCACGGCAAACATAGAGCGGCAAACAATGCCACTCACAAGACAATACGCGATTCACGCGAGGGCTTGCACCAAAAGGACAGCGCAACCAGATCCATCTATGGACCATGCAAGCGCGCCCCAGCATACGATATAACACAACAAACATCCGAACAACACGGTACACCCAGATACAGGGGTGCCGCACACCCCCTATGTTTCACCGATGGGGTGCTAGATCATGAATTTCCAGAGGGATTCAAACCTGTAAACTGAGAGGCATACGACGGAACAACAGACCCCGGGGTCTCGATCGAGGACTATATCCTCCACATCCATATGGCTCGAGGAGATGATCTCCACGCCATCAAGTACTTATCACTCAAACTCAAAGGGCCAGCTCGTCACTGGCTTAAAGGCCTCCCCGAAAATCCATTGGAAGCTGGGCAGAGCTCGAAGACGCTTTTCGGGCAAACTTTCAAGGGACTTATGTCCGACCTCCGGACGCGGATGATTTGAGTCATGTAACTCAACAGCCCGGAGAGTCACCCTGAAAGCTTTGGAATAGGTTTCTTACTAAAAAGAACCAAATTGTTGACTGTCCGGACGCGGAATCCTTTGCAGCTTTTAAGCACAGCGTCCGTGATGAATGGCTTGCCCGACATCTCGGCCAAGAAAAACCGAGAACAATGGCAGCATTAACAAGCCTCATGACCCGCTTTTGCACGGGTGAGGACAGCTGGCTAGCCCGATGTAGCACCAGCGACCCTAGTACATCTAAAGTTAGAGATGGAAACGGGAAATCACGGCACAACAACAATAACAAACACCGGAATAAAGGAGACATCATGAAGATCACGACAGTAAACGCCGGATTCAAAAGCTCTCGGCCAGGTCAGCAAAAGCCGCCCTCTAAAGGTGCCAGAGACGAACTATCCAGCCTAAACAAAATTCTGGACCAAATATGTCAGGTCCATAGCACCCCTGGCAAACCAGCCAATCATACCCACAGAGAATGTTGGGTCTTCAAGCAGTCCGACAAGCTCAATGCCGTAGACAAGGGGGAGGATACACCAAGCGAAGATGAGGATGAGCCTCTCAAGCAGGACACTGGGGAACAAAATAAATTTCCACTAGAAGTCAAAACAGTAAACATGTTACACGTGATCAATGGAAGAAGCAAAACGACACTCCCGGAAAAATATGCCTGAAGGCCTATCACCACGGAGTCCTGCCACTGGTCGTCTCAACCGATCACTTTCGACCATCGTGAGTACTCAGCAAGTATCCGGCGTGCAGGATGGGCTGCCCTGGTATTAGACCCAATAATTGACGGATACCACTTCACACGAGTCCTGATGGACGGTGGCAGCAGTCTAAACCTGATATACCAGGGTACAATCCGCGAAATGGGGATAGACCCAACAAAAATTTGCCATAGCAATACTACCTTTAAAGGAGTAACGCCAGGCCCAGGGGCTCATTGCACGGGCTCCCTGCTACTAAAGGTTATATTCGGCTTCCCCGATAACTTCCGTAGCGAACATTTAACCTTCCACATCGCTCCGTTCCAAAGTGGCTATCAAGCACTACTCGGATACGAAGCTTTTGCTCGCTTTAATGCAATACCACACTATGCTTCCCTCACACTCAAGATGCCCGGTCCACGTGGCATCATTACAGTGAACGGAAGTATTAAGCGATCTTTGCGCGCCGAAGAGTGTGCGGCTGCCCTGGCAGCCGCACACTAAAAACGGCCTCACCAACTAAAGCATTTAGCAGGTCGTCACGACCTCGGACACGGTTAGACGAGTCCGACGCAGCTATATGCAATTTATACTGGATCAATGATCACACCCCTATTACAAAGACAAGGGGCTCAACATGCGCAGACAAGTGGCAGTTCTTACTCACCTTGAATTATACATGGTTTCTTTAAAAACTATCTTTTTGCACGACAGCTTTTTCACCTAAGTTCCTCTCTTTTACAGATAATCATAGTGCTACACACGTCCAGGATACGGCACAACAGAGACACAGGCGCAGACGTGCAGCAGGGACCCGCTCCAAGGATTCTTTTTAGATTAAGACCCTGCGTAAACCTTTTTTTACTGTCTCTTGTTGATACATATCCACCGAATTCTCAGCAAAGTTGAGAAGGATGCTGATGTCTTGGCATGTGGCCACGTTAGAATAATGCACGTACCTGGACACAAGGGGCTTCTTACAAACGGCACTATTTCAGCCTGGTTTATACCATAAAGACCGAATACCTTAGGGAGTGTTCGGCGTCGGAGTTTGGCCTTATATGCATCAGCTCCGAATCATTGTCTTTGGTCAAATGTTGGGTTTGGCCGGCTCCTGTGTTTTGGTGCCTTACGTTCCGCTTTACCGGCTAAGGTAGCACCAGGAGAACTACTGCGATTGTGCCCTGGTTCATCCGGACGAGCACCTCAGTAGAGAAAGCCGAAAACTGACTGTCATGATATAGCGTGCGACTGGTCAACCACTCGATGACCTATAGGAATGTTAGAATTCCTCTACCTTAACGAAGGGCCGTTTTCCGGCCAGGCATGTATGCACCCTGCAATCGGGAGAGTGCGGAGCCACCAGGGGCTATCTAGTAGCCCCACTGTCAAACTCCTATGGCTAAGTGAAAGTGTTAAAGCATTATAGTCCGGTTGCCTCGCTCGCTGCGCTATCACCTCCTTATTAGGACCAAGACGTTGGGTTAAGTGTGAACACGCGTTTTTTGCGAGCACCTCCACATTATATGCGTGGGGGTTGAAGCCGACGGCTGCAATCTTTCAGGTTATACACATGTATAAATAAACGGCCGCACAGGAGGCATCATACTACTTTCAGGCAAAAGTATAAACATAGCCTTATAAAAACTTCATAAAAGCATTGTGTTTACAATGAGAATACATATCACTCAAACATAATATTTTTCGAGCACTGGGCCTCTATCAAACGAGCACCCTCGAGAACCTCCTCGACATAATGCTCGGCTGCCACTCGGCCTATGGCCGAACCCCACGCCGTGACTACGGAAGCGTCCATCTCCGCCCAGTATGCTTTAACATGGGCAAGGGCCACCCACGAGCCTTCTATGCACGCCAACCTCTTCATCGCATTTATGCGCGGCACCGCACGAAGGAACTGCTACAGTAAGCTGAAATAGCTATCCGGCTTTTGCTTCTCCGGCCACAACTGATCCACCACAGCCCTCATGGCGAGTCCGGACAACCTATTCAGTTCGGCCCATTCAGCTAGCTGTTCAGTCAATGAAAGCGGACGCTTTGGAACGTTGAACTGCGACCAGAACAGCTTGTCCACTTCACGATCTGTCTGACCTTGGAAGTACTTGGCAACATCGGCAGCACTCGCCGCCAAATCCATATACGCATCTGCCGAACTTCACAGCTGATCCAGAGGGGCATACCGTGGATCTCCGAACTTCCTCCGTAACATGAAGGGTTTCCCAGCCGCAATATCCCCCGCTTCTCGCAGCTCCTCCTTCTTCGCTCTCATAGCAGAACGGGTGTCCTTCTCCGCCACCGTGGCCTTCTCAAGGTCCGCTGCCTTTGCTTGGTTTTCCTTTTCAAGGACCCGACAACGGTCGGCAGTGTCTTTTAATTCCACGGCCATCTTGGCCATCTTCTCTTGGCTCTCGCAATGTGCGGCCTTCTCGGCCTTCAACTCTTCAGCCGCCTTCAAAGCAGCGGCATTACTAATCCCCACTTGTTCCTTGGCTCGGGCAAGTTCTGCCCGCAAGGCTTCCACGGAGGCAGATCCATCTGCAGTCACAACATATTAAAGATACTGGCATTATGATGCTCTTACTATGTGGCGTTCACCAGATCATAACACTTACCCCGTGCCTCGTCAAGCCTCTTGTTAACAAGCTCGAGGTCGGCGTCTGCCGCATTCAGTTGCCGTTTTAATTTGGCAAACTCACTAGTCCGGCTAGCCACCGGAGCCTCCACCACATGCACATGAGGGCAGTCTAGTCATTGCCTGAGAATATGATCCTCTATTCGCCGCCATTCTCGATGGCAACCAGAGTCTCAGGGGCTACTATCTACACAGGGCACACCTAACATGTGCAGTACTATCACATATTATCTTACATACCTTAAAGCCTGTTAGTAGAATCATAAAGGCTTCATGTAATACACTTTTGGCGGACAAGATTCTCTCCATCACCTTACCTATCAGCATATGGTGTTCTTCTGAGATGGCCGCTCGCCCCACCAACTCCCTCAGAACGTCCGACCGCACACCAGACAGTGCTGGACTCTTTTGTCTGCTCTCCTCGGGAGCCGGATGCTGGGGACTTCGGGGGTCTATGGGATTATCTTCTGGCCTCACCGGATTCGGAGAGGCCCTCCGTGATGACACTTCGGGGTCGCCCGCTTCTGGAGCGGAGGAGTCCGGGGGAGGCGTTTCTCTCTCCATCATCTCTGGAAGAAAATCCCCCGAAGACGAGCTCATCTGAGAGGGGCTAAGGCCCGAACTGCAAGATATATGCGGTGGTTATTTTCTCAGAAGAAAGAGAGCATACCTTAAAGTATTTTGGGATCACTTACGACTCGTTGGAGGGTAGACCCCCCCGCGGACTGTGTGCGGCAGGAGGACCCCCCAAGGCGGGACCCTCTATGGGAGATTTCTTCTCCCGTTTGGAGGCTTCGGCTTCCGGATCCTCGGAAGCAGTCCTTTTCCTCCCCCGGTTGTCCTCCTTCATGGATACGCTCATCCCTCGGTTGGAACGAGCAGCAACGGGGGCCCGCATCCACCCGTATTATCCCCCGTGGTATCTTCCTTCTAGGGCTCCGGGCAAGTTGCAACCTCAAGCATCTTTTCCAATACCGGATTTTCCAAAATCCTCAGGGAGGGGGGCCAAACACCGAATCATCTTCGCCTTCGTTAGCCAGTCCTGGTCAAAAAGTGAACTCTCAGAAACAACTTCGAATAAAAGACAGTGTGTTCGGCCAGAGGATTTCTTACTTGTTCGGCCGCGGTTACTGCTCAGGCCCACGTCCTCGGTAATATCCGGACATTCCACTTGAGATCCGAAGAATGACTTGTACATCTCCTCGTGCGTCAGGCCAAGGAAACTTTGAATGGCACGCGGTCCCTCTGGGTTGAACTCCCACAAGCGAAGGGGCTGGCGTCTGCAAGGCTGGACTTGATGAACCAGTATAACTTGTATTACCACATCCAAATTAAAATCTCCCTCGAAGAGATCTCGAATGCGGCTTTGCAGTATAGGCACGTCCTTGGCTGGACCCCAACTTAGGCCTCTACTAACCCATGACATCAATTGTGGTGGGGGGCCCGAGCGGAAAACGGGGGCAGCCGCCCACTTGGCACTTCGGGGAGCCGTAACGTAAAACCACTCCCATTGCCATAATTCGGACACCTCTGGAAAGGAACCTTACGGCCATGGAGCTCCTGCCATCTTGCCTAGTGATGCACCTCCGCACGCTGCCTGTTGCCCCTCGATCATCTTCGGCTTTAATTCAAAGGTTTTGAGCCACAGGCCGAAGTGAGGGGTAACACAGAGGAAGGCCTCACACACGACAATAAACGTCAAGATGTGGAGAAAGGAGTCCGGAGCTAGATCGTGAAAATTTAGCCCGTAATAGAACATCAAACCTCTGATGAAAGGATCCAGAGTGAGGCCTAGACCTCGGAGGAAGTGGGAGACGAACACAACATTCTCATTGGGTTCGGGAGTAGGGACGACCTGCCCTCGAGCAGGCAGCCGATGCGAAACCTCGGCGGTCAGGTATCTGGCCTTCCTCAACTTCTTAATGTCCTCTTCCGTAATAGAGGAGGGCATCCATCGGCCTTGAAGGCTAGATCCGGACATGATTGAAGATCCGGAGCACCTAACCTAGTCTTTGGGTGTTAGAACTCGAGGCGGAGGAAGGGTTTGATTGAGCACGAGAGAGAAAAAGCAAAAACCTCGTCCCTTTATAAAGAGGGTGAATATCAAGCATCCTCTCCGTAGCCATTTAGGACTTGCCTATAATCTAGGGGTCCTAGAAACGGTTAGGTTACCCACGACCGCATTAATAAGAATCCCGTAATTGGGGGAACACGATCTCCGCTTCGGCAAGACGTGTCACGAAACCGCATCGCGTTATGTGTGGAGCTGGTTTAAAGAAACGGTTCGAATAATCACCGGGCCGTGACGTAACGTCATGCTGCCAAAACAAGCCAGCAAATTAGATCTGCGAAAATATTATTCTCTCTGTGGTGGAATGTGGAATTTATTTTGCAGGGTCGGACACTATCCTCGTATTCAACTTCTTCTGTCATGTATTCAGAGAAGGAACCCGCCTTGCAATGCCGAAGACAATACCGCGCGCCAGACTCGTTGCCATTGAAGCCTGGTTCAGGGGCTACTGAGGGAGTCCTGGATTAGGGGGTCTCCGGACAGCCGGACTATCTCCATTGGCCGGACTGTTAGACTATGAAGATACAAGATTGAAGACTTCGTCTCGTGTCCGGATGGCACTCGACTTGGCGTGGGAGGCAAGCTAGGCAATACGTATATGGATATCTCCTCCTTTGTAACCAACCTTGTGTAACCCTAACCCTCTCCGGTGTCTATATAAACCAAATGGTTTTAGTCCATAGGATAACAATCACAACATACAATCATACCATAGGCTAGCTTCTAGGGTTTAGCCTCTCTGATCTCGTGGTAGATATACTCTTGTACTACACATATCTTCAATATTAATCAAGCAGGACGTAGGGTTTTACCTCCATCAAGAGGGCCCGAACCTGGGTAAAACATCGTGTCCCCTGCCTCCTATTACCATCCGGCCTAGACGCACAGTTCGGGACCCCCTACCCGAGATCCGCCGGTTTTGACACCGACAGGGGCCAAATTGCTAGGCGAGCTCTAAACGTGCCAGGCGATCCTGTTGCAGTTTACTCCGGACTCGCTTGACGGTGTCCGGGGGCTGTATCACCGAATTGGTGGTTTGCCTTAAAAGGCTGCTTTGTGCTTCTGCTGCAAGGGCTGCATTGTGCTCTTCCGTGCGGAGCAAGCATTCTGTGTTTCCATTGACTGTTATGGCCCCCCTAGGTCCTGGCATCTTCAGCTTGAGGTATGCGTAATGCGGTACCGCATTGAATTTTGCAAATGCGGTTCACCCGAGAAGCGCGTGATAGCCACTGCGGAACGGGACAATATCGAAGTTTAACTCCTTGATTTGGAAGTTGTCCAGAGATCCGAAGACCACTTCCAGTGTGATCGATCCCATGCAATGGGCCTCTACACCTGGGAAGACGCCCTTAAAGGTGGTTTTGGTGGGTTTGATCCTCGAGGGATATATACCCATTTTGCGCACTGTATCCTGATAGAGCAGGTTCAGGCTGCTACCGCCGTCCATAAGGACTCGAGTAAGGTGAAATCCATCGATGATGGGGTCTAGGACCAGTGCGGCGGATACTCCATGACGGATACTAGTGGGGTGGTCCCTGCGATCGAAGGTGATCGGACAAGCGGACCATGGGTTGAACTTTGGGGCGACGGGCTCCATCGCATAGACGTCCCTTAGTGCACGCTTCCGTTCCCTCTTGGGAATGTGGGTTGCGTATATCATGTTCACCGTCTTCACTTGTGGGGGGAACCTCTTCTGTCCTCCCGTGTTCGGCGGCCGGGGCTCCTCATCATCATCACTATGCAGCCCCTTGTCCTTGTCTTCGGCATTTAACTTGCCGGCCTGCTTGAACACCCAGCATTCTCTGTTGGTGTGATTGGCTGGCTTATCGGGGGTGCCGTGGATTTGACACGAGCGATCAAGTATGCGATCCAAACTGGACGGGCCTGGAGTACTCCTTTTGAAGGGCTTTTTCCGCTGACCGGATCTAGAGCCTCTGAATCCGGCATCGACTGCCGTATCATCGGTGTTATCGCCTGTGTTGTGGTGCTTTTGTCTGTTATGACGTGGTCTTCCGTTGGCATCTTTGGTATCCGAAGTGCCTGGATTCCTTGATGTGTTGTTGCTGCGAGCCAGCCAGCTATCCTTGCCCGTGCAAAAGTGGGTCATGAGTGTCGTGAGGGCTGCCATAGACTTCGGCTTCTCCTGGCCGAGGTGCCGAGCAAGCCACTCATCACGGATGTTATGCTTGAATGCCACTAAGGCCTCTGCATCTGGACAGTCAACAATTTGTTTTTTATTAGTTAGGAACTGTGTCCAGAATTGCCTGGCCGATTCCCCTGGCTGCTGAGTTATATGGCTCAAGTCATCAGCATCCGGTGGTCGCACATAAGTGCCCTGGAAGTTGTCAAGGAATACGTCTTCCAAATCCTCCCAACTGCCGACGGAGTCTGCTGGCAAGCTATTCAGCCAATGCTGAGCTGGTCCTTTGAGTTTTAATGGGAGGTACTTGATGGCATGCAGATCATCACCGCGAGCCATGTGGATGTGAAGTAGGAAATCCTCAATCCATACAACGGGATCTGTTGTACCATCATACGATTCGATATTTACGGGTTTAAAACCCTCCGGGAATTCTTGATCCATAACTTCATAAGTGAAGCATAGGGGGTGTGTGGCACCTCTGTGCCGGGCTATATCACGATGCAGTTCATATGAGTCTTGTCTGCTGTATTCGGCCCGACCGGATTTACTTTTAGTGTATTCAGCGCGACGGTCATTGTCCCGCATTGGCGCGCGCCCCCGTGACCCGTATATTGACCTTGCATGTTTTGCCATGCTGTCCAATACGTCTCACAGGTCCCGTGTGTTGCCCCGGGCCTTGGTATTTTTGTTTAAGTGGCGGCGGGGTGCAGGCTGAACTTCAGGCTGAAACACTTCTCTAGCTCGGCCACGAGGTTGCCGGTTAGCCACATCGTACACTCGTGATGTAGGTTTCAATGCTTCCTCCTCGAGGTGAGGTAGCAACCCGCGCTTTGGGTAACTCTTGCAGGGGCGCTCGAGTTCATATTCCTCGGCCGCAAGGACTTCGGTCCATCTGTTTGCTAGCAAGTCTTGATCAACTTGAAGTTGTTGTTGCTTTTTCTTCAGGCTATTTGTTGTGGCCCTAAGCCGGCGCTTGAAGTGCTCCTGCTCGACAGGATCCTCACGGACGATAAATTCTTCGTTGCCGAGGCCCACCTCGTCTTCGGAGAGAGGCATGTAATTGTCTTCCTCTGATTCTCCATCTGCTGCCTGCTCTGGAGGGCTAACTTGTTCACCCTCCCGCTCTACATCATGCTGGAGGGGACTGTGGTTGTCCTCGGCACTATCCGGAGTGTTATTGTCTCTTGTGCCGGTATCACTACTTTTGCTATGGCGGGATTTAGAGCGGCGCCGCTGACGTTGGTGCTTTGGTTGCTTCTTGGAGGGGTCATCCTCCACTGTCTCGTCGCCATTGCCTTCTTTGGGGGTGTCCACCATGTATATATCATATGATGAGGTGGCGGTCCAACGCCCTGTGGGCGGTGGTTCCTCTTCGTCTCCTGCATCGTCGTCCATACCGTCGATGTCTTCGGAGTCGAAGTCGAGCATGTCGGTGAAATCATCGACAGTGGCTACTAAGTGGGTGGTGGGTGGGCAGCGAATTTCTTCGTCGTCCCCATCCCATTCTAGCCGGACATAGTTTGGCCAAGGTTCTCCGGACAAGGAGAGAGACCTTAATGAATTTAGCACATCACCAAAAGGCGAGTGCTGAAAGATATCCGCAGAGGTGAACTCCATGATCGGCGCCCAATCGGATTCGATAGGCACGGATGCAGGCGGCTCAGAGTCTGTGGCCTGATGACCCACAAGTATAGGGGATCTATCATAGTCCTTTCGATAAGTAAGAGTGTAGAACCCAACGAGGAGCAGAAGGAACTGATAAGCGGTTTCCAGCAAGGTATTCTCTGCAAGTACTGAAATAAGTGGTAACAGATAGTTTTGTGATAACATAATTTGTAACGAGCAACAAGTAACAAAAGCAAATAAAGTGCAGCAAAGTGGCCCAATCCTTTTGTAGCAAAGGACAAGCCTGGACAAACTCTTATATGATGTAAAGTGCTCCCGAGGACACACGGGAATATCGTCAAGCTAGTTTTCATCATGCTCATATGATTCTCGTTTGGTACTTTGATAATTTGGTGTGTGGGTGGACCGGTGCTTGGGTGCTGCCCTTACTTGGACAAGCATCCCACTTATGATTAACCTCTATTGCAAGCATCCGCAAATACAACAAAAGTATTAAGGTAAACATAACCATAGCATGAAACATATGGTTCCAAATCAGCCCCTTACAAAGCAACGCATAAACTAGGGTTTAAGCTTCTGTCACTCTAGCAACCCATCATCTGCTTATTACTTCCCAATGCCTTCCTCTAGGCCCAAATAATGGTGAAGTGTCATGTAGTCGACGTTCACATAACACCACTAGAGGACAGACAACATACATCTCATCAAAATATCGAACGGATACCAAATTCACATGACTACTAATAGCAAGACTTCTCCCATGTCCTCAGGAACAAAAGTAATTACTCACAAAGCATAAACATGTTCATAATCAGAGGGGTATTAATGTGCATATAGGATCTGAACATATGATCTTCCACCAATTAAACCAACTAGCATCAACTACAAGGAGTAATTAACACTACTAGCAACCTACTAGCACCAATCCCGGACTTGGAGACAAGAATTGGATACAGGAGATGAACTGGGGTTTTGAGATGAGATGTTGCTGATGAAGATGTTGATGGAGATTGCCCTCTCCCGATGAGAGGAGCGTTGGTGATGACGATGGCCATGATTTCCCCCTCCGGGAGGGAAGTTTCCCCAGCAGAACAGCCCCGCCAGAACCCTAGATTGGCTCCACCAAGGTTCCGCCTCGTGGCGGCGGAGTTTCGTCCGAGAAGATGGCTTATGATTTTTTCCCATCGAAATACTCCATATAGTAGAAGATGGCCACCGGAGGGCCACCAGGGGGCCCACGAGGTAGGGGGGCGCGCCCAAGGGGGTAGGGCGCGCCCCCCACCCTCGTGGGAAGGGTGTGGCCCCCTGGTGAGGTTCTTGTGCTCAGTATTTTTTATATATTTGGAAAACATCATCCGTGAAGTTTCAGGACTTTTGGAGCTGTGCAGAATATGTCTCTAATATTTGCTCCTTTTCCAGCCCAGAATCCCAGCTGCCGGCATTCTCCCTCTTTATGTAAACCTTGTAAAATAAGAGAGAATAGGCATAAGTATTGTGACATAATGTGTAATAACAGCCCATAATGCAATAAATATTGATATAAAAGCATGATGCAAAATGGACGTATCATGGCCGGAGACGAATCGAGTGGTTCGGCGACACGGCTGTCGTAAGGGGTGAAGTCAGTATCCAGCTCCATCGCCACTGAGAGTGCGGCCTCCATGGCGGGGTCTACCCCTCTATCCTCATATGGCACAATTTGCTCCAGATTGAAGGCCCGAGTAGTTGCAGATGCAATCTCCCGAACACTGTCCGACGGCAGAGTTACGTCATGCTCGTCGTGATTGTGCGGCGCACCTGACATGGGCTCGAATCCGTCGAAGATCAAGTCTCCGCGGATGTCGGCGGTGTAGTTTAAGTTTCTGAACCTGACCTGATGGCTAGGGGCATAGCTCTCGATCTGCTCCAAACGGCCAAGCGAATTGGCCCGCAGTGCGAAGCCACCGAATACGAAGATCTGTCCCGGGAGGAAAACCTCACCCTGGACCGCATCGTTACCGATGATCGAAGGGGCCATCCAGCCTTATGGCGATGGCACAGTGGAACTCTCAATGAAAGCTCCAATGTCGGTGTCAAAACCAGCGGATCTCGGGTAGGGGGTCCTGAACTGTGCGTCTAAGGCGGATGGTAACAGGAGGCAGGCGACACGATGTTTACCCAGGTTTGGGCCCTCTTGATGGAGGTAATACACTACGTCCTGCTTGATTGATCTTGATGATATGAGTATTACAAGAGTTGATCTACCACGAGATCGTAGAGGCTAAACCCTAGAAGCTAGCCTATGGTATGATTGTATTTTGTCCTACGGACTAAAACCCTCCGGTTTGTATAGACACCAGAGGGGGCTAGGGTTATACAAAGTCGGTTACAAGGAAGGAGATCTACACATCCGTATCGCCAAGCTTGCCTTCGACGCCAAGGAGAGTCCCATTCGGACACGGGATGAAGTCTTCAATCTTATATCTTCATAGTCCAACTGTCCAATGCCAAGGATATAGGCCGGCTGTCCGGAGACCCCCCTAATCCAGGACTCCCTCATTCATCCATCTTTCCACTCAAAACACTAATCTCTTCAATCGCATGAAATTTTTTACTAGTGGATCTTTTGGTGTGCCATTGAGAATAATTAACCATAATATTATCTAGGAGTTTAGTAGCTTCTCCTAAAGTGACTTCCATAAAAGTTGCTCCCGCGGGCGAATCTAAAAGATTTCTAGAAGCAAAATTCAATCCGGCATACATTTTTTGTATAATCATCCATAAACTCAAACCATGTGTAGGGAAATTACATATCATTAATTTCATCCTCTCCCAAGCTTGTGCAACATGCTCATGATCAAGTTGCTTAAAATTCATAGTATCGTTCCTAGGAGAGATGATCTTAGAGCAACTCTAGCAGACCCCGCATCCTCCCAGCCCGCAAAACGTGTTTGCAGTTCGTGAAAAAATGCCTTTGCGGGCCGGCGCGGACGGCCACAGTTACAGACGCCGCATAATGGACTCGTAAAAAAGGATATTCCCGGAATATCCTTTTTTACGGGTCGGCTTTACGACGTCTAATCGGGCGCAACTCCTCCCGGCCCGCAAAACTTAGATTTGCAACTTAAATTGATCTAGCATAATGCATTTCTTTGCTTTTGCAACAACATTAGATACAAAAAACTTCACCAAATCTTTTCTAGAATAGCAAAACCAAATAAAACAAGAACCACAAGTATGCATTTCAGAAGTTTTCCAACCTCCATAACTGCTCCCACAAGTTGGACTAATATCTTCTCCATGCATTCATTGTTGATCTGCGGATTCTTGATTTTGCATTCTACTTTCTTCATCTTTGGTTCGAAAGAAGTAGACGTTACTTCCCCTCTAGTTGCACATGCAGCCGCATCATTGCCTTCGATTTTACTAAGTAGTGCAGTAACATCTATTAAATTTCGTTCTATCAACAAATCAATGTATTGGCCTTCCCAAAACCAAAATGAGCATCCATCGTCGTACACAAAAGAATGAGCAAGCTCGAAGTGAGCTACCGCAATTAAACTAAAGAATGAGCTATGAAATGAGCTACCACAAGTGCACATACCCCGTCGTATTCGCATTTGAAGAACACCCATCTGGGGTGCTTCGGCGTGCCCGAAGTGAGCCTCAGCACTTTCCATGTGCAGTCGTCACACTCTATGAGCGGCATCGGCAAGCCACAAAGACGCTACGCGAGCGCCGAGCCCGGTGGACGGCCAGATGAATCCATGCCCGCAAACATTCTGCGGTGGCGGGCGGACGAACCCGTACCTGCATGCAGTGATGCGCCCTTGCCTGGGCTGCGGGAGAGGCTCCTTGCCCACTTCATGGCTTGGGGCAGGAACCGGCGGTCAGAAAAAGCCAAATCCGGCAGCCCGCGATGAAGTGCCGAAGATTTGCAAATCCGGTGGCCAGCCGATACAGGGGGAAGGGAGGGGAAGCCTTGTGCGCGTGGCGGCCTTCCGGCGTGCTCCTGCCGGCTACTTTCACCAGAATCTTAGGCGACGGCCGGCGGCGGCGCGAGGGTGGAGAGAAGAGGTGGTTGCTGGGGGAAAGCGCGGGATGAAATGTCCTCCACCAACCACTTCCGCTTATATGCACAGCACCACAACCGCGAGAGGTAAACCTGCGTTTTCTTCATAAGATTTCATTAAAGCATCAACGATATGTTTGGTAAAAGCTTTATTTTGACTATAAGCATGAGGAGAATTTAGCATGGATTGCAACAAGGAAATACAATCCATCAAAGAGCAATTATCATAATTAAATTCCTTAAAATCCAAAATAGTGGGTTCATTAATATGTAAAGTTTTGACCTCTTCAATCCCACCTTTACCAAGTTTTGCATCAAGATCTACAAACTCCGAATCATTGGGACACCTTTTAGCTAAAGTTTAATCATCTCCAGTCCCATCATTATCAAGATTCATATTGCAAAACAAAGATTTAATAGGAGACACATCAATCACTTTTAGATCTTCATCCTTACTATCATGGAAACTAGAATAACACACTTTTATAAAGCAATCTTTTTTAGCACGCATCCTAATGGTTCTGTCTTTGCACACATCAATCGAAATTCTCATGGCTTTGAGAGAGTCATTGATATCATGCTTAGGTGGAATAGATCTAATTTTCAACGAATCAACATAAAGACAAATTCTATCCATGTTCCTAGCCAACTCATCAATCTTAGGCAATTTTTCTTCAAGCAAAGCATTGAAATTCTTTTACGAAATTATAAATTCTTTAACACTAGTCTCAAAATCATAGGGCATCTTATTAAAATTTCCATAAAAGTTGTTGTAGGAATTACCATAAGTATTAGAGGAATTACTAGGAAACGGCTAGGATTAAAGTTTCCTCTATACGCGTTGTAACCAAAATTGTTCCTACCAACAAAATTCACATCCATAGATTCATTATTATTATCAATCAAGGTAGACAAAGGCCTATCATTAGGATCAGAAGAAACACTCTTATTAGAAAACAATTTCATAAGTTCATCCATCTTTCCACTCAAAACATTAATTTCTTCAATAACATGAACCTTTTTTACTAGTAGATCTTTCGGTGTGCCATTGAGAATAATTAACCATAATATTAACTAGGAGTTTAGTAGCTTCTCCTAAAGTGATTTCCATAAAAGTGCCTCCCGCGGCCGAATCTAAAAGATTTGTTGAAGCAAAATTCAATCCAGCATAAAAAAATTGTATGATCATCCACAAATTCAGACCATGTGTAGGGCAATTACGTATCATTAATTTCCTCCTCTCCCAAGCTTGTGCAACATGCTCATGATCAAGTTGCTTAAAATCCATGATATTGTTTCTAAGAGAGATGATCTTAGCGGGAGGAAAATACTTAGAGATAAAAGCATCTTTGCACTTATTCCATGAATCAATACTATTTTTAGGCAAAGACGAAAACCAAGTTTTAGCACGATCTCTAAGCGAAAACAGAAATAGCTTCAATTTAACAATATCATTATCCACATCTTTCTTCTTTTGCATATCACACAAATCAACAAAGTTGTTTAGATGGGTAGCAGTATCTTCACTAGGAAGGCCAGAAAACGGATTGATACGTCTCCAATGTATCTTTAATTTTTTATTGTTCCGTGCTATTATATTATCTATTTTGGATGTTAATGGGCTTATTTATACACTTTTATATTATTTTCGGTACTAACCTACTAACCCAAGGCCCAGTGCAAATTGTTGTTTTTTGCCTATTTCAGTATTTCATAGAAAAGGAATATCAAACGGAATCCAAACAGAATGAAACCTTTGGGAGAGTTATTTTTAGAACAAACATGATCCAGAGGACTTGGAGTGGATGTCAAGAAATCAACGAGGAGGCCACGAGGCAGGGAGGCACGCCTGCCCCCTGGGTGCGCCCCCACCCTCATGGGCCCCTCGTGGCTCCACCGACCTACTTCTTCCTCCTATATATGTCCACATACCCCAAAAACATCCGGGAGCACCACTGAACCCTATTTCCACCGCCGCAACCTTCTATACCCAAGAGATCCCATCTTGGGGCCTTTTCGGAGCTCCGCCAGAGGGGGAATCGATCAAGGAGGGCTTCTACATCAACACCATAGCCTCTCCGATGATGTGTGGGTAGTTTACCATAGACCTTCGGGTCCATAGTTATTAGCTAGATGGCTTCTTCTCTCTCTTTGGATCTCAATACAATGTTCTCCTCGATCTTCTTGGAGATCTATTCGATGTAACTCTTTTTGCGGTCTGTTTGTCGAGATCTAATGAATTGTGGGTTTATGATCAAGATTATCTATGAACAATATTTGATTCTTCTCTAAAATCTTTTATGTATGATTGGTTATCTTTGCAAGTCTCTTTGAATTATCAGTTTGGTTTGGCCTACTAGATTGATCTTTCTTGCAATGGGAGAAGTGCTTAGCTTTGGGATTAATCTTGCGATGTCCTTTCCTAGTGACAGCAGGGGCAGCAAGGCACGTATTGTATTGTTGCCATCGAGGATAAAAAGATGGGGTTTATATCATATTGCTTGAGTTTATCCCTCTACATCATGTCATCTTGCCTAATGCGTTACTCTGTTCTTATGAACTTAATACTCTAGATGCATGATGGATAGCGGTAGATGTGTGGAGTAATAGTAGTAGATGCAAAATCGTTTCGGTCTACTTGTGGCGGACGTGATGCTTATATACATGATCATGCCTAGATATTCTCATAATTATGCACTTTTCTATCAATTGCTTGACAGTAATTTGTTCACCCACCGTAATACTTATCCTATCTTGAGAGAAGCCACTAGTGAAACCTATGGCCCCCGGGTCTATCTTTTATCATATAAGTTTCCAATCTATTTTATTTTGCAATCTTTACTTTCAATCTATATCATAAAAATACCAAAAATATTTATCTTATTATTATTATCTATATCATATCTCACTCTCGTAAGTGAACATGAAGGGATTGACAACCCCTTTATCGCATTGGTTGCGAGGTTCTTATTTGTTTGTGTAGGTATGAGGGACTTGCATGTAGTCTCCTACTGGATTGATACCTTGGTTCTCAAAAACTGAGGGAAATACTTACGCTACTTTGCTGCATCACCCTTTCCTCTTCAAGGGAAAACCAACCTAATGCTCAAGAGGTAGCAATAAGGATTTCTGGTGCCGTTGCCGGGGAGATCTACGCACAAGTCAAGACATACCAAGTACCCATCACAAACTGTTATCCCTCGCATTACATTATTTGCCATTTGCCTCTCGTTTTCCTCTCCCCCACTTCACCCTTGCTGTCGGGGATATTACTACTGGGCGTAAACCGGCCAGGACAGGCCGGGTTAACTTCATCAGTAGTTGAGTATGATAAAAGCCCATGAGGGCAGATGAGGGCTGAAGGCCCATAATCGGTTTAAGGCCTATAGCTATAAACCGGCGTCGGTATGTAACTTGTGTTATAAGTTAGGAATAGTGGAGACCGGACCGGACGCATCTATGAGCCGGTATCGGGACTCCGTAAACCAACGGGTGTCACCCATGTATATAAGGGGACGACCCGGCGGCGGTTCAAAGACAGACAACAACTCGAGACATAGGCGAAGCTTATTTGCTCCCTAGTCATCGAAACACCCATCAATTCCATCACAACTAGACGTAGGCTTTTACCTTCATTGAAGGGGCCGAACTAGTATAAACTCTCTTGCGTCCTTGTGTCCGCTTTAACCCCTTCAAGCTAACCCGTGGTGATGGCTCCACGACTAAGTCCTTTCTCTAGGACATCTGCCGTGACAAAACCACGACAGTTGGCACCCACCATGGGGCTATCGCACGATGGTTTCTGGTTCTTGGAGGGCCACTTTAAAGGACTCGAGGGCTACGCTGTAGGCCGGATGACTAAGAGTCATCATGGCAAACTCTACATCGACGATGCAGGCTGGGGCCCCGAGGCCGGCTCAATTGAGTACGGGTACCGGGTCCCCTTTGGTAGCATTCACGTTTTCATTGGCAAGATCGGTGAACTAGGCCCTGAGCCAGACATCTGCACCGACCTCGTCGAGACGGCTTAGCGTGCGCGATCCGCCCAGGTTAAACCGGCCATGAAGCGTGCCTTCGTGGGAATGATCCATGGAGGGAGTTATGAGGATGGATCGGAGCTTCACGGGACGACTGCCGTTTTTCCGGTGACGAATCTTCGACCGGAGAAACTGAATCTCTTTATCAACTACAAGATGGCCGGATTGAGAGCTGTTCCGATGGTGACAGTATTCCGGACCCCTCTGATCTGCCTAACCGGGTTGGAATATTCATGACCGGAACACAAGCAGCGCTTCACTCTTCGACAGCCGCGGCAATGATCTCCGGTTCAGCAGCGGCAATGGTTGCCGGGGCGGGAGGCCCTGTGCGCCCACCGGCTCAGGTTCTATCAAAACTATTTGATGTGTTGGCTGTGCTTATGGCAGAAGTTAATCCGCCAGATCAGGACACTCACAACACGGAGATTGCAAAGGTAAGGGAACAAATCACCCAGGCCAAAACTGATCTGGCGGCTGAGGACACCAGGATGGCCGCAGAGCGGGCCGCTTTAGACGCACAGGCTTACAGGCTTATGTTGGATCAGAGCGCGTCGCATGAAGTCATGAGGAGGAAGCACCGGTCCCGCTTACCTCCGATTTTCGAGGCCAGAGACCTTTTCAACACTCCAGGACCAAGAGCCAGTAATCCGCTAGAGGGGAACCGGGCAGAAGCCCCTGGGACCCGTGCACCGGTTCAGCCCCGTCAGATGGACCCGCCTCGTCAAAACACCGTTATACCTCGTGATGCTTTAACTCCTCCGGGTCACTACTACAACCCAATGGACAATCTTGTTGCCGCTGCTGCACGACTGGAGGCCATTCCAGTTGAAGGTGACTCGCCGCAGGCAGTAGAGACGCGACGGGTCAAGGAACTTCTGAGGACAGCTTTGGCCCAATAGGAGGCGTACTCGTACAGCCGCGACCGGATCCACTCGACCCCCCGTCCAAGCCGGAGCTATAGCAGACATATGGATGAACCAGCAGTGTCGAGTAATGAACGACGTGGAGCACCCCGTGGTAACAACCCGACGGGTGGTGCTGATGACGCTCAGGAAGTGGTGAACCGGGCCCGAGCGCGTAGGGAGGCCGAGTTAGCCGCACAGCATCAGTCTCGGCAGCTCACGCCGGTTCGTCCAACCATTTCGATCGAACCTGGTGTTACTTCTAGTTCTTTGGGGGTGCCTTGCCTCGTCCCCGCTTTACGCAACGTGCGCCTGCCCAAGGATTTCAAAGGCCCACGCAAGGTACCAAATTATACGGCGGATCAACCACCAGAGACATGGGTAGAGAGCTATGAGATGGCCATGGAGATGCTTGATGTGGATGACACGGCGTGTGCGAAATACTTCACCATGATGCTTGAAGGAACGGCCCGTACTTGGTTAAAAAGCTTGCCCGCTAATTCTATCAGTTCATGGGCCCAATTACGAGCCCGGTTTATCAACAATTTCAAGGATACCTGTAAACAGCCTATGTCGATAGTGGACTTAGCTGCATGCGTCCAGGAGGAAGGAGAGTCAACGACTCATTGGGTACGCCGGGTTTCACAAGTGTTGCACTCCTCAGACCGCATCAACACTGACACCGCAGTATTAACCCTAGAAGGCAACTGCCGGTTTGGGCCCCTGAAGTTGAAATTGGGACGGATGAAGCGTCATTGCACCGACATGGGGACCCTCATGGCCGCTTTGGTAAAATATGCTGATTCTGATAGTACCAAGGATCCCGAATCTGATGATGACAAGACAGGGAAGGGGAAGAAGAACAGCAGCTCCAAAGGTCAGCAGCATCACTGGGTAGGCAATGGCGGAGGAGGCAAGCGTAAAGCGGATGGCAACATGGATTTTGTGGCTAATACCAACGTACAGGACAATGGCCAGCGGCGCAAGGGTAGGCCGAAAAATCGTAGTGGAGCGCCCAACCCCAACCCAAACCGCCTGAACTATCTGCTAAGCCAGCCCTGTCCAAGACATGGGACGAAGGAGGAGCCAGCAAACCACCTTTGGAAGGATTGCTTTATTATGCAGGAGTTCAAGAATTCTAATAATTTCCGTATGATCACGGATCTGGCGGTGGCTCAGGGTCCGGGCCGGGTTACGGTGGAGGAAGTTCCGGTTCAGGATTTAATGGTAATCCGGGCGGACATAATGGTCAAAATAGTCAGAACAACCAGGGTGGTTACAACCAACAGCAGCAACAGTCAGGTTACCAAAGCAACCCAAAGCAGTTGAGTAATGGGCAGTACCATGTCTTTACCACTAGCCTGGACAAGCGAGACCGGAAGGTTCAGAGGCGGGCAGTCAACTCTGTTGAACCGGCCACACCCCGTTATCTACGTTGGTCTGAACAGCCAATCATATGGAGCAGAGAGGATCACCCACTCCAGGTTGATAATCCGGGTCAGTTGGCTCTGGTGGTGGCGCCTCAGGTGGGAGGTTATAAGTTCACCAAGGTGCTCATGGATGGAGGGAGCAGCATTAACATCCTATACTATGAGACCTTCCGTCGTATGGGACTAACAGATAAGAATCTCAAACCGTCCAATACAGTATTCCACGGTGTAGTGCCTGGCAGATCAGCATATCCCGTTGGTAAGATAGCTCTTGAAGTGGCCTTTGGGGATGATCATGATTCCAGGTCGGAGACATTAACGTTTGAAGTGGTGAAAATCCAAAGTCCATATCATGCCCTGTTTGGGCGTCCGGCATACGCCAAGTTTATGGCTCGGCCCTGTTATGTGTATTTGCAGCTCAAGATGCCGGGTCACAAGGGGACAATAACGGTTCACGGAAGCCGCAAAATCGCTTTGGAATGCGAGGAAGGAGATGCGGCTTATGCAGAGTCGGTTTGTGCCACCGAGGAGTTGAAGTACTATAAAGACAATGTTGATCCGGCGGACATGACTCCGTTGAAGAAGCCAACTACGGAGCATGATCCGGCCCTGAAGTTCAAATCGGCAGCAGAAACTAAGCTTGTTGACTTCGTACCTGGCGATTCGTCCAAGCAGTTCAGCATTAGTGCCAACTTGGATCCGAAATAGGAAAGCGCGCTCATCGAGTTCATCCGTGAGAATCGGGACATTTTTGCATGGAAGCCCTCTGACATGCCAGGTGTACCGAGGCAACTCGCTGAGCACACACTTAATGTGGATCCTAAATACAAACCGGTGAAACAGTTCCTCCGCCGGTTTAATGAAGAAAGACGCAAGGCGATTGGAGAAGAGGTAGCCAGGCTCTTAGCAGCTGGTTTTATTGTTGAAGTTTTTCACCCTGAGTGGCTTGCCAATCCGGTGCTAGTCCTTAAGAAAAACGGCACCTGGCGTATGTGTGTGGATTACACAGATCTTAATAAGGCTTGTCCAGCAGATCCTTTTGCCCTCCCCCGTATTGATCAAATCATTGATGCTACGGCGGGTTGTGAGCGTTTAAGTTTTTTGGATGCATATTCTGGCTATCATCAGATCAAAATGGCAGTTAAGGACCAGGAGAAGACGGCATTCATAACTCCCTTTGGAGCCTTCTGCTATGTGTCTATGCCCTTTGGGCTCAAAAGTGCCCAGGCAACTTATCAACGGTGTGTACAAAATTGTCTTCACAAGCAGATTGGCCGTAATGTACATGCTTACGTGGATGATATCGTGGTTAAATCCAGGGAGAAGGAGACTCTGGTTGATGATTTGAAGGAAACCTTTGATAACCTAAGGACGTACAAGATGATGCTTAATCCGGACAAGTGTGTCTTTGGTGTACCGGCGGGCAAGTTATTGGGTTTTCTGGTGTCCAACAGGGGAATTGAGGCTAATCCGGAGAAGATCACAGCCATCACCTCCCTGGCTAAACCGAAGTGTATCAATGATGTTCAACGCCTGGCAGGCCGGATTGCCGCGTTAAGCCGGTTTATCAGCCGCCTTGGTGAGAAGGCGATCCCTTTGTATCAGATGTTGAAGAAGACGGATCAGTTCGTCTGGAGTTCTGCTGCTGATGAAGCATTTGAGGACTTAAAGCGGCAATTGGCCAATCCGCCTGTGCTCGCCGCTCCCATTGACAAGGAGCCGTTACTGCTATATGTTGCTGCTAATGCTCGTGCGGTCAGCGTGGCTATTGTGGTGGAACGAAAGGAGGCAGGTAAGGAGCATCCGGTTCAACGTCCGGTCTATTATATCAGCGAGGTACTCATTGAGTCCAAGCAAAGGTATCCGCATTGGCAGAAGCTGGTGTACGGAGTTTTTATGGCAAGCCGGAAGCTTAAGCAATACTTCCAAGGGCACCCAATTACGATGGTCAGTTCTGCTCCTTTGGGAGATATCATCCAGAACCGGGAAGCAACTGGCCGGATTGCAAAGTGGGCTATAGAGCTGGGGCCGTACGGTTTGAAATATGTGCCTCGGACAGCGATTAAGTCTCAAGCACTTGTTGATTTCATCAATGATTGGACGGAAATGCAAGCACCTGAAGAAAAGCCGGATCATACGTATTGGACCATCCATTTTGACGGATCCAGGCAGTTGGAAGGCTCGGGGGCTGGAGTCGTATTAACTTCCCCACGAGGTGATAAGTTTTGTTATGTTCTCCGTTTAATGTTCCCTTGTACTAACAATGCAGCTGAGTATGAAGCCTTGCTCCATGGTCTTCGGATGGCTAAGGAGATGAATCTAAGTCGAGTTAAGTGCTTCGGTGATTCGGACCTTGTGGCTCAGCAAGTGTCTGGCACTTGGGACTCCAAGGACCCACTCATGGCAGCATATCGTCGTGAGGTGGATATTGTTGCAGGTTATTTCAGAGGCTATCAGGTGGACCACGTGGACCGGCGGAAAAATGAAGCGGCGGACGCTTTAAGCCGGCTGGGCTCTCAGCGCAAACCGGTCCCACCCAATGTTTTTCTGGATGTGCTGCACAACCCGTCGGTGAAGATCCCTGGTGAAGAGGATTTGGCCATTCCTGATCCGGAGGCTCAATTGGTGGCAGTTCTTCATGTTATTCCGGATTGGACGCTTCCTTACCTGGCGTACAAGAACCGGGGCGAGTTGCCAGAAGATGAGATTCTGGCCCGGCAGATAATCCGGCGATCCAAGTCCATGGCTGTCATCAACGGTGAGTTGCATCATTGCAGTGTATCAGGAGCTTTTCAACGTTGCGTGTCTCCTGAAGAAGGCCGTGAAATTTTGCGTGAGATCCACGAAGGAGATTGTGGTCACCACGCCGGTTCAAAGTCTCTGGTGGCTAAAGCGTTTCGCCATGGTTTCTATTGGTTAACTGCTCATGCTGATGCGAAGGATCTGGTCAGACGATGTGATGGTTGCCAAAGGTTTTCAAGACGTGCTCATGTACCGGCTCAAGAATTGAGGATGATTCCAATTACTTGGCCGTTTGCGACTTGGGGGCTGGATATGGTTGGGCCTTTCAAAAGGTCCAAAGATAAGAAGACCCACCTCCTGGTGGCGGTGGACAAGTTTACAAAGTGGGTGGAGGCAGAACCTGTTAGCAAGTGTGATGCGGCCACGGCGGTTCAGTTCATCAAAAAGGTGATTTTCCGGTTTGGCTTTCCGCACAGTATTATCACAGATAATGGTACCAATTTGTCCAAAGGTGCTATGAAGGAGTTCTGCGAACGGGAGCACATCCGGCTCGACGTTTCATCAGTGGCACATCCACAGTCCAATGGTCAAGCAGAAAGAGCTAATCAAGAGATCTTGAGAGGCATCAAGCCCCGGCTCATGGTTCCTTTGCAGAGAACGCCGGGTTGTTGGGTAGAAGAATTACCATCTGTGTTATGGAGCATCAATACAACACCCAACAGATCAACAGGATACACACCGTTCTTCATGGTTTATGGAGCGGAGGCGGTTCTCCCCAGCGATATCCGTCATGACTCACCTCGTGTCACGGCTTATGTTGAAGCGGACAACGAGACAGCACGGCAAGATGCTTTGGACCGGTTGGATGAAGAGCGTGACATCGCAGCCGCCCGGTCGGCGATTTACCAGCAGGATCTTCGTCGTTATCACAGTCGCCGAGTCAGAACCAGAGCCTTCCAGGAAGGAGATTTGGTGCTTCGGCTCATCCAAGATCAGACTGATATGCATAAGCTATCCCCACCTTGGGAGGGGCCTTTCGTGGTCAGCAAGAATCTGCACAACGGGTCGTACTATCTGATCGATATTCGAGAGCATAAGGACTCACGTACATCAGAGGAGGAGACTAACAGGCCGTGGAATATAGCTCATCTTCGGCCTTACTATACCTGAGCCATTGGCTATACTTATGTACATACAATGTATATATTATGATTAAGTATAATAAACCGGAACCTCAGCTAAAGCGGGGTATCTGTTCTTTTACATCATGTGAGGTTACACGGAGTTGCTCTAAAGCGGCCTCCGGTTTACCCCTTGAGTTCGCTTTGCTAAAAGCATCGTGTTATATCACTTGGAGGATTGGTCGTGTCCGAACCAATACCATGCCTCTTGATAGGCGAAAGCCACCAGATCACTTGGGGACTTGGTCATGTCTGAACCAGTCATGCCTCTTGATCGGCCTAAGGCCACAGAATCACTTGGGGGCTTGGTCGAACCCGAACCATGACCACGCCATTTGGTCGGCATAAATGCCACAAGAATCACTTGGGGACCTGGCTAACTAGAACCATAGTTACACCTAACGGGAGCTTGGTCGTGTTTGGCCATGGTTACGCCATTTGATCAGCTTAAATAAATCTTTTTTGGCAAACGTTTTTGTCGTTGCTTTTGCTTCATACTTTTCTTTGAAGGGGTTTTTTGCTTTTTATTGTGTTCTTTAAACCGACAAAGTTTTTTAACCAATCAATTGACGGAACACAGTTCACGTCAATCCGGAGACTATTTGTCCGGTTTGATCCTTGTTGTTAACATCCTCTTATGGAGTAACACGGTGTTCATTATAACCCGGCACGGTTTACATGGTAACCAGTGTCATATACATATACAGGAGTTGTTATTTCCTCCAACAGTGTGGGTTTGCAAAACTCCGCTTCAAGGTTGGCCAAGCCAACTTCACACTCAATGGTGGCAGGTATTATGTATCTCAAATTTTTTGATCATATACTTAAAATTTTGTTTTGGATGTTTTGACTTTATATATACAAACATCATATTCCGCCTGACGGTACAACCGCGGTGGCACTTAACGAATTTCTTATTTCAGAAAGTATTTTGGAAAGTTCATTACCATAGGAAGAACAAGTTATGCACGAAGGCATATCAACATCAAAGGTATCAGCTAGCCTATTACAAGGCAACATGGTGCCCATAATAACATAATTGTTTTTCACAAAGGAGAGACAGTTTTAAAACCGGCTTCCGGTTTAAGCTTGGCCACCAGCCTGGCCTGATGGTTGTGGGTCATCCTGCGCCGCTTCAGCTTCCGTTTCTCTACCCAGTGGCTGGAAATCCACAGTTGTCCAGTCGATTCCCATCAATGCTTGAAAAACAGCTTCGTCATGGATTAGCGAAGACGGGTCAATATCGGGAGCGTAAGTATGCTTACGGATTGGAGGGATCAGGTTTTCCGATTCATGGATTGGTGCAGCTATTCGCTTGTTCTGGCTGTCATATTGGGCTTGATAATGAGACAAATCTGCTTCCTCAGCCAGTTGACAAGCTAGCGGACGTACCTCCCGGTTTATGGCTCGCAGATCCGCTTCACCAAATTCTGACCCGTCTTCCTTCAAACTGGGATAACCCTGAGCCGCTTCAATAGGATCAAAATCCGGCACCCAGGCTTTTGCCCGGATTAAAGCATTGATTGCACCGGTTCGAGCAGCAGATTTCTTCAGCTCTTCAACCCGGGCAGGAAGCACTGACAGTTTCATCAAAGTATCTTGAATCAAAGTGGGCGCCGGTTTGTTATGAGACGCGGTACAGATGATCCGCTGGGCACCAGTATACAATTGTTCAACCAAGGTATAGGCGGCTTTCAATTTCTTCCGCACATCTGACCCCAAGTGACCAATGCGTGTCCCTGAAATACCATAAAAGGTTAATAAACCGGCGACTCTGTAAGAAGGCAGAACCAATTCAGAAGGCAAGCTGGCTTACCAAAGATAGCAGTGGTCATGGCATGAACGTGCCGCTTTATGCTGGTCAGTTCATCCGTCACTGGTTTCAGTGCAGCCTCGGCATCCTCTGCTCGTTTGATCAAAGCGGACTTTTCAGTGGCCCAATCCGCCCGTTTCTTCTTGAAGTTCTCCTTAAGTTGTTCCATGGCGCTTAAGGCACTGGCCAATTCCTCTTTTGCCTTGGAGGTTTCAGCCTGTTGGGTTTTCAGGTTTTCTTGCAGATCGATGACTTGGCTTTCTTTCGCCTTCAGCTCCGCCTGCAGGCATACAGATATATGTTTCAACAAATCGGTAGAAGGATTCAAGTACCAACCACATAACAAGTTATGCGCTTAGCACTTGGGGGCTAATGCATATTCGATCTTCATCTTTCAATTGTTTACAAAGTCCCAAGCTCAATACAAGTATTCAACTTGGCACTTGGGGGCTAATGGCTATTTGATCATATGTATTCTGATGCGGCAGTTTCAATTACTTAAAGTACCGGTTTAACTACGCTAAGTTGAACCGGCCCTTGGGGACTACATCAGCAAATTTCAAAGCATCAAGATTCATATTATTAAGTCCCGGTTTGAAAGAATATTTCAAATCGGCCCTTAGGGGCTAGGAGAGTCAGCAAGAATGAAAGCATACAAGCAGGAAGGAGCATATGGAAGTTACCTCATATTTATCCTTCATCATGTTAACCAGACCGGCTTCATAGTCACGGCTGGTATACAGCCGGTTCAGATAGCCGGAATGGATATCTTGGGCGTTCAGAGCAGCGTAAGCCGTCAGATCAGCATTCCACTTGCCTTTGCCAAAAGCAGCTAATTCTTCCTTGGCAGAATGTTTGGATAAAGCGACAGGATTGCTTGGCTCAGTATGGCCAGTGCCAGTAATGACAACTTCATCATCATTGGTACCGCCGGTTTGCACTGGAGCTGTTGGCTTGTCAGTAGGTTTTGCGGGACCGGTGGAGCTTTCAACCCGGAGGGAACCTGTGGGCTGATGGATAGGACCTGAGGTATCAGTAGGTCTTTCCTCAGCAGTAAGATCATCATCTGGCTGCGGTGGATCATTGGGAATATCCTCAGGAATAGCCGCTTCAAGATTGGGTGTGGTGCCTGGTTCAAGAATGACATCTTCTTCGGCCGCTTTATCCAGGCGGGCCTTCTTGCTCGGCCTAGGTTTGGCCCTGAGAAGAATAACAAAATTAAATACAGCATATGTTCTAAGGCAATATACTGCAAACATCACAATAAATATAGCTTACCCAAGCACCGTTTTGAGCGGTGGGAGCTGAGTAGCCGACGACTCGCCAGAAGATGAGTGGGAAATAACCTGATAATCGGAGTCAGACGGATTAAGAGGTTGACGAAAGCAGCCCGCTTTAGGACAAGCACTGACAAGCGAATTAGAGACCTCGGAATGACGTTTCCGAACCGGACTGTTCGGTAAACCGGCGGAGGTAACTACCTGGCCGCTGTGCCGGGTGGTGCGGCGAGCTTCGTGTTGTTGAGTCTTCATAAGAAGTTTAGGATCCAAATAAGCAAGAGGATGAGAAAATTTAACTTTCCGGTTTGCCTGACGGATTTTTTGTGAAGGCAAAGTTTCTGAATCGGAAGAGAGAATAATTACCTCTGCAACATCCGCATGGCTGGCTTCGGCATCATCCTGACAAATATCATCATCAATAAGATGCATGAAAAATAAACCAAGTGAGTCAAGCTCTACCTCAAAGTCCGGATTATCCACCTCGTCATCAGGGGCCGGATTAGAAGATGCAGTGGTTCTTTTCCGGTGGGCAGTCTTCTTCACAGCTTTAGTTTTTTGCCGGGTTGCTCTTTCCGGTTTATCTGTTTTCTCTGGTTTCTCCTGCGGCAGCTTTTTGCTCCAAAACGGATCATCGCCCTGATTATGCAGACACTGATATTAAAAACAATGACCAGACATATCAATAACAGATTCAGCAAAGAGAAAAATCAAAGTCTTACAGCTGGCGGTTTGTTGGTGGCACAGAAGGGAAGCAGGCCGGTTCTAGCGCAGATGTGCTCCGGTTCATTCAGTATCTTACGCACAGCTTCTGTGATTTCTTCACCGGAGAGCTGGAGTCTTGAATGTCGCAGTGGGTCATCCACACTATCAGTATATTCGCACATCAAACCGGAGCGCTGACTAAGGGGCAGTATGCTCCATGATATCCAACAGCGAGCAAGGTCAACCCCTGTTAAACCGTTGGCCATAAAGGCTCTGAGCTTTGACAGCTGAGGAGCATATTTGCTTCTCTCCTGGGCACTCAATCGTTGAGGAAAAGGATGGGTATTGCTGAGCCGCTCCGGACGAAAGCCAGGCAAGGGATTCTCACCAGCAGGGGAGGTGTCTTTGCAGTAGAACCATGTCTGATTCCACTCCTTGGGGTGACTGTGCAGCTTGGCGTGAGGGTATGTGACCTCTTTCCTTTTTTGAATCGCCATGCCACCCAACTCCGTATTAGAGCCATCAGTAAACTCAGTACGGCGGTTTAGATGGAAAAGATCTCTGAATAATTCCACTGTGGGCTCCTCTTGAAAGAACACCTCACAGAGCACTTGGAAGTGGCACATATTTGTAACAGAGTTGGGGCCAGTGTCTTGCGGATGGAGTTGGAAATCAGCTAGAACATCCCGGTAGAATTTAGAACCGGGCGGTTTAAAACCCCGGGCTAAGTGGTCTACGAAAACAACAACCTCTCCTTCTCGAGGTGTGGGGGGGCATTCTTTGCCAGGAGCCCTCCAATGGACGGTGTCTTTGCTGCCCAAGGCGCCAATCAGGACTAAATCGTCCAGTTGATCCTCTGTGACGCGAGAAGGGACCCAATTGCACTCATACACTTGCTTGGCCATGATGAAATCTACAAAGTACATTGATATGTGCAATGTTAAACCGGAAGCAGATCTATCTAAACCGGAGTTTATGAAGCAACAGCATCACGGCGGTTCAACAAGGGGACTAATGATATATGATAGATTGCTTTTTCAAAGGTGAACCGCCTATGTGGTAAAGAGGATACAGATCTAAGGCAAGAATGACTAAGGAAGGTAAAAACAGATTTCATAAGGTCGCAGTGAAATTTTGGATCTACCGTAAGACAGGAAAATAAAAGGATTTAGACCTAAAAGGTTGATCTCAAAGCAATTCACAAGGGACCAGATCAATGTTTTATGCGCATAAAGGTTTGCTTTGGTAACAGAAGATAAGCCATTACGGGGAATACATCAGGTTTGAAGTTTTATTCATGGGCTAAAGAAGAAACAAAGGAAGAACAGCGCCAGAGTCTCGATGAACTTCGACGAACGAGGAAACCCTAGAACAGATCTGCGGGGGAAAGGAAAGAAGATTTACCGGAGCTGAGGAAGAAGCGGAAGGTCGCCGCGATGCTCTGGTGTGCTCAGGTTGATGCAGCGGCCAAGGTTGATGCAGAGGTCGACGGTGGCGGCGGAGCTCCGAAGCTGGGCGACGCGAGGAAGATGAAGCAGAAGGGGTCGGAGGGAAAGAGAAAGGAAATGACCCTTCGGTCCTATTTATAAAGAAAGGGATATGTCAGGCGCGAGAATCAAGGAGCCGCGAGTTTGGAAACGAAGCTGCGGCCTTAATTGTCGCAGGCTTGTTAACAGGATAAGGTTCTTTATAACCAGTGACGTCACACCGGTCTACCGCGAGCAGAGAAGATGACATCACGGCGGTTCAACAAAATACAAGAAGATGTTGAAGATGAAGATTTTTGCTAAGGATTGACATGAACCTGTTCAAATCAATTTGGGGCCTAATGTTGGGGATATTACTACTGGGCGTAAACCGGCCAAGACAGGCTGGGTTAACTTCATCAGTAGTTGAGTACGATAAAAGCCCATGAGGGCAGATGAGGGCTGAAGGCCCATAATCGGTTTAAGGCCTATAGCTATAAACCGGCGTCGGTATGTAACTTGTGTTATAAGTTAGGAATAGTGGAGACCGAACCGGACGCATCTATGAGCCGGTATCGGGACTCTGTAAACCGACGGGCGTCACCCATGTATATAAGGGGACGACCCGGCGGCGGTTCAAAGACAGACAACAACTCAAGACATAGGCGAAGCTTATTTGCTCCCTAGTCATCGAAACACCCATCAATTCCATCACAACTATAAGTAGGCTTTTACCTTCATTGAAGGGGCCGAACTAGTATAAACTCTCTTGCGTCCTTGTGTCCGCTTTAACCCCTTCAAGCTAACCCGTGGCGATGGCTCCACGACTAAGTCCTTTCTCTAGGACATCTGCCGTGACAAAACCACGACACTTGCCTTTTTATTCGCCCTCCTTTTTCGTTCCCCTTCTCTTTTCCGTTCGTCTCTTTTCACTCGCTTCTTGTGTGCTTGTGTGTTGGATTATTTGTCATGATGGCTAAAGATAATACTAAATTGTGTGACTTTTCTAATACCAACAATAATGATTTTATTAGCACTCTAATTGCTCCTCTTACCGATGTTGAATCTTGTGAGATTAATACCGCTTTGCTGAATCTTGTCACGAAAGATCCGTTTCCGGCTTTCCTAGTGAAGATGCGGCTACCCATCTGAATAGCTTTGTTGATTTGTGTGATATGCAAAAGAAGAAAGATGTGGATAATGATATTGTTAAATTGAAGCTATTTCCGTTTTCACTTAGAGATCGTGCTAAAACTTGGTTTTCTTCTTTGCCTAAAAATAATATCGATTCATGGAATAAGTGCAAAGATGCTTTTATCTCTAAGTATTTTCCTCCCGCTAAGATCATCTCTCTTAGAAACCATATTATGAATTTTAAGCAACTTGATCATGAACATGTTGCACAAGCTTGGGAGAGGATGAAATTAATGATACTTAATTGCCCTACACATCATTTGAATCTTTGGATGATTATACAAAAAAATTATGCCGGATTGAATTTTGCTTCTAGAAATATTTTAGATTTGGCCGCGGGAGGCACTTTTATGGAAATCACTTTAGGAGAAGCTACTAAACTCCTAAATAATATTATGGTTAATTATTCTCAATGGCACACTGAAAGATCTACTAGTAAAAAGGTGCATGATATAGAAGAAATTAATGTTTTGAGTGGAAAGATGGATGAACTTATGAAATTGTTTGCCAATAAGAGTGTTTCTTCTGATCCTAATGATATGCCTTTGTCTACTTTGATTGAGAATAATAATGAATCTATGGATGTGAATTTTGTTGGTAGGAACAATTTTGGTAATAACGCGTATAGAGGTAATTTTAATCCTAGGACGTTTCCTAGTAATTCCTCTAATAATTATGGTAATTCCTACAAAAATTCTTATGGAAATTATAATAAGATGCCCTTTAATTTTGAATCTAATATTAAAGAATTTATCAGTTCACAAAAGAGTTTCAATGCCTTGATTGAAGAAAACTATCTAAGATTGATGAGTTGGCTAGGAATGTGGATAGAATTTCTCTTGATGTTGATTCTTTGAAACCTAGATCTACTCCACCTAAGCATGATATCAATGAGTCTCTCAAAGCTATGAGAATTTCCATTGACGAGTGCAAAGAAAGAACCGCTAGGATGAAGATCTAAAAGTGATTGATGTGTCCCCTATTAAATCTTTGTTTTGCAATATGAATCTTGATAATGATGGGACTGGAGATGAGTCAACTTTAGTTAAAGGGCATCCCAATGATTCGGCTGTTTTAGATCTTGATGCAAAAATTGGTAAGTGGGATTGATGAGGTCCAAACTTTACATAGCAATGAACCCACTATTTTGGATTTGAAGGAATTTAATTATGATAATTGTTCTTTAATAGATTGTATTTCCTTGTAGAAATCCGTGCTAAATTCTCCGCATGCTTATAATCAAAATAAAGCTTTTACTAAACACATCATTGATGCTTTAATGCAATCTTATGAAGAAAAGCTTGAATTGGAAGTTTCTATCCCTAGAAAACTTTATGATGAGTGGGAACCTACTATTAAAATTAAAGTTGAAGATCATGAATGTTATGCTTTATGTGATTTGGGTGCTAGCGTTTCCATGATTCCAAAAACTTTGTGTGATGTGTTAGGTTTCTGTGAATTTGATGATTGTTATTTAAATTTGCACCTCGCGAATTCCAATATTAAGAAACCTATGGGAAGAATTAATGATGTTCTTATTTTTGCAAATAGGAATTATGTGCCCGTAGATTTCATTGTTCTTGATATTGATTGCAATCCTACATGTCTCATTATTCTTGGTAGACCTTTCCTTAGAACGATTGGTGCAATTATTGATATGAAAGAAGGGAATACTAGATTCCAATTTCCATTAAGGAAAGGCATGGAACAATTTCCTAGAAATTAAATTATATTAGCTTATGAATCTATTATGAGAGCCACTTATGGATTTCATACCAAAGATGATAATACCTAGATCTATCCTTGCTTTTATGCTTAGCTAGGGGCGTTAAACGATAGCGCTTGTTGGGAGGCAACCCAATTTTATTTTTCTTCCTTTATTTTTGGTTCAGTTTAGTAATAAATAATTCATCTAGCCTCTGTTTATATGTGGTTTTATGCTTTTAATTAGTGTTTATGCCAAGTAGAACCTTTGGGAAGACTTGGGGAAAGTCTTTGCGATCTTGCTGTAAAAAATAGAAACTTTAGCGCTCATGAGATTTGCTGCCATTTTTTACTGGAGAGTGTGATTATGTTGATTCTTTCTGAAGATGATTAATAGATAAATTCCTCACGTCCAGCAATTTATTTCAGAATTGTTGGGGTTACATAAGTATTAGAAACCTACAGATTACTACAGACTATTCTGTTTTTGACAGATTCTGTTTTTCGCGTGTTGTTTGCTTATTTTGATGAATCTATGGCTAGTATCGGAGGTTATAAACCATAGAGAAGTTGGAATACAGTAGGTTTAACACCAAAACAAATAAAGAATGAGTTCATTACAGTACCTTAACTGGTGGTTTGGTTTCTTATACTAACAGAGCTCATGAGAATTTCTGTTTAAGTTTTGTGTTGTGAAGTTTTCAAGTTTTGGGTAAAGATTTGATGGATTATGGAATAAGGAGTGGCAAGAGCCTAAGATTGGGGATTACCAAGGCACCCCAAGGTAAAATTCAAGGACAACCAAAAGCCTAAGCTTGGGGATGCCCCGGAAGGCATCCCCTCTTTTGTCTTCTTCTATCGGTAACTTTACTTGAGGCTATATTTTTATTCACCACAAGATATGTGTTTTGCTTGGAGCATCTTGTATGATTTGAGTCTTTGCTTTTTAGTTTACCACAATCATCCTTGATGTACACACATTTTGGGAGAGACACACATGAATTGGAATTTATTAGAATACTCTATGTGTTTCACTTATATCTTTTGAGCTAGATAATTTTGCTCTAGTGCTTCACTTATATCTTTTAGAGCACAGTGGTGGTTTTATTTTATAGAAATTATTGATCTCTCATGCTTCACTTATATTATTTTGAGAGTCCTTTAGAACAGCATGGTAATTTGCTTTGGTTATAAAATTAGTCCTAATATGATAGGCATCCAAGATAGGTATAATAAAAACTATCATAAAAAGTGCATTGAATACTATGAGAAGTTTGATACTTGATGATTGTTTTGAGATATGGAGATGGTGATATTAGAGTCATGCTAGTTGAGTAGTTGTGAATTTGAGAAATACTTGTTCTAAATTTTGTGATTCCCGTAGCATGCAAGTATGGTGAACCGTTATGTGATGAAATCGGAGCATGATCTATTTATTGATTGTCTTCCTTATGAGTGGCGGTCGGGGACGAGCGATGGTCTATTCCTACCAATCTATCCCCCTAGGAGCATGTGCGTAGTACTTTGTTTTGATAACTAATAAATTTTTGCAATAAGTATGTGAGTTCTTTATGACTAATGGTGAGTCCATGGATTATACGCACTCTCACCCTTCCACCATTGCTAGCCTCTCTAGTACCGCGCAACTTTCGCCGGTACCTGATACGTCTCCAACGTATCTATAATTTTTGATTGTTACATTCTATTATATTATCTGTTTTGGATGTTTATGGGCTTTATTATACACTTTTATATTATTTTTGGGACTAACCTATTAACCGGTGGCCCAGCCCAAATTGTTGTTTTCTTGCCTATTTCAGTGTTTCGAAGAAAAGGAATATCAAACGGAGTCCAAACAGAATGAAACCTTCCGGAAAGTTATTTTTGGAACGGAAGCAATCCAGGAGACTTGGAGTATACGTCAGGGAAGCTTCGAGGTGGCCACAAGGCAGGGAGGCGCACCTGCCCCCTGGGCGTGCCCCCACCCTCGTGGGCCCCTCGTGGCTCCCCTGACCGACTTCTTTCGCCTATATATGTCCATATACCCTTAAAACATCGGGGAGCACAATAGATTGGGAGTTCCATCGCCAGAAGCCTCCGTAGCCACCGAAAACCAATCTAGACCCGTTCCGGCACCCTGCCGGAGGGGGAATCCCTCCCCGGTGGCCATCTTCATCATCCCGGCGCTCTTAATGATGAGGAGGGAGTGGTTCTCCCTCAGGGCTGAGGGTATGTACCAGTAGCTATGTGTTAGATCTCTCTCATGTTCTTGATGTATCGCGAGCTTTGTTATTATAGTTGGACCTTATGATGTTTCTCCCCCTCTACTCTCTTGTGATGAATTGAGTTTTCCCTTTGAAGTTAACTTATCGGATTGAGTCTTTACGGATTTGAGAACACTTGATGTATGTCTTGCACGTGCTTATCTGTGGTGACAATGGGATATCATGTGATCCACTTGATGTATGTTTTGGTGATCAACTTGCGGGTTCCGTGACCTCGTGAACTTATGCATAGGGGTTGGCACACGTTTACATCTTGACTCTCCGGTAGAAACTTTGGGGCACTCTTTTAAGTTCTTTGTGTTGGTTGAATAGATCAATCTAAGATTGTGTGATGCATATCGTATAATCATACCCAAGGATACTTGAGGTGACATTGGAGTATCTAGGTGACATTAGGGTTTTGGTTGATTTGTGTCTTAAGGTGTTATTCTAGTACGAACTCTATGATAGATTGAACGAAAAGAATAGCTTCGTGTTATTTTACTACGTACTCTTGAATAGATCGATCAAAAAGGATAACTTTGAGCTGGTTCTGTACCCTATCATAATTTCTTCGTTTGTTCTCCGCTATTAGTGACTTTGGAGTGACTCTTTGTTGCATGTTGAGGGATAGTTATATGATCCAATTATGTTATTATTTTTGAGAGAACTTGCACTAGTGAAAGTATGAACCCTATGCCTTGTTTCAACGCATTGCAATACTGTTTACGCTCACTTTTATCATTAGTTACCTTGTTGTTTTTATATTTTCAGATTACAAAAACCTTTATCTACTATCCATATTGCACTTGTATCACCATCTCTTCGCCGAACTAGTGCACCTATACAATTTACCATTGTATTGGGTGTGTTGGGGACACAAGAGACTCTTTGTTATTTGGTTGCAGGGTTGCTTGAGAGAGACCATCTTCATCCTACGCCTCCCACGGATTGATAAACCTTAGGTCAGCCACCTGAGAGAAATTTGCTACTGTCCTACAAACCTCTGGACTTGGAGGCCCAACAACGTCTACAAGAAGAAGGTTGTGTAGTAGACATCAAGCTCTTTTCTGGCGCCGTTGCTGGGGAGGTTAGCGCTTGAAGGCATATCTTTAGATCTTGCAATGTAATCTTTTTGTTTCTTGTTTTATCACTAGTTTAGTTTATAAAAGAAAATTACAAAAAAATGGAATTTAGTTTGTCTCATACGCTTCATCTTTTTAATATCTTTCGTGAGAATGATGGAAAGGAAAATTGTGCTCAAATGCTAGAAGAAGAAGTCTATAAAATGTTTGGCACTAAATCTATGAATGATGAGCATGATTGCAATGTTGTTAGTATGAACTCCTTGAACATCCATAGTACTAATGATGATTGCACTAGTCATGATGAAAATGTCTCTTATAAGCATGTCAACTTTTGTGGAATATATAGAGCCTGCAAGTACACACCAATTAGGGAAAATAGATCTTGCAAGAGGCATAAGTATTTGGAAACTAAGTGGTTGCAAGAGAGGCTATATGTTTGTGCTGAAAATTTAAAATTTCTTCACCATACTTGTGAACTTTGCAATGAACATGGTCATTTAAATCTCCGAGATGCAAATTGTTCCATGATTGTATCGTGTCCAAAAATTGTGATGATTTGATTTCCCTTGCACATCATAATGAACTTAGTTTGCTTTTGGGTTATGAAGAAATGAAACATATAACTAAGCATATTCTAGAATATAACCTTGAGAAATTCCTCTATATTGATCTTAAGGAAATTTTCATGTATTGTGCGGTGAATTGAATTGAAAATCCTTATATTGGCAATTACATAAAGAAAAGAAAACAAATAGGGGATGAAGAGAATACTAATGAAAGGGAAGAGGCTTCCCAATATCCTCCTATTATTTCTTATGATGAATCAAGTAACGAGGAGGAGCCTTCTATTCAACCAATCTCATCAACAAAGAGCTCGAAAAGGAGGATTAAACCCACACATAATGTGAAGAAGAAAAAGAAAAGAGGAAGGAGCAAAGGTGAAAAGGTATCCCTCCCAAATAATGTTGCTCCTATTACTCATTGTCATGATGATAATTGTTATACTATTGGTGCTATCCATACTATTAATGATTAGAGTAATTATGCTTATGATATGAAAAGGCCCAAGCTTGGGGATGCTATGTTTGATTAGAATGACAAGTTTGAAAATATATTTTCTGCAATTAATGTTTGTCCCAAGCTTTGGGATGCTACGTTTGATGAAGATGATATTTTTAGTCTCCCAAGTTTTGATGAGAAAATTTATTATGATGATAGCATACCTCCTATTTATGATGCTTATATTGATGAAAGTGGGTTTGGAAGAGTGTCAACTTTAGGAAGTAATGATTCCACTATCTTGGAAGAGGTTTCAATTGATTATGATGAGAACAAAGTTGCTACTTATGATGATTATTGTGATCACACTTATGCTATAAAAGTAGTGATGATTATATTTATAAAATTTGTCTTGATTACGATTACGCTTTTTCTGAACATTACTCCTTTAATGTGGAAACAATTTATAGTATTCGAGTTTCTTATGATACTCCCACTATTCCGAATGAGAAGAATTTTGCTTATGTGCAGAGTAATAAAATTTCTATGCTTGTAGATCATGAAAAGAATGCTTTATGTGATAGTTATATTGTTGAATTCATTCATGATGCTACTGAAAATTGTGAGGGGGGAATATATGCTTGTAGGAATTGCAATAATATCAAGTTTCCTCTTTATGTGCTTAAAGTTTTAAAGTTATGCTTGTTTTGCCTTCCTATGCTAGTTGATTATTGTTCCCATAAGTTGTCTGCTCACAAAATCCCAATGTATAGGAAGTGGGTTAGACTTAAATGTGCTAGTCATATTCTTCATGATTCTCTCTTTATGTTACAATTCTTATCTTTTATGTGAGCATCATTGAAATCATCATGCCTAGCTAGGGGCGTTAAACGATAGCGCTTGTTGGGAGGCAACCCAACTTTATTTTTGTTCCTTGCTTTTTGCTCCAGTTTATTAATAAATAATTTATCTAGCCTCTATTATTATTGAGTTTTTATTCTTTTAGTTAGTGTTTTTGCCAAGTAGAACCTTTGGGAAGACTTGGGGAAAGTCTTTGCGATCATGCTGTAAAAAAATAGAAACTTTAGCGCTCACGAGATTTGCTGCCATTTTTTATTGGAGAGTGATATTTAGATAATTATTTTGCAGATGATTAATAGATAAATTCCTCAGGTCCAGAAATTTATTTTAGAATTTTTGGGGTTCCAGAAGTTTGTGTTAGCTACAGATTACTACAGACTGTTCTGTTTTTGACAGATTCTGTTTTTCGTGTGTTGTTTGCTTATTTTGATGAATCTATGGTTAGTAAAAGATTTTATAAACCATATAGAAGTTGGAATACAGTAGGTTTAACACCAATATAAATCAACAATGAGTTCATTACAATACGTTGAAGTGGTGTTTTGTTTTCTTTCGCTAACGGAGCTCACGAGATTTTCTATTTTGAGTTTTGTGTTGTGAAGTTTGCAAGTTTAGGGTAAAGATTTGATGGATTATGGAACAAGAAGTGGCAAGAGCATAAGCTTGGGGATTCCCACGGCACCCCAAGGTAAAATTCAAGGACACCAAAAAGCCGAAGCTTGGGGATGCCCCGGAAGGCATCCCCTCTTTCGTCTTCGTCTATCGGTAACTTTACTTGGAGCTATATTTTTATTCACCACATGATATGTGTTTTTCTTGGAGCGTCTTGTATGATTTGAGTCTTTGCTTTTTAGTTTACCACAATCATACTTGCTGTACACACCTTTTGAGAGAGACTCACATGATTTGAAATTTATTAGAATACTCTATATGCTTCACTTATATCTTTTGAGCTGTATAGTTTTTGCTCTAGTGCCTCACTTATATCTTTTAGAGCACGGCGGTGGTTTTATGTTATAGAAATAGTTGATATCTCATGCTTCACTTATATAATTTTGAGATTCCCTTAGAACAACATGGAAATTTGCTTTTAGGAATAATATAAAAACTTTCATACAAGTGCATTGAACACTATAATAAGTTTGATACTAGATAATTGTTTTGAGATATGGAGATGGTGATATTAGAGTCCTGCTAGTTGAGTAGTTGTGAATTTCAGAAATACTTGTGTTGAAGTTTGTGATTCCCGTAGCATGCACGCATGGTGAACTGTTATGTGATGAAGTCGGAGCATGATTTATTTATTGATTGTGTTCCTTATGAGTGGCGGTCGGGGACGAGCGATGGTCTTTTCCTACCAATCTATCTCCTTAGGAGCATGCGTGTAGTACTTTGTTTCGATAACTAATAGATTTTTGCAGTATGTATTTGAGCTCTTTATGACTAATGTTGAGTCCATGGATTATACGCACTCTCACCCTTCCACCATTGCTAGCCTCTCTAGTATCGCGCAACTTTCACCGGTACCATAAACCCACCATATACCTTCCTCATAACAGCCATCATACCTACCTATTATGGAATTTCCATAGCCATTCCGAGATATATTTCCATGCAACTTTCCACCGTTCCGTTATTATGACACGCTTCATCATTGTCATATTGCTTGCATGATCATGTAGCTGACATCGTATTTGTGGCAAAGCCACCGTTCATAATTCTTCATACATGTCACTCATGCATCATTGCACATCCCGGTACACTGCCGGAGGCAGTCACATAGAGTCATATTTTGTTCTAAGTATTGAGTTGTAATTCTTGAGTTGTAAGTAAATTAAAGTGTGATGATCATCAATATTAGAGCATTGTCCCATTGAGGAAAGGATGATGGAGACTATGATTTCCCCACAAGTCGGGATGAGACTCCGGACGAAAAAAAGAGGCCAAAAAGAAAAATAAATAAAAAAGGCCCAAATAAAAAAAGGAAAAAGGAAAAAATGAGAGAAAAAGAGAGAAGGGGCAATTCTACTATCCTTTTACCACACTTGTGCTTCAAAGTAGCACCATGATCTTCATGATAGAAAGTCTCCTATGCTATCAATTTCATATACTAGTGAGAATTTTTCATTATATAACTTGGCTTGTATATTCCAATGATGGGCTTCCTCAAAATGCCCTAGGTCTTCGTGAGCAAGCAAGTTGGATGCACACCCACTTAGTTTCTTTTTGAGCTTTCATAAACTTATAGCTCTAGTGCATCCGTTACATGGAAATCCGTACTCACTCACATTGATATCTATTGATGGGCATCTCCATAGCTTGTCGATACGCCTAGTTGATGTGAGACTATCTTCCTCCTTTTTGTCTTCTCCACAACCACAATTCTATTCCACCTATAGTGCTATGTCCATGGCTCACGCTCCTATATTGCGTGAAGATTGAAAAAGTTTGAGAACATCAAAAGTATGAAACAATTGCTTGGCTTGTCATCGGGGTTGTGCATGATTTAAATATTTTGTGTGATGAAGATAGAGCATAGCCAGAATATATTATTTTGTAGGGATAGCTTTCTTTGGCCATGTTATTTTGAGAAGACATGATTACTTTGTTAGTATGCTTGAAGTATTATTAGTTTTATGTCAATATTAAACTTTTGTCTTGAATCTTATGGATCTGAATATTCTTGCCACAATACAGAAGATTACATTGATAAATATGTTAGGTAGCATTCCACATCAAAAATTCTGTTTTTATCATTTACCTACTCGAGGACGAGTAGGAATTAAGCTTGGGGATGCTGATACGTCTCCAACATATCTATAATTTTTGATTGTTCCATGCTATTATATTATCTGTTTTGGATGTTTATGGGCTTTATTATACACTTTTATATTATTTTTGGGACTAACCTATTAACCGGAGGCCAACCCAAATTGTTGTTTTCTTGCCTATTTCAGTGTTTCTAAGAAAAGGAATATCAAACCGAGTCCAAACGGAATGAAACCTTTGGGAAAGTTATTTTTGGAATGGAAGCAATCCAGGAGACTTGGAGTATACGTCAGGGAAGCTTCAAGGTGGCCACGAGGCAGGGAGGCGCGCCTGCCCCCTGGGCGCGCCCCACCCTCTCGTGGGCCCCTCGTGGCTCCCTGACCGACTTCTTTCGCCTATATATGTCCATATACCCTAAAAACATCTGGGAGCACAATAGATCGGGAGTTCCGCCGCCAGAAGCCTCCGTAGCCATCGAAAACCAATCTAGACCTGTTCCGGCACCCTATTGGAGGGGGGAATCCCTCTCCGGTGGCGATCTTCATCATCCCGGTCCTCTCCATGATGAGGAGGGAGTAGTTCTCCCTCGGGGCTGAGGGTATGTACAAGTAGCTATGTGTTTGATCTCTCTCTCTCTCTCTCTCTCTCTCTCTCTCAGGTTCTTGAGGTGGTATGATCTTGATGTATCGCGAGCTTTGCTATTATAGTTGGACCTTATGATGTTTCTTCCCCTCTACTCTCTTGTGATGAATTGAGTTTTCCCTTTGAAGTTAACTTATCGGATTGAGTCTTTAAGGATTTGAGAATACTTGATGTATGTCTTGCACGTGATTATCTCTGGTGACAATGGGATATCAACTTGCAGGTTCCATGACCTCGTGAACTTATGCATAGGGGTTGGCACACATTTTCGTCTTGACTCTCCGGTAGAAACTTTGTGGCACTCTTTTAAGTTCTTTGTGTTGGTTGAATAGATGAATCTGAGATTGTGTGATGCATATCGTATAATCATACCCATGGATACTTGAGGTGACATTGGAGTATCTAGGTGACATTAGAGTTTTGGTTGATTTGTGCCTTAAGGTGTTATTCTAGTACGAACTCTATGATAGATTGAACGGAAAGAATAGCTTCGTGTTATTTTACTACGGACTCTTGAATAGATCGATCAGAAAGGATAACTTTGAGCTGGTTTTGTACCCTACCATAATCTCTTCGTTTGTTCTCCGCTATTAGTGACTTTGGAGTGACTCTTTGTTGCATGTTGAGGGATAGTTATATGATCCAATTATGTTATTATTGTTGAGAGAACTTGCACTAGTGAAAGTATGAACCCTATGCCTTGTTTCAACACATTGCAATACCGTTTACGCTCACTTTTATCATTAGTTACCTTGCTGTTTTTATATTTTCAAATTACAAAAACCTTTATCTATTATCCATATTGCACTTGTATCACCATCTCTTCGCCGAACTAGTGCACCTATACAATTTACCATTGTATTGGGTGTGTTGGGGACACAAGAGACTCTTTGTTATTTGGTTGCAGGGTTGCTTGAGAGAGACCATCTTCATCCTATGCCTCCCACGGATTGATAAACCTTAGGTCATCCACTTGAGGGAAATTTGCTACTGTCCTACAAACCTCTGCACTTGGAGGCCCAACAATGTCTAAAAGAAGAAGGTTGTGTAGTAGACATCAGTACCTTAAACCCACCATATACCTTCCTCAAAACAGCCACCATACCTACCTATTATAGCATTTCCATAGCCATTCCGAGATATAATGCCATGCAACTTTCCACCGTTCCGTTATTATGACACGCTTCATCATTGTCATTGTGATTGTCATTGTGATATTGCTTTGCATGATCATGTAGTTGACATCGTATTTGTGGCAAAGCCACCGTTCATAATTCTTTCATACATGTCACTCATGATTCATCACATATCCCGGTACACCGCCGGAGGCATTCACATAGAGTCATATTTTGTTCTAAGTATTGAGTTGTAATCTTTGAGTTGTAAGTAAATAAAAGTGTGATGATCATCATTATTAGAGCATTGTCCCAAGTGAGGAAAGGATGATGGAGACTATGATTACCCCACAAGTCGGGATGAGACTCCGGACGAAAAAGAAAAAAATAGAAAAAAAGAGGCCATAAAAAAAGAGAAAATGCCCAAATAAAAAAATGAAAAAAATGAGAGAAATAGAGAGTAGGGACAATGTTACTATCCTTTTACCACACTTGTGCTTCAAAGTAGCACCATGATCTTCATGATAGAGAGTCTCCTATGCTATCACTTTCATATACTAGTGGGAATTTTACATTATAGAACTTGGCTTGTATATTCCAATGATGGGCTTCCTCAAAATGGCCTAGGTCTTCGTGACCAAGCAAGTTGGATGCACACCCACTTAGTTTCTTTTTGAGCTTTCATACACTTATAGCTCTAGTGCATCCGTTGCATGGCAATCCCTACTCACTCACATTGGTATCTATTGATGGGCATCTCCATAGCCTGTTGATACGCCTAGTTTATGTAGCGAACAGACCTCAAATGGTCCAATCTCTGTGCTCAGGTGTCATCCCTGGATCAGTAATGCTGACACCACACAGTACTTGAAGGATTTATAACAGGGTAGCAATCACACACTTATTACATGGAGAGTCTCAAAAGAGAACTTATTACAATAATAATGGCTTAAGGCCATCTAATAACGATAACATCAGAAGGCTTGGAAGATAAGTGAGTCCATCAACTCCAACGGCATCACTGAGTATAGAACCACGACCTAAAAGCACCTTACTCATCGTCTGAAAAGTCTGCAACATGAACATTGCAGCCCGAAACGGGTCAGCACATGGAATATGCTGGCAATGTAACACATAGAGAGCAATGAAAGAAAATAGGCTATTCTATATGCATATTTGGCTGGTGGAAAGCTCTATGGTTACAGTTTTATGTAAAGCTAAGTTTTCCCTACTACAAAGGAATAAATTTTATTTAACTATCATGGTAGTTGTTAAACATTGAGAATGGTTGACAGCATTCTCAATCCCAATTAAGTAACATCATTAAAAACCAACATATAATTAGAGTAGCATGATGAGATTCACATGATAATCCAAGTACTAGATACTCAAGATGTCCATAACCGGGGACACGGCTAACCATGATTAGTTTATACACTCTGCAGAGGTTTGCGCACTTTTCCCCACAAGACTCGATCTCCTCCGTTGGATTTCTCGCACTACATGGTGTTTGAGAAACGGATGACCGAGACATAGTCTTTCAGAAGCGTTTGCACCTTACGATGGGTAGACCGTACCACCTACTACCCCTACATCTACTAGTCTACCACTGTAAGAGTTCACACGACTTAATCAACTATGCTAGAGCCCATAATAGCTTGTGGCTGCACACGGAAGTTTCTAGTATGAATAATCTCATGATCCCTTTGAGCCTGGGCGGCGGTCCATAAAAAAACAAGCAATCGCTGGAATACCCAGGTGCCTCAATCCACCCAGATGTATATTTAAGTTGGCACCTTAGATAAACCATTAATTTAACAAACTCACATCTGTCATGGATTTCACTCACCCAATCCACGTCTACTAGCATAGCATGCATAAGAAGCAAACGTAGAAGTAACTGCCAAAGGTTTGATAATAAAAACAGGTGATAGGTACTACCTCATCTACTTCCCAAACCCACAATTTAATTAGATCCTAGTCAAATGCAATGTGTGAGGATTGATCTAATGCAATAAAACTGGGTAGTAGGAAGGTATGATCAAAGTGTTACTTGCCTTGCCGATGATCCGCAAAACCTAGCGATTCGAAGTAGCAAGCGGTGCACTCCGGGTACTCTATCCAAACAAACAAGCATACAATAAGTACTCATCTAATGCACAGGTAAAACTCGAATAAGATATCTAACCAGATAGTTCAATTTAAGAACTCCGGTTGGCAAAAAGAATCAAATCAAACGAAGCAACGAAAGACAAACGACAAAAGAAATAAAATCCATTTACTAATCTAAATCTAGGGCAAATTTTACTGAGGAAAAACTTGTTTGAGTTGGTTAAACGGAAAGAGGGTTTCGATACGAAACTCCAGGCGCTTGAATCGTCTGATTCCGACAAACGAGCGAAAAGTTATACTAAAACGAACATCGGATCAGAAATCGCGATCAGAAAAATCGCGGATTTACTCCGAGAAAAAGAAAAACGACGAACATGTTAACGAACGAACGTTCGTTAACAGGAACTAAATGATGAACGGGTTCGTTAAAACAAACGGACAAGCGAACACTCGCTAAATAAATAAACCGGAGAAAAACCGATCTATTTAAAAAAACTAAAACTAGGGTTTTCAAAAAAAACCGAAACGACTTTTCTCAAAAAAAAACCGGGGCGGCAGCTACCTCGGCTCGGGGCTGCGGTGAGGCTCCGGCGGGCGGCGGGTGGTGCCGGGCGGCAGCTGCAACGCGACGGTGGGGCGGCAGGCGGTGCGGGGCGGCGGCACTGGAGGCGTGCGAGGCGGCGGTGGGTGTGGGGCTGCAGGGGGGGCGGGGGCGGGATTATAAAGGAGGGGGAGGCAGCGACTTGGGGGAGGGGTCGGCCTTGGGAGGCGGGTCCTCCCCGGACTTGGGCGACAGCGGCGGTCGGGACTCCTGTCCCGACCTGGCGGGAGGCGGTGGCGGCTGGCTGGGCCGACCTGCTCGGCTGGGCCCTTGGCCCAGTCGGGCGCGGGGTCTCTTTTTTTTAAACAATTTTGCTGCGACAAAAAAAATTCTAGAAAAAATAAATAAATATCTAAAAATTCCAAAACAAATTTTCACCATATAAATAAAATATTTAGAACAGGATGAACATTTTCTTGGCCCTAAATGCAATTTTTGAAAACGTGCAGTTTTTCCTAAATGCAAATAACATAGCAAATGAAACCGAAATAAAATCTTATTTGATTTTCTATTAAATCCCCAATATTTCTATATTTTGGGAAAGTCATTTTATTCCCACTCTCATAATTTTTATAGTAGAAATAATTGAAGATAAAATAAATAAAATCAAATGATCCTATTTTCAAAATTTGAGAAAACTCAAATATGAAAATAACGAAATCCCCAACTCTCTCCGAGGGTCCTTGAGTTGCATGAAATTTATAGGATCAACCAAATGCAATAAAATATGATATACAATGATGATCTATTGTATAACATTCCAAATTGAAAATTTGGGATGTTACAAACCTACCCCCCTTAAGATGAATCTCGCCCTCGAGATTCGGGTTGGCTAGAAAATAGGTGAGGGTGGTCCTTCAAGAGATCTTCCTCTCGTTCCCAGGTGGTTTCATCTTCCGTGTGGTGGCTCCACTGAACTTTGCAAAACTTGAAAACTTTGCTGTGGGTGACTCGGCTGGCATACTCAAGAATCTTGACTGGTTTCTCCTCATAGGTCAAATCACTATCCAACTGAATCGCTCCCAGCGGCACTGTGTCTCTCAGCGGTATGTCAGCCATCTCTGCGTGGCACTTATTCAACTGGGAAACGTGGAACACATCGTGAACTCCTAACAATCCTTCAGGCAATTCCAACTTATAAGCTACTTCTCCCATACGTTCCAAAACCTTGTATGCTCCTACAAAACGGGGCGCTAACTTTCCCTTAACTCCAAAGCGCTTAACTCCTCGAAGTGGAGATACTCGAAGATAAACTCGGTCTCCGACTTCGTAAATTGTCTCCTTGCATTTTGAGTCTGCGTAGCTCTTCTTCCTGGACTGGTTACCTTGAGTCTATCACAAATCAATTTTACTTTCTGTTCAGACTCCTTAATCAGATCCGGTCCAAACAACTGGCGGTCTCCAACTTCATCCCACGACAACGGGGTCCTGCAGCTCCTTCCATACAGAGCTTCGAAAGGGGCCATCTTCAAACTGGATTGTTAACTGTTGTTATAGGAGAACTCTGCGTATGGCAAATTCTCGTCCCAACTAGATCCGTAATCTAGCGCACAAGCTCTCAGCATATCCTCCAAAATCTGATTGACTCTCTCGGTCTGTCCATCTGTCTGCGGATGGAAAGCTGTACTAAATTCTAGCCTAGTACCCAAGGTTTCATGCAACTGATTCTAGAATTTTGAGGTAAACTGGGTTCCTCTATCTGATACAATGCTCCTTGGAACTCCATGCAGACATACGATTCTGGTCATGTATATCTTTGCCAACTTTGCACTTGTATAAGTAGTCTTCACTGGGATGAAATGAGCTACCTTTGTCAAACGGTCGACTACAACCCATATCGAGTCATAGCCTGAATGAGTTCTAGGCAATCCGGTGATAAAATCCATGCCTAACTTATCCCACTTCCATTCGGGTATCGGCAGTGGCTGTAGCAATCCTGCTGGCGTTTGATGTTCCGCCTTTACTCTCTGACATACATCACAAACTGCTACATACTCCGCAATATCCTTCTTCATTCCGGTCCACCAAAAAATATCCTTCAAATCCAAATACATCTTGGTATTTCCCGGGTGAATCGAATATGGTGAATCATGGGCCTCTTGCAGAATTAACTTCCTGATCTCCGAATCATTAGGCACATAAACACGGTCTTCAAACCATAAGGTATCGTTCTCATCCTCACGAAATCCTTTAGCTTTTCCTTTGCTCATTTTCTCCTTAATAGAGGCAATCTCCTTGTCAGTCTTCTGGTCTTCTCTGATCTTATCCATCAACGTAGACTGAATCTCCAATGCTGCTACATAGCCTCTCGGAACTATTTCCAAACATAGCCCACGAAGATTTTCGGCTAACTCCCTTGGTAAATCTCTTGTCATTTAAGGTGTTGACATGACTTCTACGGCTCAACGCGTCAGCTACTACATTAGCCTTTCCAGGGTGATAATGCAATCTCATATCATAATCCTTGATGAGTTCCAACCATCTCCTTTGTCCGAGATTCAACTCCTTCTGCGTGAAAATGTACTTCAAACTCTTGTGGTCTGTGTACACCTCACAATGATTTCCAATGAGAAAATGTCTCCAAGTCTTCAATGCATGCACTACGGTTACTAACTCCAAATCATGCGTAGCATAATTCAACTCATGAGGCTTGAGCTGTCGTGGGGCATATGAGACAACTCTTCCTTCCTGCATAAGCACTGCTCCAAGTCCTCGACATGAAGCGTCGCAATACACCTCATAATCCTTGGCCTGATCTGGCAAAATCAACACTGGTTATGTAACCAAATGTTTCTTCAACTCCTGGAAACTAGCCTCACATTCCTCCGTCCATATGAACTTGGTATCCTTCTTCAGCAACTCCATCATAGGTTTCACAATCTTCGAGAAATTTTTCAATGAATCTCCGGTAGTAGCCTACAAGTCCAAGAAAACTCCGTATCTCTCCAACTGTTGTTGGCGCTTCCCAATTTGTCACAGTGTCAACCTTGGTGGGATCCACTGCTATACCTTCTCCAGATATAACGTGTCCGAGAAATCCAACTTCCTTCAACCAGAACTCACATTTGCTAAACTTGGCACATAACTGATGTTCTCTGAGCTTACCAAGTACCAAACGCAAATGCTCCTTATGCTCCTCTTCATTCTTCGAGTAAACCAGGATATCATCAATGAACACTACGGCGAACTTATCCAAAAACTCCATAAACACTTTGTTCATCATGTTCATAAAATATGCAGGTGCGTTAGTCAGACCAAATGACATAACGGTATACTCGTACAGCCCATACCTGGTGGTAAAAGCCGTTTTAGGAATATCCTGTTCTCGAATCTTCAACTGATGGTATCCTGATCGCAGGTCGATCTTGGAAAATACCTTAGCTCCTTGCAATCGATCAAAAAGATCATTGATCATCGGTAGTGGGTACTTGTTCTTGATGGTTACTTCATTCAATCCTCGATAATCAACAACCATCCTTAACGATCCATCCTTCTTCTCCACTAGAAGTACTGGCGATCCCCAAGGTGAAGAACTTGGGCGAATATAACCTTTATCCAGTAACTCCTTAATCTGCTTCTTAATCTCCACCAAATCCTTTGCGGGCATCCTATATGGTCTCTTAGATATTGGCCCTGTGCCTGGTAAAAGCTCAATCAAAAACTCAATATCTCTATCCGGTGGCATGCCTGGCAACTCTTCTGGAAAAACATCAGGGAAATCCTTCACTACTGGTACTTCCCCTTGCACAACTCCTGTTAGGCAATTTACTTGAGTCCTTTTCGGCACATGACAGAATACATACTTGATCCTTCTTCCTTCTGGGGTGGTAAGCAAAATTGACTTACTGGCACATTCAATATTCCCTTCATACTTCGATAACCAATCCATGCCTAATATCACATCCAATCCTTGAGATTCCAATACTATTAGGTCCGAGGGAAAAACATAGTTACGAATCCTTAATGGTAACCGATCACACCATAGACTAGCCATATACTCTGCTCCAGGCGAGGTTAATAACATGGGTGACCTAAGGGCTTGGGTTGGCAGTTTATACTTATCCACAAATCCCCTTGATATGTATGAATGCGATGCACTAGTATACTAAAGAACGAGTGTAGTAAATGACTTAACCAAAAACTTACCTATTACTGCATCAGCCTAGGCTTCAACTTCCTCCACATTTACGTGGTTCACCTGTCCCCTATTGAAAGGGTTCAGCTTCTTCCCAGAGCTTCCATTGCCATTTCCATTTTGGGCTTCAGGACATTCATTAGCATAATGTCCGGTCTTCTGGCACTTAAAGTAAGTGACTTGGCTCAGGTCTCTCTTGGCTGGGGTTGATGGGTTGGTGCGATTCTGGCCGTTACCTCCTCCATTCCCATTACCATTCTTCGTGCCATTGTGATTGTGCGAGCTACCTCCTCCATGGGTATGCTGAAAATGTCCTCCCGGCCTAGGGGTAAATCGTGGCTTCTGCTGAGCTCCAGAATTGTACTTCCCTTGTCCATACTTCCTCTTACGGTTCTCAATTTGTTGCTGCTTCCCTTCAATCATGAGAGCACGATCTACCAACTCCTGGTAGTTGTTAAAGGTGGCTACCATCAACTGCATGCTCAACTCATCATTCAGACCTTCCAGAAACTTCTCCTGCTTAGCTGCATCCGTAGCAACGTCATCTGGGGCATGACGTGCTAGCTTACTAAAGTCCTCCACATACTGGCCAACTGTCCGTCCTCCTTGGCGCAAGTTGTGAAACTCTCGCTTCTTTAGGGGCATAGCTCCTGCTGAAACATGGGCAGTACAGAAAGCCTGCTGGAACTGGTCCCATGTGACAGTGTCGACAGGGAAAGTGGCCGTGAAATTCTCCCACCATGATGCTATGGGTCCTTCAAGCTGGTGTGCGGCAAAGTTCACCTTTTCCGCATCTGTGCATCCTGCCATGGTCAACTCCCTTGCTGTCTTGCGGAGCCAATCATCTGCTACTATCGGCTCGGTGCTACTGGAAAACACAGGCGGATTCAGCCTAAGAAAATGGGCTAAGTGATCAACAGGTGGTGGTGGTGGGTTGTTGTTGTTGTTTCCCTGATTCTGATTCTGGACTAGCAACTGCATCAATGTGTTCTGCTGCTGGATCAACTGGGTGAGCTCCGGTGGGAAGGTAAATCCGGGGTCACGTCTTGGAGGCATCTGATAGTTTCGAAAAGATGAGATTTAAGAGTAGAGAGGGGTCTAGAGAGAAAACACTAGCCATATGCACATGAGGCAAAAGCAAACAATTCACTTCATTCAATCAAACAAAGGGCATACAATCAATCTAGCTATCGCAGAAGTGCTTGGACTACTATAATTACATGGTGGACTACTACTACTGTTGGGGTGGTCTTCTAGAAATATTCTTCGCTTGGAGACTCCATGATATCTGCTCCAGCTTCATCAACATAGTCATCATCGCTATCATCTGGATCCGAGTCGGTGTCGTCGATGATGATGTAGTCTTCTGAGTGAATCTCCTTGGGTTCTTCGTCTTCTTCTACTGGCGTAGGGCCTCCCATAAATATTCCGATCTTCATGGTTAGGTCGGCATTCTTATCCACTAGTACTTCGATTTCCTCTTCATAATCTTCACGTGTAGCTTTGAGTTCTTCCTCCAGTTCCTTGATTCTTGTCCTCGCCTTCTTCAGATCTATCATGTTGGCGCACATCTGGTTCTCCTGACATCGAATGTGCTGGTTTAACTCCTGGATAAAAGCTACAATTGTTCTATCCTTCTTGGTGTTGACCATATCCCAGTGCTCATCTCGGCGCCCACAAATCTGGTAGATAGTATCCTTGAGATCATTGTGGTAAACTTCTCCAATGCGTCCCATGGCGATGTGAGCTGCCATGCTCTTTCCTAGACTCCAGGTTGGTGCATCAAAAGAAAACTCTATGGGCTTAGTGACTGGCATGAACGCCTTCCTGGAACTTGAACTTGAATCATCCAACGCTCTTTTTTACGTAATGTGGCATTGTAGGTTCCGGTGAAGCTTGGTACTCCTATGTTCAAGTATCTTGTGACTTCCTTCAAATGACGTCCAAAGGGTGTATCTTCATCCGGTTGTGTGAACTTGTTCCTTGCATCCGCCATCCTAAAAGAGTAGAAAAGATGAGAGGTCAGAATGAGAAGAGTGAGTAGTGATCTAGGGCTTTAGCTTAGTGGTCGTGTCCTACAGTCAGCGTGTGCTCTGATACCATCTTGTAGCGACCAGACCTCAAACGGTCCAATCTCCGTGCTCAGGTGTCATCCCTGGATCAGTAATGCTGACACCACACAGTACTTGAAGGATTTATAACAGAGTAGAAATCACACACTTATTACATCGAGAGTCTCAAAAGAGAACTTATTACAGTTGTCACATCCCTAGCTTCTGGCATTGCTCTAGGCTAGCTTCATGTGTGCATCATGTCTATATTTTTGAAACTTGAATTGAGGAATATTGGAAGCCTCAAAACCCTAAATAAAAGAGGGGCAAAAACCCTAGAAATCTCATTCATTGCTCCAAAAGGCTCTTCTTAAATGTTTGATAATTTTTGGTAAGGGTTCTGGTCCCAACCAAAATATTGAACATTTTTAAGGATTTATTTTTGGGACTTTGAATTTAAATCATTAGCTATTTGAATTTGAATTATATTCATATAATTAGAATATAATTTCAAATACCCCTGAAATATTTTATGAGCTTTTGGAAAAGTCCATCTAGCCAAATAAAATTATTCAGAGGAGTTTTTGGCATTGTTTGAATTTGTTTAAAATTCAAAACAGTGGCAAAACGAAATTAAATAAAACAAAACAGAAGAAAAAAATAAAAGAGAGAGAGAGAAGGACTTACCTGGCCTCACCCGTGCAGCCCACCAGAACCGGCCCAGCCGGCCCAGCCCGCCACCGCTACTCCCCCCCCTGTCGTCTTCCTCTTGCCAGTGGGAGCAGCTGCGTGCTCGCACGCGCGCGGCCGAGGAGGCCACCTCCTCCCTGCCTGGCTGCCTCCTCCTTCCCTGGTCCCTCCCGCGACGCCACGCAGCCCCGACCCCCTCTCACTTCTCCCTCGCTCTCTGGACCTCCCTCCCCCTCGCTCCTCTGTTTCCCCTCCCACGACCGAATGGAGCCGCCGCCACCGACGAGAGCCACCGTGGCTACCGGCCACCCCACGGCTCACCGACGCCCCAGGAAGCTCCGCCGGTCCTCCCTCTACCTCCTCAACGAGCCACGAGGCCCCGGACGTGCCACAACACCGCCCTCGATGCCTTCTTCAACCTCGGGACCGCCGGCCATCTTCGTCAAATTCGCCGGCTCCGGACCGTCCCCGACCTCGCCGAGCGTCCCCTCGTCATCGCCGTGAGTCACTGACCCTCTCCCCTAACTCAGCATGCTCCCCTCCGTGCCGTAGCGCCGTTCCCCACGAGCACCGAAGCCACCGTCCGCCATTGCTGCTGCACGCATAGCCTCCGTGCTCCCCTGGCCTCACTGAGCTGCTCTTAGTGCTCCCCATGTCTAGCAGGTGCTACCCAGCCTCTCCATTTGCTCACTGATGCACCGTAGCGACGCGCCCGAGCACCACCGAACACCATCGCCGCCAAAGCTCGTCGCCGGCATGAGTTCCGGCGACCCCACGACCTCCCACTCGGTCCTCTGGATGCGCGGGAGCAAGGGCCATCCCCTGGTGCCCTCAGCGTGCCAAACTGACGCCTCTAGCGCAAGTCCGGCGTGCCCCGCCGTGTTCTGTGGTCGCCGTCGGCTGGTCTCCGGCGTGCTGACGTGGCGTCGTCGTTAGGGGCTAATGACCCTGCTAACTAACCCTGTGACACTGACAGCGGGCCCCGTAGCGGGTCAAAGCCCGAGTCAACGCGGGATTAGCCCCTGTGTCACTGACGTGTGGACCCCACACGTCAGGTTTGACCGGAGCCGGCCCCTGTTGACTTGCTGACGTCATGCCAACGTCATGCTGACGCAGTAATGTTTTCTGGATTTAATTTAATTCTGAAATTCCAGAAAATGAATATAAACTTCTAAAATTCATAGAAAATTAACCGTAACTCCAAATTAAATAATTTATATATGAAAAATTATCAGAAAAATTCAAGGAATCCATCTGTACCATTTTCATGCATGTTAGAACAACTTATAGCTGCTGTTTAGCACAAATCAAATAAAGGGCATTTAAATAATCACATATGGAGTTTGAATTTGAATCTTGTATTCAAACTGTCAGGACCCCGACTCAATGCCACATCGATCTAGCATGTAACACCTCATATCACTTTGCGGCCTCACGCACGGTATCCCCACGGGTGTCGCATTACCTTTGCCCGGGACCGTTTGCGCCTTTTGGCACACGTATATGACAGTGTCGCTAGCATCCATATGATAAGGAGCCCGGGCTGACATGGCTAGTCGTAAACCCAAAGTGGCACAGACTTACAGGGACAGGCATCCATGACCCAGCATCGAACGTGTCGGTCATCAGCGAGTGAATCCAGGCTGTAGCACTGGGCTAGCAGGACTCCGGTGAACCGGGCTGTAGCGGGCTAACAGGACTCCGGTATTCATCGCGTGACATTTCCCCGAAGGGACAGACACAGGAACGAAGAAGGACACATGCCGGCCAGCCTAAGTGTCCCGGAGCAGTAGCAAGCTACCATGGCTCGGTGGAAACACTAGGAGACATTTCCCGGTAAGAGAGGCTACCAAGGATAAACAACTAGGTTGTCAGATCCCACACATACCAAGCATTTCAATAACATACACACAATATGCTCGATATGTGCAAATACAACATGGCATCACAACATGACTCTACAACTCAAGTATTTTAATCAATAGGCTCCGAGGAGCGAGATATTACAAACATGGGTCTCACGACCCAACAATCAGAGCATACAAGTCAAAGCACAAGCGGAAGCTATCATGTCTGGGTACAGACATCTATAAATGAAAAAGGCTGAGAAGCCTGACTATCTACCAAATCCTGCCGAGGGCACAAGATCGTAGCTGAGGTAACAAGCTAAACGTCGAAGTCCACGTGGAACTACTAGTGAGACTGAAGTCTCTCTGCAAAAACATAAAATAGGCAAACGTGAGTACAAATGTACCCAGCAAGACTTACATCAGAACTAACTACATATGCATCATTTTCAACAAAGGGGTGGTGGGGTTTAACTGCAGCAAGCCAGCTTTGACTCGGTGGCTATCCTAAACTACGACTGCAAGCGACTCTTTTGAGGTGGCGCACACGAGTCCACATATTCACCATATCAATACACCACTATGGATCCGCTCCCGTCTCCCTACGAGAACGCCTTCCATAGCACTCACGCTTATCTTGCGTATTTTAGAGTATCCACTTTCACTTGTCTATGAACTGATATAAGCAACCCAGAAGTCCTTTTCCGCGGACACGGCTATTCGAATAGATGATGTTAACCCTGCAGGGGTGTACTTCTTCATACATGTTTCCACCACTTAGCGTCTGCACATGACATGTGCTCGGCAGACTTCAAGCGAAAGCCGACGTGGGTGTAGACCACGACCTACCTAAACACTCAAGTCTCTAGTCCAGGTTTATCGCCTATTCGGGTTCCATCCATGAGGAGATCCGGCCGGAGTTTCGCTCACAGCCCCAAACGATGTGAACAGGGTTCCGTGACACCAAACGGGTGCCCGGTTTACCCGGCCACGTGCCTACCGCATCACAGCCCACCCCTACGGTCAGCGCTGTCCACGGCCTCCAGCATACTACAAACACCAGAAACTACTTGCAACTCCTGGACAGAGGACAAGGGTGAATAAGAAGTCGAGCGGGGTCATATTTCAGGGCCCAATGTATGGTAGTAGCTGAATCATGGATCACAAACACAGAACTCAGTTCCTGAGGACGGCTGCAATGAGACAACCCACCATGTACTCCTACATGGCCTCTCACCGCTACCTTTACCAAATCGTGTTCACACACTTAGCTCACACACAGTAGGACATGTTCACACGCCTCTGATTCATCCCCGATGAATCAGACCTGACTCAACTCTAAGCAGTAGCAGGCATGACAAACAAGCATGAATGAGTAGGCACAACAGGGCTCAAACAATTCCTACTCATACTAGTGGGTTTCATCTATTTACTGTGGAATGACAGGTCATGCAAAGGATAAAGGGGTTCAGCTACCGCAGCAAGTAACAGATGAATCGTTGTTGTCCTAATGCAGTAAAAGAGAGCAGGGGCGAGAGAGTAGGATTGTATCGGAATGAACAAGGGGGTTTTGCTTGCCTGGCACTTCTGAAGATAACATTGAGTCTTCATCAGTGTCAACGATCACATCATCGGTACACGTCTATCGAGAGGGGACAAATACCGGCAATACAGAAAAAAACACGATCAATGCAATGCACAATATGATGCATGCTATGACATGGCAAAATGAATGTGTTTTGGGCTAATGCATCTAAAACCAGATTAAATGAAGTTGGTTTGAATATAAAATTCAAATTCAAACTCCATATGTGATTAAATAAATGCCCTTTATATGATTGTGCTAAACAGCATCTATAAGTTGTTCTAACATGCATGGAAATGGTACAGATGGATTCCTTGAATTTTTCTGATAATTTTTCATATATAATTTATTCAATTTGGAGTTACGGTTAATTTTCTATGATTTATTGAAGTTTTAGCTATTTTTTGGAATTAATAAATCATTTAAGAATTATCTAAATTCCAGAAACATTTACTGCGTCAGCAGTGCGTCACCGTGACGTCAGCAAGTCAACAGGGGTCGGTCAGGGTCAAACCTCACGTGTGGGGTCCACACGTCAGTGACTTAGGGGCTAATCCCGCGTTGACCCGGGCTTTGACCCGCTACGGGGCCCACTGTCAGTGTCACGGGGTTAGTTTAACAGGGTCATTAGTGCTAATTAGGCGTGCCATGTCGGCAGTCGCCGGAGTTCGGCCGGCGACGACCAAAACTGCGGCGGGAGCTCGCCGGAGTGGCGCTGCGAGCGGTTTTGGGCCAAGCCAAGGGCACCAGAGGGTTGCCCTTGCTTGCGCGCATCCAAAGGAGGCATGCGGGAGGCGCGGGGTGGCCGGAGCTCGCCGGAGTGGAGCTCACGGCGGCGGCCGGAGCTCGGGTGGGTGCGGGGTTAGCGCTGCGGCTTGCAAACAAGCTAGCTGCCACGCTAGCGTTGCTTCACGGGTCGTTGCGAGTGCAACGGACGCACGCGCGGGGCCATTTGGTCACCGGGGCTTCGCCGGCGACGAGTTCGTGCGGCGGAGCGTCTCGGCTCCGGTAGAGGGGGCGGCTAGAGCTCGAAATCGGGCTTGGGGTTAGGGGGAAACGAAGCAGGGACTCACGGGGATCGTGCAGGGAGGGTCAGCGAGCTCGGGGAAGCGACGATGGTGGCGAATTGACGGTGAAGATCCTCGGCGGCCGGCGATGGAAACGGCGATGCCGGCGGCGTTGTGGCGCGTCCGTAGGGCCGTGGGTCGGTGGGGAGGAAGGAGGGGTCGAGGGGGAGCTCCTGGGCGCATCGGCGAGGCTAGGGGTGGCCGGTGGCCACGGGGAAGCTCGTCGGCGGCGGCGGGTGTGTTCGGTGGCTGCGCGCGAGAGAGCCAGAGGAGGAGAGGAGCTCGGGGAGAGTGAGAGGCCTGGGGGGGTGCGTGGCGTCGCGGACGGGGTCCAGGGCGACGAGAGGAAGCAGGAGGTGGCCAGGGGAAGCAGGAGGTGGCCGAGGCAGCGTTGGCGCGCGCCACGCCTCGCCTCTGTTCGTCCTCCTGGCAGAGGAGGAAGAGGACAAGGGGGAGGAGGTGGGCTGGGCCGGCTGAGCCACTGGAGTTGGGCCAGGTGGGCTGCGAGGTAAGCTGAGGTAAAACTCTCTCTCTGCTTTTATTTACTGTTTTCTATTTTTGTTCTGTTTGTTTTGATTTAGTTTAACAACTAAATCATTTAAATAAATTCTGTAGATTTTTATGTGGCTTGCTAAAATATATACAAAGCCACTCACAAACTTCCAGAATTATTGGAGTCATATTTAATATATATTAAATATAAATCCAAAGCAAGTAGTTATTGGATTAATTCAAATGGCCAAAATAATTATCTTTGTGACTCCAAAAATATTGGTTTAAATTTTACCTCTTACCAATATTTTTATGGAATAACAGGAACATTTTCTTGGACACATTTGAGAAGATTTAATTGTTGGTTATTTTTAGAGGTTTCCTGAGGCTTTTGAAAATTCCTCAATTCAAATTTCATTTGAATTTAAACATGATGCAGCAACCAAGCTAGTCCAAGGCCAGGGTAAAGCTAGGGATGTGACAACTCACCCCCACTAAACAAGAATCTCGTCTCGAGATTCAAGCGTAGGGTAAGGTGAAGGAAAACGCAACTAGTATAATCTTCACGATCCAGGGTGCACTTCAATTGAACGTTGATTCATTCACCATCATTGTCTTGAAGTCTTGCCTTGAAAAATCCTGTCAACATGACATGGAGGGAAGAAGGAGACTCTAGAAGGGTCGATCTTCTCGAAGGTCGAACAACTCACGGAATGAGACATAGGACCATCTCTCGGTTGAGACACGAGATACACATCAAGAGGGGTGGAACGAAACGGATGACGAAGGTTCACTAGGTGGACAACAATTTCACGCTTAAGAAGGTGGTAATCAATTGTCAACGTAGCGAGGAGTTGAGTTGCCATGATACCACAACGAGGCATCTTAGGGATGGTGACTCGTAGATATATCCCCTTAAGTGGCAAAAAGAATTACCTTTGATTCAAAGATCATTGAAACTCTTTATACCAGCCTAAGGCAATCACAAGCGATCATTTGGAGGGGGTCGGTAGAATGGCATACTCAGACTTGGATGATGTGGATTACCTTGTTGAAGACAACGTAATGGATGAATTTGCTTACCACCGGAAATGGAAGAGACCCATGGTAGAATGGCACATTGGCGGTGCAAGCTAGGAACAAAATGCAAATACTGGGAATGATTCTGGTAACTGGGGAAGAACCCAACAACAGAGAGTGAATTCACTGCCTGAAGAGGTCATAGCATTGCCGAGGAAACTGAGAGGAATCGCAGTTAGTGCCGATGATAACACGTAGCACTTGTGCGTGCTCTCAAGAACTTGAGCATTTCCACATTCGTCAAGGTTTTACCAACATCCGTGTCAAGGGTCCGGTAACACAACTTACTACCATGATGAACGGTGATGGAGGATGCAGATGCAAAGAAAGATAACAGTTTCTCAGATTTTACCTTAGCGAGGCCAAGGAAACAAAATCTGGATGATCGACCGAGAGACATTTAGCACTCCGCTTCTAATGTTCTCCTTGATGTGCTAGTGTATCCCATTCATAGATATGGTTTGATAACTAGAACATCAAGTAAAAGGTCGGACTTCGGGAGCAATAGAATCCATAAGGAACAGTTACGGAGGTAAATCCTATGAAGTCCTTATGGGGAGGTGGCCAACTTCTTCAATCAAGATACTACAATAATAGGTCTTTCGGCTGGGTGGTGCTGGCCACGACATCCACTTTACCAGTTATCGAGGAACCAATATTATAGTTCTTGGGGAAATGTTCCAACCATCATATCTGCCTGAGATTCAGATCTGGTTGGTGTCAGAATATTCCAGACCCATCGAGTCTAGGAAGAAAAATGAAAGTTTGCAACACAAATCGACGAGATGACGTTGCGGGATTCTCGGAAGATGAACTACGATAGCAAGCTCCAAAACATGAGCTGGTTCTGCTACAAACATGTGAACACGTTGTCCCAGACAAGCATGCCCACATGGTAGTCTTACATTAAAACACTACCGAGTTCTGGTTGGGAACCATCAGCGAGGATATCGAAGTTCTTTCATAAGTCCAGATTAGCTCTTATGAAGATACTCCTTCTCCTTGAACAAATCAGTCAGTGACTTGGTGTGCTAGGATACACATATGGAATGAAGGTTGCAAGTCTCCAGACCACAGAATACTTCGCACGTGTGCATGACTGACTTGCGATGATTCCAGAGGAAGCAACATTGACTTTCTCGAGTCCACGGCGGCAACTTGCATCAAATGCACATGAACTAGAGGAAGTCACTTCTTACATCCGAACATATGCTTCATGAGCTAGCATGAACAAATGCTTTCAAAAGTTTCCAACACTAGCTTAATGTTCAGCAAAATTATGAAGAAGACAAGGATGTTGTCGATGGGCACAACAACAATTCATCTGGGTTTCCTTTTAAAAGGAATTCCATAGTTAAGTGAACAAGTGATAGCATTAGTCAGACCCAAAAGATATAATGGTGTATGCTCGAGGGATCAACCACGAGTAAGACAACATTACGAATATCGTTGGTTCTGGTCTGATTGGATGATAGCCCATACTCAATCAAAGGTTTGGGTAAGATAATAGATCCAACAATTGTTCACAAGGACCAATTGATGAAGATATCATCTTTCTTCAACACACACACACACACAAAAAGATATCCCTTAACATGAACTAAGTCGGACAAGCTTTTATCTTCCAACTCTCCAAGTTGTTGTTTAGCTTATCCAACTAGCTCAGGGTATCCAACACGGATTCTTGGAGAAGGGGTGGTTTACAGGAATAAACCAACTTGATCACGAACTCAACATAGCGGTCAGGTGACAACCTGGTAATACTTCTGAGAAGATATTCAGAAAATCACGAACCACCGGTATGTTACTAAGCTCGAGAACAATCTTGCTTTTCAGGGCAAGACGATATGATCAATAGAGCAAGGATTTGAAATAATCCTAACTCATCGATCGAGGAGTGAACCAGGAGAATGGACTAGGTAGCATGATCAACCTTAGAATGATGATTCAAAACCAACACGCTAAGAATGAAATTATTGTCCTTTAACTACCCAGCAACGAGGTTGCTAGGCGTATTGATTTCACACATCACGATTCACTTGTCGACATTCCGGTTATAACCACACGGAACCGAGGAATGAGTAATGATGGTGAGAAGTATCACTACGTCAAAATTCATGAGAGTTGGTGCAGTTCTCATGACAATTCTGACATAAAGGGGGTAATACTCCAAGGTAGAACAGAACCAAAAGTTGGGCTGGCATTTTGATCTGCTGAATACAACTACTTTGACCCAATCCTAGATATGGAAGAGGTACTGGAGTTTGTTTCTCCTAGTCACTCCGCGATAGAATGGCTTGACGGACCACAAGAGTAATAGGCATCGATGAACGAACGCACGCATACTCTTGACTATCAATTGATAGACGAGGGTCAGAATGCAACTAAAGAGAACAACTCAAAGGAACATATAACTTTCTGAGTTGTGGATGCATAGATTAGTATGTCGAACCAAGTTCAACATATTTCTTCCGGATAACCCATGCAGAAAGGTAGAACTGGCAGAGTCACGATTTATGAATGGAGAACTCCTCAAGAATAATCCTGTTGTGATATTTCAGTTCAACGAGGAACTTCTGCCATAAATAGTTCATAGTATTTGGAAGAAGGAAATACCACGAACTTCGAGGACTATCGCAAAGTTACTAATATCCTAAAGGAACTAGCAAACACTATCGACATGAAGTAAGTAGGGTGAATCTCGGGTTCAAAACCCAGGAGTAGAATACCTACTACTAAGTAGCATCACGGAATGCTTTCGAGGATAAAGGCCAGAATCATCACACTGGGACACCAATCATGGCTAAATTACTAGGTGATCCCCTAAGACACCTAGGGTCATAATAATATCTCCAACATATATGTCAAGGTAACGGAGTACCTCAACTCACTAATTAGTGTGGTTAATCTGGCCCAAAGGAACATTGAAACGGGAGGAAGGAATTTGCAAGTGCATCAGACTGTTTAGAGACCTGAGATGACTCGGACAGCATAACGGCTATAATTGCTCAAAAAGATTTGAGACAATCACAAAAATGGTGGCATAACCACTCAGAAGCACAATATCAAGGTTCCGAGATCAACAATTAACATACGGAAGTAGTAGAAACTGAACTGAGACTTAAATCCAACAATCTTATAAGTCTACTGATTAGTAACACGTGATCCTAATAGAAAGAAGAGATAGCCTAGTTCTTAATCCCCGTAGAAGAGAAGATGATGACTCAGATCAGAAGGGCATGAGGTAAAGGAGTAAAAAGAGCCTTACGTTCCATCCCACAATCAATTCCCTTATATAACTAAAGAATTTCTAGACTCAACTTCGACCAGTTTGGCTTGGTAATCCTACAGGCAGTCAAGCTCTGATACCAACGCTGTCAGGACCCCGACTCAATGCCACATCGATCTAGCATGTAACACCTCATATCACTTTGCGGCCTCACGCACGGTATCCCCACGGGTGTCGCATTACCTTTGCCCGGGACCGTTTGCGCCTTTTGGCACACGTATATGACAGTGTCGCTAGCATCCATATGATAAGGAGCCCGGGCTGACATGGCTAGTCGTAAACCCAAAGTGGCACAGACTTACAGGGACAGGCATCCATGACCCAGCATCGAACGTGTCGGTCATCAGCGAGTGAATCCAGGCTGTAGCACTGGGCTAGCAGGACTCCGGTGAACCGGGCTGTAGCGGGCTAACAGGACTCCGGTATTCATCGCGTGACATTTCCCCGAAGGGACAGACACAGGAACGAAGAAGGACACATGCCGGCCAGCCTAAGTGTCCCGGAGCAGTAGCAAGCTACCATGGCTCGGTGGAAACACTAGGAGACATTTCCCGGTAAGAGAGGCTACCAAGGATAAACAACTAGGTTGTCAGATCCCACACATACCAAGCATTTCAATAACATACACACAATATGCTCGATATGTGCAAATACAACATGGCATCACAACATGACTCTACAACTCAAGTATTTAATCAATAGGCTCCGAGGAGCGAGATATTACAAACATGGGTCTCACGACCCAACAATCAGAGCATACAAGTCAAAGCACAAGCGGAAGCTATCATGTCTGGGTGCAGACATCTATAAATGAAAAAGGCTGAGAAGCCTGACTATCTACCAAATCCTGCCGAGGGCACAAGATCGTAGCTGAGGTAACAAGCTAAACGTCGAAGTCCACGTGGAACTACTAGTGAGACTGAAGTCTCTCTGCAAAAACATAAAATAGGCAAACGTGAGTACAAATGTACCCAGCAAGACTTACATCAGAACTAACTACATATGCATCATTTTCAACAAAGGGGTGGTGGGGTTTAACTGCAGCAAGCCAGCTTTGACTCGGTGGCTATCCTAAACTACGACTGCAAGCGACTCTTTTGAGGTGGCGCACACGAGTCCACATATTCACCATATCAATACACCACTATGGATCCGCTCCCGTCTCCCTACGAGAACGCCTTCCATAGCACTCACGCTTATCTTGCGTATTTTAGAGTATCCACTTTCACTTGTCTATGAACTGATATAAGCAACCCAGAAGTCCTTTTCCGCGGACACGGCTATTCGAATAGATGATGTTAACCCTGCAGGGGTGTACTTCTTCATACATGTTTCCACCACTTAGCGTCTGCACACGACATGTGCTCGGCAGACTTCAAGCGAAAGCCGACGTGGGTGTAGACCACGACCTACCTAAACACTCAAGTCTCTAGTCCAGGTTTATCGCCTATTCGGGTTCCATCCATGAGGAGATCCGGCCGGAGTTTCGCTCACAGCCCCAAACGATGTGAACAGGGTTCCGTGACACCAAACGGGTGCCCGGTTTACCCGGCCACGTGCCTACCGCATCACAGCCCACCCCTACGGTCAGCGCTGTCCACGGCCTCCAGCATACTACAAACACCAGAAACTACTTGCAACTCCTGGACAGAGGACAAGGGTGAATAAGAAGTCGAGCGGGGTCATATTTCAGGGCCCAATGTATGGTAGTAGCTGAATCATGGATCACAAACACAGAACTCAGTTCCTGAGGACGGCTGCAATGAGACAACCCACCATGTACTCCTACATGGCCTCTCACCGCTACCTTTACCAAATCGTGTTCACACACTTAGCTCACACACAGTAGGACATGTTCACACGCCTCTGATTCATCCCCGATGAATCAGACCTGACTCAACTCTAAGCAGTAGCAGGCATGACAAACAAGCATGAATGAGTAGGCACAACAGGGCTCAAACAATTCCTACTCATACTAGTGGGTTTCATCTATTTACTGTGGAATGACAGGTCATGCAAAGGATAAAGGGGTTCAGCTACCGCAGCAAGTAACAGATGAATCGTTGTTGTCCTAATGCAGTAAAAGAGAGCAGGGGCGAGAGAGTAGGATTGTATCGGAATGAACAAGGGGGTTTTGCTTGCCTGGCACTTCTGAAGATAACATTGAGTCTTCATCAGTGTCAACGATCACATCATCGGTATCACGTCTATCGAGAGGGGACAAATACCGGCAATATAGAAAAAAACACGATCAATGCAATGCACAATATGATGCATGCTATGACATGGCAAAATGAATGTGTTTTGGGCTAATGCATCTAAAACCAGATTAAATGAAGTTGGTTTGAATATAAAATTCAAATTCAAACTCCATATGTGATTAAATAAATGCCCTTTATATGATTGTGCTAAACAGCATCTATAAGTTGTTCTAACATGCATGGAAATGGTACAGATGGATTCCTTGAATTTTTCTGATAATTTTTCATATATAATTTATTCAATTTGGAGTTACGGTTAATTTTCTATGATTTATTGAAGTTTTAGCTATTTTCTGGAATTAATAAATCATTTAAGAATTATCTAAATTCCAGAAACATTTACTGCGTCAGCAGTGCGTCACCGTGACGTCAGCAAGTCAACAGGGGTCGGTCAGGGTCAAACCTGACGTGTGGGGTCCACACGTCAGTGACTCAGGGGCTAATCCCGCGTTGACCCGGGCTTTGACCCGCTACGGGGCCCACTGTCAGTGTCACGGGGTTAGTTTAACAGGGTCATTAGTGCTAATTAGGCGTGCCACGTCGGCAGTCGCCGGAGTTCGGCCGGCGACGACCAAAACTGCGGCGGGAGCTCGCCGGAGTGGCGCTGCGAGCGGTTTTGGGCCAAGCCAAGGGCACCAGAGGGTTGCCCTTGCTTGCGCGCATCCAAAGGAGGCATGCGGGAGGCGCGGGGTGGCCGGAGCTCGCCGGAGTGGAGCTCGCGGCGGCGGCCGGAGCTCGGGTGGGTGCGGGGTTAGCGCTGCGGCTTGCAAACAAGCTAGCTGCCACGCTAGCGTTGCTTCACGAGTCGTTGCGAGTGCAACGGACGCACGCGCGGGGCCATTTGGTCACCGGGGCTTCGCCGGCGACGAGTCCGTGCGGCGGAGCGTCTCGGCTCCGGTAGAGGGGGCGGCTAGAGCTCGAAATCGGGATTGGGGTTAGGGGTAAACGAAGCAGGGACTCACGGGGATCGTGCAGGGAGGGTCAGCGAGCTCGGGGAAGCGACGATGGTGGCGAATTGACGGTGAAGATCCTCGGCGGCCGGCGATGGAAACGGCGATGCCGGCGGCGTTGTGGCGCGTCCGTAGGGCCGTGGGTCGGTGGGGAGGAAGGAGGGGTCGAGGGGGAGCTCCTGGGCGCATCGGCGAGGCTAGGGGTGGCCGGTGGCCACGGGGAAGCTCGTCGGCGGCGGCGGGTGTGTTCGGTGGCTGCGCGCGAGAGAGCCAGAGGAGGAGAGGAGCTCGGGGAGAGTGAGAGGCCTGGGGGGGTGCGTGGCGTCGCGGACGGGGTCCAGGGCGACGAGAGGAAACAGGAGGTGGCCAGGGGAAGCAGGAGGTGGCCGAGGCAGCGTCGGCGCGCGCCACGCCTCGCCTCTGTTCGTCCTCCTGGCAGAGGAGGAAGAGGACAAGGGGGAGGAGGTGGGCTGGGCCGGCTGAGCCACTGGAGTTGGGCCAGGTGGGCTGCGAGGTAAGCTGAGGTAAAACTCTCTCTCTGCTTTTATTTACTGTTTTCTATTTTTGTTCTGTTTGTTTTGATTTAGTTTAACAACTAAATCATTTAAATAAATTCTGTAGATTTTTATGTGGCTTGCTAAAATATATACAAAGCCACTCACAAACTTCCAGAATTATTGGAGTCATATTTAATATATATTAAATATAAATCCAAAGCAAGTAGTTATTGGATTAATTCAAATGGCCAAAATAATTATCTTTGTGACTCCAAAAATATTGGTTTAAATTTTACCTCTTACCAATATTTTTATGGAATAACAGGAACATTTTCTTGGACACATTTGAGAAGATTTAATTGTTGGTTATTTTTAGAGGTTTCCTGAGGCTTTTGAAAATTCCTCAATTCAAATTTCATTTGAATTTAAACATGATGCAGCAACCAAGCTAGTCCAAGGCCAGGGTAAAGCTAGGGATGTGACACAAACCAACTTCATTTAATCTGTTGCTAGTTGCATTGGCTCAAAACACATTCATTTTGCCATGTCATGATCATGCATCATATTGTGCATTGCATTGATTGTGTTCCCTTCTGTGTTGCCGGTATTTGTCCCCTCTCGATAGACGTGATACCGATGATGTGATCGTTGACACTGATGAAGACTCAATGTTATCTTCAAAAGTGCCAGGCAAGCAAAACCCCCTTGTTCATTCCGATACAATCCTACTCTCTCGCTCCTGCTCTCTTTTACTGCATTAGGACAACACCGATTCATCTGTTACTTGCTGCGGTAGCTGAACCCCCTTTATCCTTTGCATGACCTGTCATTGCCACAGTAAATAGATGAAACCCACTAGCATGAGTAGGAGTTGTTTGAGCCCTGATGTGCCTACTCATTCATGTTTGTTTGTCATGCCTGCTATTGCTTAGAGTTGAGTCAGGTCTGATTCATCGGGGATGAATCAGAGGCGTGTGAACCTGTCCTACTGTGTGTGAGCTAAGTGTGTGAACACGATTTGGTAAAGGTAGCGGTGAGAGGCCATGTAGGAGTACATGGTGGGTTGTCTCATTGCAGCCGTCCTCAGGAACTGAGTTCTGTGTTTGTGATCCATGATTCAGCTACTACCACGCATTGGGCCCGAAACCAATGGACCCTCTCGGCTTCTTGATCACCCTTGTCCTCTGTCCAGGAGTTGCAAGTAGTTTCTGGTGTTTGTAGTATGCTGGAGGCCGTGGGCAGCGCTGACCGTAGGGGTGGGCTGTGATGCGGTAGGCACGTGGCACGGTGTACCGGGCGCCCGTTTGGTGTCTCGGGAACCCTGTTCACATCGTTTGGGGCTGTGAGCGAAACTCCGGCCGGATCTCCTCATGGATGGAACCCGAATAGGCGATAAACCTGGACTAGAGACTCGAGTGTTTAGGCAGGCCGTGGCCGACACCCACGTTGGGCTTCCGCTTGAAGGTTGCCGAGTACATGTCGTGTAAACGGCGGTAAGTGGTGAGAGCGTGTGTGAAGAAGTACACCCCTGCAGGGTTAACCTAATCTATTCGAATAGCCGTGTCCGCGGAAAAGGACTTCTGGGTTGCTTATATCAGTTCATAGACAAGTGAAAGTGGATACTCTAAAATACGCAAGATAAGCGTGAGTGCTATGGATGGCGTTCTCGTAGGGAGACGGGAGCGGATCCATAGTGGTGTATTGATATGGTGAATATGTGGACTCGTGTGCGCCACCTCAAAAAAGTTACTCGCAGTCGTAGTTCAGGATAGCCACCGAGTCAAAGCTGGCTTGCTGCAGTTAAACCCCACCATCCCTTTGTTGATAATGATGCATATGTAGATAGTTCTGATGTAAGTCTTGCTGGGTACATTTGTACTCACGTTTGCCTATTTTATGTTTTTGCAGAGAGACTTCAGTCTCACTAGTATTTCCGCGTGGTCTTCGACGTTTAGCTTGTTACCTCAGCTACGATCTTGTGCCTCGGCAGGATTTGGTAGATAGTCAGGCTTCTCAGCCTTTTTCATTTATAGATGTCTGTACTCAGACATGATAGCTTCCGCTTGTGCTTGATTTGTATGCTCTGAATGTTGGGTCATGAGACCCATGTTTGTAATATCTCGCTCCTCGGAGCCTATTGAATAGATTACTTGAGTCATAGAGTCATGTTGTGATGCCATGTTGTATTTGCACATATCGAGCATATTGTGTGTATGTTATTGAAATGCTTGGTATGTGTGGGATATGACCATCTAGTTGTTTATCTTTAGTAGCCTCTCTTACGGGGAAATGTCTCCTAGTGTTTCCACCGAGCCATGGTAGCTTGCTACTGCTCCGGAACACTTAGGCTGGCCGGCATGTGTCCTTCTTCGTTCCTGTGTCTGTCCCTTCGGGGAAATGTCACGCGGTGAATACCGGAGTCCTGTTAGCCCGCTACAGCCCGGTTCACCGGAGTCCTGCTAGCCCAGTGCTACAGCCTGGATTCACCCGCTGATGACCGACACGTTCGATGCTGGGTCATGGATGCCTGTCCCTGTAAGTCTGTGCCGCTTTGGGTTTACGACTAGCCATGTCAGCCCGGGCTCCTTATCATATGGATGCTAGCGACACTGTCATATACGTGTGCCAAAAGGCGCAAACGGTCCCGGGCAAAGGTAAGGCGACACCCGTGGGAATACCGTGCGTGAGGCCGCAAAGTGATATGAGGTGTTACATGCTAGATCGATGTGGCATTGAGTCGGGGTCCTGACAGCGTTGGTATCAGAGCTTGACTGCCTGTAGGATTACCAAGCCAAACTGGTCGAAGTTGAGTCTAGAAATTCTTTAGTTATATAAGGGAATTGATTGTGGGATGGAACGTAAGGCTCTTTTTACTCCTTATACCTCATGGCCTTCTGATCTGAGTCATCATCTTCTCTTCTACGGGGATTAAGAACTAGGCTATCTCTTCTTTCTATTAGGATCACGTGTTACTAATCAGTAGACTTATAAGATTGTTGGATTTAAGTCTCAGTTCAGTTCCTACTACTTCCGTATGTTAATTGTTGATCTCGGAACCTTGATATTGTGCTTCTGAGTGGTTATGCCACCATTTTTGTGATTGTCTCAAATCCTTTTGAGCAATTATAGCCGTTATGCTGTCCGAGTCATCCCAGGTTTCTAAAAGAGTCTGATGCATTTGCAAAATCCTTTTTCTCCGGTTTCAATGTCTGTTAGGCCAGGTTAATCACACAAATTGTTGAGCTGAGGTACTCTACCGCCTCAACCTTTATGTTGGAGTTATTATTATGACCCTAGGTGTCTCAGGGGATCATCTAGTGGTCTAGCCATGATTTGTGTCCTAGTGTGAAGATTCTGGCCTTTATTCTCGGAAGCATCCCGTGATGCTACTTAGTAGTAGGTATTCTACTCCTGGGTTCTGAACCCGAGATTCACTCTACCTACTTCATGTTGATAGTAATTGCTAGTGCCTTTAGGATATTAGTAACCTTTGCGATAGTCCTTGAAGTCCGTGGTATCTTCTTCTTCCAAATACCATGAACTACTTATGGCAGATGTTTATTGGATCAAAAAAAAATCACAATTAGAGTACTCTTGAGGAGTTCTCCATTCATAAATCGTGACTCTTCCAGTTCTACCTTTCTGCATGGGTTATCCGGAAGAAATATGTTGAACTTGGTTCGACATACTAATCTATGCATCCACAACTCAGAAAGTTATATGTTCCTTTGAGTTGTTCTCTTTAGTTGCATTCTGACCCTCGTCTATCAATTGATAGTCAAGAGTATGCGTGCGTTCGTTCATCGATGCCTATGACTCTTGTGGTCTGTCAAGCCATTCTATTCCGGAATGACTAGGAGAAACAAACTCCAGTACCTCTTCCATATCTAGGATTGGGTCAAAGTAGTTGTATTCCGCAGATCAAATGCCAATCCAGCTTTTGGTTCTGCTCTACCTTGGAGTATTACATATTTTATATCGAGATTGTTATAGGAATTGCACACCATCCCATGAACTCTTGGTACAGTGACACTTCTTGCCATCACTGTTCATTCCTCGGCCCTCGTGTTGATGCAACCGGAATACCGACAAGTGAATTGTGATGTGTGAAATCAATACTGCTAGCAACTCTGTTGCTTGGTAGTTAAAGGATAATAATTTCATTCTTAGTATGTTGGTTTTCAAATCATCCTTCTAAGACTGATCGTGCTACCTAGTCCTTATTTCGGTGCACCCTTCGATTGATGAGTTAGGATCTTGTCAAGTCCTCACTCATTTGATCATATCGTCTTGCCCTCAAAAGCAAGATTGTTCTCGAGCTTAGTAACATACCGGTGGTTCGTGACTTTCCAAATATCTTCTTGGAGGTGTTACCGGGTTGTCACCTGACCGCTATGTTGAGTTCGTGATCAAGTTGGTTTCTTGTGAACCACCTTCTCTCCAAGAATCGGTGTTAGATATCCCTGAGCTAGTTGGTTAAGCTAGACAACAACTTGGAGAGTTGGAAGATAAAAGCTTGTCTGACTTAGTTCGTTCCAAAGGGATATTCTTGTGTAGTGTGTGTTGAAGAAAGATGATATCTTCATCGATTGGTCCTTGTGATCAGTTGCTGGACCTATTGTCTTATCAATCCTTTGATTTGAGTGTGGGCTATCGTCAAATCAAATCAGTACCAACGATGCTCGTAATGTTGTCTTATTCGTGGTTGATCCCTCGAGCATACACCATTATATCTTTTGGGTCTGACCAATGCTATCACTTGTTCACTTAACTATGGAATTCCTTTTAAAAGGAAACCCAGATGAATTGTTGTTGTGCCCATTGACAACATCCTTGTCTTCTCCATAATTTTGCTGAACATTAAGCTAGTGTTGGAAACTTTTGAAAGCATTTGTTCATGCTAGCTCATGAAGCATATGTTTGGATGAAGGTAGTGACTTCCTTTAATTCATGTGCATCTGATGCAAGTTGCCGCCGTGGATTCGAGAAAGTCAATGTTGCTTTCTTTGGAATCATTCCAAATCAGTCATGCACACGTGCGAAGAATGCTGTGGTTTGAAGACTTGCAACCTTCAATCTATATGTGTCCCTAGCACACCAAGCCACTGATTGATTTGTTCAAGGAGAAGGAGTTCCTTCATAAGAGCTAATCCGGACTTATGAAAGAACTTCGATACCCTCGTTGATGGTTCCCCCTCCTGAACTCGGTAGTGTTTTATTATAAGACTACCACGTGGTCATGCTTGTCTGGGACAACGTGTTCACATGTTTGTAGCAGAACCAGCTCATGTTTTGGAGCTTGCTATCGTAGTTCATCTCCCGAGAATCCCGCAACGTCATCTCGTCGATTTGTGTTGCAAACTTTCATTTTTCTTCCTAAGACTCGATGAGCCTGGAATATCCTAACACCAACCAGAGCTGAATCTCAGGCATATATGATGGTTGGAACATTTCCCTAAGAACTATAATATTGGTCTCTCGATAACCGGTAAGGTGGATGTCGTGGCCAACACACCCATCCGGTAGACCTATTATTATAGTATCTTGTTTGAGGAAGTTGGCCACCCCCCCCCATAGGGATTTCGTAGGATTTACTCCCTAGTTGCCCCTATGGATTTTTGTGTTCCCGAAGTCTGACCTTTTACTTGATGTTTTAGATATCAAACCATATCTATGAATGGGTTATACTAGCACATCAAGGAGAACATTAGAAGCGGAGTACTAAATGTCTCTCGGTCGATCATCCAGATTTTATTTGCTTGGCCTTGCTAAGGTGAAATATGAGAAAGTGTTATCCTCTTTCGCATCTGCATCGTCCATCGCTATCCATCATGGTAGTATGTTGTGTTGTCAGCACCCTTGACGCAGTTGTTGATAAAACCTTGATGATTGTGGAAATGCTCAAGTTCTTGAGAGCACGCACAAGCGCTACGTCTTATCATCGGCACTAGCTGGGATTGCCCCAGATTTCCTCGGTTATGCTATAACCACTCCAACAGTGAATTCACTCTCTATTGTTGGGTTCTTCCCCAGTTACCAGAATAATTCCCAGCATTTGCATTTTGTTCCCAGCTTGCACCGCCAATGTGCCATTCTACCATGGGTCTCTTCCATTTCTGGTGATAAGCAAAATTCATCCATTACGTTGTCTTCAACAAGGTAATCCACATCATCCAAGTTTGAGTATGCCATTCTACCGAACCCCTCTAAATGATCGATTATGATTTGCCTTAAGCTGGTATAAAGAGTTTCAATGATCTCTGAATCAAAGGTAATTCTTTTGCCACTTAAGGGGAGATATTTACGAGTCACGGTTCCGAAGGTGTCTCGTTGTGGTATCATGGCAACTCAACTCCTCGCTACGTTGACAACCGATTACCACCTTCTTAAGTGTGGAATTGTTGTCCACCTAGTGAACCTTCGTCATCCGTTTCTTTCCACCCCTCTTGATGTGTATCTCGTGTCTCAACCCGAGAGATGGTCCTATGTCTCATTCCGTGAGTTGTTCGATCTTCAAGAAGATCGACCCTTCTAGAGTCTCCTTCTTCCCTCCATGTCATGTTGGCAGGATTTCTCAGAACAAGACATCAAGACAATGATGGTGAATGAATCAACGTTCAACTGAAGTGCACCCTGGATCGTGAAGATTGTACTAGTTTGCGTTTCCCCTTCATCCTACCCTACGCTTGAATCTCGAGACGAGATTCTTGTTTAGTGGGGGTGAGTTGTCACATCCCTAGCTTCTGGCATTGCTCTAGGCTAGCTTCATGTGTGCATCATGTCTATATTTTTGAAACTTGAATTGAGGAATATTGGAAGCCTCAAAACCCTAAATAAAAGAGGGGCAAAAACCCTAGAAATCTCATTCATTGCTCCAAAAGGCTCTTCTTAAATGTTTGATAATTTTTGGTAAGGGTTCTGGTCCCAACCAAAATATTGAACATTTTTAAGGATTTATTTTTGGGACTTTGAATTTAAATCATTAGCTATTTGAATTTGAATTATATTCATATAATTAGAATATAATTTCAAATACCCCTGAAATATTTTATGAGCTTTTGGAAAAGTCCATCTAGCCAAATAAAATTATTCAGAGGAGTTTTTGGCATTGTTTGAATTTGTTTAAAATTCAAAACAGTGGCAAAACGAAATTAAATAAAACAAAACAGAAGAAAAAAATAAAAGAGAGAGAGAGAAGGACTTACCTGGCCTCACCCGTGCAGCCCACCAGAACCGGCCCAGCCGGCCCAGCCCGCCACCGCTACTCCCCCCCCTGTCGTCTTCCTCTTGCCAGTGGGAGCAGCTGCGTGCTCGCACGCGCGCGGCCGAGGAGGCCACCTCCTCCCTGCCTGGCTGCCTCCTCCTTCCCTGGTCCCTCCCGCGACGCCACGCAGCCCCGACCCCCTCTCACTTCTCCCTCGCTCTCTGGACCTCCCTCCCCCTCGCTCCTCTGTTTCCCCTCCCGCGACCGAACGGAGCCGCCGCCACCGACGAGAGCCACCGTGGCTACCGGCCACCCCACGGCTCACCGACGCCCCAGGAAGCTCCGCCGGTCCTCCCTCTACCTCCTCAACGAGCCACGAGGCCCCGGACGTGCCACAACACCGCCCTCGATGCCTTCTTCAACCTCAGGACCGCCGGCCATCTTCGTCAAATTCGCCGGCTCCAGACCGTCCCCGACCTCGCCGAGCGTCCCCTCGTCATCGCCGTGAGTCACTGACCCTCTCCCCTAACTCAGCATGCTCCCCTCCGTGCCGTAGCGCCGTTCCCCACGAGCACCGAAGCCACCGTCCGCCATTGCTGCTGCACGCATAGCCTCCGTGCTCCCCTGGCCTCACTGAGCTGCTCTTAGTGCTCCCCATGTCTAGCAGGTGCTACCCAGCCTCTCCATTTGCTCACTGATGCACCGTAGCGACGCGCCCGAGCACCACCGAACACCATCGCCGCCAAAGCTCGTCGCCGGCATGAGTTCCGGCGACCCCACGACCTCCCACTCGGTCCTCTGGATGCGCGGGAGCAAGGGCCATCCCCTGGTGCCCTCAGCGCGCCAAACTGACGCCTCTAGCGCAAGTCCGGCGTGCCCCGCCGTGTTCTGTGGTCGCCGTCGGCTGGTCTCCAGCGTGCTGACGTGGCGTCGTCGTTAGGGGCTAATGACCCTGCTAACTAACCCTGTGACACTGACAGCGGGCCCCGTAGCGGGTCAAAGCCCGAGTCAACGCGGGATTAGCCCCTGTGTCACTGACGTGTGGACCCCACACGTCAGGTTTGACCCGAGCCGGCCCCTGTTGACTTGCTGACGTCATGCCAACGTCATGCTGACGCAGTAATGTTTTCTGGATTTAATTTAATTCTGAAATTCCAGAAAATGAATATAAACTTCTAAAATTCATAGAAAATTAACCGTAACTCCAAATTAAATAATTTATATATGAAAAATTATCAGAAAAATTCAAGGAATCCATCTGTACCATTTTCATGCATGTTAGAACAACTTATAGCTGCTGTTTAGCACAAATCAAATAAAGGGCATTTAAATAATCACATATGGAGTTTGAATTTGAATCTTGTATTCAAACCAACTTCATTTAATCTGTTGCTAGTTGCATTGGCTCAAAACACATTCATTTTGCCATGTCATGATCATGCATCATATTGTGCATTGCATTGATTGTGTTCCCTTCTGTGTTGCCGGTATTTGTCCCCTCTCGATAGACGTGATACCGATGATGTGATCGTTGACACTGATGAAGACTCAATGTTATCTTCAAAAGTGCCAGGCAAGCAAAACCCCCTTGTTCATTCCGATACAATCCTACTCTCTCGCTCCTGCTCTCTTTTACTGCATTAGGATAACACCGATTCATCTGTTACTTGCTGCGGTAGCTGAACCCCCTTTATCCTTTGCATGACCTGTCATTGCCACAGTAAATAGATGAAACCCACTAGCATGAGTAGGAGTTGTTTGAGCCCTGATGTGCCTACTCATTCATGTTTGTTTGTCATGCCTGCTATTGCTTAGAGTTGAGTCAGGTCTGATTCATCGGGGATGAATCAGAGGCGTGTGAACCTGTCCTACTGTGTGTGAGCTAAGTGTGTGAACACGATTTGGTAAAGGTAGCGGTGAGAGGCCATGTAGGAGTACATGGTGGGTTGTCTCATTGCAGCCGTCCTCAGGAACTGAGTTCTGTGTTTGTGATCCATGATTCAGCTACTACCACGCATTGGGCCCGAAACCAATGGACCCTCTCGGCTTCTTGATCACCCTTGTCCTCTGTCCAGGAGTTGCAAGTAGTTTCTGGTGTTTGTAGTATGCTGGAGGCCGTGGGCAGCGCTGACCGTAGGGGTGGGCTGTGATGCGGTAGGCACGTGGCACGGTGTACCGGGCGCCCGTTTGGTGTCTCGGGAACCCTGTTCACATCGTTTGGGGCTGTGAGCGAAACTCCGGCCGGATCTCCTCATGGATGGAACCCGAATAGGCGATAAACCTGGACTAGAGACTCGAGTGTTTAGGCAGGCCGTGGCCGACACCCACGTTGGGCTTCCGCTTGAAGGTTGCCGAGTACATGTCGTGTAAACGGCGGTAAGTGGTGAGAGCGTGTGTGAAGAAGTACACCCCTGCAGGGTTAACCTAATCTATTCGAATAGCCGTGTCCGCGGAAAAGGACTTCTGGGTTGCTTATATCAGTTCATAGACAAGTGAAAGTGGATACTCTAAAATACGCAAGATAAGCGTGAGTGCTATGGATGGCGTTCTCGTAGGGAGACGGGAGCGGATCCATAGTGGTGTATTGATATGGTGAATATGTGGACTCGTGTGCGCCACCTCAAAAAGTTACTCGCAGTCGTAGTTCAGGATAGCCACCGAGTCAAAGCTGGCTTGCTGCAGTTAAACCCCACCATCCCTTTGTTGATAATGATGCATATGTAGATAGTTCTGATGTAAGTCTTGCTGGGTACATTTGTACTCACGTTTGCCTATTTTATGTTTTTGCAGAGAGACTTCAGTCTCACTAGTATTTCCGCGTGGTCTTCGACGTTTAGCTTGTTACCTCAGCTACGATCTTGTGCCTCGGCAGGATTTGGTAGATAGTCAGGCTTCTCAGCCTTTTTCATTTATAGATGTCTGTACTCAGACATGATAGCTTCCGCTTGTGCTTGATTTGTATGCTCTGAATGTTGGGTCATGAGACCCATGTTTGTAATATCTCGCTCCTCGGAGCCTATTGAATAGATTACTTGAGTCATAGAGTCATGTTGTGATGCCATGTTGTATTTGCACATATCGAGCATATTGTGTGTATGTTATTGAAATGCTTGGTATGTGTGGGATATGACCATCTAGTTGTTTATCTTTAGTAGCCTCTCTTACGGGGAAATGTCTCCTAGTGTTTCCACCGAGCCATGGTAGCTTGCTACTGCTCCGGAACACTTAGGCTGGCCGGCATGTGTCCTTCTTCGTTCCTGTGTCTGTCCCTTCGGGGAAATGTCACGCGGTGAATACCGGAGTCCTGTTAGCCCGCTACAGCCCGGTTCACCGGAGTCCTGCTAGCCCAGTGCTACAGCCTGGATTCACCCGCTGATGACCGACACGTTCGATGTTGGGTCATGGATGCCTGTCCCTGTAAGTCTATGCCGCTTTGGGTTTACGACTAGCCATGTCAGCCCGGGCTCCTTATCATATGGATGCTAGCGACACTGTCATATACGTGTGCCAAAAGGCGCAAACGGTCCCGGGCAAAGGTAAGGCGACACCCGTGGGAATACCGTGCGTGAGGCCGCAAAGTGATATGAGGTGTTACATGCTAGATCGATGTGGCATTGAGTCGGGGTCCTGACAACAATAATAATGGCTTAAGGCCATCTAATAACGATAACAGCGGAAGGCTTGGAAGATAAGTGAGTCCATCAACTCCAACGACATCACTGAGTATAGAACCACGACCTAAAAGCACCTTACTCGTCGTCTGAAAAGTCTGCAACATGAACATTGCAGCCCGAAACAGGTCAGCACATGGAATATGCTGGCAATGTAACACATAGAGAGCAATGAAAGAAAATAGGCTATTCTATATGCATATTTGGCTGGTGGAAAGCTCTATGGTTACAGTTTTGCGTAAAGCCAAATTTTCCCTACTGCAAAGGAATAAATTTTATTTAACTATGATAGTAGTTGTTAAACTTTGAGAATGGTTGACAGCATTCTCAATCCCAATTAAGTAACATCATTAAAAACCAACAAATTAATTGGAGTAGCATGATGAGATTCACATGATAATCCAAGTACTAGATACTCAAGATGTCCATAACCAGGGACACGACTAACCATGATTAGTTTATACACTCTGCAGAGGTTTGCGCACTTTTCCCCACAAGACTCGATATCCTCCATTGGATTTCTCGCACTACATGGTGTTTGAGAAACGGATGACTGAGACATAGTCTTTCAGAAGCGTTTGCACCTTACGATGGGTAGACCGTACCACCTACTACCCCTACATCTGCTAGTCTACCACTGTAAGAGTTCACACGACTTAATCAACTATGCTAGAGCCCATAATAGCTTGTGGTTGCACACGGAAGTTTCTAGTATGAATAATCTCATGATCCCTTTGAAGCTGGGTGGCGGTCCATAAAAAACAGGCAATCGCTGGAATACACAGGTGCCTCAATCCACCCAGATGTGTATTTAAGTTGCCACCTTAGATAAACCATTAATTTAACAAACTCACATCTGTCATGGATTTCACTCACCCAATCCACGTCTACTAGCATAGCATGTCATAAGAAGAAAACGTAGAAGTAACTCCCAAAGGTTTGACAATAAAACAGGTGGTAGGTACTACCTCATCTACTTCCCAAACCCACAATTTAATTAGATCCTAGTCAAATGAAATGTGTGAGGATTGATCTAATGCAATAAAACTGGGTAGTAGGAAGGTATGATCAAAGTGCTACTTGCCTTGCTGATGATCCGCAAAACCTAGCGATTCGAAGTAGCAAGCGGCGCACTCCGGGTACTCTATCGCAAAAAAACAAGCATACAATAATTACTCATCTAATGCACAGGTAAAACTCGAATAAGAGATCTAACCAGATAGTTCAATTTAAGAACTCCGGTTGGCAAAAAGAATCAAATCAAACGAAGCAACGAAAGACAAACGGCAAAAGAAATAAACTCTGTTTACTATTCTGAATCTAGGGCAAATTTTACTGAGGCAAAACTTGTTTGAGTTGGTTAAACGGAAAGAGGGTTTCAAGACGAAACTCCAGGCGCTTGAATCGCCTAATTCCGACAAACGAGCGAAAAGTTAAACTAAAACGAACATCAGATCAGAAATCGCGAGCAGAAAAATCACGGATTTAGTCCGAGAAAAAGAAAAACGACGAACAGGTTTCGTTAACAGGAACTAAACAATGAACACATTCGTTAAAACGAACGGACGAGCGAACGCTCGCTAAATAAATAAACCGGAGAAAAACCGATCTATTTAAAACAACTAAAACTAGGGTTTTCAAAAAAACTGAAACGACTTTTCTCAAAAAAAACTCGGGGCGGCGGCTACCTCGGCTCGGGGCTCCGGCGAGGCTCCGGCGGGGCTCCGGCAGGCGGCGGATGGTGCAGGGCAGCGAGGCGGCAGCTGCGACGCGGCGGCGGGGCGGCGGGCGGCGCGGGGCGGGGGCTGCGGCGCGGTGGCGTGCGGCGACGGCACTGGAGGCGTGCAAGGCGGCGGCGGGTGTGGGGCTGCAGGGGGGCGGCGGGATTATAAAGGGGGGCAGGCGGCGACTTGGGGGAGGGGTCGGCCTCGGGAGGCGGGTCCTCCCCGAACTCGGGCGACGGCGGCGGTCAGGACTCCTGTCCCGACCCGGCGGGAGGCGGTGGCGGCTGGCTGGGCCGGCCTGCTCGGCTGGGCCCTTGGTCCAGTCGGGCGCGGGGTCTCTTTTTTTAAACAATTTCACTGCGACAATTTTTTTTAGAAAAAATAAATAAAAATCTAAAAATGCCAAAACAAATTTTCACCATCTAAATAAAATATTTAGAACAAGATGAACATTTTCTTGGCCCTAAATGCAATTTTTGAAAATGTGCAATTTTTCCTAAATGCAAATAAAATAGCAAATGAAACCAAAATAAAATCTTATTTGATTTTTTATTAAATCCCCAATATTTCTATATTTTGGGAAAGTCATTTTATTCCCACTCTCATAATTTTATAGTAGAAATAATTGAAGATAAAATAAATAAAATCAAATCATCCTATTTTCAAAATTTGAGAAAACTCAAATATGAAAATAACGAAATCCCCAACTTCTCTGAGGGTCCTTGAGTTGCCTGAAATTTCTGGGATCAACCAAATGCAATAAAATATGATATGCAATGATGATCTATTGTAACACAGTTGATGTGAGACAATCTTCTCCTTTTTGTCTTCTCCACAACCACCATTCTATTCCACCTATAGTGCTATGTCCATGGCTCACGCTCATGTATTGCGTGAAGATTGAAAATTTTTGAGAACACCAAAAGTATGAAACAAATGCTTGGCTTGTCATCGGGGTTGTGCATGATTTAAATACTTTGTGTGATGAAGATAGAGCATAGCCAGACTATATGATTTTGTAGGGATAACTTTCTTTGGCCATGTTATTTTGAGAAGACATGATTGCTTTGTTAGTTTGCTTGAAGTATTACTATTTTTATGTCAATATTAAACTTTTATCTTGAATATTTCGGATCTGGATATTCATGCCACAATAAAGAAAATTACATTGATAAATATGCTAGGTAGCATTCCACATCAAAAATTCTGTTTTTATCATTTACCTACTCGAGGATGAGCAGGAATTAAGCTTGGGGATGCTTGATACGTCTCCAACATATCTATAATTTTTGATTGTTCCATGCTATTATATTATCTATTTTGGATGTTAATGGGCTTATTTATACACTTTTATATTATTTTTGGGACTAACCTACTAACCCAAGGCCTAGTGCAAATTGCTGTTTTTTTGCCTATTTCAGTATTTGGCAGAAAAGGAATACCAAACGGAATGAAACCTTTGGGAGAGTTATTTTTGCAACAAACGTGATCCAGAGGACTTGGAGTGGACGTCAAGAAATCAATGAGGAGGCCACGAGGTAGGGAGGCGCGCCTGCCCCCAGGGCACGCCACCACCCTCGTGGCTCCACCGACCTACTTCTTCCTCCTATATATGTCCACATACCCCGAAAACATCCATGAGCACCACGAAACCCTATTTTCACCACCGCAACCTTCTGTACCCAAGAGATCCCATCTTGGGGCCTTTTTTGGAGCTCCGTCGGAGGGGGAATCGATCATAGAGGGCTTCTACATCAACACCATATCCTCTCTGATGATGTGTGAGTAGTTTACCATAGACTATCGGGTCCATAGTTATTAGCTAGATGGCTTCTTCTCTCTCTTTGGATCTCAATACAATGTTCTCCTCAATCTTCTTGGAGATCTATTCGATGTAACTCTTTTTGCGGTGTGTTTGTCGAGATACGATGAATTGTGGGTTTATGATCAAGATTATCTATGAACAATATTTGATTCTTCTCTGAAATCTTTTATGTATGATTGGTTATCTTTGCAAGTCTCTTCGAATTATCAGTTTGGTTTGGCCTACTAGATTGATCTTTCTTGCAATGGGACACCGCAATATTGAACCCAAATCTAAGAACCTATCCCATTGCAAGAACGATCAATCTAGTAGGTTCAAAGGGACTTGCAAAGATATTTAAATCATGCATAAAATATTTCAGAGAAGAATCAAATATTGTTCATAGATAATATTGATCATAAACCCACAATTCATCGGATCTCGACAAACACACTGCAAAAAGAATTACATCAAATAGATCTCCAAGAGAATCGAGGAGAACTTTGTATTGAGATCCAAAGAGAGAGAAGAAGCCATCTAGATAATAATTATGGACCCGAAGGTCTGTGGTAAACTACTCACACATCATCGGAGAGGCTATGGTGTTGATGTAGAAGCCCTCCATGATCGATTCCCCCTCTGGCGGAGCGCCGGAAAAGGCCTCAAGATGGGATCTCACGGGTACAGAAGGTTGCGGCGGTGGAAATAGGGTTTTGTGGTGCTCCTGGATATTTTCATGGTATATGGGTATATATAGGAGGAAGAAGTACGTCGTTGGAGCTGCGAGGGGCCCACGATGGTGGGGGCGCACCTGCCCCCTGGGCACGCCCCCTGCCTCATGTCCTCCTCTCTTATTTCTTGACGGCCACTCCAAGTCTCCTGTATCACGTTTGTTCCAAAAATAACTCTCCTGAAGGTTTCATTCCGTTTGGATTCTGTTTGATATTCCTTTTCTGCGAAACACTGAAATAGGCAAAAAATAGCAATTTGCACTGGAACTTGGGTTAGTAGGTTAGTCCCAAAAATAATATAAGAAGGTAAATTGAAGCCCATTAAACATCCAAAACAGATAATATACTAGCATGGAACAATAAAAAATTATAGAGACGTTGGAGACGTATCAGGATGCTGATACGTCTCCGTCATATCTATAATTTTTGATTGTTCCATGCCAATATTCTACAACTTTTACATACTTTTGGCAACTTTTTGTACTATTTTGGGACTAACATATTGATCCAGTGCCCAGTGCGAGTTCCTATTTGCTACATGTTTTTTTGTTTCACAGAAAATCCATATCAAACAGAGTCCAAACGGGATAAAAACTGACGAAGATTTTTTTGGAATATATGTGAATTTTGGGGAGTGGAATCAACGCGAGACGATGCCCGAGGGGCCCACGAGGGTGAGGGGCGTGCCCCAGGGGGTCAGGCGCGTCGTGGGCCCTTGTGGCCACCCCGCAAGGTGGTTGGTGCCCTTCTTTCGCCGCAAGAAAGCCAATATCTGCATAGAAATCGTGTTAAAATGTCAGCCCAATCGGAGTCATGGATCTCCGGGAATATAAGAAACAGTGAAAGGGCAGAATCAGGAACGCAGAAACAGAGAGAGACAGGACCAGAGGGGAAACCCTTCTCCCATCTAGGGAGAAGGTCAAGGAAGAAGAAGAAGAAGAAGAAGAAGGGGGCCCTCTCCCGCTCTCTCTCGGTGGCGCCGAAACACCGCCGGAGCCATCATCGTGTGACGGTGATCTACACCAACACCTTCGTCATCTTCACCAACATGTTCATCACCTTCCCCCATCTATCTATAGCGGTCCACTCTCGCGCAACCCGTTGTAGCCTCTACTTGAACGTGGTGCTTTATGCTTCCTATTATTATCCAATGATGTGTTGCCATCCGATGATGTCTGAGTAGATTTTCGTTGTCCTATCGGTATTTGGTGAATTGCTATGATTGGCTTAATTTGCTTGCAGTTATGTTGTTGTACTTTGGTGCCCATCATATGAGCGCGTGCGTGGATCACACCATACGGTTAGTTGTATGTTGATATGACTATGTATTGGAGGGCAAGAGTGATAGAAGCTTCAACCTAGCATAGAAATTGATGCATACGGGATTGAAGGGGGACCAATATATCTTAATGATATGGTTGGGTTTTACCTTAATGAACATTAGTAGTTGCAGATGCTTGCTAATAGTTCCAATCATAAGTGCATAGAATTCCAAGTCAGGGATGACATGCTAGCAGTGGCCTCTCCCACATAAAACTTGCTATCGGTCTAGTAAAGTAGTCAATTGCTTAGGGACAATTTCGCAACTCCTACCACCACTTTTCCACACTCGCTATACTAACTTTATTGCTTCTTCTCTTAAAACAGTCCCTAGTTATTTTCATTTACGTGCTTGTTATATTCTTGCAAACCTATCCCGTTACACCTACAAAGTACTTCTAGTTTTCTATTTGTTCTAGGTAAAGCGAACGTCAAGCGTGCGTAGAGTTGTATCGGTGGTCGATTGAACTTGAGGGAATATTTGTTCTACCTTTAGCTCCTCGTTGGGTTCGACACTCTTACTTATCAAAATAGGCTACAATTGATCCCCTATACTTGTGGGTTATCAAGACCTTTCTCGGGCGCTGTTGCCAGGGAGTTATAGTGTGGGATGAATATTCTCGTGTGTGCTCGTTTGCTTTATCACTAAGTAGTTTTTATTTTGTGCTCTTGTTTTCTATCTTTAGTTATGGGTAGGAAACGCAAAATACCAAAAAATAGTGGTACCTACTGAACCAATGGTTGAAGAACCACTCAAAATCTATCACACTACTGAAGCTTTTTACTTGGATCATCTTCGATCCCTATGTGCTCGTGGCGAAACCCCAACTAGCTTAGTTGAGGGAAAATCTTTAGATGAGCATGCTTGTTATGTGCGACACCGCTTATCTCAAAAATGGAATCTTTTACTGGATGAAATTCATCGTTTGCAATGCTATGCTTGGAATTTATGTGAAATATATGATTTTACTTGTTGTTCTGAAGACCCTAAGAAACACCTTCCCTACCAATGTGAGTTTAGTGATAATGGAATCATATCTTCGTATGCTAAGGGTGTTTATAATTACTATGATGTTCAACAAATTGAAGAATTTGTTGCTTTTAAGAGTGCTTATGAAATTGCTTCTTTGATTGGAAAATATGATACCACTCTTTACAAATCTGAATATTTTCCATACTTCAATATTGTTATGATAATTATGCTTCTAATGCCTATGTTAAACCATATATTGAGGACTCCTCCGTTGTCCAAGAAGAGACTAATATTTTGCAGGAGTCTATGGAAGAAGGAATTGATGAAACTGTGGGCTCATTGGATGAAAAAGATGATGAGGAGAGCGAAGAACAAAAGGAGGAAGAGCGGATTAGCTACCCGTTCCCACCTTCTAATGAGAGTAACTCTTCAACCCATACATTGTTTAATTTCCCTTCGTGCTTACCGAAGGATGATTTCTATGATGATTGTTATGATCCCATTGATTCTTTTGAAATATCCCTTTTTGATGATGCTTGCTATGCTTGTGGCCAAGATGCCAATATGAATTATGCTTATGGAGATGAAGTTGCTATAGTTCCTTATGTTAAACATGAAATTGTTGCTATTGCACCCATGCATGATAGTCATATTATCTTTTTGAATTCTCCTGACTACACTATATTGGAGAAGTTTGCCCTTATTATGGATTATATTGATGGGTTGCATTTTACCGTTGCACATGATAATTTTGATGAATATAATATGCATGTGCTTGCTGCTCCTACTTGCAATTATTATAAGAGAGGAACTACATCTCCACCTCTCCATGTTTCCAATATGATAAAATTGCAAGAAACTTCTTATGCTATGCATTGGCATTTACTATGTGTGTACGAATTGTTCTTTTATGACATGTCGATGCATAGGAAGAGAGTTAGACTTCGTCATTACATGATATATGTTACTTTGTGCTCACTACTAAATCAAAAATCATTGTTAATTAAAATTGGCTTTGATATACCTTGGGATTCGGGTGGATCCATTACTTGAGCACTATATGCCTAGCTTAATGGCTTTAAAGAAAGCGTCGTGCTAGGGAGACAGCCCGGAAGTTTTAGAGAGTCATTTATTTATGTTGTGTTCTTTTATAAAGTTCAAAAATAAAAATAATGTCCCAAGATTTGCCTTCAGGATGTTTACATTGCTTGTTGGTTTGTGCGGTGCAGAACAGAAACTTTGGATGTAGTGCACGATTTTACATTTCTTACTGGAACATCAAACGGTTCTAAAACTTTTTGCACTATCTTTCTATACGAATTTTTTATTTTTCCTATTTTTTCAGAATTTTTGGAGCACCAGAGGTATGGTGAATGTTCAGATTACAACAGATTGTCCTGTTTAAGACAAATTCTGTTTTTGATGAATAGTTTGCTTGTTTTGATGAAACTCTCGATTTCTATCAGTGGATTAAGCCATGGAAAAGTTATATTGCAGTAGCTACAATGCAAAAACAAAATATGAATTTGTTTGCAACAGTAATTAGAGTAGTGATTTGCTTTATTATACTAACGGGTCTTACCGAGCTTTCTGTTGAGTTTTGTGTGGGTGAAGTGTTCGAAGATCGAGGATGTCTCAATGTGAGGAGAAGGAGGAGAGGAAATAGCTCAATCTTGGGGATGCCCAAGGTACCCCAAGTAAATATTCAAGGAGAATCAAGCGTCTAAGCTTGGGTATGCCCCGGAAGGCATCCCATCTTTCTTCAACAAGTATCTGTATGTTTTCGGATTCGTTTCGTTCATGTGATATGTGCAAATCATGGAGCGTCTTTTGCATTTAGTCTTCACTTTTCTTTGATGCACCATGCTAGTATGAGATAGTCTGTGGTTGATTTATAGAATGTTCATTGCACTTCACTTATATCTTTTGAGTATGGCTTTATAGAATGCTTCATGTGCTTCACTTATATCATTTGAAGTTTGGATTGCCTGTTTCCCTTCACATAGAAAACCGCCATTTGTAGAATGCTCTTTTGCTTCACTTATATTTGTTAGAGCATGGGCATATCTTTTGTAGAAAGAATTGAACTCTCTTGCTTCACTTATATCTAGAGAGATGACAGGAACAGGTCATTCACATGGTTAGTCATAAAATCCTACATAAAACTTGTAGATCACTGAATATGATATGTTTGATTCCTTGCAATAGTTTTGCGATATAAAGATGGTGACATTAGAGTCATGCTAGTGGGTAGTTTTGAATTTGAGAAATACTTGTGTTGAGTTTTGCAAGTCCCATAGCATGCACGTATGGTAACCGTTGTGTAACAAATTTGAAGCATGAGGTGTTTCTTTGATTGTCTTCCTTATGAGTGGCGATCGGGGACGAGCGATGGTCTTTTCCTACCAATCTATCCCCCTAGGAGCATGCACGTAGTACTTTGTTTCAATGACTAATATATTTTTGTAATAAGTATGTCAGTTCTTTATGACTAATGTTGGGTCCATGGATTATACGCACTCTCACCCTTCCATCATTGTTAGCCTCTTCGGTACCATGCATTGCCCTTTCTCACCTCGAGAGTTGGTGCAAACTTCGCCGGTGCATCCAAACCCCGTGATACGATACGATCTATCACACATAAGCATCCTTATATCTTCCTCAAAACAGCCACCATACCTACCTATTATGGCATTTCCATAGCCATTCCGAGATATATTGCAATGCAACTTCCATCATCATCATATACATGACTTGAACATTTATTGTCATATTGCTTTGCATGATCGTAAGATAGCTAGCATGATGTTTTCATGGCTTGTCCATATTTTTATGTCATTGCTACGCTAGATTGATACGTCACCAACGTATCTATAATTTTTGATTGTTCCATGCTATTATACTATCAACCTTGGATGTTTTATATGCATTTATATGCTATTTTATATGATTTTTGGGACTAACCTATTAACCTAGATCCCAGTGCGAGTTTCTGTTTTTTCCTTGTTTTAGAGTATCACAGAAAAGGAAAATCAAACGGAGTCCAATTGACCTGAAACTTCACGGAACTTATTTTTGGAAGGAAAGCAACCCGGGAGACTTGGAGTCCACGTAAGGGAAGCAACGAGGAGGCCACGAGGCAGGGGGGCGTGCCCACCCCCCTAGGGCGCACCCTCCACCCTCGTGGGCCCCTCATGGCTCCCCTGATGTACTTCTTCCGCTTATATATCTCCATATACCCTAAAAACATTCGGGAGCACAATTGATCGGGAGTTCCTCCGCCAGAAGCCTCTGTAGCCACCGAAAGCCAATCTAGACCCGTTCCGGCACCTTGCCGGAGGGGGAATCCCTCTCCGGTGGCCATCTTCATCATCCCGGTGCTCTCCATGACGAGGAGGGAGTAGTTCTCCCTCGGGGCTGAGGGTATGTACTAGTAGCTATGTGTTTGATCTCTGTCTCTCGTGTTCTTGAGGTGGTACAGTCTTGATGTATCGCGAGCTTTGCTATTATAGTTGGATCTTATGATGTTTTCTCCCCCCTCTACTCTCTTGTGATGAATTGAGTTTTCCCAAGTTATCTTATCGGATTGAGTCTTTAAAGATTTGAGAACACTTGATGTATGTCTTGCCATGTGTATCTGTGGGGACAATGGGATACCACGTGATTCACTTGATGTATGTTTTGGTTATCAACTTGCGGGTTCCACCCATGAACCTAGGCATAGGGGTTGGCACACGTTTTCGTTGTGATTCTCTGGTAGAAGCTTTGGGGGACCCTTTGAGGTCCTATGTGTTGGTTGAATAGATGAATCTGAGATTGTGTGATGCATATCGTATAATCCTACCCACGGATACTTGAGGTGACATTGGAGTATCTAGGTGACATTAGGGTTTTGGTTGATTTGTGTCTTAAGGTGTTATTCTAGTACGAACTCTAGGGCTGTTTGTGACACTTATAGGAATAGCCCAACGGATTGATTGGAAAGAATAACTTTGAGGTGGTTTTGTACCCTACCATAATCTCTTCGTTCGTTCTCCGCTATTAATGACTTTGGAGTGACTCTTTGTTGCATGGTGAGGGATAGTTATATGATCCAATTATGTTATTATTGTTGAGAGGACTTACACTAGTGAAAGTATGAATCCTAGGCCTTGTTTCCTAGCATTACAATACCGTTTACGCTCACTTTTATCATTAGTTACCTTGCTGTTTTTATATTTTCAGATTACAAAAACCAGTATCTACTATCCATATACCACTTGTATCACCATCTCTTCGCCGAACTAGTGCACCTATACAATTTACCATTGTATTGGGTGTGTTGGGGACACAAGAGACTCTTTGTTATTTGGTTGCAGGGTTGCTTGAGAGAGACTATCTTCATCCTACACCTCCTACGGATTGATAAACCTTAGGTCATCCACTTGATGGAGATTTGCTACTGTCCTACAAACCTCTGCACTTGGAGGCCCAACAACGTCTACAAGAAGAAGGTTGTGTAGTAGACATCAAGCTCTTTTCTGGCGCCGTTGCCGGGGAGATGAGTGCTTGAAGGTATATCTTTAGATCTTGCAATCGAGTCTTATAGTTTCTTGTTTTATCACTAGTTTAGTTTATAAAAGAAAACTACAAAAATATGGAATTGAGTTTGTCTCGTACGCTTCACCTTTTTAATATCTTTCGTGAGTATGATGGAAAGGATAATTGTGCTCAAGTGCTAGAATAAGAAAACTTTAAAATGTTTGGCACTAAATATTTGAATGATGAGCATGATTGCAATGTTGTTAGTATGAATTCCTTGAATATCCATGATGCTAATGATATGCAAAGCCACAAGCTTGGGGAAGCTATGTTTGATGAAGATGATATTTTTTGTCCCCCATGTTTTGATGAGCAAATTTATTATGATGAAAGCATGCCTCCTATCTATGATGATTATTGTGATGACACGTATGCTTTAAAGAATAATGATAACCATGAAACTTTTCATCTTGATCTTAATTTTCAATCACATGATAGTTATTTTGTTGAGTTTGCTCCCACTATTATTCATTAGAAGAATTTTGCTTGTGTGGAGAGTAGTAAATTTTCTATGCTTGTAGATCATGAAAAGAATGCTTTAGGTGCTGGTTATATTGTTAAATTCATTCATGATGCCACTGAAAATTATTATGAGGGAGTAATATATGCTTGTAGGAATTGCAATAATATCAAGTTTCCTCTCTATGTGCTTAAAGTTTTGAAGTTATGCTTGTTTTACCTTCCTATGCTAGTTGATTATTGTTCCCATAAGTTGTTTTCTCACAAAATACCTATGCATAGGAAGAGGGTTAGACTTAAATGTGCTAGTCATATTCTTCATGATGCTCTCTTTATGTTTTAATTCTTATCCTTTATGCGAGCATCATTGAAATCATCATGCCTAGCTAGGGGCGTTAAACGACAGTGCTTGTTGGGAGGCAACCCAATTTTATTTTAGTTCCTTGATTTTTGTTCCTGTTTAGTAATAAATAATTCATCTATACTCTGTTTAGATGCGGTTTTATGCTTTTAATTAGTGTTTGTGCCAAGTAGAACCTTTGGGAAGACTCGGGGAAAGTCTTTGCGATCATGCTGTAAAAAACAGAAACTTTAGCGCTCACGAGTATTTCTGCCATTTTTATTTGGAGAGTGATATTTAGTTAATTTTTTTGCAGATGATTAATAGATAAATTCCTCAGGTCCAGCAATTTATTTGAGAATTTTATGAGTTTCGTAATTATACGTTTGATCCAGATTACTACAGACTGTTCTGTTTTTGACCGATTTTGTTTTTGATGTGTTGTTTGCTTATTTTGATGAATCTATGGCTAGTAAAATAGTTTATAAACCATAGAGAAGTAGGAATACAGTAGTTTTAACACCAATATAAATAAAGAATGAGTCCATTACAGCACCTTGAAGCGGTGTTTTGTTTTCTTTCGCTAACGGAGCTTACAAGTTTTCTGTTAAGTTTTGTGTTGTGAAGTTTTCAAGTTTTGGGTAAAGATTCGATGGACTATGGAATAAGGAGTGGAAAGAGCCTAAGCTTGGGGATTCCCAAGGCACCCGAAGGTAATATTCAAGGATAGACAAGAGCCTAAGCTTGGGGATGCCCCGGAAGGCATCCCCTCTTTCGTCTTTGTTCATCGGTAACTTTAGTTGGAGCTATATTTTTATTCACTACATGATATGTGTTTTGCTTGGAGCGTCAATTTATTTTGTTAAGATTTGCTTTATGTTATTTATAACAATGTTTTGCATCTTTTATTTCAATAAAAGTGGCATTGATAGCCTTTACTATGCCTATTTTAGAAGTCCACATGTTGCTGTTTGAAAGCAGAAAGTTTACCGCTGTTTCCATAATTCCCAAGAAAAGTCAGAATGTGATAAAATGTTAAAACCTTTTGCATATTAATCTCTGATAAATTTACTACAGTGGGAATTTTATTTCATAATTTTTGGAGCTAGGGAAGTATGGATGTTTCTGCATTCTTTACAGACTGTCCTGTTTAGGCAGATTGCTGTTATGTTTGCATTGTTTGCATATGTTTTCTTCTTTAATGATTCTATTTGAGGATAGGACTATTAAATATGCAGAGGCATCTAGTATGCAATGTTGAATAATAATTTTAGTGATTTTCTACAGTAGAGTAAGATAAGGTTTTTGCAATGATTTATACTAACTTATCTCACGAGTCCTTGTTGAGTTTTGTGTGGATGAAGCTTTTGAGATTTAGGGAGACCGTGATATGAGAGGAATTAAGGAGACACAAAAGCTCAAGCTTGGGGATGCCCAAGGCATCCCAAGATAATATTTCAAGAAGTCTCAAGCATCTAAGCTTGGGGATGCCCCGGTTGGCATCCCACCTTTCTTCTTCATCAACTATCGGTTAGTTTCGGTTGATCCTAAGTTTTTTCTTCTTCACATGATGTTTGCCATTCTTAGAATGTCATTTTATTTTGCTTTGCTTGCTGTTTGAATAAAATACCAAGATCTTAAATTATTAAATGTTAGAGAGTCTTCACATAGTTGCATAATTATTCGACTACTCATTGATCTTCACTTATATCTTTCGGAGTAGTTTGTCATTTGCTCTAGTGCTTCACTTATATCCTTTTAGAGCACAGTGGTGGTTTTATTTTCAAGAAATTGATGAACTCTCATGCTTCACTTATATTATTTTGAGAGTATTTAGAACAGCATGGTAATTTGCTTTGGTTATGAAATTAGTCCTAAATATGATGGGCATCCAAGAGGGATATAATAAAAACTTTCATATAAAGTGCATTGAATACTAAGAGAAGTTTGATACTTGATGATTGTTTTGAGATATGAAGATGCTGATATTAGAGTCATGCTAGTTGAGTAGTTGTGAATTTGAGAAATACTTGTGTTGAATTTTGTGATTCCCATAGCATGCACGTATGGTTGTGTTGAATTTTGTGATTCCCATAGCATGCACGTATGGTGAACCGTTATGTGATGAAGTCGGAGCATGATTTATTTATTGATTGTCTTCCTTATGAGTGACAGTAGGGGATGAGAGATGGTCTTTTCCTACCAATATATCCCCCTAGGAGCATGCGCGTAGTACTTTGTTTCGATAACTAATAGATTTTTGCAATAAGTATGTGAGTTCTTTATGACTAATGTTGAGTCCATGGATTATGCGCACTCCCACCCTTCCAGCATTGCTAGCCTCCCTAATACTGCATACCTTTCGCCGGTATCATAAACCCACCATATACCTTCCTCAAAACAGCCACCATACCTACCTATTATGGCGTTTCCATAGCCATTCTGAGATATATTTCCATGCAACTTTCCACCGTTCTATTTATTATGACACGCTCCATCATTGTCATATTGCTATGCATGATCATGTAGTTGACATTGTATTTGTGGCAAAGCCACCATTCATAATTCTTTCATACATGTCACTCATGAGTCATTGCACATCCCGGTACACCGCCGGAGGCATTCATATAGAGTCATATCTTGTCCTAAGTATCGAGTTGTAATTCTTGACTTCTAAGAAAATAAAAGTGTGATGATCATCATTATTAGAGCATTGTCCCAGTGAGGAAAGGATGATGGAGACTATGATTCCCCCACAAGTCGGGATGAGACTCCGGATGAAAATAAATAAATAAAAGAGGCCAAAGAAGCCCAAATAAAAAAAGAGAAAAGAGGCCATAAAAAAGAGAAGGCCCAAATAAAAAAATGAGAGAAAAAGAGAGAAGGGGCAATGCTACTATCCTTTTACCACACTTGTGCTTCAAAGTAGCACCATGATCTTCATTTAGAGAGTCTCCTATGTTGTCACTTTCATATACTATTGGGAATCTTTCATTATAGAACTTAGCTTGTATATTCAAATGATGGGCTTCCTCAAAATGCCCTAGGTCTTCGTGAGCAAGCAAGTTGGATGCACACCCACTTAGTTTCTTTTTTAGCTTTCATACTTATAGCTCTAGTGCTTCCATTGCATGGCAATCCCTACTCACTCACATTGATATCTATTGATGGGCATCTCCATAGCCCGTTGATACGCCTAGTTGATGTGAGACTATCTTCTCCTTTTTGTCTTCTCCACAACTACCATTCTATTCTACCTATAGTGCTATGTCCATGGCTCACGTTCATATATTGCATGAAGATTGAAAAAGTTTGAGAACATCAAAAGTATGAAACAATTGCTTGGCTTGTCATCGGGGTTGTGCATGATTTAAATATTTTGTGTGGTGAAGATAAAGCATTGGCAGACTATATGATTTTGTAGGGATAGCTTTCTTTGGCCATGTTATTTTGAGAAGACATGATTACTTGGTTAGTATGCTTGAAGTATTATTATTTTTATGTCAATATTAAACTTTTGTCTTGAATCTTATGGATCTGAATATCTTGCCACAATAAAGAGAACTACATGGATAAATATGTTAGGTAGCATTCCACATCAAAAATTCTGTTTTTATCATTTACCTACTCGAGGACGACCAGGAATTAAGTTTGGGGATGCTAATACGTCTCCAACGTATCTATAATTTTTTATTGTTCCATGCTAGTATATTATCAACCTTGGATGTTTTATATGCATTTATATGCTATTTTATATGATTTTTGGGACTAACCTATTAACCTAGAGCCCAGTGCCAGTGCCAGTTTCTGTTTTTTTCCTTGTTTTAGAGTATCGCAGAAAAGGAAAATCAAACAGAGTCCAATTGACCTGAAACTTCATGGAACTTATTTTTGGAAGGAAAGCAACCCGGGAGACTTGGAGTCCACGTAAGGGAAGCAACGAGGAGGCCACGAGGCAGGGGACGCGCCCTCCACCCTCGTGGGCCCCTCATGGCTCCCCTGATGTACTTCTTCCGCCTATATATCTGCATATACCATAAAAACATCTGGGAGCACAATAGATCGGGAGTTCCGCCGCCAGAAGCCTCCGTAGCCACCGAAAGTCAATCTAGACCCGTTCCGGCACCCTGCTGGAGGGGGAATCCCTCTCCGGTGGGAATCTTCATCATCCCGGTGCTCTCCATGATGAGGAGGGAGTAGTTCTCCCTCGGGGCTGAGGGTATGTACCAGTAGCTATCTGTTTGATCTCTCTCTCTCTCTCTCTCTCTCGTTTTCTTGAGGTGGTACGATCTTGATGTATCGCGAGCTTTGCTATTATAGTTGGATCTGATGATGTTTTCTCCCCCCTATACTCTCTTGTAATGAATTGAGTGTTCCATTTGAAGTTATCTTATCGGATTGAGTCTTTAAAGATTTGAGAACACTTGATGTATGTCTTGCCGTGCGTATCTGTGGTGACAATGGGATACCACGTGATTCGCTTGATGTATGATTTGGTGATCAACTTGCGGGTTCTGCCCATGAACCTATGCATAGGGGTTGGCACACGTTTTCATCGTGATTCTCTGGTAGAAGCTTTGGGGCACTCTTTGAGGTCCTATGTGTTGGTTGAATAGATGAATATGAGATTGTGTGATGCATATCGTATAATCATACCCACGGATACTTGAGGTGACATTGGAGTATCTAGGTGACATTAGGGTTTTGGTTTATTCTTGTCTTAAGGTGTTATTCTAGTACGAACTCTAGGGATGTTTGTGACACTTATAGGAATAGCCCATCGGATTGATTGGAAAGAATAACTTTGAGGTGGTTTCGTACCCTACCATAATCTCTTCGTTCGTTCTCCGCTATTAGTGACTTTGGAGTGACTCTTTGTTGCATGTTGAAGGATAGTTAGATGATCCAATTATGTTGTTATTGTTGAAGGACTTACACTAGTGAAAGTATGAATCCTAGGCCTTGTTTCCTAGCATTGCAATACCGTTTACGCTCACTTTTATCATTAGTTACCTTGTTGTTTTTATATTTTCAGATTACAAAAACCATTATCTACTATCCATATACCACTTGTATCACCATCTCTTCGCCGAACTAGTGCACCTATACAATTTACCATTGTATTGGGTATGTTGGGGACACAAGAGACTCTTTGTTATTTGGTTGCAGGGTTGCTTGAGAGAGACTATCTTCATCCTACGCCTCCTACGGATTGATAAACCTTAGGTCATCCACTTGAGGGAAATTTGCTACAGTCCTACAAACCTCTACACTTGGAGGCCCAACAACATCTACAAGAAGAAGGTTGTGTAGTAGACATCACAGATCATTGCACATCCCGGTATACCACCGGAGGCATTCATATAGTCATATCTTTGTTCTAGTATCGAGTTGTAATATTGAGTTCTAAGTAAATAAAACTATGATGATCATCATTATTAGAACATTGTCCATGTGAGGTTATCAAAATAAAAGTGGCCAAAGAAGCCCCCCCCCCCAAAAAAAAAGAGAGAGGCCAAAGAAGCCTAAAAAGAGAGAGAGAAAAGAGAGAAGGGACAATGTTACTATCCTTTTACCACACTTGTCCTTTAGAGTAGCACCATGTTCTTCATATAGAGAGTCTCTTGAGTTAGCACTTTCATATACTAGTGGGATTTTTCATTATAGAACTTGGCTTGTATATTCCAACGATGGGCTTCCTCAAATGCCCTAGGTCTTCATGAGCAAGCAAGTTGGATGCACACCCACTTAGTTTCAGTTTGATCTTTCATGCACTTATAGCTCTAGTGCATCCGTTGCATGGAAATCCCTACTCCTCGCATTGACATCAATTGATGGGCATCTCCATAACCCGTTGATTAGCTGCGTCGATGTGAGACTTTCTCCACACAACCTCGATCATCATATTCTATTCCACCTATAGTGTTATATCCATGGCTCACGCTCATGTATTGCGTGAAAATTGAAAAGGTTTGAGAACATCAAAAGTATGAAACAATTTCTTGTCTTATCATCGGGGTTGTGCATGATTTGAACATTTTTGTGTGACGAAGATGGAGCATAGCCAAACTATATGATTTTGTAGGGATGAACTTTCTTTGGCCATGTTATTTTAAAAGACATGATTACTTTATTGGAATGCTTGAAGTATTATTGTCTTAATGTCAAATGATAGACTATTTCTTTGAATCACTCGTGTCTTAATATTCATGCCATGATTAGATTACATGATCAAGATTATGCTAGGTAGCATTCCACATCAAAAATTATCTTTTTTATCATTTACCTACTCGAGGACGAGCAGGAATTAAGCTTGCGGATGCTGATACGTCTCCGTCGTATCTATAATTTTTTATTGTTCCATGCCAATATTCTATAACTTTTACATACTTTTGGCAACTTTTTATACTATTTTTGGGACTAACATATTGATCCAGTGCAAGTTCCTGCTTGTTGCATCTTTTTTGTTTCATAGAAAATCCATATAAAATGGAGTCCAAACGGGATAAAAACTGACGGAGATTTTTTTGGAATATATGTGAATTTTGGGAGTTGGAATCAATGCGAGACGATGCCCGAGGGGCCACGAGGGTGAGGGGCGTGCCCTAGGGGGGTCAGGCGCGCCGTGGGCCCTCATGGCCACCCTGTAAAGCGGTCGGTGCCCTTCTTTCACCGCAAGAAAGCAAATATCCGGATAGAAATCGTGTTAAAATTTTAGCCCAATCGGAGTTACGGTTCTCTGGGATAATAAGAAACGGTGAAAGGGCAGAATCAGGAACACAGAAACACAGAGAGACAGAGAGACAGATCCAATCCTGGAGGGGCTCTCGCCCCTCCCATGACATGGAAGTCAAGGACCAGAGGGGAAACCCTTCTCACATCTAGGGAGAAATTCAAGGAAGAAGAAGAAGGGGGGACCCTCTCACCCTCTATCCCGATGGCGTCGGAACGCCGCTGAGGCCATCATCGTGCGACGACGATCTACACCAACACCTCCATCATCTTCACCAACATCTTTATCACCTTCCCCCGTCTATCTACAGCGGTCCACTCTCCCGCAACCCGCTTTACCCTCTACTTGAACATGGTGCTTTTTGCTTCATATTATTATCCAATGATGTGTTTCCATCCTATGATGTCTGAGTAGATTTTCGTTATCCTATCGGTAATTGGTGAATTGCTATGATTGGTTTAATTTGCTTGTGGTTATGTTGTTGTCCTTTGGTGCCCATCATATGAGCGCGCGCATGGATCACACCATAGGGTTAGTTGTATGTTAATATGACTATGTATTGGAGGGCAAGAGTGACAGAAGTTTCAACCTAGCATAGAAATTGATGCATACGGGATTGAAGGAGACCAATATATCTTAATACTATGGTTGGGTTTTACCTTAATGAACGTTAGTAGTTGCGGATGCTTGCTAATAGTTCCAATCATAAGTGCATAGAATTCCAAGTCAGGGATGACATGCTAGTAGTGGCCTCTCCCACATAAAACTTGCTATCGGTCTAGTAAAGTAGTCAATTGCTTATTGATAATTTTGCAACTCCTACCAGCACTTTTCCACACTCACTATACTAACTTTATTGCTTCTTCACTTAAAACAGCCCCTAGTTTTTATTTACGTGCTCTTTATATTCTTGCAAACCTATCCCGTTACACCTACCAAGTACTTCTAGTTTTATACTTGTTCTAGGTAAAGCGAACATCAAGCGTGTGTAGAGTTGTATCAGTGGTCGATAGAACTTGAGGGAATACTTGATCTACCTTTAGCTCCTCGTTGGGTTCGACACTCTTACTTATCGAAAGAGGCTACAATTGATCCCCTATACTTTTGGGTTATCATCATGGTATCATCATTTCACCCACATATCATGTGCTAAAAAGTTGAGAGGGTTATAGCAAAAACTGGATGCACTTCGTGTGCAAAATGGACAATTTCTTTCGAAGTATCAGGGTTTCGGACGAAAACTCATCTGTTACAAAGATATTTCATTTTTTAAACTTATTCCAACTCCAGACTTTTTGTGCGTTCAATATGCACCATTCAAAGCCATGTCATCAATTTCCAACCCTTTTTGACTTCAAAAGAAAACACATCTGTTACAAAGGAATTTTATTTTTTAAAGAACCAAAGTATTACCAAATTAAATATATTTGCCTAATAATAAAGCAAATTGGGTTTCTTTTGTCCGTCATGGCATTTTTCAGAAAATTCCCTCTATTTCAGAGAATTCAACCCGCAGTCTTGTTTTAAGTTAAAACGAATCATTATTTTCATATTTTACACAAAAGTCCCTGTCTTTTCTTGAAATCAACCCGCCGTCCGGATTTAAGTCACACCTGAACCGTTATTTTACATTTTTCAAAAAAAAACCCCTCATGTTTTAGGTAATTCATCCACGGATCATATTTTTGTCAAACAAATGTTTTTTAAAATCATCCATATCTTTTAAACATGTTATATGCGAAATTTGATTAGAAAAATATGTAGAATATGAATATGAGATTATTTTTACCTGTTAAGTATTTTTAAATATTATTTTGGAATATATTTGAGTCAAACCAAATGATTTTCTAAAGTATCTGTATCTTTTAAACTGTAACTTTTATTTTAACATATTATATATGAAATTTTATTAGAAAATTGTGTGGAATCTAAATATGATGTTAATTTTACCTATTAAATATTTTTAAAATATTTTTATGGAAGCAAACTTATAATTTATAGCGCAAGATTCATTTTTTTATACCGGCAGCGATCCGGATTGCAAATAAACACCCCACTATGACCATATACGGAAAAGCAAACATCGATAACTACACATGCATACCTCTAAAAACTTTCGCAGGGGAAAACAACAGATTTCTCATCGCGAGAGTGAGAGAAAGCGAGCAAGAGAGAGAGAGGGAGATGAAGGAGAGAGGGAGAGAGAGACGCCTTAGGATTAACCATATTCAACACACATTTTTTGTTGTTTTGTGTGAAGAACGAGGCCATCGCCGGCGAGGGTGAGAAGGAGGATAAGCGGTAAAACAAATATGATGCCTCACAAAAATAAAGGAGATGGACCTATTGTGGTCTTGAGTGATGGTTGTTGAGTTAAGAGCGTGTGTTATGTTTTCTCTCCCGTTGCAACGCACGGGCTCTTTTGCTAGTAATGATAAAACACACTAATATTAAACAGGGAAAAAAGAATTACTAAAAATATATTTTTAAAGTAAAGTTATTGACAAACTAGTGATTTAAACAAAATTAAAATAATTCAAATTTAAACTATCCAAATTTAAAATATAATAGCACTAATAGAAAGTTTATATTTTTATCCTAAAGCAAAAAGATTCACACAGAAACTCTAAATAAAGCAAAAAAACAACTCAGAAATAAAAGAAAGTAAATAAAGCAGAAAATAATTTTTTTTAAAAGCCCGCCTACTGGGCCGCCACGGCCTGCATACGATTAGAAACCCAACCTCTAGTTGGGCTAAGATGCAGGCCCGTATGGCCCAGTAGGCACCACAGGGCAGAAGAGTTGCAATAGGTCTACAAAGGCCTGCTTAGAGAGGAGCTCAACACGGTAGCCGTGGCGGGGCTTATAATCCTGTGCGAGCTCCTCTCAACTATAGAAGTGGGACTAAACATTGGACACGGGAAGCACATGCCTTTAGTGTGATAGAGCGTATCATATCACAGGGTTTGGATGCACCAGCGAAGTTTGCACCAACTCTCGACGTGAGAAAGGGCAATGCACGGTACCGAAGAGGCTAGCAATGATGGAAGGGTGAGAGTGCGTATAATCCATGGGCTCAACATTAGTCATAAAGAACTCACATACTTATTGCAAAAACCTACAAGTCATCAAAACTAAGCACTAGGGGCATGCTCCTAGGGGGATAGATTGGTAGGAAAAGACCATCGCTCATCCCCGACCGCCACTCATAAGGAATACAATCAAAGAAACACCTCGTGCTTCAAATTTGTTACACAACAGTTACCATACGTGCATGCTATGAGACTTGCAAACATCAACACAAGTATTTCTCAAATTCACAAATACTCAACTAGCATGACTCTAATATCACCATCTTCATATCTCAAAACAATCATCAAGTATCAAACTTCTCATAGTATTCAATGCACTCTATATGAAAGTTTTTATTATACCCATCTTGGATGCCTATCATATTAGGACTAATTTTATAGACAAAGCAAATTACCATGCTGTTCTAAAAGACTCTCAAAATAATATAAGTGAATCAAGAGAGATCAATAATTTCTATAAAATAAAACCACCACCGTGCTCTAAAAAGATATAAGTGAAGCACTAGAGCAAAATTATCTAGCTCAAAAGATATAAGTGAAGCACATAGAGTATTCTAATAAATTCCGATTCATGTGTGTCTCTCCCAAAAGGTGTGTACAGCAAGGATGATTGTGGTAAACTAAAAAGAAAAGGCTCAAATCATACAATATGCTCCAAGCAAAACACATATCATGTGGTGAATAAAAATATAGCCTCAAGTAAAGTTACCGATAGACAAAGACGAAAGAGGGGATGCCTTCTGGGGCATCCCCAAGCTTAGGCTTTTGGTTGTACTTGAATTTTACCGTGGGGTGCCTTGGGAATCCCCAAACTTAGGCTTTTGCCACTCATTATTCCAAAATCCATCAAATCTTTACCCAAAAACTTGAAAACATCACAACACAAAACTTGACAGAAAATCTCATGAGCTCCTTTAGTATAAGAAAACAAACCACCACTTTAAGGTACTGTAATGAACTCATTCTTTATTTATATTGGTGTTAAACATACTATATTCCAACTTCTCTATGATTCATACCCCTCGATACTAGCGATAGATTCATCAAAATAAGCAAACAACACATAAAAGACAAAATCTGTCAAAAATAGAACAGTCTGTAGCAATCTGGATAGTTCGAATACTTCTATAACTCCAAAAATTCTGAGAAATTAGGAAGTCCTAAATAATTTGTTTGTTGATCTACTGCAGTTTAAATTGGTATTTTACCGCTCTATGGTAAAAAATGATAATTACTTTCGTGAGCACATACTTTCTGTTTTTTCAGCAAGATCAAACAACAATCACCCAAGAAGTTCCTAAAGGCTTTACTTGGCACAAACACTAATTAAAACATAAAAAACACAATATTATCAGTAGCTAGATGAATTATTTATTACTAAATAGGAACAAAAAGCAAAGAACAAAAATAAAATTGGGTTGCCTCCCAACAAGCGCTATCGTTTAACGCCCCTAGCTAGGCATAAAACCGAGAATAGATCTAAGTTTCAAAGAATCAACATCAAGAGAAATTCTATCCACATTCCTAGCCAACTCATCAATTTTAAGCAATTTTTCTTCAAGCAAAGCATTGAAATTCTTTTGCGAATTCATAAATTCTTCAACACTAGTCTCAAAATCAGAGGACATCTTATTAAAATTTCCATAAGAATTGTCGTAGGAATTACCATAATTATTAGAGGAATTACTAGGAAATGGCCTAGGATTAAAGTTTCCTCTATAAGCGTTGTTACCAAAATTGTTCCTACCAACAAAATTCACATCCATAGATTCATTATTATTCTGAATCAAAGTGGACAAAGGCATATCATTAGGATCAGAAGAAACACTCTCATTAGCAAACAATTTCATAAGTTCATCCATCTTTCAACTCAAAACACTAATCTCTTCAATCGCATGAACTTTTTTAGTAGTGGATCTTTTGGTGTGCCATTGAGAATAATTAACCATAATATTATCTAGGAGTTTAGTAGCTTCTCCTAAAGTGATTTCCACAAAAGTGCCTCCCGTAGCCGAATCTAAAAGATTTCTAGAAGCAAAATTCAATCCGGCATAAATTTTTTCTATAATCATCCATAAATTCAAACCATGTGTAGGGCAATTATGTATCATTAATTTCATCCTCTCCCAATCTTGTGCAACATGCTCATGATCAAGTTGCTTAAAATTCATAATATCGTTCCTAATAGAGATGATCTTAGCGGGAGGAAAATACTTAGAGATAAAAGCATCTTTGCACTTGTTCCATGAATCAATACTATTTTTAGGCAAAGAAGAGAACCAAGTTTTAGCACGATCTCTAAGCGAAAACGGAAATAGCTTCAATTTAACAATACCATTATCCACATCTTTCTTATTTTGCATATCACACAAATCAACAAAGTTGTTTAGATGGGTAGCGGCATCTTCACTAGGAAGGCCAGAAAATTGATCTTTCATGACAAGATTCAACAAAGCAACATTAATTTCACAAGATTCAGCATCGGTGATACGTCTCCAATGTATCTATAATTTTTGATTGTTACATGCTATTATATTATTAACCTTGGATGTTTTATATTTTATATGATTTTTGGGACTAACCTATTAACCTAGAGCCTAGTGCCAGTTTCTGTTTTTTTCCTTGTTTTGAGTATCATAGATAAGGAAAACCAAACGGAGTCCAATTGACCTGAAAATTCACGGAGATTATTTTTGGACCAGAAGAAGCCCACAGAGTAACGGAGATGGGCCAGAAGAGTCCCGAGGCACCCACGAGGGTGGGGGGGCGCGCCCTACCCCCCTAGGCGCGCCCCCTACCTCGTGGCCGCCTCGGGGACCCCCTGACTTATTCCCGACTCCAACACCTCTTATATATACCCAAACTTCCAGAAAGAAACCTAGATTGGGAGTTCCATCACCGCAAGCCTCTGTAGCCACCGAAAACCAATCTAGACCCATTCTGGCACCCTGCCGAAGGTGGGAATCCCTCTCCGGTGGCCATCTTCATCATCCCAGCACTCTCCATGATGAGGAGGGAGTAGTTCACCCTCGGGGTCGAGGGTACATGCCAGTATCTATGTGTTTGATCTCTCTCTCTCTCTCTCGTGTTCTTGATTCGGCATGATCTTGATGTATCGCGAGCTTTGCTATTATAGTTGGATCTTATGATGTTTCTCCCCCTCTATCTCCTTGTGACAAATTGAGTTTTCCCTTTGAAGTTGTCTTATCAGATTGAGTCTTTAAGGATTTGAGAACACTTGATGTATGTCTTGCATGTGTTTATCTGTGGTGACAATGGGATATCACGTGATCCACTTGATGTATATTTTGGTGATCAAGTTGCGAGTTCCGTGACCTCGTGAACTTATGCATAGGGGTTGGCACACGTTTTTTGTCTTGACTCTCCGGTAGAAACTTTGGGGCACTCTTTGAAGTTCTTTGTGTTGGTTGAATAGATGAATCTAAGATTGTGTGATGCATATCGTATAATCATACCTAGGGATACTTGAGGTGACATTGGAGTATCTATATGACATTAGGTTTTTGGTTGATTTGTGTCTTAAGGTGTTATTCTAGTACAAACTCTAGGATAGATTGAACGGAAAGAATAGCTTCGTGTTATTTTAATACGGACTCTTGAATAGATCGATCAGAAAGGATAACTTTGAGGTGGTTTCATACCCTACAATAATCTCTTCATTTGTTCTCCGCTATTAGTGACTTTGGAGTGACTCTTTGTTGCATGTTGAGGGATAGTTATATGAGCCAACTATGTTATTATTGTTGAGAGAACTTGCACTAGTGAAAGTATGAATCCTAGGCCTTGTTTCCTAACATTGCAATACCGTTTTCACTCACTTTTATCATTAGTTACCCCACTGTTTTATATTTTCAGATTACAAAAACCTATATCTATCATCCATATTGTACTTGTATGTCGGATTTCGGGTTCCGGCAGACCGTTGAGGTTCGAACACTGGGGTGCATGCGGAGATCTCTCCCCTACCGATCTGCGTCTGATCCTCTCGTGCGAACTAAGATGAAAATGATGAACAACACAAGAGACACGGGGTTTATACTGGTTCGGGCCACCGTTACACAAGAGACACGGGGTTTATACTGGTTCGGGCCACCATTGTGGTGTAATACCCTACTCTAGTGTGTGGTGTGGTGGATTGCCTCTGGGGCTGATGATGGATAGTACAACGGAAGAACAGCCTCGCGAGGGGTGTTCTTGAGCTGGTGCGGTGTGTTCTACTTAGTCTCTACTGGGTTCTCCCTCTCCCCCTCCCCTTTGTGGAGGCTAGCTCTATTTATAGAGGCCTTGGGCCTCTCCGCAAATAATGAGCGGGAAGGGCGCCAACACTTGGCCATTTTGAAGGGGAACATATGGTACAAGTTATCCTGACCAAAGGTGGTCTTCGGCTGCCAAAAGCACTGGTGATGACGCCGTCTTGGGCTCATGGTGACCTCCGTCCGGCCGTCCGGCTGGTCTTGGTCTCGTTGCACCAGAATGGCAACCTTTGCCTGATACCTTGGCCTGATCTCGGTCGTCATGGCTTGCGTCATGGGATCCTCGCGAGGTACTCCTTCATTGATCTCTCCGCCTCCTCGCGAGCCTGCCTGATGAGGCTGCCTCTGAGGAAGCTTCCTGTCGTCCGCCCCGCGAGGTTTTGCCCCTCGTGAGGGTCTTGAGCTTGGGCTGATGAAGATGGGCCGCGCTGGGCCCCTGCCTGAGCCACGCCGCAGGCCGCAGGCAGGCAAGTCTGGGGACCCCCGTCCCCAGAACGCCGACAGTAGCCCCCGGGCCCAAGGCGCGCGCGGGCTTGGCTTAGCAGAGAAGTGAAGGGGCAAGCGCGAAGTGCCGCGGGCCCTAACAGCCTGCGGCCTTGGGGGCCACGTGGCGGTTGATTGGACGTGGGCGTCTGCACTTCCCATGACACCTTGCTGCGTGCCTGGCTAAGCAGACCTGTAGTTGCACATAGTTGTTCCTCCTTCGGCTGCCCGCTCGCCTCCTACCTTTCCTTCTTTTCCGAGCTCCAACCTCCGCTGCCAATCCGGCTCGAGCTCTTCCCCTTCCCCAATGCCATGGCACCGATGAAGAAGGGAAGGGGGAAGAAGCCCACGCCTTCATCCTGTGCACCCCCAGCGGCGGCCGCCGCCATTGATCAGTCAATCATACTCAACCCGGAAGCCTTGGACAATGTCCACTCCACCCTCACTTCCATCTTGAACGAGTGCGCCTGGACCATAGTTTGGCCCGCATCCCGCGCCTTTCTTGCTAGGACCATCACGGAGGTCCGATTCTTCACCGATGCCTTATGGGCGGGTCCGATTCTCCCCTTTTCTGCTTTCATCAACGCTGTGCTCTCCCATTATCAGATCCACATGATGCACCTCGGGCCGGAGTCCATTACCCTTTTGGCTGTCTTTGCTTTCGTGTGCGAGGCGATGATAGGCATCCCTCCTTCTGTTGGCCTACTGCGCCACTTCTTTTCTCTGCGCCTGAGCGATCCCACTCAGTGCTCGGGGTGTGTAAGTTTCTTCGCCATGCCTGAGACGGCTGCTTCAGGGATTGACTTCGGCCTTCCACCCTCTCAGGCCAGGTTCAGAGAGCGGTGGCTGTACGTGGACGTCGGGGTGCCCAGCCCTTTGCTCTCGCACCCGACCTTGCCTGCTGTTCCCAACCCAGGGTGGGGTCATGAACCACTCGCGAGCCCCCGGCTCGCTTTCGTCTGGCGCCGCTTAGAAAGTTTGAGGACGCACAATGTGACAGCGCCCAAGGTGGTGAGGGAGTTCCTTCTGTGTTGCGTTGCTCCTCTCTAGTGCCACTCTCGCCGGATGTGGGACTTTGCGGGTCGTGGAGACCGCATGCGGCTGTAGAAGGAGGATTTAGCGCCCGAAGTGCTGCGGACGGTGCTTCGGGTCTTGACTAGTGATCCTTCCCCAGGAAGCCTACGGAGCGGTGGCGTCCTTCTGTACCTTTGTTCCGGCAGGGCTGATTTCGTGAAGCAGATGCCCAGCTTCGACGAGTGGGGGCTGCGCCCGGCTGGCCTCACGGGGCCACGCGAGAACCCAGTTGTCATGGTTGTTCCCCCCGCTGCCCACATCGGTCCCTCCTCAAGCGATAGGGCAGGGAGAGAGCCGATGTGAGCTGAGGTGGCTGATGTCGAGGTGGTGGCGCCGCGTGAAGCCTCGGAGGCGACGTCTCCCGAGGCCCGCCCTGGGGCGGCGGTTGATGCAGGGTTTTGGCCTTCAGCTCCTGACGCTGGGGCTCCACAGCCCCCAGCCGTTCTTCGCGAGGCGACGTCTGATGGTGCCCCCAAAGCTGACTCCTCCAGCACCGACAATCCTGAGGCTTCTTCAGCGCCCCAGGCCGACCCCCGCCCCAGGCGCTTGGGTCGGTTTCATGTAGACTTCGAGGCCCTTCGCAAGAGGAAGGAGGCCTCAGGCGGCAGCGACCGCCCTTGCCGCTTGTTGAAGCACATGAAGTACTTTGCCATGGACGAGTAAGCCCTCTTCTTTCCCTGCTCATTTGCTCTGTTATCCTTCTGGCTGATTGTGGCCCTTCAGGTCCCGCCTTGCTGAGTCCGCCGAGTCGACCCAAGAGCCATCCCCCAAGCTTCGCCTTCGTTGCCGGCTCTGGGCTCGCCGAGCTCGAGTGGCACCCCTGCAGCCGGACCAGTTGGTGGAGTGGTCCGTTCCATAGGGCACCTCGAGCCTGCGCGCCCATTGTTCTTTCTTCATGGGTCTTCCTGGGGCACATCTGGCTTGCCCCGCGTTCCTCCTCTGATCATTGATGGTGAATGGCTGAAGCCCGTCTTTGGCTCCTCCGTGGGCGGGCCGACGCCTGGCCGGATTCCCAAAGAGGTTAGTTCGGCGATGGCTAGGGCACCAGCCCCCAGCCCCGCGCCGATAGGAGGCCAGCCGCCCTGGGGCCCTCCGCATGCTCCGGTGGATGAGGGTGATGTAGAAGACGTGCTCAGGCACGCTCGGGAGCGACGCGCCCTTCGCGAAGAGTTCCTCCAGGGGGCGGCGGATGCAGTGAGCTGGATCGGGGCAGAGCTTGCTAACGAGGATGCGCGCCTCGAGGCCGAAGGTTTGCGCCTTGCTGAGGAGAGGTGCAAACTAAAGGTTGCCGTAGCCCTCGTGCATCATCAACATGATCTTGACAACGCGAAGGCTAAGGTGTCGCTGGCAGCTTCATGGGAGGCCTGCTCCCTGGCCGTTGAGGAGGCTCGGGAGGCAGACCGGCGGTGCAAGGATGCGGAGGAGCACGCACGGGAGCTCCAAGCCTGGAGCGACTCCCTGGAGCAGCAAGTGGAATTGCGCCAGGCGGCCCTTGAGTCGATGGGGGTGGCCTCCGTTGACCGGGTGGAGCTTCTGAAGCGCGAGGAGGTGCTGACGCTGGAGGCCACCGAGCGCAACCTTTACCTTGAGCGGTTGGAGACGAGGGAGCGCCTGGTGGCCCAGGCGGAGGATGACGTTGCGGCGCACGAAGCCCGAGCCCAGGAAGAAGTCGATCTCCGCATGGAGGAAGCTCGCTCGGCCCTCGAGCGCGAACACGGGACGAGGTTGGGGCTGATCAACGTCGAGGCTGAGGGCAGGACCGCAGCCCTCAGGGCCAAACTGACTGAAGCAACACGGCGTGCGGACTCCTCCGCAGCCGCCCTCAGCACGGTGCAGGCGGAGCTGTCCTCTTCTCGGACCGAGCACCTTCTTCTTCAACAGAGGGTCGATGACGCCGAGTCCGTCGCACAGCGAAGTGAGGACGAGCTCCGCCGGCGGCGGGTTCTGGAGCATGTGCATGCCCCCATGCTTCAAACGCTCTGAGAGAGGGCCAACACAGCTTTGGGCTATGTTTGCGAGGCTGCCGCTAGGGAGCCGCACGAGGTCAACTACGCCGACAACCTCCAATTTTTCACTGATGTGGTGACGCTTCTGGAGAACCGGTCCGAGAGGTCCCACTGGCTTGTCAAAGAGAGGAGCCGAGTCTTGCTCGGGCGTGCCTTCTCCCGCGTCTTCAGCTATCTGCAGGACAGGGACCCCCACTTCGACTTTGACGCTGCCATCGCACCCGTGCCCATTACCGTCCGGGGCGACCTAGCGCGATGGGTGGAGGACAACGTGGACGCCCTCGTCAGGGCCTTTGCGTCTGATGACGACGGCGTGGTCGTGGGAGCCAATGAAGGCGACGTTGTGGATGATCCTGGCGATGATGGGGATGCTGGCGGCGGTGGTGGCAATGTCGATGATGCCAGTGACGCTTCCGAGGGCGCCCGAGAAGACGTGGTGAGTGATATGTCCGACTGGCCGCATGTCTCCGCAGTTTATCCTGCATTAAGAAGACTTGGGCTTGGCCCTGAAGAATATAAGAGAATTTTGGGAGGGGAGGCCCCTCATGTAAAGATTTGTAATCCGTACTCTAGTGAGCACAACGTTATGCGTGAGTTTAGTTGCTAGCCCGGTGATGGTTCGGTTGATTCGTTTACCTTCCGGCCCTGGCGTGCCCTGAGCGGGCCTGCGGGGGGATGCTACGCCTCCGGCATCCCTCGATTAACCTGCTGATCCCGTGATGAGGACCTTCGGAGAGGGTGCGGAGGCAGTGGTCCTGGCTGTAGGCGTGCCTGGCCCGGCCCGGCTCACGAGGGGCTCGTGAGGGGGGCAGCTGACGCTAGCTTGGGGCGTAAATCCATAACCAGAACGCAAGAGATTGATCGAACAAGACTAAACACCCCCTCCCCGAATGCACGCAAGCTTCGAACTCAAATCCAACTTAAATCCAAACCGAAGAAACTTGCCGACAAGGAAGAAGCAAAAAGGCAAAAAGGCAGAAGAAAAGCAAAACAGCCACGTTCGGCACCTAGTCTAGTCTTCGACGTCTTCTCACCAACACGGAGCAAAGTGCTGCCACTGGGCATGGGCGGGAGCCCTAGGGCCTGAGGCCGGCGCTCTTGAGACTCCGAGGCGTGTACAACCCCACTCATTATTACATGAGAGTGTCACGAGGCGGCGAGCTTCACAGGCACTAGGCCTTCTTCACAGGTACTGGCCTTGCTTCATATCGCCAGGCGAGGGCCCCGCCTTGCACCTCACTCTGCCGCCATTGACGGCGACCGAAAACCAAGGACGACGCCGATGGGGTAGAGCGGTCGCCAGCGGTTCCCCCGACGACCACGGGTCCTCTGCCGGGGGCAGGCCATGGGGCACCTCCCCGGCAGAGGGCCTACCTCCTGAGAACATCTTGACCCGACCGCCGCGAGGGTGAGCCCGGATCTCGGCCCCTTTCCTGTAGTCCCCTGCCCCCTCCTCCTGAGGGATAAGAGGCTGCGGCGTTGGGGCAGCCATCCGCTGCGGTGACCTGTACCTCCTGCGACCCATGGTTAGCGTAAGCTTGCTCCTGAGGGATGAGTGGTACCCGATAGTTGCTACTGTCGGCGCGATTGTCGATGCTCTCTTGGGGTTCCTGAAAGAGCTCGGCTTCCGGCGCCTCCTCGTCCTAGCCGGGCCCAAGGAACGAGCCATGACCTCATTCCAGCTCGTGCCCATGATCCACCATGTGGGGTACATAGGCCTCCGGGGCGACCACCTCGTGGACCTCGCTGTAGCGCCCTACATGCCACGCAGTCTGGCTTGGGGTGTCGCCTTGTATGTGATGAAGGGTCGGTCCGCCGAGGCCATAGGCCGCGGCGCGCATCCCTTCACTGGCCTGGGGAAGGGCCGGCGCGATCTGCCGCCCGGTGCTGGCGGAGGTGTTGGCGCTGGACCGGCTTGGGGGCCCGCCCGAAATCGCGTGGGCACGCATAACGCCGTCGTGCGACCTGTCCTGGATCTAGGGCGGCAGCTGGATGTAGAAAGGGGGCGCTCCTGACGTGGCGGCGTCCAGGAGCTCGGCCACTCGCTCCAACAACACGTTGCGACCGCCTTCCAGCAAGCGGCACCGTAGTAGCTCTCGGGCCACCGTGAGCGCGGCCCTAGAGTTCGCCTGCTCCCGTCGGGTGTATGGCACCATTGCAGCGGCGTGGTTCGAGGCCCTTGCTGCGGCCCACACCTGCCGAGGCGTGAGGGCAGGCGGCGTCTGTGTCACGACCGGTTTTCCAATAAAAATATTTATTGAAAAGCCAATCTTTTAAGTCCAGTATGAGAGAAATCCTCCACACTGGCAGACAAATTCTTGATACAATAAGCCAGTAGCATAAAATATATTACAGGGTTGAACTGCGGCTGCTCAACCAAATTATTACAAGCACGCCAATAATCATACATAATGGCGGACAGAACACAGTGGTGTGGAGACATACTACTGACTCAAGGATAGGCTGGTGGTGGAAAAGCACAGCGGGGAAGGAAATACAAGACTCTAAGAATATCATTTCATCGAACGTCGGGGTGAGGCTCGATAAATTTATTTGGTAGCGGAAGCGGATATAAAACAGTGGCCAAATCCTGGGTCGCACGAGACTGACTGGGACTCCTCTAAGTGTCGGACTCGCTATCGAATTCTTCATCCATGAGATCGCCTTCGTCAGCATCTGGCCAAATCAACAAGCCAGTGAGTACTTTGAAAGTACTCGCAAGACAGTTCGGACGTAAGATATAACAAATGCATGCATGGATGCAACATGATTAATTCCTTAATGCACAATAAATAAAATTGGCATAACGGGTAAGTAAAAAGGGAAAATGGCGGTAGTCCGCCTGAAATTCCACAGAACATAAATAAGGACTGATCGGGTGTCTGAAACGACGCCTCGAAAGGTGAACAAATAAAAAAATAAGGAAATGATGCCACAGTCGGGCATCTTAGCGACACCACATAAAGGGCTTTTAAAAGAAATGCCACGGCCGGACGTCTGAGCGACATCGCAGAAAGGGCTTTAAAAGAAATGCCACAGTCGGACGTCTGAGCGACATCGCAGAAAGGGCTTTAAAAGAAATGCCACAGTCGGACGTCTGAGCGACATTGCAGAAAGGGCTTTAAAAGAAATGCCACAGTCGGACGTCTGAGCGACATCACATAAAGGGCTTTAAAAGAAATGCCACAGTCGGACGTCTGAGCGACATCGCAGAAAGGGCTTTAAAAGAAATGCCACAGTCGGACGTCTGAGCGACATCGCAGAAAGGGCTTTAAAAGAAATGCCACAGTCGGACGTCTGAGCGACATCACAGAAAGGGCTTTATAAGAAATTCCACAGTCGGACGTCTGAGCGACATCACAGAAAGGGCTTTATTCACAAGTAAATAATACTCATAATAAACATTCAATTCATGAAAACAAACGGGTTAGTCCATCCACAGGAGTGATCATTTAACCGGACTTAGCACTCATGCGATTCACCGGAGTCTCTGTCATCAAAGCTGACAATTGATTAGGATAAGAAGGAACGAAACTTGACATGGAAGAGATGATTTGGAGGAATATATGACTCTGCAGAGTTTGTACAAAATTTTTTCCACAGTCAACAGATTTCCGTAGTCACGAAGGACTAGTTCCGTTTATGGTATTTCAGAAGAAAACACAGCTAACCGGTACACACCCATCCTACCTCTCGATGCTAGGAATCACCCTAGTCATCGTCCAAGAAAAACTTTTGAGACGGGGAGATCACAATCTCGAATAGCATGGGATCAAATTTATATACGCGCGCTCTAAGGGGTGCCCCCCTCTCGGTCCCAACCGGAAACACCCATGCCCCCTGACCGGATGACTGGCTTTAATCCAGGGCCATGGAACCATCATCACGGCCTCTCCTCTTTGGTGTGTACCATGAAAGTGGTTTGCAACATACTAAACCATATTCCTTGCGGAAAACATGTGGTAGTACAAGGAGGAAATGATAGGTACTGGACCGATATGGTTTGACACTGAAGTCACATAGTCTGGCGTAAGACTGGCATGCTACAACACTGCCATCGTACCCATCTCATGCCAACACATGGCCATTCATATTCACATACATCCACGTATGGATCATCGAACTCACTTACCTCATTATCACATAAAATAACGTTCATCGGTATACTCACCGGCATGCCATGAAACTAACTAAATGCAAAACATGCCAAGACACTCATCATATCAAAAGTTCAAACATTGCTTGCCTGGTTCAGAGTAGTCGGAGCCTAGCTCGGTGAAGTTCGCGGCTCCGTCACCTCCTTCGGTATCTACGTTTAAAGAAAATATATGCGCTAACGTAAATACCAAGGAGAGCACAGAAGGTAAACCAAATATTTTTCAAATAAATCTGATAAAAAACTAGACAAAATTTTAAAGAGAACAGAAAAAGAATCAATCAAAAATACTTTTCTGATTAAAAGTTATAAGGGTTTTTGTCCAGGGACTTATCTGTAATGAAACAGAAGATTTCCAGGGGCTAGTTTATAAAAACAGAAAACGCTTCGGTAGCGACTACGCCAGCCCGAAGAGAAAACGTATTCTGCCCGAAGGCGTTTCCAGAAAACGATTCGAAGAGAGAGCAGAGAGGCTGACGGTGGGGTCCCACCTGTCAGGTTCAAATGTTCAAACGGGGCGGCAGAGTTCGCCGGCGCCCGAGAGCCGCGGTGGTCGCCGGCGGCGATCCACGGCGAGGCAGAGAGATCGGGGAGTACCTCCGTGCTCAGGGTACCCTTCCGCGTCAGTTGATGGTGGTGGAGTCGGTCGGCGAGCACCACGTCGACGGCGAGCTTTGCTCCGGCGGACGGCGGCTCGGGTGGTCGAGGGGCTCGTCGGAGAGGGCTGCAAAGGTTAAATTGAAGAGGGGGTTATGCTCCTGGCAGCTAGAGAAGGTAACGAACGGGGTTTGAGCGCCGGAGATGGCCTCACCAGAACGAATCGGGCTGGAGGCCGAGGCGGGGCGAGGCGGCCGGAGCTGGGGGAGGAGACCTCCTCGAGGTCCCCCTAGTGGCCTGGCGGGGTGTTGGTGAGTAGTGGGGGTGCTGCGTGCACGAGAGTGAGCTCGGGACCCCTTTATATAGGCGGTCCGAGGCGGTTGCCGTGAACGAGGATCACCGGCGAGCGATTACGGTGGCGCAGTGCTCGGTCGGGGTGGTTAGGGGGTCGAGCGTCATCACGGAGGTTCAATGGGTCCGTTTTGGTGTTAAACTGGCCGGGGTTTGGGTGTTAAGGGCGAGCTCGACGGAACGGTGAGGGTGCGGGCCCGTCGGCGGCGGAGAGCGCGTTCCGTGCTTGCCGGCCACGGTGGCTGTGCTACGGGCGTGCGCTGGCGTGCATGAGGCCACGCGGAGAGCCAGGGAGCGATGGGCGGCGCGGAACGGCGTTCTGCCGTGGTGTGCCTCCTGTCGGCCGCCACGGGAGGTCCCGACGCCGCAGAAGACGCCGGCGAGGGCGAGCCAGCGCGCTACCGACGCCAGGAAGGCTCCACGCACGCGTGTGCAGCTTCGGACAAGAGGAAGAGGCGGCGAGGAACGTGCCAAGGGCACTGTGGCCGCGTGACTGAAACTGACGAACTGAAGATGACACTGAAACTGAATTTACTGAACTTTGAACAGTAACAGTGCCCACAAGGTGTTCGACCGAATGAAAAGGCCTCTGGTGATTTTTCCTTGAGCTGATTTTTGGTGGAGTGGCTTCTCCTTGCTCAAGTAGGCTGCATGATTTTTGGTGGAATTTTTGGAGCAGTGTGGATATGAATTTCACCAAATTTGGCAAATCTGGTCCAAACTTGCAGAGACTGTATTTTGAAAAATTTGAAAAGAGGAGGAGTGGATCAAGATGGTTCTGGGTTGTGGGTTCAAAGGACAATCCAGGAGAATTGGTTTGAGGTCAAAACTCAAATGCAATAGGGCACTTGCTTTGAAAATCCCTCAGGCTCCAAATAATTTTCAGAATTGAATTGAGGGGAAAAATAATTAGAATAAAATCCAAAACCAGTTTGGATTAGTTGGGACAGAGAATTTAGGTTGATCACAAGGTGGAGGGGAGGTTTTGGAGGGGTTTTACCACATGGGCAAAAATGCCAAGTCATGGTGGTTCCAAGATATGAAAATCCCAAATTTCATGGAGTTTCTTTTTAAAAGAAAAAGATTAAACTCCCAAAATAATTTTGGGAGAGAACCAACAGAGAAGAAGTTTCAAAAGGTCAAACACCAAAGTTTGAAGCAAGAATAAAAACCTTGCCAAAGGAAAGAAAGTTTTTTTTAAGAGGAAGGTTTTCTGAAAAATTTTAAATGGCCTCTTTTCAAAAACCACAAAGTTTTTGCTGAAAACCAAAGTAAAATTTTGGAGTGTCACAACACCTACCCCCTTAGGAAAAATCTCGTCCCCGAGATTTCAGCTGATCCTTAAATAAGTGTGGATGCTCTGTCCGAAGAAAATCCTCGCTTTCCCAAGTTGCTTCACTGTCGGTGTGATTGCTCCACTGGACTTTGAAAAACTTGATGGTTTTCTGTCGGGTCCTCCTTTCAGACTCCTCTAATATTCTTATGGGACGTTCTCGATAAGTGAGGTCTGGCTGTATGTCAATGTTCTCATGAGATACTTGTTTCTCTGGGTTGCTTACGCACTTCCTTAATTGAGAGACGTGGAACACGTCGTGAATGTCGGACAAGTCTTCGGGTAAGTCTAGCTGGTAGGCTACAGTGCCTCTTCGTGCCACTATGCAAAATGGTCCAATGAATCTTGGTGCTAATTTTCCTTTAATCTTAAACCGTTGCAATCCTCTCATCGGGGATACTCTCAAGTATACGAATTCACCGGGTTCGAAGCTGACCCTACGATGTTTCTGATCATAATAACTTTTCTGTCGACTTTGAGCGGTCTTAAGTCGGTCCCTGATTAGCTTGACTTTTTCCTCGGCTTCTCTGAGCATATCTGGTCCGAAGATGCGGCTGTCTCCGGTCTCTGACCAATTTAACGGGGTACGACATCTCCTTCCGTATAGGGCTTCGAAAGGAGCCATTTGCAGGCTGGCCTGGTAACTGTTGTTGTATGCGAACTCGGCATATGGCAGGCTGTCCTCCCAACTGGTTCCATAGGTGAGGACACATGCTCTCAGCATGTCTTCTAAAACCTGGTTTACGCGTTCTGTTTGTCCATCAGTCTGTGGATGGTATGCGGTACTGAAGGCTAGTTGGGTTCCCAGAGCCTGTTGTAATTGCTCCCAAAATCTTGAGACGAACTGAGTGCCTCTGTCGGAAATTATAGTCTTCGGGACACCGTGCAGACAGACTATGCGGGAAAGATAAATCCTGGCAAGCCTCTGAGTGGTGTAGGTTGTCTTCACTGGAATAAAGTGTGCTACTTTGGTCAACCTGTCAGTGATGACCCATATGGCATCATTCCCGTGTCGTGACCGAGGTAATCCGACAATAAAATCCATCCCTATTTCATCCCATTTCCACTCAGGTATTTTGTTAGGTTGCAGTAGTCCGGCTGGTCTCTGATGTTCAGCTTTTATGCGTTGACATGAGTCGCAACATGCAATGAAAGCGGCTATGTCCCTCTTCATACCGTGCCACCAAAATCTTTCCTGAATATCCTTATACATTTTGGTTCCTCCAGGGTGGATCGAATATGGAGTGGTGTGTGCTTCAGTTAAAACTTGCTGTTTAAGGTCTTCTATGTTTGGCACGCATAGCCTTTCTCCGTACCATAATATTCCTTCATTGTCTATGACGAATTCCGAGGCCTTGCCCATACTCAACTTCCTTTTAATTCCTTCAATGCTGGGGTGACCGGACTGAGCCTCTTTAATTTTCTCCACAAGGTGTGGTTGTATTTCCAAGTTTGATATGGTGCCTTCTGCTACCATTATCAAGTTGAGCTTGACAAATTCTTGATGGAATTCGGGCCTCAAGCTGTGCAGATAGTTCCCGTCGGAGCTGGGGTTCCGACTCAGGGCATCGGCCACTACGTTTGCTTTCCCTGGATGGTAATGGATACCAACATCGTAATCCTTTACCAATTCTAACCAGCGGCGTTGCCGTAAATTTAGTTCTGGCTGCGTAAAAATGTATTTGAGGCTTTTGTGATCCGTATATATCTCACATCGATTCCCAAGTAGAAAATGCCTCCATTCCTTGAGTGCATGAATAACTGCTGCCATTTCTAAATCATGAGTGGGATAATTTTCCTCGTGTTTGCGAAGTTGCCTTGAAGCGTAGGCGACAACCTTGCCTTCTTGCATCAACACGCATCCGAGACCCTTTCTGGATGCGTCACAAAATACTTCAAAATTCTTGTGTATATCGGGTACAATTAATACTGGTGCTGTTGTTAATTTCCGCTTTAGCTCTTGGAAACTTTTCTCGCAGGCTTCTGTCCATTCAAACTTCTTATCTTTCTTGAGTAACTGTGTCATAGGCTTGGATATGGTGGAAAATCCTTCAATAAATCTGCGGTAATACCCTGCCATTCCCAAGAAACTTCGTATGTCTGTTACGCTGGCTGGTGACTTCCAGTCAAGTACGGCCTTGACTTTCTCTGGGTCCACTGCTATACCGTCTTGAGTCAGCACGTGGCCTAGAAAACCTACTTGTCTTAGCCAAAATTCGCACTTGCTGAACTTGGCATACAATTGGTGTTTCCTTAGCTCTCCTAGTACAATCCTGAGATGTTCTGCGTGCTCTTCTGGTGTTTTGGAGTATACCAGAATATCGTCGATGAATACTACGACGAATTTGTCCATAAACTTCATAAATACTTTGTTCATGAGGTGAACAAAATATGCCGGGGCGTTAGTTAATCCAAATGGCATCACTGTGAACTCGTACAGTCCATATCTGGAGGTGAAGGCTGTTTTGGGGATATCTTCCGTTCGTACCTTCAATTGATGGTATCCTGACCTTAAGTCAATTTTTGAGAATACCTTGGCCTGAGCAAGTTGATCAAACAAATCGTTTATCCTTGGCATCGGGTATTTGTTTTTGACTGTGACCATGTTAAGTGCTCGATAGTCGATACACAATCTCAGCGTTCCATCCTTCTTCTTGGCAAATAAAATTGGTGATCCCCAAGGTGAGGAGCTGGCCCGAATGTATCCTTTATCCAGTAATTCCTTTATTTGCTTCTTCAATTCGATCAACTCGGATGGTGCCATTCTGTATGGTTTCTTGTATATGGGGGTGGTTCCTGGTGCTAGCTCAATGCGGAATTCTATTTCTCGATCTGGTGGCATGCCTGGCAGCTCTTCAGGGAATACATCTGGAAATTCACACACTACTGGAACCTTGTTTAGCTCAGAAACGTCCACCTTATTTAATCTCGGTTGCCGGGGTCTTTTTCCTTCCTTGGCTGATACTCTTATTGTCTTCCCTTGGTGGTGTGTGAGAATCACGGTCCTGTTGAAACAGTCTATAAAACCTTTATTGGTGGTTAGCCAATCCATCCCTAGGATGACATCCAGTCCTTTATTTTCCAATACAATAAGATTTGCGTAAAACTCCAATCCTTCAAACTCAATGACCACATTCTGACAGTAATTCTGAGAAACTTGCTGAATCCCGGGGGACTTGATTATTATGGATTTCTCCAAAGGAAGCATCGAAAAATTATTTTGCAAAGCAAAACTTTTCGAGATGAAAGAGTGAGAAGCTCCAGAATCAAACAAAACCATTGCAGGTATTGTGTTGACAGGAAACGTACCGAGTACGATATCCGAAGCATTTTGTGCCTCCTCTTTGGTTACGTGGTTCAGATGACCCTTCCTGTGGTTATTGTTGGGATTGAAATTGTTTCGTTTGGGCGCTGAATTATTGCCGCCGTTGTTCGGCTTTGGGGTTGAATTCCTTGGCTTGGGGCACTGTTTGGCATAATGCCCTTCTTCTCCACAAGCGTAACAAGTAACGCCGGGGCGATAGGTGAATTCCTTGTCCCTTGCATGAAAATTCTTGATTGGGCGTGAGACATTGGATGAGAATTTGGGTGTCCCACCCTTTTTAAAATCTATCTTGCTTCGGTGATTGCGAGTGTGATTAGTCTGGTCCCTTTTTCGCTTGCGGATATCTTCCAGACTGCGTCTCTCATTTTCCAGAGTAATGGCCTTGTCCACCAGCGTTTTAAAATCAGGAAAAGTGTGCACGACCAGTTGGCATTTAAGTGCGGGCGCCAGACCGTCAAGGAATTTCTCCATCTTCTTGATTTCAGTCATACGCTCCTCATTGGCGTAGCGGGATAATAGGGTAAATTGACTGTTGTAATCTGACACTGTCATGTTCCTTTGTTTGAGGTCATCAAATTCTCTCTTCTTGATTTTCATAATACTCTTAGGAATATGTGCACCACGGAAACCTTCCTTGAAATCATCCCAGGTTATGTCATTTTCGTTGGGATGCATGTGCAGAAAATTCTCCCACCACGATGCGGCTGCTCCTGTGAGATAGTGTGGAGCATATAATACCTTCTCGGGATCTGAACACTTTGCAATAATTAATTTCCTCTCCATATCTCGAAGCCAGTCCTCGGCTTCAAGAGGCTTGTCAGTGTGAGAAAATGTTTGAGGACGTGTCTTCTGTAGCTCAGATAACTTGGAATGTTGCTGATACTGTCCATGGTGATTTCCCATGTTGATGACTTGGTTCATTATTTCACGATGTTGTTGCTAACTCTATTCATAAAGGCGGGACATTTGTGAAAGTGCCGACTCGTTGCCCGGTTGGCTTGACTGTCCCTGAGTGAACTCGTTGCTGGGTTGTGCATCATAATTTTCCTCTGATGGAATTGGCATGGAGCGAGTCCAAGGACGAGACATTTTTCACTCTGGGGATATATTTTGTAAAACCCATAAGAAAAGCGGAAAGAGTCGCAAAAACAAATCCATAAAATGCATAAAGCTGGCAGATAGAATTAAATAACTCAGCTTACTTAAGAAAAACAAATCGACTTGCGCACGGAGAAGGACTGCTCATTACAAATCTTACACGCGGGCGGTAATTATACAATACATCACTCAGGATATGCGTACATAATCCTGACATGTTATTAAGGCTAGTGCACTTCTCCAGATCCTACATGATGCGCAAACAGGCTACTTCTCACAGCCTATGCACATATCTTACAAAGCGGTACAATACATGGCAGCTAAGCGTACTCAGGCAGAGATGTTGACGATCTCCCTTGCCCTGCCGAGGGCGAGGCGTAGCGAGGTTGGGGACTCGACTTCCTCCTCGCTAATGGGCTCCATACGTGTAGTGTTGCGCAGAGCGGGCGGAGCGGTTGCCAGGGGCGGAGCAACACGTACAGGAGTGGGCGCGAAGGTTGGTGTAGTGCGCGCTGGAGTGGGTGCAATGACTTGGTTAAATTCTTCGGTAGAAGGCAGGCGACGAGTAGGCGTAAAAGATGCTGATGACGAGACAAAAGTCGGTGGCGGAGCGATGGGTAGGAGCTCCCTCCTGTTGGCAGCACAGCCATGGACTGAGTCCATGCGGGTAGCTACGAAGTCGTCCACCAGGTTGTCGAAGGCTGCCTCCAGGGCCCGGAGATACTCAATGAGCATCTCAAAAGCCTCGTCTCGTTCTCCTCTGGGGCAGGAGTATGCGTAGTGACAGGTGTAAGGCACATGGCACGGAAGATAACGGTAACGACGAGTCTTCATCACGGGAAGGACATCCCTGAGACGAGCTATCGCCTCGCGGGCTGCCATCTGCATAGCATGCCTCTCCGTAGGCATGGCTCTTCCCACGAACCGGAAGCGGCGTAACTCACCACGCCCTCCCTTGAACTGCACCGCGGCCTGGTGCATGGTCAGACTGTCGTTGACTCGGTGCTGGTAGAGTGTGAAGACTGGGCGCACGGATGGCCCCATCGCGACCTGAACGATGGAAGAAAGAAGCTTGACGAACCCATCGGGCACGTTGGCGAAGGTCTGAGACTCGCAGCTGATGTCGGCCATCTACAAAAGTAGGCAAAATTCTGCAGGGTCAGATCATAAATTTATGCTGACTGACAGAAAATGACTACCATTGCAAAAATATAAATTAGCTCTATCAGGCTAATAACCAATTAGCGATCGCACCTAGTGGCTTCCTACAGTCAGCCTGGCTCTGGTACCAAGCTTGTCACGACCGGTTTTCCAATAAAAATATTTATTGATAAACCAGTCTTTTGAGTCCAGTATGAGAGAAATCCTCCTCACTGGTAGACAATTTCTTGATACAATAAGCCAGTAGCATAAAATATATTACAGGGTTGAACTGCGGCTGCTCAACCAAATTATTACAAGCACGCCAATAATCATACATAATGGCGGACAGAACATAGTGGTGTGGAGACATACTACTGACTCAAGGATAGGCTGGTGGTGGAAAAGCACAGCGGGAAGGGAAATAGAAGACTCTAAGAATATCATTTCATCGAACATCGAGGTGAGGCTCGATAAATTTATTTGGTAGCGGAAGCGGATATAAAACAGTGGCCAAATCCAGGGTCGCACGAGACTGACTGGGACTCCTCTAAGTGTCGGACTCGCTATCGAACTCTTCATCCATGAGATCGCCTTCGTCAGCATCTGGCCAAATCAACAAGCCAGTGAGTACTTTGAAAGTACTCGCAAGACAGTTCGGACGTAAGATATAACAATGCATGCATGGATGCAACATGATTAATTCCTTAATGCACAATAAATAAAATTGGCATAACGGGTAAGTAAAAAGGGAAAACGGCGGTAGTCCGCCTGAAATTCCACAGAACATAAATAAGGACCGATCGGGTGTCTGAAGCGACGCCTCGAAAGGTGAACAAATAAAAATAAGGAAATGATGCCACAGTCGGGCATCTTAGCGACACCACATAAAGGGCTTTTAAAAGAAATGCCACGGTCGGACGTCTGAGCGACATCGCAGAAAGGGCTTTAAAAGAAATGCCACAGTCGGACGTCTGAGCGACATCGCAGAAAGGGCTTTAAAAGAAATGCCACAGTCGGACGTCTGAGCGACATCGCAGAAAGGGCTTTAAAAGAAATGCCACAGTCGGACGTCTGAGCGACATCGCAGAAAGGGCTTTAAAAGAAATGCCACAGTCGGACGTCTGAGCGACATCGCAGAAAGGGCTTTAAAAGAAATGCCACAGTCGGACGTCTGAGCGACATCGCAGAAAGGGCTTTAAAAGAAATGCCACAGTCGGACGTCTGAGCGACATCACAGAAAGGGCTTTAAAGAAATGCCACAGTCGGACGTCTGAGCGACATCACAGAAAGGGCTTTAATTCACAAGTAAATAATACTCATAATAAACATTCAATTCATGAAAACAAACGGGTTAGTCCATCCACAGGAGTGATCATTTAACCGGACTTAGCACTCATGCGATTCACCGGAGTCTCTGTCATCAAAGCTGACAATTGATTAGGATAAGATGGAACGAAACTTGACATGGAAGAGATGATTTGGAGGAATATATGACTCTGCAGAGTTTGTACAAAATTTTTCCCACAGTCAACGGATTTCCATAGTCACGAAGGACTAGTTCCGTTTACGGTATTTCAGAAGAAAACACAGCTAACCGGTACACACCCATCCTACCTCTCGATGCTAGGAATCACCCTAGTCATCGTCCAAGAAAAACTTTTGAGACGGGGAGATCACAATCTCGAATAGCATGGGATCAAATTTATATACGCGCGCTCTAAGGGGTGCCCCCCTCTCGGTCCCAACCGGAAACACCCATGCCCCCTGACCGGATGACTGGCTTTAATCCAGGGCCATGGAACCATCATCACGGCCTCTCCTCTTTGGTGTGTACCATGAAAGCGGTTTGCAACTTACTAAACCATATTCCTTGCGGAAAACATGTGGTAGTACAAGGAAGGAAATGATAGGTACTGGACCGATATGGTTTGACACTGAAGTCACATAGTCTGGCGTAAGACTGGCATGCTACAACACTGCCATCGTACCCATCCTCATGCCAACACATGGCCATTCATATTCACATTCATCCACGTATGGATCATCGAACTCACTTACCTCATTATCACATAAAATAACGTTCATCGGTATGCTCACCGGCATGCCATGAAACTAACTAAATGCAAAACATGCCAAGACACTCATCATATCAAAAGTTCAAACATGCTTGCCTGGTTCAGAGTAGTCGGAGCCTAGCTCGGTGAAGTTCGCGGCTCCGTCACCTCCTTCGGTATCTACGGTTTAAAGAAAATATATGCGCTAACGTAAATACCAAGGAGAGCACAGAAGGTAAACCAAATATTTTTCAAATAAATCTGATAAAAAACTAGACAAAATTTTAAAGAGAACAGAAAAAGAATCAATCAAAAATACTTTTCTGATTAAAAGTTATAAGGGTTTTTGTCCAGGGACTTATCTGTAATGAAACAGAAGATTTCCAGGGGCTAGTTTATAAAAACAGAAAACGCTTCGGTAGCGACTACGCCAGCCCGAAGAGAAAACGCATTCTGCCCGAAGGCGCTTCCAGAAAACGATTCGAAGAGAGAGCAGAGAGGCTGACGGTGGGGTCCCACCTGTCAGGTTCAAATGTTCAAACGGGGCGGCAGAGTTCGCCGGCGCCCGAGAGCCGCGGTGGTCGCCGGCGGCGATCCACGGCGAGGCAGAGAGATCGGGGAGTACCTCCGTGCTCAGGGTACCCTTCCGCGTCAGTTGATGGTGGTGGAGTCGGTCGGCGAGCACCACGTCGACGGCGAGCTTTGCTCCGGCGGACGGCGGCTCGGGTGGTCGAGGGGCTCGTCGGAGAGGGCTGCAAAGGTTAAATTGAAGAGGGGGTTATGCTCCTGGCAGCTAGAGAAGGTAACGAACGGGGTTTGAGCGCCGGAGATGGCCTCACCAGAACGAATCGGGCTGGAGGCCGAGGCGGGGCGAGGCGGCCGGAGCTGGGGGAGGAGACCTCCTCGAGGTCCCCCTAGTGGCCTGGCGGGGTGTTGGTGAGTAGTGGGGGTGCTGCGTGCACGAGAGTGAGCTCGGGACCCCTTTATATAGGCGGTCCGAGGCGGTTGCCGTGAACGAGGATCACCGGCGAGCGATTACGGTGGCGCAGTGCTCGGTCGGGGTGGTTAGGGGGTCGAGCGTCATCACGGAGGTTCAATGGGTCCGTTTTGGTGTTAAACTGGCCGGGGTTTGGGTGTTAAGGGCGAGCTCGACGGAACGGTGAGGGTGCGGGCCCGTCGGCGGCGGAGAGCGCGTTCCGTGCTTGCCGGCCACGGTGGCTGTGCTACGGGCGTGCGCTGGCGTGCATGAGGCCACGCGGAGAGCCAGGGAGCGATGGGCGGCGCGGAACGGCGTTCTGCCGTGGTGTGCCTCCTGTCGGCCGCCACGGGAGGTCCCGACGCCGCAGAAGACGCCGGCGAGGGCGAGCCAGCGCGCTACCGACGCCAGGAAGGCTCCACGCACGCGTGTGCAGCTTCGGACAAGAGGAAGAGGCGGCGAGGAACGTGCCAAGGGCACTGTGGCCGCGTGACTGAAACTGACGAACTGAAGATGACACTGAAACTGAATTTTCTGAACTTTGAACAGTAACAGTGCCCACAAGGTGTTCGACCGAATGAAATTGGCCTCTGGTGATTTTTCCTTGAGCTGATTTTTGGTGGAGTGGCTTCTCCTTGCTCAAGTAGGCTGCATGATTTTTGGTGGAATTTTTGGAGCAGTGTGGATATGAATTTCACCAAATTTGGCAAATCTGGTCCAAACTTGCAGAGACTGTATTTTGAAAAATTTGAAAAGAGGAGGAGTGGATCAAGATGGTTCTGGGTTGTGGGTTCAAAGGACAATCCAGGAGAATTGGTTTGAGGTCAAAACTCAAATGCAATAGGGCACTTGCTTTGAAAATCCCTCAGGCTCCAAATAATTTTCAGAATTGAATTGAGGGGAAAAATAATTAGAATAAAATCCAAAACCAGTTTGGATTAGTTGGGACAGAGAATTTAGGTTGATCACAAGGGGGAGGGGAGGTTTTGGAGGGTTTTTACCACATGGGCAAAAATGCCAAGTCATGGTGGTTCCAAGATATGAAAATCCCAAATTTCATGGAGTTTCTTTTTAAAAGAAAAAGATTAAACTCCCAAAATAATTTTGGGAGAGAACCAACAGAGAAGAAGTTTCAAAAGGTCAAACACCAAAGTTTGAAGCAAGAATAAAAACCTTGCCAAAGGAAAGAAAGTTTTTTTTTAAGAGGAAGGTTTTCTGAAAAATTTTAAATGGCCTCTTTTCAAAAACCACAAAGTTTTTGCTGAAAACCAAAGTAAAATTTTTGGAGTGTCACAGTCTGGCTGCGTCGCCCGCGCCCCGCAGCGCCTTGTGGAGTGCGAGCTGCCTGAGGCGCAAGATTGAGGTCGCCATGAGACGGCGACACTGCATGGGCGGGCCACGCCGCCCAGCGGTCGGCGTTGGCAACCGAGTTGCTTGACATCTGGGTGGCGAAGTGGCGAAACGCGACATGAAGGAAGGAGGACTCTGGCGCACCCCTACCTGGCGCGCCAAATGTTGGATTTCGGGTTCTGGCAGACCCTTGAGGCTCGAACACTGGGGTGCGCGCGGAGATCTCTCCCCTACCGATCTGCGTCTGATCCTCTCGTGCGAACTAAGATGAAAATGATGAACAACACAAGAGACACGGGGTTTATACTGGTTCGGGCCACCGTTGTGGTGTAATACCCTACTCCAGTGTGTGGTGTGGTGGATTGCCTCTGGGGCTGATGATGGACAGTACAAGGGAAGAACAGCCTCGCGAGGGGTGTTCTTGAGCTGGTGCGGTGTGTTCTACTTAGTCTCTACTGGGTTCTCCCTCTCCCCTCTCCTTTGTGGAGGCTAGCTCTATTTATAGAGGCCTTGGGCCTCTCCCCAAATAATGAGCGGGAAGGGCGCCAACACTTGGCCATTTTGAAGGGGAACATATGGTACAAGTTATCCTGATCAAAGGTGGTCTTCGGCTGCCAAAAGCACTGGTGATGACGCCGTCTTGGGCTCCACGGTGACCTCCGTCCGGCCGTCCGACTGGTCTTGGTCTCGTTGCACCGGAATGGCAACCTTTGCCTGATACCTTGGCCTGTGCTTGCTCCCTTTGCATCAAAGGGGAAACAAGGACACTGCACAGGCCGGCGCCTGCCTGGTCTCGATCGTCATGGCTTGCGTCATGGGATCCTCACGAGGTACCCCTGCATTGATCTCTCTGCCTCCTCGCGAGCCTGCCTGATGAGGCTGCCTCTGAGGAAGCTTCCTGTCGTCCGCTCCGTGAGGCTTGGCCCCTCGCAAGGGTCTTGAGCTTGGGCTGATGAAGATGGGCCACGCTGGGCCCCTGCCTGAGCCACGCCACAGGCCAGAGGCAGGCAAGTCTGGGGACCCCCTCTCCCAGAACACCGACATTGTATCACCATCTCTTCGCCGAACTAGTGCACCTATACAATTTACCATTGTATTGGGTGTGTTGCGGACACAAGAGACTCTTTGTTATTTGGTTGCAGGGTTGTTTGAGAGAGACCATCTTCATCCTATGCCTCCCACGGATTGATAAACCTTAGGTCATTCACTTGAGGGAAATTTGCTACTGTCCTACAAACCTCTACACTTGGAGGCCAAACAACGTCTACAAGAAGATGGTTGTGTAGTAGACATAAATCGGTAATAGGAGCAATCAGAGTGCTAATAAAATCATTGTTGTTGGTATTGGAAAATTCACATTATTTAGTATTATCTTGAGCCATCATGACAAACAATCAATCCAACACACAAGCACACAGGAAGCAAGCGAAAAGAGATGAATGGAAAAGGGCGAGTAAAACAACAAAGGCGAAGTGGGGGAGAGGAAAACGAGAGGCAAATGGCAAATAATGTAATGCGGGGGAGAAGAGTTTGTGATGGGTACTTGGTATGTATTGACTTGAGCGTAGATCTCCCCGGCAACGGCGCCAGAAATCCTTCTTGCTACCTCTTGAGCATGCGTTTGTTTTCCCTTGACGAGGAAAGGGTGATGCAGCAAAGTAGCGTAAGTATTTGCCTCAGTTTTTGAGAACCAAGGTATCAATCCAGTAGGAGACTACACGCAAGTCGCCTAGTACCTGCACAAACAATCAAGAACCTTGCAACCAACGCGATAAAGGGGTTTTCAATCCCTTCACGGCCATTTGCAAAAGTTAGATCTGGTAGAGATAATAAGATAATATTTTTGGTATTTTTGTTGTATAGATTGAAAAGTAAAGATTACAAAATAAAATAGATAGTAAACTAGAATTGTAGATCGGAAACTTATATGATGTAAAATAGACCCGAGGGCGATAGGTTTCACTAGCGGCTTCTCTCATGATAGCATATATTACGGTGGGTGAACAAATTACTTCCGAGCAATTGATTGTAAAGCGCATAATTATGAGAATATCTAGGCATGATCATGAATATAGGCATCACGTCCATGTCAAGTAGACTGAAACGATTCTGCATCTAGAGTATTAAGTTCATAAGAACAGAGTAACGCATTAGGCAAGATGACATGATGTCACTACTAGGAAAAGGCCTACTAGTGGCGCACCTGTTTTGCCTACTAATGGAGCACTACAGGTGCGCCACTAGTATCACACCATTAGTATTTTTTACTAATGGTGCACCTGTGGTGCGCCATTAGTATCTGGTATACTAATGGTGCACCATGCAGTGTGCCATTAGTATAGCGCACGGTGCGCCATTAGTATGCCTCCCAGGGGGCCATATTTACCTGTGTGCTTTGGCATACTAATGGCGCACTGGTGGATGATGCGCCATCAGTGTGCTCTGGCTTACTAATGGCGCACTATGTGGTGGTGCGCCACTAGTATGAATATTAGGGATTATTTTTTTCCTGATATTTTCACAGGTTACAAAATATATTATTGGACAGAATATAGACAACACCACACAACAACAGCAGATTCATCTCCGTCGTATCTATAATTTTTTATTGTTCCATGCCAATATTGTACAACTTTTACATACTTTTGGCAACTTTTTATACTATTTTTGGGACTAACATATTGACCCAGTGCCCAGTGCCAGTTCCTATTTGTTGCATGTTTTTTGTTTCACAGAAAATCCATATCAAACGGAGTCCAAATTGGATAAAAACTGACGGAGATTTTTTTGGAATATATGTGAATTTTGGGAAGTGGAATCAACATGAGACGATGCCCGAGGGGCCCATGAGGGTGAGGGGCGTGCCCCAGGGGGTCAGGCGTGCCATGGGCCCTCGTGGCCACCCCGTAAGGTGGTTGGTGCCCTTCTTTCGCCACAAGAAAGCCAATATCTGGATAGAAATCGTGTTAAAATTTCAGCCCAATCGGAGTTACGGATCTCCGGGAATATAAGAAATGCTGAAAGGGCATAATCAGGAACGCAAAAACAGAGAGACATATCCAATTTTGGAGGGGCTCTCGCCCCTCCCATGCCATGGAAGCCAAGGACCAGAGCGGAAACCCTTCTCCCATCTAGGGAGAAGGTCAAGGAAGAAGAAGGGGGCCCTCTCCCCCTCTCTCCCGGTGGCGCTGGAACGCCGCCGGGGCCATCATCATGCGACGACGATCTACACCAACACCTCCGTCATCTTCATCAACATCTTCATCACCTTCCCCCATCTATCTATAGCGGTCCACTCTCCCGCAACCCGCTGTACCCTCTACTTGAACATGGTGCTTTATGCTTCATATTATTATCCAATGATGTGTTGCCATCCTATGATGTCTGAGTAGATTTTTTTTGTTCTATCGGTAATTGGTGAATTGATATGATTGGTTTAATTTGCTCGTGGTTATGTTGTTGTCCTTTCATGCCCATCATATGAGCGTGTGCATGGATCACACCATCGGGTAAGTTGTATGTTGATAGGACTACGTATTGGAGGGCAAGAGTGACAGAAGCTTCAACCTAGCATTGAAATTGATGCATACGGGATTGAAGGGGGGCCAATATATCTTAATGCTATGGTTTGGTTTTACCTTAATGAACGTTAGTAGTTGCGGATACTTGCTAATAGTTCCAATCATAAGTTCATAGAATTCCAAGTCAGGTATGACATGCTAGCAATGGCCTCTCCCACATAAAACTTGCTATCGGTCTAGAAAAGTAATCAATTGCTTAGGGACAATTTTGCAACTCCTACCACCACTTTTCCACACTCGCTATACTAACTTTATTGCTTCTTCACTTAAAACAGCCCCTAGTTTTTATTTACGTGCTCTTTATATTCTTGCAAACCTATCCCATTACACCTACAAATTACTTCTAGTTTTATACTTTTTCCAGGTAAAGCTAACGTCAAGCGAGCGTAGAGTTGTATCGGTGGTTGACGGAACTTGAGGGAGTATTTGTTCTACCTTTAGTTCCTCGTTGGGTTCGACACTCTTACTTATCGAAAGAGGCTACAATTGATCCCCTACACTTGTGGGTTATCAGCATGCTATCATCATTTCACCCACATAGCATGTGCTAAAAAGTTGAGAGGGTTATGTGATAATCCCCAAGTATAGGGAATTATCGTAGCAATTCCCAATGGTGGAAGTGATAAGTATTGAGTGTCGAACCCATAAGGAGCTAAAGGTAAGATCAATATTCTCTCAAGCCCTATCTGCCACTGATACGACACTACATACACCGAACGTTTGCTTCCAACTAGAAACGAGAAATAAAACTACGTTGTGGGTATGAAGAGGATAACTCTGCATGGTATCGGAGAGAGAAAATATTAAAGTAGGGGCTGTTATCATAAAGTTAGAATATATTACTAAATATTATAAATAGCGTGTGTGGAATAATGAAGGTTCGGTGTGCGGAATTATCCTAGGCAATTGTTAACAAGACCGGTAGTCGTCATTGCAATTTCATATGAGGGAGAGGCATAAGCTAACATACTTTCTCTTTTGGATCATATGCACTTATGATTGGAACTCTAGCAAGCATCCGCAACTACTAAAGATCATTAAGGTAAAAACCCAACCATAGCATTAAAGCATCATGTCCCCTTTATCCCATACGCAACAACGCCCTTCCTCGGGTTTATTCTTCTGTCACTCAAGCAAACCACTATAAGCGAATCATGAACGTATTGCAACACCCTACAGCGGGAATCCCTCACGCTTACGTGACACGGAGGGCACAATAGGACATCACCAAATTAAAACATACAACTCATACCAATCTAGATCATCAGTCAACCCAAAGGCAAAGGATATCTACTCAAAACATCATAGGATGGCAACACATCATTGGATCATAATATGTGGCATAAAGCACCATGTTCAAGTAGGGATTATAGTGGGGTGCGGGAGAGTGGACCACATAGAAGAGGTGAGGATGGTGGTGATGATGGTGATGTTGATGAAGACGATCACCATGAGGATGATTCCCCTCCGGATGCCACTCCGGCCCCACCGAGAGAGAGGAGGTGAGGTTCTCCCCTTGTGCTTCCTCCTCCATGGCCCCCCCCTTGATGGGGAGAGGTTGTCCCTTTGGATCTTGGCCTTCATGGAGATGATGTCCCCTCTGGGATCTTCCTCCATGGCCTCTGGTGATGATGGCCCCCTCCGGCAGGGTGCCAGAGAGGGCCTAGATTGATTTGTCATGGCTAAAGAGGCTTGCGGCGGCGGAACTTCTGATCTAGGTTATTTTCTGGAGGTTTGGGCATTTATAAGAGAGGTTGGCATCCAACACAAGTCAGGGGGCCCCACGGGAAGTCCACGAGGCACAGGGGCGCGCCCAGGGGGTGGGCGTGCCCCCCACCCTCGTGGGGCCCATGGGACTCCCCTCCGGTAGATTTTTGTTCCAGTATTTTTTATATTTTCCAGAAAAATTCTCCGTTGATTTTCATCGCATTACGAGAACTTTTATTTTTGCACAAAAACAACACCACGGTAGTTCTACTGAAAACAACGTCAGTCCGGGTTAGTTCTAATCAAATCATACCAAAATCATATAAAACTGTTGTAAACATGGCATGAATACTTCATAAATTATAGATACATTGAAGATGTATCAGCATCCCCAAGCTTAATTCCTGCTTGTCCTCGAGTAGGTAAATGATAAAAGAAATAATTTATGAAGTGTGAATGCTAGCAAGTGCATAAGTTTGATCAATGATAGTTCCAATCACTTTTTCTAGCATCATTATATATCATAACAGTAGCTCAACTCATAAAACTTCTCATGATCAAGTAACGAGCTATTCACATGTTAAAGTATAGATCATAAACTTTCTTGAAAACTAACAAACCGTGCTCTTATTCATCAAACAATTGCAATTCATCTTATTTTCAGGAAGGGTCTATGTAAGAGCTTTGATTCAGCAAACTCCACATACTCAACTATCATCTAATCTTTCACAATTGCTAACACTCATGTGATATTTATGGGTTCAAAGTTTAATCGGACACAGAGAAAGATAGAGACTTATAGTTTCGCCTCCCACCTTTTACCTCAAGGGTAATGTCAACAATAATAATTTATGAAAACCTACATCCAAGTGGATATATATATATATATATATATATATATATATATATATATATATATATATATATATATATATATATATATATATATATATATATCCGGATCGCTCCAACACAAAGTGCTTGCCAAAGGAAAAAGTGTAAAAAGGAAAGGTGATGATCACCATGACTCTTGTATAAGGGTAGAAGGTAAAAGTAAAAGATAGGCCCTTCGTAGAGGGAAGCAGAGGTTGTCATGCGCTTTTATGGTTGAATGCACAAAATCTTAATGCAAAAGGCCGTCACTTTATATTGCCGCTTGTGATAAAGACCTTTATTATGCAGTCCGTCGCTTTTATTTCTTCCCTATCACAAGTTCGTATAAAGCTTATTTTCTTCGCACTAATAGATCATACATATTTAGAGAGCAATTTTTATTGCATGCACCGATGACAACTTACTTGAAGTATCTTACTCAATCCATAGGTAGGTATGGTGGACTCTCATGGCAAAACTGATTTAAGGGATGTTTGGAAGCACAAGTAGTATTTCTACTTGGTGCAAAGAATTTGGCTAGCATGAGAGGGAAAGGCAAGCTCAACATGTTGGATGATCCAAGACAATATAACATTTGGATATAGGAAAACATAACCCATTAAGTTATCTTCCTTGTCCAACATCAACCTTTTAGCATGTCATATTTTAATGAGTGCTCACAATTACAAAAGATGTCCAAGATAGTATATTTATATGTGAAATCTCTCTTCCTTCAATATTCTTTCATGAATTGTTCAAGTGACCAATTCTGCGTTTGCTAACTTTCAATAAGTTTACTACCTATACTTATTATGTGTGAAGTCATTACTTCCCATGTTATAATCATATGAAACGTATATAAATTCAGATTTATGATATTCAATTCATTCAACAATTTACTCATAGGATATACGTGAAGCACGTGAGTAATGACAAACTACTCCAAAAAGATATAAGTGGAGAACACTGAGTAGTCAAATAATTAACTAGCCATGGGAGGATTCTTTTTCATTCAAGATTTCAGATCCAATGATTTTATTCAAACAGAAATTAAAATTGAAAATACGCTCCAAGCAAAACACATATCATGTGACGAATAAAAATATAGCTCCGAGTAAGTTATACCGATAGTTTTGAAGACGAAAGAAGGGATGCCTTCCCGGGCATCCCCAAGCTTAGTATCTTGAGTCTTCCTTGAATATTACCTTGGGGTGCCTCGGGCATCCCCGAGCTTAGGGTATTTCCACTTCTTATTCTCCTCATATTGATATCTCACCCAAATCTTGAAAACTTCAATCACACAAAACTTAACGGAACTTCGTGAGATAGGTTAGTATGATAAAGAGTAAACCATTCACTTTGGTACTGTCAAAGACAAGGTTCATAATTTTTCTCACACAATGCCTACTGTAACATATCATTTCTACAATTTATATTGAGAAATATAAGCCACAGAAACTAGAAAACAAGCAAACTATGCAATGAAAACAGAATCTGTCAGAAACAGAACAGTCTGTAATGATCTGAACAGTAACCATACTTCTGCTACTCAAACAATTATGAAATAAATTGGTGGACGTGAGGAATTTGTCTATTAATCTTCTGAAAAAGAATCAACTCAAGATCACTCTTATGTACAAAACAACAGCTAATCTCGTGAGCGCAAAGTTTCTGTTTTTTACAACAAGATCACATTAACTTTCACCCACATCTTCCCAAAGGTCTTACTTGGCACTTTATTGAAAAGAAAGCTATGAAACATGATTAAAAAAGTAGCTTAGTCATGTAAACACACAAAAACAGTAAGGTTAAATATTGGGTTGTCTCCCAACAAGCGCTTTTCTTTAATGCCTTTTAGCTAGGCATGATGATTTCAATGATGCTCACATAAAAGATAAGAATTGAAACACAAAGAGAGCATCATGAAGAGTATGACTAGCACATTTAAATATAACCCACTTCCTATGCCTAGGGATTTTGTGAGCACATAATCACTAGTAGAAAAAGGGTCAAATGTGAAGCACATTAGTGCCGGTTTGAATTTGAGCCGGCACTAATGTGACCATTAGAGCCGGTTCCAACGGCTAGGCGGGCAAGCATCATTAGTACCGGTTCGTGGGCAACCTTTAGTTCCGGTTCATGCCACGAACCGGTACTAATGTGGCCAGTGCGGCTGTGGTCAGGCTGGGGCCCCCACGAAGACCTTTAGTACCGGTTCATGCCATGAACCGGTAGTAGAGTTTCTTAGTAAGCTGATTTTTAGTCCCACCTCGCCAAGAGAGAGGCAGTATGAGCGGTTTATAAGCCGTGAGTGCACAGACAATGACGAAGAGGCGCAATGCTCACCTGCATGTTGATTAGCTTCAAGCCTTTCGGAATAGCATAGATTGCACTGAGCTATGTGCAGTGCAGTCTACACTATTCCGAAAGGCTTGGAGCAAATTAACCAGCATTGCACCTCTTTTTTATTTTTAATAACTTATTTGAACTCTGGACTCCTTTTGTGTTCAGTATGTAGCATTCAAAGCGACGTCATCAATTTCCAACATGTTCTGACATCATTTGTTGTTTTTCGGTCATTTACCTAATTGTTTAGAGAGCTAAATGACCGTGAAATTGAAAATCACTACAAAATGAACTCTGAAAATGTTAAAACTTGGCATGGTATCATCATTTCACCCGCATAGCATGTGCGAAAGAGTAGAGAGGGTCACGGCAAAAACTGGACGCACTTCGTGTACAAACTGGACAAACTCTTTCGGAGTATCAGAGTTTCGGACAAGAACTCATCTGTTACACGGGCACTTCAATGTTTTTTAAACTTATTTGAACTCCGGACTTCTTTTGTGTTCAGTATGCAGCATTCAAAGCGACGTCATCAATTTCCAACATGTTTTGACATCATTTGTTGTTTTTCGGTCATTTACCTAATTGTTTAGAGAGCTAAATGACCGTGAAATTGAAAATCACTACAAAATGAACTCTGAAAATGTTGAAACTTGGCATGGTATCATCATTTCACCCGCATAGCATGTGCGAAAGAGTAGAGAGGGTCACGGCAAAAACTGGACGCACTTCATGTACAAACTGGACAAACTCTTTTGGAGTATCAGGGTTTCGGACAAGAACTCATCTGTTACACGGGAACTTCAATGTTTTTTAAACTTATTTGAACTCCGGACTTCTTTTGTGTTCAGTATGCAGCATTCAAAGCGACGTCATCAATTTCCAACATGTTCTGACATCATTTATTGTTTTTCGGTCATTTACCTAATTGTTTAGAGAGCTAAATGACCGTGAAATTGAAAATCACTACAAAATGAACTCTGAAAATGTTGAAACTTGGCATGGCATCATCATTTCACCCGCATAGCATGTGCGAAAGAGTAGAGAGGGTCACGGCAAAAACTAGACGCACTTCGTGTACAAACTGGACAAACTCTTTCGGAGTATCAGGGTTTCGGACGAGAACTCATCTGTTATACGGGCACTTCAATGTTTTTAAACTTATTTGAACTCCGGACTTCTTTTGTGTTCAGTATGCAGCATTCAAAGCGATCTCATCAATTTCCAACATGTTCTGACATCATTTGTTGTTTTTCGGTCATTTACCTAATTTTTTAGAGAGCTAAATGACCGTGAAATTGAAAATCACTACAAAATTAACTCTGAAAATGTTGAAACTTGGCATGGTATCATCATTTCACCCGCATAGCATGTGCGAAAGAGTAGAGAGGGTCACGGCAAAAACTGGACGCACTTCGTGTACAAACTGGAAATAGAAGAAAATAAATAGAAGAAAAGAAATAATGCAGAAAAGAAAAAAACTATACAAAAAAATTACTCAAAAATAAATAGAAGAAAATAAGTAATGCAGAAAAGAAAAAAACTATATAAAAAATTTGTTGGCGCGCTTCCCAGTGGGCCTGCCAGACCTAGGGTGTGCAAATGCAGGCCCAGAAGGGCCAGCAGACTCACAGGGCAGCGCGCCCTAGTTAGGCCCAGAAGCCTGCTATATAGAGAAGCTCGAAGGAGCAGCCGCTGCTGGGGTTATTAACCAGTGCGGCTGCCCTTCGCTCGGCGAGGTGGGTCTAAACATTGTGCACCGCCGGTGGCAGCGCACAACCATTAGTACCGGTTGGTGGCTCTAACCGGTACTAAAGGGGGGGTCTTTAGTACCGGTTCGTGGCACGAACCGGTACTAAAGGGGCCGTTTCCCGCCCCTTGGCCTGGCGAAAATTGGCCTTTAGTACTGGTTGGTGGCTCCAACGGGTACTAAAGGCCCCTCCTATATATATGGCACTTACGAAAAAAATCAGTTTCATCGACCACTAGTACCTCTTCTCAATCCAGCTTCTTCGCCGCGCCCGTCGCCTATCGCGCGCCGCCCCCGCCGCCTGTCGTCGCCGTCACCGCCGTCACCCACGCCACCCGTCGTCGCCGTCACCGCCGTCGCCCCCGCCGCGCCCGTCGCCGCCGCCTCTCGCCAGTCGCGCTCCCGTCCCCGTCGTCGCCCGCCGCCGCCCGTACGCCGCCGCCCCCGCTCGTACACACACACATACACACACACATAGACACACAGACACACACACACATTGTTTTTACTTATTTTCTATTTTCTGTTGTTTAGATTAATGTTAGATAAATTACGTAGATAATAATGTTAGAATGTTAATGTTAGATGAATTATATGGATTAGGTATATATATGAGATTTGAACTAGTTGAATTAATATAACTAGTTTATTTTTAGTATGAAAATTAATAGAACAAGTTTATTTTTAGTAAGAAAATTTCAGTATATGAGATTTGATGATCTAATCAAAATATTACTATATAGGACTACCTACTTTATTTTAGTAAGAAATTAATAGAACTAGTTTATTTTTAGTAAATGTTTAGTTGAATTAATAGAACTAGTTTATTTAGTTGAATTAATAGAACTAGTAAGTGTTTAATGTTTCACCTATATATGAACATATGTTAGATATTAATGTCAAATGTTAGATGAATTAGATATAAATTATATGTTAGATATATATTTAATTTAGTTATATGAGATTTCATTATCTAACTAACATTTTATTATATAGAACTAGCTACCTTATTTTTAGTAAGAAAATTAATAGAACTAATTTAGTTGAATTAATTAGTTGAACTAGTTAGTTGAATTTGTTCAATTAATTAGGTATATTTTTCGTAATTGCTTAGTTGAATTAGTTCAACTAATTAGTTGAACTAGTTGAATTAACAGAATTAGTTGAATTAATAGAACTAATAAGTGTATAATGTTTCACCTATGAACATAGGAATGTCGTTTGACGATGAACACGATTTCATTATGTGCGAATACTGCGAAGACCAGTGCGGCCTGTGCGGCAAAATTTTTCTAGTTGATGATAGACGCTTCAGCATCAAGCTGGATGAGAACTTCGAAGTGGATACAGTAAGTCACAACGACAAGTCTTTTTTCGTAATTAAGCATGACTTATGCTTCATTTGCTTCAACTTTTAATTTTAATTTTTCACTATTCTACTAGCGTATCCCTTGCCATGCAAGAATTTTTGTCTTGGATAAGATAGGTTTCAGTCCTAATGAAACTATGGAGGTAAAAAGAGTTTACTTGAAGACCGAGCATGGTTATACCTTCAACGTCAAATTATACAATGCAGACACATACACCTATTTTGAATGCAAAACTTGGCAAGCACTATGCAAGGCTTATGCATTTGAGCCTGATATGGTTATCACCTTTGATATTCGTCCGGAAGATGATATTGAAGGTAATAGAGACATCTGGGTCGATGTGCAGACGCCTCCAGTTCTACCATTATGTGAGTTTCTCAACCATATTTATGTCTTCGATATGAGATTATTTGAAATAGTTGAATAATTAATAGATCTCAATTTATATTGAAAGCTTACTTCCAATCAAGCAAACATGTCCGGCGCTTGGTAGACAGGACCGTCCACTGTCCCGGGGCTGAACTAAACTGCGAGGAGACAAGTCATTATGTTTCATGGCTTGAGGATCTTGATGCTGTCAAGACAAATTTCTTTCCTGCAGTTAGAAATGTTAGTACTCAAAACGTGCGACCAATAGTGTTCGTACTGAACTATGGTCACATATATTTAGGAAGGATGGTAAGATTCCACTATTTCTCCTCAGTGCATCTTTTGCATACATTATTTTTTAAGCTAAACTTCATTATTAAGTATGTTACTATACAATGTTCTTCAACAGGGACTCCCGATGAATGTTGTGCCTGATTGGATCGAGACTAAAGGTACCATGAATATTGTTAGCTTACGGCCAAGATATCCTACAATGCACTTTAGTGCATTCAGGATTTCTAATAGCGAGGAATGCTTAATAGTAAAAGACTGGAGCAAAATTCTGAACGATCATAGAGAAGTACTAGGGGGCAGCAATCAGAAGCGCAACCCATGATTAGGAGACATGTTCATCTGCATGCTCCAATATGATGAATCAGCAAAGCTATACATGTTCTATGCTATTTTACCTGAGAGAGAGCAGCAGGAGTGATTAATTAGCTAGTTCATGCTCTTAGTACTTGTCCTCTCATGTCCGTGTTCTTAGTCCTGAACTTAATCTCAAAGAGTGATTTGCTTTTGTGGTGTGATGAACGCTTATAATATCATTACCATGTTGAACTCGATAATATCTGTGCTATGAAAACCATTGGTGATGATATATATGATGCAAGAGTTTTTATATTAATTAATATGATGATGATGAGCTATTATATCATTTATGAAAGAAATTGCATATTAGTTTCAACTGGATGGATTCTAGCTAAGTGATCAAGTATATGCCATATCCATATTACCTCGATCACTTAAGTAAGTGATCAAGTATATATAATATGGATATGACATATACTTGATGACTTAGCTAGGATCCACGCATCTAGTCAAACTAATCACCTAATGATTTAACAACTCATTATAATGTAAAACAATCACTAAATTAAATTGAAAACACAAAATTAAAGTAAAAATAAAAAATAAAACCAAAACACACCCAAACATTTAGTATCGGTTGGTGTTACCAACCGTTACTAATGTCCTACGCGTCCACGGAGCTGGCTCGTGCCACGTGGTTGCCCTTTAGCACCGGTCGTGCTGAACCGGTACTAAAGGGGGTGGGCCTTTAGTGCCCACAATTTAGTGCCGGTTACCGAACCGGCACTAAAGGCCCTTACGAACCGGTGCTATTGCCCGGTTCTGCACTAGTGAATTTATAGGAACAAGAATCAACTAGCATAGGAAGGAAAAACAAGTATAACTTCAAAACTTTAAGCATGCATAGAGAGGAAACTTGATATTATTGAAACTCCTACAAGCATGCATCCATCCCTCATAATAATTCTCAGTAGCATCATGAATGAGTTCAACAATATAACCATCACATAAAGCATTCTTTTGATGATCTACAAGCATAGAATTTTTACAACTCTCCACATAGGCAAAATTCTTCTCATTCGGAATACTGGGAGCAAAGTCAACAAAATGAATGTCATGTGAGGCATAATCCAATTGAAAATTAAAATCATGATGACAAGTTTCATGGTTAACATTATTCTTTATAGCGTACATGTCATCACAATAATCATCGTAGATAGCAACTTTGTTCTCATAATCAATTGGAACCTCTTCCGAAATAGTGGAATCATTACTAACTAAAGTCGACACTCTTCCAAATCCACTTTCATAAATATCACACTAAGATTCAACACCCTCCAAAATAGTGGGATCACTAATTCCTAAAGTTGACACTCTTCCAACCCCACTTTAGATGATAGTAGTATTCACACTCCAAAAGATATAAGTGAAGTTCATGGAGCATTCTACAATTAATATAATATAACCAATATCCAAGCTCAAAATATATAATTGAAGCACGCGAAGCATTCTATAAAACCATACTCAAAAGATTTAAGTGAAGCACAAAGAGCAATTCTATAAGATCATACTTAAAAGATATAAGTGAAGCACATGAATCATTCTATAAATCGATGAAGGGATATCTCATACTAGCATGGTTCTTAAAGAAAAGTAAAACACGAAGGACAAAAATCATGTGAACAAAACACAAAACCGAGGTATACCGATAATTGTTGGAGAAGAAAGATGGGATGCCAACCGGGGCATCCCCAAGCTTAGATGCTTGAATATCCTTGGAATATTTACTTGGGGTGCCTTGGGAATCCCCAAGCTTGAACTCTTGCCTCTCTTCATTCTTCTCACATCAGTAACTCCTCGTTCTTCGAACACTTCATCCACACAAAACTCAACAAAAACTTTGTGAGATCCGTTAGTATACTAGAGCAAATAACTACCTTTAGGTACTGTTGCAAGCTCATTCCAATTTCATATTAGCACTTTATATACTATATTCCAACTTCACCATGGTTCATACCCCCCGATACTACCCATAGATTCGTCAAAATAAGCGATCAACACATAGAAAACAGAATCTGTCAAAAACAGGATAGTCTGTAGTAATCTGGAGGTTTAGTAAACTTTTGTAACTCCAAAAAATTCTAAAAATATATTAAAATTTAAAATTTTTTTATAGAAGTAATGTGCAAAAAGTTTCAGACCCATTTGACTTTCCAGTAAAAAAATTAAATTCACGCGCTATAGCCAAAGTTTCTGTTTTTGTACTGCACATAGTAAACAAGCAATCTAATCATCCTAAAACCGAAGCTTGGCACATTATTTTTATAATACAATGGATATATACAAGGGGATAATTATTTTCAGAGAAGCTTCCATGAAATTTTTTACATTGTTTCCATGAGCATGAACACAAGTGCTCAAGGTTGACCCTCACTTCTTCAATGCATAATCTTCCAATCACTTCTCTTATTGAAAAACTTTTTAGGCATGAGAGGCAAGTAATTTTTTTGTATTTTCATTCTTTAAAAAGTGTTTTTGTATGTTTCAGCCACAACTAAACAAAAACAAAAAGGAAAAACAAAATCTACTTAGTGAAGAAAGCAAACAAGCACACACGAGAATATCAACCCCACGCTATTGCTCCCCGGCAACGGTGCTAGAAAAGAGCTTGATAATCCCCAAGTGCAGGGAATCATCATAGAAATTCCCAATGGTGGAAGTGATAAGTATGGAGTGTCGAACCCACAAAGAGCTAAAGGTAAGATTAATATTCTCTCAAGCCCTGTCTACCACTGATATGACTCTACGTACACCGAACGTTTTCTTCCAACTAGAAATGAAAAATAAAACTACATTGTGGATAAGAAGAGGGTAACTATGCATGGTATCGAAGAGATAAAATATAAAAGTAGGGGCTGTTATCATAAAGTTAGAATATATTACTAAAATTATAAATAGCGAGTGTGGAATAATGATGGGTCGATGTGCGGAATTATCCTAGGAAATTGTTAACAAGACCGGTAGTCGTCATTGCAATTTCATATGAGGGAGAGGCATAAGCTAACATACTTTCTCTTCTTCGATCATATGCACTTATGAATGGAACTCTAGCAAGCATCCGCAACTACTAAAGATCATTAAGGTAAAACCCAACCATAGCATTAAAGCATCAAGTCCCCTTTATCCCATACGCAACAACCCCCTTACTCGGATTTATGCTTCTCTCACTCAGCAACCCAATATAAGCAAATCATGAATGTATTACAACACCCTACAGCAGGAATCCCTCAAGCTTGCGCGACACTGAGGGCACAATAGGACAGCACCAAAATAAAACATACAACTCATACCAATCTAGATCATCAATCAACCCAAAGACAAAGGATATCTACTCAAAACATCATAGGATGGCAACACATCATTGGATCATAATATGTGGCATAAATCACCATGTTCAAGTATGTATTACAGCAGGGTGCGGGAGAGTGGACCGCCTAAAAGAGGTGAGGATGGTGATGATGATGGTGATGTTGATGAAGACAATCACCACGGCGATGATTCCCCTCCCGATAGCACTCCGGCGCCACCGAGAGAGAGGAGGAGAGGTTCTCCCCCTTGTGCTTCCTCCTCCATGGCTTCCCCCTGGATGGGGAGAGGTTCTCCCTATGGATCTTGGCCTTAATGGCGATGATGGCCCCTCCGGGATCCTCCTCCATGGCCTCTGGTGATGATGGCCCCCTCCGGCAGGGTGCCAGAGAGGTCCTAGATTGATTCCTCGTGGCTACAGAGCCTTGCAGCGGTGGAACTTCCGATCTAGGTTATTTTCTAGAGGTTTGGGCATTTATAGGAGAGGTTGGCATTGAGAACAAGTTAGGGGGGCCCACGAGAAGTCCACGAGGCACAGGTGTCGGTGTCAAAACCGGCGGATTTCGGGTAGGGGTCCCGTACTATGCGTCTGAGGTTGATGGTAACAGGAGACAGGGAACACAATGTTTACCCAGGTTTGGGCTCTCTCGATGGAGGTAAAACCCTACGTCCTGCTAGATTAATATTGATGAGTATGGGGGTTACAAGAGTTGATCTACCATGAGATTGTAATGGCTAAAACCCTAGAAGTCTAGCCTATCTGATTATGATTGTCCCTATAGACTAAGCCCTCCGGTTTATATAGACACCGGAGGGGACTAGGGTTATACAAAGTCGGTTACGGAGAAAGGAATCTTCATATCTGAACGCGAAGCTTGCCATCCACGCCAAGGAGAGTCCCCATCCGGACACGGGTGAGAGTCTTCGGTCTTGTATCTTCGTAGCCCATCAGTCCGACCCATGTCTTAATAGGCCGGACGCCTGAGGACCCCTTAGTCCAGGACTCCCTCAGTAGCCCCTAAACCAGGCTTCAATGACGAGGTATTCGGCACGCAGATTGTCTTCGGCATTGCAAGGCGGGTTCCTCCTCCGAATACTCCAACACAGTCTTCGAATACGACCAACATGTCTGGATCTGCAAAACAAGTACCACACACTACCGTAGAGAGTATAATATTTCATGAGTCCAATCTGCTGACAACTTCTCTTTTCTTTTTGGTAACGTGATATCACGTTCCCGCCCGGTTATTATTTCGAACCATTTTTTAGTCTGTCGTTCCATGTTTTGAGACGCGGTTTTACTGGCACGTCTCGTCGAAGCAGAAATCGTGTCCCCTTATTACGGGATTCTCATCAATACGAGCGTGGGTATCCCACCGTTCCATTGGCACGATTCCTTAAGAATAGGCAGGCTTTAAGGCCCAGGAGGAGGCGTTCGATAATCATCGCTTTTATAAAAGGGCTACGACCTAAATTTCTTCTTTACCCCAACCCTTTCCTCAACCTCTCCAACCTCGAGTACAAGCGCCCAAGGTTCAATCTAATTGCTTCAATCTTCCCCGTCATGTCAGCACATAGCCTTCAAGGCTGGTGGGAGGCTTCCTCTATCATAGAGGAGGATATTGCGAAGCTCCGGGCGGCAAAGTACCTGACCACGGAAATCCCCCATAGGCTCCCTGCTCAAGGGCAGATTATTCCTACTCCCAGATCTGGCGAGAGGGTCGTATTCATCTCCTACTTCCTCCGAGGACTAGGGCTCGCTCTTTACCCCTTCGTTCGAGGGCTTATGTTTTATTACGGGCTAGATTTTCATGATCTAGCCCCAGACTCTTTTCTTCTCACCTCAGCGAGGCCTTTCTCCGCATTCCCCCACACTTCGGCCTATGGGTCAAGACCTTTAATGTGAAGCTGAAGGTGATCAAGGGGAAGCAAGTGGAGTGTGGTGGTGCTACGATGAGCAAGCTCACCAACGCCCTCTGGCTAAAAGGATCCTTCACAGAATCTTCCAACTTATGGCAACGGGAGTGGTTTTACATCACTGAACCCACACTACTAGGGAAAACCCTAGTAGTAGCATGGGTTTTGAGGCTATCAGTAGCGCGGGCAGCTGCGCTACCAATAAGGCGCTAGAGCTAACAGTTAGTAGTAGCGCGGTCTGCACCCGCGCTACTACTATGGATTATATCAGCAGCGCGTTTCTGTAACGCGCTACTATTAATTAGCTGTAGTGATTTCCTGGCCCCGCGCTACTGCTATATCTTTCATCATCCCCCTGGCTTCCTACCCCGTTTCAGCTTCAATAAACAGCAATTTCCAGAAACTAGAGGTACTACTAGATATCAATTTCATAAAGCATTATAGTACTAGGTAGTACTCCCTCGGTTCCAAATTACTCATCATGGTTTTAGTTCAAATTTGAACTAAAACTACGACGAGTAATTTGGAACAGAGGGAGTACTAGATAATAATTTCATATATACTCAACATGCATCCTAAAGCAGTACAAGGTGATATCGACGACGATCATCATATGTAGTTCTAGATAATATCTGTCGGGACGCCGATTCTAAGTCACACCGATCTAGCATGTATCACCTCATATCACTTTGCGGCCTCACACACGGTATTCCCATGGGTGTCGCCTTACCATGGCCCGGGACCATTTGTGCCTTTTGGCTCACGTATATGATAGTGTCTCTAGCATCCATATGATAGAGAACCCGGACCGACATGACTAGTCATGAACCCAAAGTGGCACTAACTTACGGGGACATGCATACATGAAACAACATCGAGCATGTCGGTCAGCAGCGTGTGAATCCGGGCTGTAGCAACTGGGCTAACAGGACTCCAGGAACCCGGGCAGTAGCAGGCTAGGCAGGACTCCAGATGTCACCACATGACATTTTCCCGAAGGGACAGACACAGGAATGAAGTGAATCACATGCCGGCCAGTCTAAGTGTTCCGGAGCAGTAGTGCTGGGGTAGCAGGACTCCGGTAAACCGGGCTGTAGCGGACTACCATGACTCGGTGGAAGCACTAGACTACATTTTCCCATAAGAGAGGCTACCAAGGATAGACAACTAGGTTGTTAGATCCCACACATAGCAATACACGTTACACGTACGCATAACATGCAAGTATGTGATATACAACATGGCATCACAACATAACACAAACTCATATAGATAAAGGCCCAAAAGAGCCACATAGCATTAAATACAAACAGGGGGCACATGACCCATCATTCAGAGCATACAAGCAATGGAAGCATTACATGTCTGAGTACAGACAACTACAAAAGAAAAAGGTTGAGAAGTCTGACTATCTACAAGTCCCTCCCAAGGGTACAAGATCGTAGCTGAGGTAACAAGCTACTCGTCGAAGTCCAAGCGGTACTATTAGTGAGAGAGATGTCTCACCTGCAAAACATAAATAAAGCAAACGTGAGTACAAAGGTACTCAACAAGACTTACATCAGATCCTATCATACACGCATTAGTATCAAGAAGGCAATGTGGGGTTTAGTTGCAGCAAGCCAGCTTTGACTCAGTGGCTATCCTGTTCTATGACTATGAGAAACTTCTTTGAGGTGAGGCAGCGCACACGAGTCCACTAACCACCACATCAATACACTAGTATGGATTCATCCCCGTCTCTCTACGAGAAGGCCATAAATAGCACTCACACTTGTCTTGAGCATTTTAGATTATCCACTTTAAGTTGTCTATGTACCACGTAAGAATCCAAGAAGTCCATAACCGAGGACATGACTATTCGAATAGATCATGATAACCTTGCAGGGGTGTACTTCTTCACACACGCTCTCGCCACTTACCGCCATGTACATGTCATGTACCTCGGCAGCCTTCAAGTGGAAGCCTGGCGAGGGTGTCGGCCACGACCTGACTAACCACACAAGTCTCTCATCCAGGTTTATCGCCTATTCGGGTTCCATCTGCAAGGAGATCCAGCCAGGGTGTCTCTCACGGCCCCAAACGATCTGAGCAGGGTTCCCAAGCCCACCATCCGGGTGCCACTTGGTACACCATGCCACTGTGCCTAGTCTGTCCCAAGCCCACCTGGCCGGGTGCCACTTGGTAGACTACTAACACTACCTACAAACACCAGAAACTATTTGCAACTCCTGGACAGAGATCAAGTTGGTTTATAAGTCGAGAGGGGCACTTAAGCATTCCAATGTGTGGTAGTAGCTAGTCGTGGGAAAACATACATGGAACTCAGTGCTTAAGGATGGTTCCAATGAGACAACCCACCATGTACTCCTACATGGCCTCTCACCGCTACCTTTACCAAATCGTGTTCACACACTTAACTCTCAACATCAGAACATAGCGTTGTTCTCCAATTCATTCCCAATGAATCAGACCTGACATACTCTAAGCAAAAGCAGGCAATGCATGGTAGGAACACAACATGGCTCAATCAACTCCTACACATGCTAGTGGGTTTTAACTATTTACTATGGCAAGGACAGGTCATGCAGAGGAATGGGTTCAACTACCGCAGCATAAAGTAGCAGTTGAATCGTTGTTGTCCTAATGCAATAAATGAGAGTAGGAGCGAGAGAGTAGGATTGTATCGGAATGAACAAGGGGGTTTGCTTGCCTAGTAGATCAACAGAGGGGGCACTGCTCAACTGACAGGTACTCTGGACCGGTCTCCGGAGCATGACCTATCGAGAAGGAATGGTGTCGACAAATCAAAACACAATCATATGCAACAATATGATGCACGAACATGGCATGTAGATGTGATGTTGTTTGAGCTAATGCAGCTACCATTCATTTGGATGAAGTCCATTTGAACCAAGAATTCAAATGCAACTCCAAGTTAAGTCTTTATGAATGCCATTAATATGTTTTCACCTATACAGCAAGTATAAGTTGGTTTATCATGCATGAAAATGGTAATGGATACATTGCATTTTTCTGATAATTTTTCATATGTAAATTATTTCAATCTAAGCCATGGTTGAATTTCTATGAATTTTTGAAGTTTATATCATTTTTTGGATTTTCCCGATTATTTAAAACTAGAAAATGAATAACTGTGTCAGCACTGCGTCATGCCTGCATCAGCAGGTCAGCAGGGTCGTCCAGGTCAAACCTGACCAGTGGGTCCCACTGGTCAGTGGCACAACTAATTAACCAAGTTAATTAGCCTTAAGTTAATTCTAACTAAACTGATTGTGAGGTCGGGGCACACTAGTCAGCGACTAACTAGCTAACTAACCTAGGTTAATTAGTGTTAAACTAATACTAACTAAAAGTGTCAGGGGGTGGCCCACGCGTCAGTGACACAAGGGGGAAGGTCAAACCCCTGGTTAGCGGGGTCAAACCCGCTGGCGACTCGATGCCGGCGATGCCAGACGCGGCGGAGGGCCTCAGATATGGTCCTCCGGTGACCAAATAGGCCGCGGAGACCACCTCCGAGGAGCTGGTGCTCATGCGCATCTAGGGAAGCATACGGGAGGCTGCGGGGGCGGCGGAGCTCGCCGGAGCGAAGCTCGGGGCGGTGGCCGGAGCACGGCTACGGGGCAGGAGCGGGCTGTGGGGCACGGGGAGGCCACCCGAGGGGCTCTGCGGCACCCTCGTCGCACCAAGAGCATGGTTGAGTGCTCGAGAGCGGCTGGCTCGGGCTCTGGCCATGGTGGCGCCATGGCCGGCGGTGATGAGGTCTCGGGCGCGGCAGCTGAGCTAGCTAGGCGGGGCAAATGAGCACGGGGAGGAGGGGAAACGGAGGAGAGCTCACGGCGGTTCGGCGGGTGTGCTCAGCGGCTCGAGGGAGGCTCTAGAGTCGCGGAGCGGCGCTGGCGATCCCGGGCGACCGGAGGTGAAGAAGATGGCGGTGACGGCTCCACGGGGTGTCCTGCGGCGCGTGGCTTGACGGAGAGGACGAGGACGACGGCGCGGAGCGTCTGGGCACGAAGCGAGGGCGAGGCCATGACGGTGGGCGCGGCAACGGCGAGCGGTGGTGACGGTGGCGCTCGGGCACGGTGGGTGAGAGAGATCCAGGGGAGGGGGAGGAACGAGAGAGAGTGAGAGAGGTGCGGGGCGGCGCGTGGCGTCGTCCAGGCTGTCCAAGGCGACGAGGCCGTGAGGCAGACAGGCAGGAGGTGGTCGGGCGCGTGGCCGCGCGCGTCGGGCGCGTGCCCCTGTCCTCCTGGCGCGAGGAAGGGGACGACTGGCGCTGGCCAATCGGCTCGGCCGGCCTGTTGGGCCACTGGGCTGCCAGGCTGCAGGTAAGCACAGGTAAGCATTTTTCCATTTTTCTTTTCTTTTCTATTTTCGGACATTTGTTTCTGATTTAGTAAAATACTAAACCAATTTATTTCCTTATGCCAAATTTTGTAGGAGCTACTGGTATTATTCCACAGCTCCTCAGCAAAAATCAGAATTTTGGACATATATAAAATATATAACATATATATATATATATCCAAGGCAAATAATTATTTCATTAATTCCAAATGGCCAAAATAAATATTTATGAGCTCCTAAAAATATTTGTTTGAATTTTACCTCTGACCAATATTTTCAGAGAGCAACATGAATATTTTCTTGGACCTTTTTGGAGCAATTTTTATCTGGGTCATTTCCAGAAATGATTTTGAGTGTTTCACAAATCCCCATTTCAAATTTCAATGAAATTTAAACATGATGCTCACAAGAAGGCTAGCCTAGGTCATACCAGAACTAGGGATGTGACAACTCGCCCCCACTTGAAAGAATCTCATCCCGAGATTCAGGGGTCGATGGAAAGAAAGTGGGATACTCCAGTCGAAGACGATCTTCACGCTCCCAAGTAGCTTCTCTCTCGAAATGATGAGACCACTGAACCTTGAGAAACTTGATGTTATGACGTCGAGTGACACGCTCTGCTTGATCCAGAATGCGGACGGGGTACTCTCGATAAGTGAGGTTATCTTGCAGATCAAGCGTTTTGTGGTCCACTCCGCGGATGGGATCCGAGAAGCAACGCATGAGTTGAGAGACGTGGAAGACATCATGTACTCAAGAAAGATGTGGGGGTAGTTCCAACTGGTAGGCAACCTCTCCTCATTTGGCGAGAATGCGAAAAGGACCAATGTAACGAGGAGCCAACTTGCCTTTGATACCGAAACGATGGGTACCCTTCAAAGGAGTAACCCGAAGGTAAGCCTTGTCGCCAATATCATAAGCCACTTCCTTATGACGGCGGTCATACTGGCTCTTTTGACGAGATTGGGCTGTTTTCAAATTCTCACGAATGACACGAACTTGTTCTTCTTCCTCCTGGATCATATCCGGTCCAAAGAATTGTCTTTCACCGGTTTCTGACCAGTTCAAAGGTGTTCGACATCTTCGTCGATACAGAACCTCAAAAGGAGCTTTCTTGAGGCTGGATTGGTAGCTATTGTTATAAGCAAACTCGGCGAAGGGAAGACACTTCTCCCAATCCATACCGAATGAGATAACACAAGCTCTAAGCATGTCTTCGAGAATTTGGTTGACCCTTTCCACCTGACCACTTGATTGAGGGTGGAAAGCGGTACTGAAGGAAAGATGGGTGCCCATGGCAGTTTGGAAACTCTCCCAGAAATGAGAAGTGAAAATACAACCACGGTCTGAATTGATCTCTAGTGGGACACCATGAAGTGAAACTATTCGAGAAATATATAAGTCAGCGAGCTGACTAGCAGTGATACTCTCTCGAACAGGTAGGAAGTGAGCCACTTTGGAAAGACGATCAATGACTACGAAGATAGCATTATTCCCTCTCTTGGTCCTGGGAAAGCCGGTGATGAAGTCCATACCAACTTTATCCCCTTTCCACTCAGGAATAGCTAAAGGCTGAAGGGTGCCAGCAGGCCTTTGATGCTCTGCCTTAAGGCGACGACAAACGTCACAGTTAGAAATGAACTGAGCAATTTCTCTCTTCATCCTAGTCCACCAGAACCTCTGGCATAGGTCCTGATACATCTTAGTACTACTGGGATGAATCGTGAGAGGAGATTCATGCGCCTCCTTAAGGATTAATTGTCGAAGATGTTGATTCTTGGGAACCACCAAGCGATTCTCAAAGAAAACAACACCTCGATCATCTATAGAGAAACATCCACCAACTCCCTTCTTAATGTTTCTCTTGATGCGGATAACACCCCTATCAAACTTCTGGTCAGTAATGATCTGATCCACAAGGGTAGGTTTCGCCACCAAGGTAGAAAGGAATCCGTGAGGAGTAATGTGAAGATTAAGCTTACAGAATTCCTCATGGAGAAGTAGTTGGCCCTGCTACAACATAAGATTGTGGCAATAGGACTTACGACTTAGCACATCAGCCATGACATTGCCCTTGCCTGGGGTGTAGGTAATCCCTAAGTCGTAATCTGAGATCAACTCCAACCAACGTCTTTGCCTAATGTTCAAATCTGGTTGGGTGAAGATATACTTGAGACTCTGGTGGTCAGTGTAAATCTTGCAACGTTTACCGAGGAGGTAATGCCGCCATGTCTTAAGTGCATAGACTACGGCTGCAAGCTCTAGATCATGTGTAGGATAATTCTCCTCATGTGGATGCAACTGTCGAGATGCATAGGCAATCACATGACGATCCTGCATAAGAATGCAACCTAGTCCATGTCATGAGGCGTCACAGTAGATAACAAAGTCTTTAGTGAAATCCGGTGGCACAAGTATGGGAGCAGAAGTCAGGCGTCTTTTTAGTTCCGGGAAACTGTACTCACACTGTGGGGACCACTCAAACTTTTTATCTTTCTTGAGAAGTTCCGTGAGAGGTTTGGCCACTTTGGAGAAGTTCTCAACGAAGCAGCGACAATAATTGGCTAGACCAAGGAAACTCCTAACTTGTTTAACTGTCTCAAGTGGAGTCCAATCAAGAACGGCTAGAACTCTCTCGAGATTGACAGCAATGCCCTTACCAGAGATCAAGTGGCCTAGGCAGGTCACTTCTGGCAACCAAAATTCGCACTTGGAGAACTTGGCATAAAGGCGATGCTCTCTGAGTTTCTCTAACACAAGTCTAAGATGTTCAACATGTTATTTCTCATTCTTTGAGTAAATAAGGATATCATCGAGGTAAACCACGACGAACTTATCTAAGTACTCCATGAAGATTGAGTTCATCAAGCAGGAGAATGTAGCTGGAGCATTGGTTAGACCAAAGGACATGACGGTGTACTCGTACTGGCCATAACGAGTGACAAAAGCCATCTTAGGAATGTCCCCATTTCTGATCTTGATTTGGTGGTAGCCTAACCTCAAATCCATCTTCGAAAAGACTGAGGATCCAGCGAGCTGATCATACAAATCGTTGATCCTGGGGAGCGGATACTTGTTCTTTATTGTGACCAAATTAACGGGACGATAATCTACGACCATCCGGTTTGTACCATCCCTTCTTCTTGACAAAGAGAACGGGGCAAGCCCAAGGAGAAGAACTAGGATGGATGAAACCCTTTTGCAAGGACTCATCAAGCTGTTTCTTAAGCTCAGCTAGCTCTAAAGGTGCCATCTTGTAAGGTCTCCTAGAGATTGGGGCGGTTCCTGGGATAAGATCTACGATAAACTCTACATCTCTGTCAGGTGGAACACCTGGCAGTTCTTCTGGAAAGACATCCGGAAAGTCACGGACTACCGGGATATCTTCAAGGTCTGGAAGAGGGCTGGCATTAAGAGAATAGAGTTGACGCTTTGCAACTCTGGTGGAGACAGTGCCTATCTTGCCAGATGGGTGTGTAAGCTGAACAGACCTAGTGTAACAATCAATCTTGGCATAATGAGCTTTCATCCAGTCCATACCCAAGATGATGTTAATATCTGTAGACTTGAGGGCTATAAGTGATGCAAGGAATACAAGTCTGTCAACAAGGATTTCATTACCATGGCTTACACTAGAAGTTTTCCATTTGGATCCAGGAGTTTGAATGACTAGTGGAGAGGGCAAATCACAAAATGAAATGTTGTGCAAGTTAGCATAGCTTTCAGAAATGAAGGAGTGAGATGCTCCAGTGTCGAACAGAATCGATGCTGGATGGCAGTTGACAAGGAGTGTACCAAGAACGACATCCGGATCATCATGAGCGTCTTTAGCTGAGACGTGATGCACATGTCCATGTTCGGTGGAAGCTGACTTGACACTGATCGTCTTGCGTGATGGCTTACCACGAAGAACAGACTCCTCGGGCTGGGGTGGAGCATAGTTGGCTTGAGAGCAGTCATGTGCATAGTGTCCTGGATCTCTACATGTGAAGCAAGTCCCTGAAGTAGTATGTGGACCCGCATTGACAAGTGATCTACCAATAGGCATGGGTGTAGCATACTGTTGAACTAGGTGATGTGCCACACAAGAAGGCCTCGGTGTATAACTGGGTGGAAGAGCGGAGTTCGGAACCCAAATCCAACGCTTCTGGGAACTAGAACCGGAGGAAGAACCCAAATCACTGGTGTGCTTGCGAGACTCCTCGTAAGTGAGCTGAGCTGTCTCTGTGTTAATGGCCTTGTTCACAAGAGCCTGGAATGTATTGCAATGATGCAAGTGGAGATCACGACGCAACTTGGGGTTGAGACCCTTCCGGAACCTAGCCTGCTTCTTGGCGTTCGTGGACGCTTCCTCTGCAGCATAGTAGGCGAGGTTCTCAAACTCTCTACTGTAAGCATCAACAGCCATCTTACCCTGGGTGAAACTATAGAACTCTTCTCTCTTTGCGGTCAATGAGAGCCTGAGGAATGTGATTCTCGCGAAAAGCCTCAGCGAAATCTCTCCAGGTGGGTATCTGGCCAGCTGGAAGCATAGCCTCATAGTTCTGCCACCAAAGACTAGCAGGACCTTCCAGGTGATAAGCAGCATAGGTGACCTTGTCACCTTCAGCTACGTTCGCAGAACATAGCTTGATAGTGATACTACGGAGCTAGTCATCAGCATCGAGTGGCTCAATGGAATGATGGAAGATAGGTGGTTTCAGGCCAATGAAGTCATGAATGGACGCAGACTCTTTGTACTAATGGGCGGTGTTCTCCTCAATACGTGCTAACAAACGGTTAGACTCTCGCTTGTTCTTCTCCATCTCTAACATGAACTCTGCCAACGAAGACTGGTCGGGAGGATCCTCATCCCTACCATCTCCGTGGTTCCGGCTATGAGCAACAAAACTTCAGTTAACTGACGACATCCTGAAGAACCAACCAAGAAAACAAGGATGGATTCAACATCACCATAAGGATGTAGAATATAGTACAAGGAAAAATACTATCTCTTGAGCTCCTAGGACAATTCCGGCAGCATAACGGTAGTAAAATGCTCAAAATGAGACATTCTGCAAAAGATGGGGTAGCACCATACTCAACATCATCACTCAAGGTTCTGAGATATTACTAAACAGGCTACACCGGAGGTACTTGAACTGGGATAAGACTCTGATCAACCAATCCTAAGAGACTATGGAGTAGTAATGCGTGATCCTGATAGACGGAAGAGAAAGCCTAGTCCTTAACCCCGTAGGAAAGATAGGATGACTCACATCAGAAGGCATGAGGTATAAGGAGTAAAAAGAGTCTTACGTTCCCTTCCACAATCAATTCCCCTACATAACTAAAGAATTTCTAGACTCAACTTCGACCAGGTTGGCTTGGAAATCCTACAGGCAGTCAGGCTCTGATACCAAAGCTGTCGGGACCCCGATTCTAAGTCACACCGGTCTAGCATGTAACACCTTGTATCACTTTGCGGCCTCACGCACGGTATTCCCACGGGTGTCGCCTTACCATGGCCCGGGACCGTTTGCGCCTTTTGGCTCACGTATATGATAGTGTCACTACCATCCATATGACCGAGAACCCGGGCCGACATGACTAGTCGTGAACCCAAAGTGGCACTAACTTACAGGGACAGGCATACATGAAACAACATCGAGCATGTCGGTCAACAGCATGCGAATCCGGGCTGTAGCAACTGGGCTAACAGGACTCAGGGAACCCGGGCTGTAGGAGGCTAGGCAGGACTCGGGATGTCACCGCATGACATTTCCCCGAAGGGACAGACACAGGAACGAAGTGATCACATGCCGACCAGTCTAAGTGTCCCGGAGCAGTAGTGCTGGGCTAGCAGGACTCCGGTAAACCGGGCTGTAGCGGACTACCATGACTCGATGGAAGCACTAGACTACATTTCCCCATAAGAGAGGCTACCAAGGATAGACAACTAGGTTGTCGGATCCCACACATAGCAATACACGTTACACGTACGCATAACATGCAAGTATGTGCTGTACAACATGGCATCACAACATAACGCAAACTCATATAGATAAAGGCCCAGAAGAGCCACATAGCATTAAATACAAACAGGGGTCACATGACCCATCATTCAGAGCATACAAGCAACGGAAGCATTACATGTCTGAGTACAGACAACTACAAAAGAAAAAGGCTAAGAAGCTGACTATCTACAAGTCCCTCCCAAGGGTACAAGATCGTAGCTGAGGTAACAAGCTACTCGTCGAAGTCCAAGCGGTACTACTAGTGAGACAGATGTCTCACCTGCAAAACATAAATAAAGCAAACATGAGTACAAAGGTACTCAGCAAGACTTACATCAGATCCTATCATACATGCATTAGTATCAAGAAGGAAATGTGGGGTTTAGTTGCAGCAAGCCAGCTTTGACTCGGTGGCTATCCTGTTCTATCACTACGAGAAACTTCTTTGAGGTGAGGCAGCGCACACGAGTCCACTAATCACCACATCAATACACTACTATGGATTCATCCCCGTCTCTCTACGAGAAGGCCATCCATAGCACTCACACTTGTCTTGAGCATTTTAGAGTATCCACTTTAAGTTGTCTATGTACCACGTAAGCATCCAAGAAGTCCACAACCGAGGACACGGCTATTCGAATAGATCATGATAACCCTGCATGGGTCTACTTCTTCACACACGGTCTCGCCGCTTACCACCATGTACATGTCATGTACCTCGGCAACCTTCAAGCGGAAGCCTGGCGAGGGTGTCGGCCACGACCTGACTAACCACACAAGTCTGTCATCCAGGTTTATCGCCTATTTGGGTTCCATCCGCAAGGAGATCCGGCCGGGGTGTCGCTCACGACCCCAAACAATGTGAGCAGGGTTCCCAAGCCCACCATCCGGGTGCCACTTGGTACACCATGCCACTGTGCCTAGTCTATCCAAACCCACCTGGCCGGGTGCCACTTGGTAGACTACTAACACTACCTACAGACACCAGAAACTATTTGCAACTCCTGGACAGAGATCAAGTTGGTTAATAAGTCGAGAGGGGCACTTAAGCATTCCAATGTGTGGTAGTAGCTAGTCATTGGACAACATACACGGAACTCAGTGCTGAAGGACGGTTCCAATGAGACAACCCACCATGTACTCCTACATGGCCTCTCACCGCTACTTTACCAAATCGTGTTCACACACTTAACTCTCAACATCAGAACATAGTGTGTTCTCCAATTCATTCCCAATGAATCAGACCTGACATACTCTAAGCCATTGTTGAGCAAATCGTTAACTGGTAGATGCTCGGTCGGCTAGCGAGTAGGGGATTAATCGGCTAATCGGCAAGTTAATCGGCCATTTAATCAATTAATCGGAGATTTTTCGGTTTATCGGCTACTCGGTGACCCTATGAGTAGGGATTAATCGGCAAGTTAACTGGTTAATCGGATGAATTCTTGAACAGGGCTCTAAGCAATAGCAGGCAATGCATGGTAGGAGCACAACATGGCTCAATCAACTCCTACACATGCTAGTGGGTTTTAACTATTTATTGTGGCAAGGACAGGTCATGCAGAGGAATGGGTTCAACTCTCGCAGAGTAGCAGTTGAATCATTGTTGTCCTAATGCCATAAATGAGAGCAGGAGCGAGAGAGTAGGATTGTATCGGAATGAACAAGGGGGTTTGCTTGCTTGGTAGATCAATAGAGGGGGCACTGTTCCACTGATAGGTAGTCTGGATCGGTCTCCGGAGCAGGATCTATCAGGAAGGAACGGTGTCGACAAATCAAAACACAATCATATGCAACAATATGATGCATGCACATGGCATGTAGATGCGATGTTGTTTGAGCTAATGCAGCTAGCATTCATTTGGATGAAGTCCATTTGAACCAAGAATTCAAATGCAACTCCAAGTTAAGTCTTTATGAATGCCATTAATATGTTTTCACCTATATAGCAAGTATAAGTTGGTTTATCATGCATGAAAATGGTACATATGGATATATTGCATTTTTCTGATAATTTTTCATATATAAATTATTTCGATCTACGCTACGGTTGAATTTCTATGAATTTTTGAAGTTTATATCATTTTCTAGATTTTCCTGATTATTTAAAACCAGAAAATGAATAACTACGTCAGCACTGCGTCATGCCTGCATCAGCAGGTCGGCGGGGTCGTCCAGGTCAAACCTGACCAGTGGGTCCCACTGGTCAGTGGCACAACTAATTAACCAAGTTAATTAGCCTTAAGTTAATTCTAACTATACTGTTTGTGGGGTCGGGGCCCACTAGTCAGCAACTAACTAGGTAACTAACCTAGGTTAATTAGTGTTAAACTAATACTAACTAAAAGTGTCAGGGGGTGGCCCACGCGTCAATGACACAAGGGGGAAGGTTAAACCCCTGGTTAGTGGGGTCAAACCCGCCGGCGACTCGATGCCGGCGAGGCCAGACGCAGCGGAGGGCCTCGGATTTGGTCCTCCGGTGACCAAATGGGCCGCGGAGACCATCTTCGAGGAAGTGGTGCTCGCGCACTTCTAGGGAAGCATACGAGAGGCTGCGGGGGCGGCGGAGCTCGCCGGAGCGAAGCTCTGGGCGGCGGCCGGAGCACGGCTACAGGCAGGAGCGGGCTGCGGGGCACGGGGAGGCCACCCGAGGGGCTCTGCGGCACCCTCGTGGCACCGGAGCACGACTGAGTGCTCGGGAGTGGCTGGCTTGGGCTCTGGCCACGGTGTCGCCATGGCCGGCGGCGATGAGATCTCGAGCACAGCAGCTGAGCTAGCTAGGCGGGGCAAACGAGCACGGGGAGGAGGGGAAATGGAGGAGAGCTCATGGCGGTTCGGCAGGCGTGCTCAGCGGCTCGAGGGAGGCTCTGGAGTCGACGGAGCGGCGCCGGCGATCTCGGGTGACCGGAGATGAAGAAGATGGCGGTGATGGCTCCACGGGGCGTCCGGCAACGCGTGGCTTGATGGAGAGGACGAGGACGATGGCGCGGAGCGTCTGGGCACAAAGCGAGGGCGAGGCCGTGACGGTGGGCACGGCAACAGCGAGCGGTGGCGACGGCGGCGCTCGGGCACGGTGGGAGAGAGAGATCCAGGGGAGGGGGAGGAAAGAGAGAGTGTGAGACAGGTGTGGGGCGGCGCGTCGTGTCGTCCAGGCTGTCCAAGGCGAGGAGGGCGTGAGGCAGACAGGCAGGATGTGGTCGGGTGCGTGGCCGTGCGCGTCGGGCGCGTGCCCCTGTCCTCCTAGCGCGAGGAAGGGGACGACTGGCACTGGCCAGTCGGCTGGGCCGGCCTGTTGGGCCACTGGGCTGCCAGGCTGCAGGTAAGCACAGGTAAGCATTTTTCCATTTTTCGTTTTCTTTTCTATTTTCTGACATTTGTTTCTGATTTAGTAAAATACTAAGACAATTTATTTCCTTATGCCAAATTTTGTAGGAGCTAATGGTATTATTCCAGAGCTCCTCAGCAAAAATCAGAATTTTTGGACATATATAAAATATATCACATATATATATCCAAGGCAAATAATTATTGCATTAATTCCAAATGGCCAAAATAAATATTTATGAGCTCCTGAAAATATTTGTTTGAATTTTACCTCTGACCAATATTTTCAGATAGCAACATGAACATTTTCTTGGACCTTTTTGGAGCAATTTTTATTTGGGTCATTTCCAGAAATGATTCTGAGGGTTTCACAAATCCCCATTTCAAATTTAAATGAAATTTAAACATGATGCTCACAAGAAGGCTAGCCTAGGTCATACCAGAACTAGGGATGTGACAATATCCACGACGTTCATCATATGTAGTTCTACATGATATCGACGACGATCATCATATGTATTTCTAGATGATATAGCCACACACACACACACACATATGTAGTTCTAGATGATATTGACGACGATCATCATCCTCAAGCCTGGGCGGTGGGTGTTCCTGATAGTAATTAGGATGGCCTATCCAACACGAAGATTCTTGCCAACGAGGAATCTCTTCCACCCAACCGAGTTTAAGTGTGTGCGACCGTCTGTGTCCATGCGGTAAGTACAGGTGGTGACGGAGCCCCTTGCGGTAAGGCGTAGTCCAGCTGAGCCTTCTTTATCAGGCTCGATACCACAGCTCATAGATAGGTTCTTTGGCAATTTCTGAATAAGAAAAACATATCAATTAATAAATATCCTCGCACATACTCGTGCAAATATATTTCTACTAAGTCTATATTTCTACACTATCAAAAGACACAGCACTACGCATTTGTACTAACTAATCATGAATTCTACTAATAAGTATATCATCGAATATATATGTCATCAACTTACTACAGGCATATATATCATCAAATTACTAAGCATATCATCGAATAATTTGCATTTGTAAGTATAACAATAAAGCATATATATCATCAAATTAGTACAGGCAGTACGTATAACATTCCACTTCATGCCGATCGACCATGGTACTTGTCAGGCGGGTCATGAATGGCACCCGACAAAGTCATCACATGGCGGAATTATGTCACATAGGCTGCACACCTCCTCCTCGCTAGCCTCATTATTTGAGCTATGATGGCTTCATGAAGTGGGTTCTCATCATCTTCATCGAGTGCGTCCTCATTATCTTCATCATCTTTGTCATCTTCATCATCTTCGTCATCTTCCACCAGGTTGAGATAAATGATAGCCAGCTTGGGTCTTTCTGCTCTGAAGGAGAAGCTGATCAACTCACCACCAGTAAGACGCATGTGGGCAAGGAAACGGGCCCATCCATATCCTCCAATCTGTGACATATTGCATCCTTTCTCTACCTCCATAGTGTATGGCCCCCCAGGAGCCTCAAATGTCATAGTGTCTCCTGTCAGCTTGTTGAATTTCAACCTCACATTGCATGGGACGATCTGTGTAAAAAAAGCAAAATGACACAATGCAGTAATGCCAACACTAAAAATAAAATAATTGTTACATTTCATCTAATTTCTTACCGCCGCATGACAAAAACTCAGCTGGAAGTAGATGCCGAACAGCTTGCCAGTTGCAAGGCTGCTGGCGCACCTTAACTTGCACAGTCGACATAGTGGTGGTGGTGGTGGCGCCATTTTCCTAAAGCAATATGAGCAAAGGATTAACGATTCACTTCACAGGTAAGAAAAATAGTAGCATGTGATATTTTTGGTTCTTCCGCGAGAAGCAATTTTATGGACAAAGCATTTCGGTGGCACCTATTGCCGAAAAAACTTTTCACAAATATGTACCAAATAAGGGTACCACCTACCAAGACATTTCATCTCATTTGGCCCCTATTGCCTAAGATAATTGATTAAAACAACAAGTGGCAAATTTAACTAAATTGGCACCTACATTTTGCCAAAAAATAACTTATTACAAAAAAACAAAAGCATCTACCTATACATGTATAGAAAAATAACAATAAAATGGTGCATACTAAATCAACTAAATCAACTAGCCTACTAAATCCACTAGCATACTAAATCAACTAAATCAAAATGTTCTAAATCAACTAGCCTACTAAATCAACTAAATCAAGATTTTCTAAATCAACTAAATCAACTACATACTAAATCAACTAAATCAAAATCTTCTAAATCAACTAAATCAACTAGCCTACTAAATCAAAATGTATTAGGGAGGAGGGGTTGTGGATGGAGGAGGGAGGAGGGAGAAGGAGGGGCGACTCGAGGAGGGAGAAGAGAGTAGGACAGAGGAGGAAGATGGAGTGAGGAGGGGCCAGCCGGCGGCGAGTGGAGAGAGCACAGAGGAGGAAGGTGGAACAAGGAGGGGCCAGCCAGCGGCGACTAGAGGGAGGACAGAGGAGGAGGCCGGTACCGAGTCTAGTGAGGAGGAGGAGGTGGCGGCAGCGCAGATCGGAGGAGGGGCGATCGGGGAGGACCGGCGTGGGGGTTGAGGGGGAGATCGAGTGAGTGTGGGTGTGAGTGGATTAGATAGATCGGAGAGTGGGGGAGATGGAATGTCTTAGCAGTAGCGCACTACAACAAAAGGCGCTACTGCTAAACGACCTAGCAGTAGCGCCTTTCACAAAGAGCGCGCTACTGCTATGTGTCAGCATGTAAAAATAGACATCAAAAATACATTGATCATCAATGATCTTTTTGTGTACAATCTGATTTGTCAATATGAGTCCTCACCAGTTTAGGAACTAGTGAACACTCATATTGCGGCCACAAATTCTACACATAGAGTTCAATAAAGACGAAGTGGTTGTGAAAGTTTGAGAAGTAACATATTTAAGGTGGTACAAACTCTCTTCACGAAGCGAGGTGGGACTAAATTTTTTTAGTAAACTTAGCAGTAGCGGTTATTGTGTAAATGCGCTACTGCTATGGTCCCTAGCAGTAGCGCTCTTCATATTAGCGTGCTGCTGCTAGAACTAGCCTAGCGGTGGTGTCGTGGCAATTCTAGTGGTAGCGCGTCTTTGAGAGGGCGCGCTACTGATACATTTATTTCAGCAGCGAGGTTTGTGTGTGCACGCGCTACTGCTAGTTAGTAGCAGCGCCTTATTTCAAAGCGCGCTGCTGGTAAGATTTTGTGTATAGGCTTTTCCCTAGTAGTGCCAGTGGTACCAAGTGGGCCGCTACACCTGCGTTCCGATCCGGCCCTCCAATTCAGCTTGCATCATGGATTAACAAGGGGCTGGATTGGGGATCAATCGAGGAAGTGCAGACTCTACAGAGCCGCATCCGGAGTCTCCTTGAGAGGGATACCGGTCCCATCGACGTGATTCAAGTAATGTTAGTCCGCCGGGTCCTCCCGTGCCAGCGACCGCCCCTCCGTATGTGGAGTTTAATCTGGAAGGACCACGAACCCTTTAGCACTTCTTCGGTACAATGCATAGAGGAATGTGGAAGTTATTCTTCGAGACACGGAAACAGTGGTCGGACACTACCGAGGACATCGGCCTTGACTGCAATCATCCGGGTTCCTCGGTAAGCACTCGATTCTTGAACAGCTTAATTAAACATCCCGTGATGAGAGACTGAGAAAACCATCTTTTTCCAGGGTTGGATGAAGAAGGCGGAGCGAATTAGGTGTTCGGCCCCTTGATGTCTACTACACAACCTTTTTCTTGTAGACGTTGTTGGGCCTCCAAGTGCAGAGGTTTGTAGGACAGTAGCAAATTTCCCTCAAGTGGATGACCTAAGGTTTATCAATCCGTACGGGGCATAGGATGAAGATGGTCTCTCTCAAGCAACCCTGCAACCAAATAACAAAGAGTCTCTTGTGTCCCCAACACACCTAATACAATGGTAAATTGTATAGGTGCACTAGTTCAGCGAAGAGATGGTGATACAAGTGGTATATGGATAGTAGATATAGGTTTTTGTAATCTGAAAATATAAAAACAGCAAGGTAACTAATGATAAAAGTGAGCGTAAAAGGTATTGCAATGCTAGGAAACAAGGCCTAGGGTTCATACTTTCACTAGTGTTAGTTCTCTCAACAATACTAACATAATTGGATCACATAACTATCCCTCAACATGCAACAAAGAGTCACTCCAAAGTCACTAATAGCAAAGAACAAACGAAGAGATTATGGTAGGGTACGAAACCACCTCAAAGTTATTCTTTCCAATCAATCCATTGGGCTATTCCTATAAGTGTCACAAACAACCCTAGAGTTCGTACTAGAATAACACCTTAAGACACAAATCAACCAAAACCCTAATGTCAACAGGTACTCCAATGTCACCTCAAGTATCCGCGGGCATGATTATACGATATGCATCACACAATCTCAGATTCATCTATTCAACCAACACATAGGACCTCAAAGAGTGCCCCAAAGTTTCTACCGGAGAGTCAAGACGAAAACGTGTGCAAACCCCTATGCATAGGTTCATGGGCGGAACCCGCAAGTTGATCACCAAAACATACATCAAGTGGATCAATAGAATACCCCATTGTCACCACATGTATCCCACGCAAGACATACATCAAGTGTTCTCAAATCCTTAAAGACTCAATCCGATAAGATAACTTCAAAGGGAAAACTCAATCCATTACAAGAGAGTAGAGGGGGAGAAACATCAAAAGATCCAACTATAATAGCAATGCTCGCGATACATCAAGATCGTACCACCTCAAGAACACGAGAGAGAGAGAGAGAGAGAGATCAAACACATAGCTACTCGTACATACCCTCAGCCCCGAGGGAGAACTACTCCCTCCTCATCATGGAGAGCACCGGGATGATGAAGATGGCCACGGGAGAAGGATTCCCCCTCCGGCAGGGTGCCGGAACGGGTCTAGATTGGCTCCCCGATAGTTTTAGGGTATATGGGTATATACGGGAGGAAGAAATACGTCGGTGGACCTCCGGTCTGTCCACAAGGCAGGGGGGCTCCCAGGGGGGTGGGCGTGCCCCCCACCCTCGTGGGCAGCCCGGGACTCTCCTGGTCCAACTCCGATACTCTGTGGGCTTCTTCTGGTCCAAAACTCAATCCATTACAAGAGAGTAGAGGGGGAGAAACATCAAAAGATCCAACTATAATAGCAAAGCTCGCGATACATTAAGATTGTACCACCTCAAGAACACGAGAGAGAGATAGAGAGAGAGAGAGATCAAACACATAGCTACTGGTACATACCCTCAGCCCCGAGGGAGAACTACTCCATCCTCATCATGGAGAGCACCAGGATGATGAAGATGGCCACCGGATAAGGATTCCCCCTCCGGCAGGGTGCCGGAATGGGTCTTAGATTGGCTTTTAGTGGCTACAGAGGCTTCTGGCGGCAGAACTCCTGATCTATTGTGCTCCCCGGTAGTTTTAGGGTATATGGGTATATATGGGAGGAAGAAGTACGTCGGTGGACCTCCGGGCTGTCCACGAGGCAGGGGGCACCCAGGGGGTGGGCGCGCCCCCACCCTCGTGGGCAGCCCGGGACTCTCCTGGTCCAACTCTGATACTCCATGGGCTTCTTTTGGTCCAAAAATAAGTTCCGTGAAGTTTCAGGTCAATTGGACTCCGTTTGATTTTCCTTTTCTGCGATACTCTAAAACAAGGGAAAAAAACAAAAACTGGCACTGGGCTCTAGGTTAATAGGTTAGTCCCAAAAATCATATAAAATAGCATATAAATGCATATAAAACATCCAAGGTTGATAATATAATAGCATGGAACAATCAAAAATTATAGATATGTTGGAGATGTATCAGCATCCCCAAGCTTAATTCCTGCTCGTCCTCGAGTAGGTAAATGATAAAAACAGAATTTTGAAGTGGAATGCTACCTAACATATTTATCCATGTAATTCTATTTATTGTGGCAAGAATATTCAGATCCATAAGATTCAAGACAAAAGTTTAATATTGACATAAAAATAATAATACTTCAAGCATACTAACAACGTAATAATGTCTTCTCAAAATAACGTGGCCAAAGAAAGTTATCCCTACAAAATCATATACTCTGGCTAAGTTCCATCTTCACCACACAAAATATTTAAATCATGCACAACCCCGATGACAAGCCAAGCAATTGTTTCATAATTTTGATGTTCTCAAACTTTTTCAATCTCCACGCAATACATGAGCGTGAGCCATGGATATAGCACTATATGTGGAATAGAATGGTGTTTTAGGAGAAGACAAAAAGGAGAAGATAGTCTCACATCAACTAGGCGTATCAACGGGCTATGGAGATGCCCATCAATAGATATCAATGTGAGTGAGTAGGGATTGCCATGCAACGGATGCACTAGAGCTATAGGTGTATGAAAGCTCAAAAAGAAACTAAGTGGGTGTGCATCCAACTTGCTTGCTCACGAAGACCTAGGGCATTTTGAGGAAGCCCATCACTGGAATATACAAGCCAAGTTCTATAATGAAAGATTCCCACTAGTATATGAAAGTGACAACATAGGAGACTCTCTATCATGAAAATCATGGTGCTACTTTGAAGCACAAGTGTGGTAAAAGGATAGTAGCATTGCCCCTTCTCTCTTTTTCTCTCATTTTTTTATTTTTATTTTTATTTTTTGGGGCCTTTCTCTTTTTTATGGCCTCTTTTCTATTTTTTTATTTGGGCTTCTTTGGCCTCTTTTCTTTATTTATTTTCATCCGGAGTCTCATCCCGACTTGTGGGGGAATCATAGTCTCCATCATCCTTTCCTCACTGGGACAATGCTCTAATAATGATGATCATCACACTTTTATTTACTTACAACTCAAGAATTACAACTCGATACTTAGAACAAAATATGACTCTATATGAATGCCTCCGGCGGTGTACCGGGATGTGCAATGACTCAAGAGAGACATGTATGGAAGAATTATGAACGGTGGCTTTGCCACAAATACGATGTCAACTACATGATCATGCAAAGCAATATTACAATGATAAAGCGTGTCATAATAATGGAACGGTGGAAAGTTGCATGGCAATATATATCGGAATGGCTATGGGAATGCCATAATAGGTAGGTATGGTGGCTGTTTTGAGGAAGGTAAATGGTGGTTTTATGGTACCAGCGAAAGTTCCGCGGTACTAGAGAGGCTAGCAATGGTGGAACGGTGAGAGTGCGTATAATCCATGGACTCAACATTAGTCATAAAGAACTCACATACCTATTGCAAAAATCTATTAGTTATCGAAAAAAAGTACTACGCTCATACTCCTAGGGGGATATATTGGTAGGAAAAGACCATCGCTCGTCCCCGACCTCCACTCATAAGGAAGACAATCAATAAATAAATCATTCCCCGACTTCATCACATAATGGTTCACCATATGTGCATGCTACGGGAATCATAAACTATAACACAAGTATCTTCAAATTCACAACTACTCAACTAGCATGACTCTAATATCACCATCTCCATATCTCAAAACAATTATCAAGTATCAAACTTCTCATAGTATTCAATGCACCTTTTTTATGAAAGTTTTTATTATATCCCACTGGGATGCCTATCATATTAGGACTAGTTTCATAACCAAAGCAAACTACCATGCTATTCTGAAGACTCTCAAAATAATATAAGTGAAGCATGAGAGTTCATCTATTTCTTCAAAATAAAACCACCACCGTGCTCTAAAAAGATATAAGTGAAGCGCTGGAGCAACAAGAAACTACTCCGAAAGATATAAGTGAAGATCAATGAGTAGTTGAATAATTATGCAACTATGTGAAGACTCTCTAACATTTAAGAATTTCAGATCTTGGTATTTTATTCAAACATCAAGCAAAACTAAATAAAATAAAATGATGCTCCAAGCAAAACACATATCATGTGGTAAATAAAAATATAGCTCCAAGTAAAGTTACCGATGAACGAAGACGAAAGAGGGGATGACTTCCGGGGCATACCCAAGCTTAGGCTCTTGGTTGTCCTTGAATATTTCCTTGGGGTGCCTTGGGCATCCCCAAGCTTAGGCTCTTTCCACTCCTTATTCCATAGTCCATCGACTCTTTACCCAAAACTTGAAAACTTCACAACACAAAACTTAACAGAAAACTCGTAAGCTCCGTTAGCGAAAGAAAACAAAACACCACTTCAAGGTAATTAAATGAACTCATTATTTATTTATATTGGTGTTAAACCTACTGTATTACAACTTCTCTATGGTTTATAAATTATTTTACTAGCCATAGATTCATCAAAATAAGAAAACAACACATAGAAAACAGAATCTGTCAAAAACAGAACAGTCTGTAGTAATCTGTAACTAACGCAAACTTCTGGAAACCCAACAATTCTAAAATAAATTGCTGGAAGTGAGTAATTTATATATTAATCATCTTCAAAAATAATTAACTAAATATCACTCTCCAATAAAAAATGGCAGCAATTCTCGTGAGCGCTAAAGTTTCTGTTTTTTAAACCATGATCAACAAGACTTTCCCCAAGTCTTCCCAACGGTTCTACTTGTCACAAACACTAATTAAAACATAAAAACTCAATAATAACAAAGGATATATGATTAATTTATTACTAAACAGTAACAAATAGCAAGGAACAAAAATAAAGTTGGGTTGCCTCCCAACAAGCGGTGTCGTTTAACGCCCCTAGCTAGGCATAATGATTTCAATGATGCTCACATGGAAGACACGAATTGAAACATAAAGAGAGCATCATGAAGAATATGAATAGCACATTTAAGTCTAACCGACTTCCTATGCATAGGGATTTTGTGAGCAAACAACTTATGGGAACAATAATCAACTAGCATAGGAAGGCAAAACAAGCATAACTTCATGATTTTCAACACATAGAGAGGAAACTTGATATTATTGCAATTCCTACAAGAATATATTCCTCCATCATAATAATTTTCAGTATCATAATGAATGAATTCAACAATATAACCAGCAACTAAAGCATTCTTTTCATGATCTACAAGCATAGAAAATTTACTACTCTCTACATAAGCAAAATTCTTCTCAATCGGAATAGTGGGAGTATCATAAGGGACTCGAATACTATAAATTGTTTCCATATTAAAAGAGTAATGTTCAGAAAAAGGTTAAACATAATCATGACAAGTTTTACAAATATAATCATCACTACTTTTTATAGCATATGTATCATCACAGTAATTATCATAAGTAGCAACTTTGTTCTCATCATAATCGATTGAAACCTCTTCCAAGATAGTGGAATCATCACTAAATAAAGTCATGACCTCTCCAAATCCACTTTCATAAATATAATCATCATAAGTAGGAGGCATGCTATCATCATAATAAATTTGCATATCAAAACTTGGGAAACTACAAATATCATCTTCATTAAACATAGCTTCCCCAAGCTTGGCACCAACATTAATTGCAGCAAATATATTCTCAAAAACATCATCTTCATCAAACATAGCATCCCCAAGCTTGGGCCTTTTCATATCATAAGCATAATCACTTTCATAATTAATAGTATGGATAGCACCAATAGTATAGCAATTATCATCATCACAAGGAGTAGTAGGAACAACATCATTTGGGAGAGATACCTTTTTACCTTTGCTTCCCTGTCTTTTCTTTTTCTTCTTCACATCATGTGTGGGTTCAACCATCTTTTTGGAGCTCCTTATTAATGAGATTGGTTGAATAGAAGGCTCCTCCTCGTTACCTGATTCATCATAAGAAATAATAGGAACATATTGGGAAGTCTCTTCCCTTTCATTAGTATTCTCTTCATCTTCTATTTGTTTTCTTTTCTTTATGTAATTGGCAATATAAGGATTTTCAATACAATTCACCGTACAATACATATAAATTTCCTCTAGATCAAAATCAAGAAATTTATCGAGATTAAATTTTGGAATACCCTCAGTTATATGTTTCATTTCTTCATAACCCAAAAGAAGACTAAGCTCTTTATGATGCACAAGCGTAATCAAGTTATCACAATTTTTGGACATGACTTGATCATGAAACAAATAGCATTGGAGCTTTAAATGACCATGTTCATTGCAAAGTTCACAAGGATGGCGATAAATATTGAATCTTTTAGCACAAACATCTAGCCTTTCCTGCAACAATTTAGTTTCTAAATGCTTATGCCTCTTGCAATATCTATCTTCCCTATTTGGTGTGTACTTGCAAACCCAATGCACTCCACAAAAATTGACATGTTTATAGGAGACATTTTCATCATAACTAGTGCAATCATCATTAGTACTATGGATATTCAAGGAGTTCATACTAACAACATTGCAATCATGCTCATCATTCAAAGATTTAGTGCCAAACATTTTAATGCATTCTTATTCTAACACTTTGGCACAATTTTCCTTTCCATCATACTCACGAAAGATATTAAAAAGATGAAGCGTATGAGGCAAACTTAATTCCATTTTTTTGTAATTTTCTTTTTTAAACTAAACTAGTGATAAAACAAGAAACTAAAAGATTCGATTGCAAGATCTAAAGATATACCTTCAAGCACTTGCTACCTCTTGAGCACTGTGTTGGATTTCCCCGAAGAGGAGAGGATGATGCAGCAAAGTAGCGTAAGTATTTCCCTCAGTTTTTGAGAACCAAGGTATCAATCCAGTAGGAGGCTACGCGTGAGTCCCTCGTACCTACACAAAAACAATAGCTCAACACAACCAACGCACGTAGGGGTAGTCAATCCCTTCACGGTCACTTACGAAAGTGAGATCTGATAGAGATGATAAATAATATTTTTGGTATTTTTGGTATAGAGATGCAAAGTGAAAAGTAAAAGCAAAATAAAAGCAAAGCAATAATAAAGTGATGGAGATTGATATGATGAGAAAGAGACCCGGGGGCCATAGGTTTCACTAGTGGCTTCTCTCAAGAGCATAAGTATTCTACAGTGGGTGAACAAATTACTGTTGAGCAATTGACAGAATTGAGCATAGTTATGAGAATATCTAGGTATGATCATGTATATAGGCATCACGTTCGAGACAAGTAGACCGACTCCTGCATACATCTACTACTATTACTCCACTCATCGACCGCTATCCAGCATGCATCTAGAGTATTAAGTTAAAAACAGAGTAACGCCTTAAGAAAGATGACATGATGTAGAGGGATAGTTTCATGCAATATGATAAAAACCCCATCTTGTTATCCTCGATGGCAACGATACAATACGTGCCTTGCTGCCCCTTCTGTCACTGGGAAAGGACACCGCAAGATCGAACCCAAAGCTAAGCACTTATCCCATGGCAAGAACAACCAATCTAGTAGGCCAAACCAAACTGATAATTCGAAGAGACTTGCAAAGATAACCAATCATACATAAAAGAATTCAGAGAAGATTCAAATATTATTCATAGATAGACTTGATTATAAACCCACAACTCATCGGTCTCAACAAACACACTGCAAAAAGAAGATTACATCGAATAGATCTCCACGAGAGAGGGGGAGAACATTGTATTGAGATCCAAAAAGAGAGAAGAAGCCATCTAGCTACTAACTATGGCCCGTAGGTCTGAAGTAAACTACTGACACTTCATTGGAGGGACTTGGATGATGATGTAGAAGCCCTCCGTGATCGATGCCCCCTTCGGCAGAGCTCCGGAATAGGCCCCAAGATGGGATCTCGTGGATACAGAAAGTTGCGGCGGTGGAATTAGGTTTTTGGCTCCGTCACTGATCGTTTGGGGGTACGTGGATATATATATAGGAGGAAGAAGTACGTCGGTGGAGCTTCGAGGGGCCCACGAGGCAAGGGGCGCACCCTCCACCCTCGTGACCGCCTCGTGGCTTTCTTGACGGAGGGTTCAAGTCTCCTGGATCTTATCTGATGAGAAAATCACGTTTCCGAAGGTTTCATTCCGTTTGGACTCCGTTTGATATTCCTTTTCTTCGAAACCCTAACACAGGCAAAAAACAGCAATTCTGGGTTGGGCCTCCGGTTAATAGGTTAGTCCCAAAAATAATATATAAGTAGATAATAAAGCCCAATAATGTCCAAAACAGTAGATAATATAGCATGGAGCAATCAAAAATTATAGGTACGTTGGAGACGTATCAGCACTCACCTCCCCGGCAATGGCGCCAGAAAAGAGCTTGATGTCTACTACACAACCTTCTTCTTGTAGACATTGTCGGGCCTCCAAGTGCAGAGGTTTGTAGGACAGTAGCAAATTTCCCTCAAGTGGATGACCTAAGGTTTATCAATCTGTAGGAGGCTTAGGATGAAGATGGTCTCTCTCAAGCAACCCTGCAACCAAATAACAAAGAGTCTCTTGTGTCCCCAACACACCCAATACAATGGTAAATTGTATAGGTGCACTAGTTCGGTGAAGAGATGGTGATACAAGTGGTATATGGATAGTAGATATAGGTTTTTGTAATCTGAAAATATAAAAACAGCAAGGTAACTAATGATAAAAGTGAGTGTAAACGGTATTGCAATGCTAGGAAACAAGGCCTAGGGTTCATACTTTCACTAGTGTAAGTTCTCTCAACAATAATAACATAATTGGATCACATAACTATCCCTCAACATGCAACAAAGAGTCACTCCAAAGTCACTAATAGCGGAGAACAAACGAAGAGATTATGGTAGGGTACGAAACCACCTCAAAGTTATTCTTTCCAATCAATCCATTGGGTTATTCCTATAAGTGTCACAAACAGCCCTAGAGTTTGTACTAGAATAACACCATAAGACACAAATCAACCAAAACCCTAATGTCACCTAGATACTCCAATGTCACCTCAAGTATCCGTGGGTATGATTATACGATATGCATCACACAATCTCAGATTCATCTATTCAACCAACACATAGGACCTCAAAGGGTGCCCCAAAGTTTCTACCGGAGAGTCAAGACGAAAACGTGTGCCAACCCCTATGCATAGGTTCATGGGAGGAACCCGCAAGTTGATCACCAAAACATACATCAAGTGGATCAATAGAATACCCCATTGTCACCACAAGTATCCCACGTAAGACATACATCAAGTGTTCTCAAATCCTTAAAGACTCAATCCGATAAGATAACTTCAAAGGGAAAACTCAATCCATTACAAGAGAGTAGAGGGGGAGAAACATCAAAAGATCCAACTATAATAGCAAAGCTCGCGATACATTAAGATTGTACCACCTCAAGAACACGAGAGAGAGAGAGAGAGATCAAACACATATCTACTGGTACATACCCTCAACCCTGAGGAAGAACTACTCCATCCTCGTCATGGAGAGCATCGGGATGATGAAGATGGCCACCGGAGAAGGATTCCCCCTCCGGCAGGGTGCCGGAACGGGTCTTAGATTGGCTTTTGGTGGCTACAGAGGCTTCTGGCGGCGGAACTCCCGATCTATTGTGCTCCCCAATAGTTTTTGGGTATATGGGTATATATGGAAGGAAGAAGTACGTCGGTGGACCTTCAGGCTGTCCACGAGGCAGGGGGGCGCCCAGGAGGGTGGGCGCGCCCCCCACCCTCGTGGGCAGCCCGGGACTCTCCTGGTCCAACTCCGATACTGTGTGGGCTTCTTCTGGTCCAAAAATAAGTTCCGTGAAGTTTCAGGTCAATTAGACTCCGTTTGATTTTCCTTTTCTAAGATACTCTAAAACAAGGAAAAAACAGAAACTTGCACTGGGCTCTAGGTTAATAGGTTTGTCCCAAAAATCATATAAAATAGCATATAAATGCATATAAAACATCCAAGATTGATAATATAATAGCATGGAATAATCAAAAATTATAGATACGTTGGAGACATATCACCCCTCTTCCCGAAGACTCAGCTTGTCCTGTGTTAACAAGGATGATGGTCCCGGCACCTGGCAGTGAGAAAGGACAATGAAGAGAGCAGGGGGCCAAAGGTGGCCTCCATTCCAAAGATACACCGAACACTATGTCCAGGGAGACTAAAGTTCCTTCTTGTGAAAACAAAAGGAAAGAAGAAGCTGACATCCCTTCTCCCCATGGTAAGAAAAGGGACGCCTCCGAAGGTTGGGAGGTAAAGGCTCCTAAGCAAGGTAAGACGCTCCTATCAGGCGGTTCGGGCTCAGAAGACGACGCCGTCGCACGGTTCCTCCATAAGGACGAGCCTTTAGCCGAATCGTAAGTGAACAAGGGTGTTTTAAACATATCTCGTTCCTTTTCCTGTCACAAGAGTAACGTTTATAATATATGTTTTGCAGTCGGCGCGCAGTCTTCCTCAACAATCCTCTTCGGGGGATCTTCTTCCGGAGATGATGGAAAGCGAGACACCTCCACAAGATTCCTCGCCCAATACGGCAGACGACTTTGAGGTGTCGTCCCGGAGGATCTCTCCCAATCAACAAGAGGTGCAGAGGATGATGAAGACAATGCCCCAAGTTGAAACCTCGGTTGTGCAGGGTCTGGGGTCTGCGGTCCCTACAGGGACCAACAATAAAGGCCCCGGACTATCCGGTTTACAGCCAGAGACGACTCTGGGGTTCGACAAGCATATCCCTTCAAAGGGAGTCTATGCTCCCACCGCCGCTTCCCGGGATCCGAAGGCGCCAAATACACTGATGGGCATGTTGCGATATTCATCCATCTCAGAGAAACATCGTACCTTGATGGGTATGGTGGTGGAGGATGATGTCTGCGAGAAGCGGATTGAATGAAGCTTTCACGGGCCTGCTAAGAGGCTTTGAGGTACGTAATGTAATATTTTCGATCATGCTTTATACACAAAGTGGACCTGTGTATAGATAGTAGCCCCTGAGACTTTGGTTGGCGTCCAAAGGGAGGCAATCAGAGGATCGAAAGAGATATGCGCAGGAAATAATCTAATTGGTTGGAACACATGCTGTTACATCCACGACGACTGCCCATGCTACGGAGGTTGCACATCTGGAGCAGAAACTTGATGCGACGAATGACGACATCATTCTTATTAACAGGCGGCTCGACGAGGCGCAAGGTATGTTTTTGAGGCGGTCAGTGTATATATGTGTAATAACCTAAGTGCGAAGCTGAGAATTATATGCATAACTGGATAGTGTTGCCGCGGTAGAGGTCCTTCGGGCTGAACTTGCCCGAGCCAAGGAGCGAGCCTGGATGAGTAACGTGGCTCCCAAGAACGCAGCTGATGAGTTAAGGGCCGAACAATCTGCTCGGCGCCAGTGCGAGGAGAGGATGTCTACCATGGCGCGTGAGCTAAAGGAAACCACCGTCCGGTGTGAATTCCTTGAGAAGGATAACAAAGCCAAAACGGCCGATCTCGACAATGCCTTACGAGAGGCGAGGGAAGCATGATCTGAGTCTAGGGCGGCTCGGGAGGAGATCCGGCAAGCTGGGGACATAGCGGCCAGTAAGCCTTTCTTATTATAGACTAAATTCCACGATCCGAAGTATGCCCCGCTTAATCAAATGTGGAGCTCTCCAGACGTGTTCTTGGACTTGCCGAAGAGCGCCTTCGATGCAGTGCAATTTTACCAAGCACAAGAAGGGTATGCAACTGAGAAGCTTTTCTGAACACAATTCGGCATGCCAAAGCACCCGTTGTTGCTAAACGAACAGATGGCCCAGTGGGCCGAGCTCCACAAGATATCTGATTCTGCCATGAGGGACGTCGTGGTCCGGCTGTGGCCGATTGAGCCAATTCCGAATAGTTATACCGGTTTGGTGCAGCGACTTATGGATGTGGTGTCGCGTATCGATGCAGTGAAGCGATCAGCGTGCATTGAAGCTTCACGGATGGCCTTTGCCCATGTTAAGACATATTGGGCGAAGATGAAGGCCACCGATATTGCGGTGAAGAGTCCACCCGAGGGCAAGGACAAACACACGCTGGAGCATTATTTTGAAGATGTCCTAGAGGGCGCCCGCTTAATAGAGGTTCAGTGCTTGAAAGATATGCTCTTCAAGTGAATGTGCCGAAATTGTAAAAACAATATTATGATATTATAAGACTATGCCCAAAAGTTTTGGCTCCTCCTGTGCGGCCATTTTTTATGTAATCTAAAAGTTTTCCAGTCATCGGCTTCAGCCCCCTCGCGTAAAAAATACGGGGGCGTTCGGAAAAGCACTTGATCACTCTTGACCCAACGTCTTGGTCCGTGAAGGAGGTGTCAAAGCGGCAAACAAGACAATCGGACTATAGGGCATTAAAAAGTTCACTTAGCCATAGGAGTTTGACGGTGGGTCTACGATATAGCCCCTGGTATGTACGTGGCTATCCGAATACGGTGTGTTACATAGGTGACCGGAAGAACGGTCCTTCATGTAATACGGAAGGAATCGAGAAAGATTCTGATAAGTCATCGAGTGGTTGACTAGCTCTCGCCGCATCATGATAGTCAGTTTTCGGCTTTCTCTACTGAGGTGCTCATCTGGATGAACTAGGACACAATCGCAGTAGTTCTCCCTTTACTACCCTAGCCGATAGAGCAGAACGTAAGGTAGTAAGGACAGGAGCCGGGCAACCCAACTATTGAACAAAGACATGATTCGGAGCTGATGCATATAAGGCCGAACTCGTGACGCCGAAGTGTGCCATAAAGCTGTTCGGACTTGTCAGCAATTTGTACCGAGGTGCGTGTGTGAAACAACCGGAAAAAATCAGCTCTTTTTTTACAAAAAAGGTGAATACTGAATACGGTTTATGTTCACTAGGACTTGATTGATATGCCAATTGCCATTTTACAGGGAATAACGCCACGACCCAGGCTATTTGACATGCCGGTGGTTGAAGGCTGAGGGAGAAGGCACTTTACAGGCTCTAAATAGAGAGTGCGGTCTTCAAAGAATTACTTGGACCTCCTGTCGCACGTCTGCGCCGCCTTGCCTTGGTGAAAGGACTCCTTAACAGGAGTAGCCATTGGGTAGGTGAACGAAGCCGAACTCCGAAAGAGTCCGGAGATAACCACCTGTGGTAAAAGATAAAGAAAGTAGTTAGAAAAGGAAAATAGACTATGAGAGTGCTTGTAGGCCTGTCCGTCTTGTGCCTCCGCCGATGACCGGGGTATTTTAAGTACATAATTATGTACGCTCGGTGCAAACTTTGCGGGTATATGAGGCGAACGACGGAGGCCAGACTGCTAATCCAGCTCTGAGATTGATAGGTCCCACTTAATAGAGACTGGCGGCTTAATGGCCGACGAGATATGCAGCTTTATGAGGCCGCTTTGTACTTCAACTATGGTAGCCGCAGTATGATCCTCTGTACGGGGGGAGTGTTCCGTATTTCCATTTATTATTATGACCCCGCATGGACCGAGTATCTTAAGTTTTACGCGGGCTTGTGGTACCGCATTAAAATGAGCAAAAGCGGTACGCCCCAGAAGTGTGTGGTAACTACTGCGGAACGGGGCAATATCAATGGTCAAACCTTTGCTTCGGAAGTTGTTCGGCGAACCGAAAACGACTTCCAATGTGACGGAGCCCCTACAGCGGGCTTCTACCCGGGTACTACTCCCTTGAGGGTAGTTGTAGTGGGCTTGATTCTTGAAGGATCGATGCCCATTCTGCGAACAGTGTCTTGGTAGAGTAGATTAAGGTTACAGCCGCCGTCCATAAGTACTTTTGTGAGCTGGAATCCATCGATAATTGGGTCGATGATCAGAGCCGCCAAACCTTTGGATATGGTGAAATTTTGGGGGTAACGGCTCTATGGCGTATGCGTCCCGGGGTGTGCACCTGCGCTCCCCTGTAGGGGTGTGCGTCACATATACCATGTTTACGGTTTTTACTTCGGGGGGAAATTCCTTCTAATCCCCGGTATTTGGCTGGCGAGTCTCTTCGTCATTGCTGTCACTGGGAGGCCCTTGCCCTTGTGCTCAGCATTAAGCTTGCCGGCTTGTTTGAATACCCAACAGCTTCTGTTGGTGTGAGTAGCTAGTTTATCGGGGGTGCCATGAATCTGGCAGGACTGATCCAGTATTTTGTCTAGATTGGATGGTTCGTCTCTATTTGCCTTGAATGGCTTTTTCCGTTGACCAGGCTTGGAGCCGCTGAATCCGGCGTTGGCCGCCGTGTCTTGCATTCTTTAACTGTTATTGCGACGCTTGTGTTTATTGCGTCGCGGCTTGCCGTTGCCGTCTCAGACTTCGAAAGTGCCCGGATCGCTGGTGTTGTTGAATCTACGAGCGAGCCAGGTGTCTTCTCCCATGCAAAAGCGGGTCATTAGAGCGGTAAGGGCTGCCATGGATTTTATTTTTTCTTGACCAAGGTGGCAGGCGAGACACTCATCCCGAAAGCTGTGTTTGAAGGCCGCGAGGGCTTCGGCGTCCGGACAATCGACAATTTGGTTCTTTTTAATTAGGAACCTAGTCTAGAGCTTCCTGGCTGATTCTCCGGGCTGCTGGACGATGTGACTTAAGTCATCAGCGTCTGGTGGCCGAACATATGTACCTTGGAAGTTATCACGAAAGGCATCTTCCAGGTCTTCCCAGCTGCCAACGGAGTTCTCTGGAAGGCTGTTTAACCAGTGTCGTGCTGGTCCCTTTAGTTTTAGTGTGAGGTATTTGATGGCGTGGAGATCATCACTGCGGACCATGTGGATATGGAGAAGAAAATCTTCAATCCATACCGGAGGATCTATTGTTCCATCATATGATTCGATATTCATGGGTTTAAACCCTTCTAGGAATTCATGCTCCATTACTTCATCAGTGAAGCAAAGGGGGTGTACAACGCCTCTATATCGTGCCAGGTTGTGACGTATTTGGGATGGATTCTGTCTGCGATTTTCAGCTCGGACATAACTGTGCTTGCCATGTTCGGCTCGATAGCCGTCGTCGCGCGTCGGGGCACCGCCTCGTGATCCATAGATCGATCTGGCTGGACCTGCTTTATTCTTCAGGCCCTGTCGGAGATCATATGTGTATCCCTGAGCAGTTTTGTCTCTGTCTTTACGGCGAGGTGTTATGGGCTGGTGTTCGGCTTGGGTTGCCGCTTTGTTCCAACCATGTGGTGGTCGGTCAACCGCATTGTGAGCTGATGGCACAGGCTCCAACGCCTCGTCATGAAATTGAGGTAGTAATTTGCACTTCGGGTAACTTTTGACTGGTCGCTTGAGGCCATACTCCTCGGCTTCCAGGACGTTAGTCCATCTGTCGTTGAGCAGATCTTGATCAGCTTGAAGTTGTTGCTGCTTCTTTTTTAGGCTCCTTGCAGTGGCTATTAGCCGGCGCTTGAAGCGCTCTTGCTCGAGAGGTTCCTCAGGCACGATAAAATCCTTGTTGCCGAGGCTCACCTCATCCTCGGAGAGTGGAAGATAATTGTTGTCCCGTGAGTCTTTGTGCGCGGCCTGTTCATCAGGGCTGACTCGCCCATCTTCCCGTTCATCTTGTTCGGAAGTTGCCTCAACGGGGTCTTCATTATCTTTGGCACCGTCCGGAGTGTTATCTTCTCGGCGTTGTTGTCTTTGCTGCAGCGTGATTTAGAGCGGCGCCACTGACGCCGGCGTTTTGGTTGTATCTCAGGAGGTTTATCCTCAACTGGATCTTTCTTGTCATCGCCACTATTCTCTTTTGGTGCATCTACCATGTATACATCGTATGAGGAGGTGGTCGTCCATCGTCCGGTGAATGGTGGGTTTTCGGCCTGCTCCTCTCCAACATCGTCGTCCATACCCTCGATGTCTTCGGAGCCGTAATTGAGCATGTCGGTTAAGTCTTCGACGATGGCTATTAAGTGGGTGGGGTGGGAAGCGGAATTCTCCATCGTCAGCCTCCAGTTCAAATCAGATATAGTTCGGCTGTGAGTCCCCTGCTAAGGAGAGTGTTTTGAATGAGTTTAGCACGTCACCTAAGGGTGAGTGTCGAATGATGTCCGCGGAGCTGAATTCGACGATCGATGCCTGATCAAGCTCGTCGTGCGCGGACGCACATGGTTCGGAACTTGTAGCTGGAGACGGGTCCGAGGTTCCGGTGACATGGACCCTACTCGAGGATGGGTCGGTGTGCGGCTCTAATGCCGCTGAGTCTGCAGTTTCCTTTGTGGGGTTGCGCTTCCCGTCCTCGAATGGCGCAATCTGCTCCGGATCTAGGGCTAGAGCCATTACAGGTGCTATCCCCAGGGCATGGTCCGATGACAGATTTAATTCATGTTCATCATGACGATAGGGAGCGGCTGCCGTGGTCTCGAATCCATCGAAGATCAAGTCTCCGCGGATATTCGCGACGTAGTTCAAGCTTCCAAATCTAACCTGATGGCCAGGGGTGTAGCTATCGATCTACTCTAGATGGCCACGCGAGTTGGCCCACCGTGCAAAGCCGCCAAATACGAAGATCTGTCCAGGGAGCAAGGTTTCTCCCCGGACAACATTGTTGTAGATGATTTACGGGGCCATCAAACCTCCTGACGACGACACAACGGAACTCTCAATGAAAGCACCAATGTAGGTGTCAAAACTGGCAGATCTCGTGTAGGGGGTCCTGAACTATGCGTCTGAGGTTGATGGTAATAGGAGACAGGGAACACAATGTTGACCTAGGTTCGGGCCCTCTCGATGGAGGTAAAACCTTACGTCCTGCTAGATTAATATTGATGAGTATGGGGGTTAAAGAGTTAATCTACCACAAGATCGTAATGGCTAAAACCCTAGAAGTCTAGCCTATCTGATTATGATTGTCCCTATAGACCAAGCCCTCCGGTTTATATAGAAACCGGAGGGGACTAGGGTTATACAAAGTCGGTTACGGATAAAGGAATCTTCATATCCGAACGCCAAGCTTGCCATCCACGCCAAGGAGACTCCCCATCCAGACACGGGTGAGAGTCTTTGGTCTTGTATCTTCATAGCCCATCAGTCCGTCCCATGTCTTAACAGGCCAGACGCCCGAGGACCCCTTAGTCCAGGACTCCCTCCACAGGGGCGTGCCCCAGGGGGGTGGGTGCGCCCCCACCCTCGTGGGGCCCACGGGACTCCCCTCCAGTAGATTTTTGTTCCAGTATATTTTATATTTTCCAGAAAAATTCTCCGTTGATTTTCATCGCATTTCGAGAACTTTTATTTCTGCACAAAAACAACACCATGATAGTTCCGGTGAAAACAACGCCAGTCCGGGTTAGTTCTAATCAAATCATACCAAAATCATACAAAACTATTGTAAACATGGCATGAATGCTTCATAAATTATAGATACATTGGAGATGTATCATTACGGCAAAAACTGGATGCACTTCGTATACAAAATGGACAATCTCTTTCGAAGTATTAGGGTTTCGGACGAAAACTCATATATTACAAAGGTATTTCTTTTTTTAAAACTTATTTCAACTCCAGACTTTTTGTGCGTTCAATATGCACCATTCAAAGCCACGTCATCAATTTCCAACCCTTTTTGACTTCATTTGCTATTTTTCATGCATTTATTGATTTTTTGAGCTAAATGACCCTGAAATTGAAAAGCATGACAAATGAACTATGAAAAGGTTCAAAGTTGGCATGGTATCATCATTTCACTCACATATCATGTGCTAAAAAGTTGAGAGCGTTACGACAAAAATTGGATGCACTTCGTGTACAAAATGGACAATCTCTATCGAAGTATTAGGGTTTCGGACGAAAACTCATATGTTACAAAGGCATTTCATTTTTTATACTTATTTCAACTCCAGACTTTTTGTGCGTTCAGTATGCACCATTCAAAGCCACGTCATCAATTTTCAACCCTTTCTGACTTCATTTGCTATTTTTCATGCATCCACTGATTTTTTTGAGCTAAATGACCCTGAAATTGAAAAGCACTACAAATGAACTCTGAAAAGGTTGAAAGTTGGCATGGTATCATCATTTCACCCACATAGCATGTGCAAAAAAGTTGAGAGGGTTACGGCAAAAACTTGATGCACTTCGTGTACAAAATGGACAATCTCTTTCGAAGTATCAGGGTTTCAGACGAAAACACATCTGTTACAAAGGAATTTTATTTTTTAAAGAACCTAAGTATTACCAAATTAAATATAATGATAAGATACACTAATATTAAACAGGGAATTTTTTTATTGAAAAATCTATTTTTAAAGTAAAGTTATTCACAAACTAGTGATTTACACAAAATTAAAATAATTCAAATTTAACCTATCCAAATTTTAAATATACTCGCACTAACAGAACGTTTATATTTTTTACCTAAAGAAAAAAGATTCACAAAGAAACTCTAAATAAAGCAAAAAAACAACTCAGAAATAAAAGAAAATAAATAAAGCAGAAAATAAAAAAAACCCCGCCTACTGGGCCACCAAGGCCTGCATACGACTAGAAACCCAACCTCTAGTTAGGCCAGGATGCAGGCCTGTAAGACCCAGTAGGCCCCATAGGGCAGAAGAGTTGCAATAGGCCTACAAAGGCCTGCTTAGAGAGGAGCTCGACATGGTAGCCGCGGCAGGGCTTATAAACCGGTGCGAGCTCCTCTCAACTATAGAAGTGGGACTAAACATTGGACACGGGAAGCACGGGCCTTTAGTACCGGTTAGTGGCTCCAACCGGTACTAAAGAGGGTCTTTAGTACCGGTTGGAGCCACCAACCGGTACTAAAGGCATGTGCTTCCCGCCGCTTGGCCTGGCCAAAACAGACCTTTAGTACCAGTTGGTGGCTCCAACCAGGACTAAAGGTCCCTCGTATATGTACTAGCACGTCAAAACTTTTGCAGTTTCATCTCCCTCTTCCTCTCTGCTTCGACATCGCCACCGCCCCCCATCACCACCCCCGTCGCGTGCCGTCGCTGTGGCCACCCCTGTCGGGCGCCGTAGCCGCCCCGGCCCATCCCCATCACCGTCCCCAGCGTTGCCGTCTTGCAGCCGCCTCGTTGCCGCTGCCGCATCAGCGCCACCGCCCCCCGTCGCCCCACTGTGAGACCCCTGCGCCATGGCCGCTCCCTCGATCATCCGATCGAGCCCGCCCGCACACACACACAGTACACACATACACGTACACACACACACATTTTTCTTAATTTTTTTCTGTTTCCTGTTTTTTAGTTTTTTTATATACTTTTAGTTATAAAATGTTATATGAATTAGATATATATATATATATATATATATATAAATGTTAGATTAATGTCAAAGTTTTAGATAGATGAATTAGATTAATGTCAAATATTAGATAAATTAGATATATTAATGTCAAATGTTAGATGAATTAGATAGAAATGTTAGATGAATTAGTTTTTTATACTTTTAGTTATAGATGAATTAGATATATTAATGTTAAATGAATTAGTTTTTTATACCTTTGTCAAATATTTTCTGTTTTTTAGTTTTTTATACTTTTAGTTATAGAAAATGTTAGATGAATTAGCTAGCTAGATATCATATGTCAAAGTTTCAATATTGACATATGCAATATTGGATCATATGTCAAAGTTTGACTTTTGACATAGATTTATCAAGAATGCCTCCATTATGGATGTGCACAAGTTGATCCAATTTTTTTCTGATCTCATATATATATATATATATATATATATATATATATATATATATATATACGGTCACGCTATTCATCACCCTAGTTGAGGAATAGTTATTCTTCACCCCCTCTCTATTTTGACATCAATGCACCATATTTTTACATTTCGTAAAATATGTCTTATTTCATACATAAAAAGAGAACGTAAGAAAATATGTACTCACCATAAAAAATATTTTATGTTACATAAAATTACGAATATAAAAACATAGTGTGAAACATACATAAAATGTGATTTTTCTGGTCTTATAACCTACATTTTTGTTTTTTATACAAAATTTTACATATTGAATCAATATGCATGTAACTATTTATATTATAAACGTAATTTATTTAGAAAGCGACCGTAAGATTACCTCGGGTGAAGAATAACTTATTTTGCATCCTGGGTGATAAATAGTAACACTATATATATATATATATATATATATATATATATATATATATATATGTCACGTTGTCTATCAAAGTATTGAAAAAATCCATGGCTTCGTCATTAGCCGGAAGTAACAGGCGTATGATGCTACGAAACTCTTTAAGAGTTCCGGATAGAATAATTCGCTTTTTGGTACGAATTTCAGCAAAGGCCTTCCAAATAATGATATTCAGAAGGCTCTTGATGAACTTCGTACCAAGAAGCTAATTATCCTATCCAGCACTCTATTCCAAAACAATTTTGGAGAGCTTCGTACCATTATGCGGCTGTTACTTCCGGCTAATGATGAAGTCATGATTTTCTTGAATCCTTTGACACTAGACAACATGACATCTAGAAGGGTACATGATCAGGAAAAATATGGACCATTTTCTACACATCCAGAATGGCGCCATTTTGTTAAATCCCTTAAAGCTTAAGAGAATCCGTTATGTTACATTTTCATATAGAATTTGTATATAAGAAATCACAATCCACTCATTTAAAAAATGGTATATATATGGCAGTTCTATATTACCATGACATACGGATGAACATCTCTGCATTCCCTGTTATCCATTACATTCTGCACTTCCTTGCTAAGTTGTGCCATACTTATCTAAACCGTTGCCTTGTTTGCTCCTAGGATGGTCAACACCTGCAGCAACCCTGCTGCCCCGGAGCAGGGGAAGCCAGTGCAGTTAGGGGTGAAAATCTGCCTCACCCGCCTTCTCTGGCCGAAGTGATGCTGGAGGCGGAAAGAAACAAGCGTGAGACTAACCGCTTGCTGGAGCGGATTGAGCAGAACACTGCACGCCATCAGCGAAATGACTTGGTGTCAATCAATGACTTCATCAAGTTGTACCCACCAAACTTTAACCATTCCGTCAAGCCCCTCGACGCGGATGACTGGCTTCGCAGCATCACCCACAAGCTACGTTCTGCCAACATAGCCGAAGCTGATAAGGTCACTTATGCTGCCTACAATCTCGAAGGCCCTCCTAGTCTTTGGTAGGAAAATTTTGAAGCTATGCGCCCGGTCGGCCAAATCACTACTTGGGCTGAATTCAGTGAGGCTTTCCGTGAGCATCACATCCCGGAAGGTCTCATAGATCGCAAGAGGGAAGAGTTCTGCAATTTCACCCAAGGAAGACTGATTGTGGATGCATATAGTCGTGAATTTGGGAATATGGCACGTTATGCTCCTGAAGAAGTATCTACCGACGCTAAGAAGCAGGCAAGGTTCCGCAAGGGACTTAGCCCTGAGCTTCGCCGCGATCTTTGTCTGCACGAGTGCACCTCCTTTCAGAAGTTGGTCAATAAAGACATCAGTGCTGAGACAGGTCAGTCTGATTATGATGCTTCACGCAAGCACTCTCGTGATTTTGGCTCTTCATCCGGCTCTGGATCTCAGAAGCGCCGGGTGTGGATTCCAAGCACGACACTGCCACCCAGGTTCATTCCGAGGCCATCCTTTGAGGCGCCTCGTCCCAACCAGCAGTTTGCACCGTCCAAGCCCTATGGTGGCCCCACTACTAATGCTGCTCCACGCCCCAATGTTGTGACATGTTTCAAGTGTGGAGAGCCGGGTCATTATAGCCGAGAGTGTCCTCAGAACAACAACCCCAATCAGTCTGGAAAGTCCGTTGGTCGTGGTAAGCCAGTGGGAAAGACAATCTACGCCAAGCCGGTCACCACTGCACGTGGCCATGTCAACTATGTTTCAGCCGAGGAGGCTCATGAGGATCCTAACGTCGTCCTTGGTACGCTCCTTGTTAATTGCCATCCGGCATCTGTTCTTTTCGATACTGGAGCATCTCATTCATTCATATCCGAGAACTATGCTCGATTGCATAACATGACATTCTGTGACATGCCCGCTACCATGGAAATTCAAACCCCTGGCTCTAGATGGCAAACTTCTAGAGTAAGCCATGGGAACGAAATTCTTGTCGATAGACTTGTCTTCCTTGCATCCTTAATAGCTCTCAAGTCCCGGACATAAACATCATCTTGGGTATGGACTGGATGTTAGCTCATTATGCTAAGATTGATTGTGCCACTAGAACCGTTCAACTTACTCACCCATCGGGCAAGACAATTAATGTCTTAACTCAAGTGGCCAAGTGCCAGCTTTACTCCCTAAATGCCAACCCCCTTCCAGACCTTGAGGATGTTCCGGTAGTCCGAGACTTTCCGGATGTCTTTCTAGAAGAACTGCCAGGTGTTCCACCTGACAGGGATGTCGAGTTTGTGATAGACCTTGTTCCAGGAACCGTTCCAATTTCTAGAAGACCCTATAAGATGGCACCCTTAGAACTAGCCGAGCTTAAGAACCAACTCGATGAGTCCTTGAAAAAGGGTTTCATCCATCCTAGTTCCTCTCCTTGGGCTTGCCCCGTCCTCTTCGTCAAGAAGAAGGATGGAACGGATCGAATGGTTGTAGATTACCGACCTGTCAACTTGGTCACCATCAAGAACAAGTATCCGCTTCCCAGGGTCAATGATCTGTACGATCAGCTCGCTGGATCCTCAGTACTTTCCAAGATGGATTTGAGGTTGGGCTACCATAAAATCAAAATCAGAAATGGGGACATTCCCAAAACGTCCTTTGTTACTCGTTATGGCCAATACGAGTACACAGTTATGTCCTTCGGTCTAACCAATGCCCCAGCCACCTTCTCTCGGTTAATGAACTCGGTCTTCATGGAGTATTTGGATAAATTCGTCATAGTATACCTCGATGACATACTCATCTACTCCAAGAATGAAGAGGAACATGCCGAACTTCTAAGGCTGGTATTGACGAAACTTCAAGAGCATCGCCTTTATGCCAAATTCTCCAAGTGTGAATTTTGGTTGCCAGAAGTGACCTATCTAGGCCATGTAATCTCTTGTAAGCGTATTGCTGTCAATCCCGAGCGTGTTCAAGCCGTCCTTGATTGGACTCCACCTGAGACGGTCAAGCAAGTTCGGAGCTTCCTTGGCTTAGCGAGCTATTGCCGCCACTTCGTCGAGAATTTCTCCAAGGTTGCTAAACCTCTAACTGAACTCCTCAAGAAAGATAAAAAGTTCGAGTGGACCCCATAGTGCGATTTCAGCTTTCAGGAACTGAAGAGACGCCTGACATCTGCTCCCGTACTGGTACCACCAGATTTCTCCAAGGACTTTATTATCTATTGCGACGCCTCGCGACAAGGACTAGGTTGCATACTCATGCAAGATCGTCAGGTAATTGCCTATGCTTCACGACAATTACACCCACATGAGGAAAATTACCCCACACATGATCTAGAGCTTGTAGCTGTAGTCCATGCACTTAAAACTTGGCGACATTACCTCCTCAGTAATCGTTGCGAGATCTTCACCGATCACCAAAGTTTGAAATATATCTTCACCCAACCGGATTTGAATCTCAGGCAAAGACGTTGGGTCGAGTTGATCTTGGATTACGACTTAGGAATAACTTACACCCCGGGCAAAGCCAATGTCATGGCTGATGCGCTAAGTCATAAATCTTATTGTAACAACCTGATGTTACAACAAAGTCAACCACTTCTCCACGAGGAATTTCGTAAGCTCAATCTTCACATTATTCCTCAAGGATTCCTATCCACCCTGGTGGTGAAACCTACCCTTACGGATCAGATCATCAAGGCACAGAAGGTAGATCCGGGAATCTCCCGTATTAAGAGAAACATTAAGAAAGGAGTCACGAATTGTTTCTCCGTTGATGATCAAGGTGTCGTATAGTTTGGAAACCGCTTAGTGGTTCCCAAGGCACGAAACCTGAGGCGGTTGATCCTTAAGGAAGCTCATGAATCCCCTCTCACCATTCATCCCGGTAGTACTAAAATGTATCAAGACCTACGCCAGAGGTTTTGGTGGACTAGGATGAACAGAGAAATCGCTCAATACATTGCTAATTGCGACGTTTGTCGTCGTGTTAAAGCAGAGCATCAACGGCCTGCTGGCACCCTTCAACCTTTGGCTATTCCTGAGTGGAAATGGGATAAAATCAGTATGGATTTCATCACTGGGTTTCCCAGGAGCAAGAGAGGGAATAATGCCATCTTCGTCGTGATCGACCGTCTTTCCAAAGTAGCCCATTTCCTACCTGTTCGTGAGAGTATCACCGCTAGCCAGCTAGCTGACTTATACATCTCCTGAATAGTGTCTCTTCATGGTGTCCCATTGGAAATTAACTCAGACCGTGGGAGTCTCTTCACCTCTTGATTTTTGGAAAGTTTGCAAAATGCTATGGGAACTCGTCTCTCTTTTAGCACCGCCTTCCATCCTCAATCAAGTGGTCAAGTAGAGCGAGTCAATCAAATTCTGGAAGATATGCTCCGAGCTTCTGTCATCTCATTCGGAATGGGTTGGGAGAAATGCCTTCCATTCGCGGAGTTTGCTTATAACAATAGTTATCAAGCTAGCTTGGGCAAAGCTCCTTTCAAAGTTCTCTATGGACGAAAATGTCGAACACCTCTTAACTGGTCAGAAACCAGGGAAAGACAACTCTTTGGCCCGGATATGATTCAGGAAGCAGAAGAACAGGTTCGGGTTATTCGTGAGAAATTGAAAATAGCCCAATCTCGTCAAAAGAGCCAATATGATCGTAAACATAAGCTCATGACTTATGAAGTCGGCGAGAAAGCTTACCTTCGGGTTACTCCGTTAAAGGGAACCCATCGTTTCGGTATCAAAGGCAAATTGGCTCCTCGTTACATTGGACCCTTTCGCATTACTGCCAAACGAGGAGAAGTTGCCTACCAATTGGAACTACCTCCGCATCTTTCTAGAGTTCATGATGTCTTCCATGTTTCTCAACTCAGGCGTTGCTTCGCGGATCCTATCCATGGAGTGGACCACGAAACCTTGATCTACAAGATAATCTTTCATATCGGGAATATCTCGTTCGTATCCTTGATCAAGCCGAGCGTACCACTCGACGCCATAATATCAAGTTTCTCAAGGTTCAATGGTCACACCATTCCGAGAAAGAAGCCACTTGGGAAAGGGAGGATCGTCATCGACTCGAGTACCCCACCTTCTTCCCGGAGGATCCTAAATCTTGGGACGAGATTCTTTTGAGTGGGGGTGAGTTGTCACATCCCTGTGTTAGTCATACATTAGGATTGGTTGAACATTTGCATCATGTCTAAATTCCCAGAAAACTGAAATGGGGATGACAGAACCGCCAGCACCTCCCTGGAACAACTAGGGTTTACTAAAAAAAATTCAATGAACCTGAAATGCCCTTCTAAAAAGCCCATCCTTTTTTTGGGGTTAAAACCTTTGACAAAAATGGTGCACATTTTTCTAGGACATCTTAAGGTCATTGGATTAATTCCTATAGTATTTGCATTTGGGCATTTAAATGCTATAAAATATTTTAAATGCTCAAATAATCATAAACTAAAATGTTTGTTGTTGGATATATTCTAAGCAGTAGCCATGATTAATTTTATGATTTTTGGAAATGCCCTGGCATTTTTAATAAAGCCCTGAAGTTACAGAAATAATTGAATAAATAAAAAAAGAGAAAAGAGAGAGAGAACAGAGACTTACCTGGCGCAGCCCACCTAGCCCACCAGCTCGGCCCAGCCCACTGGCCACTGCCAGTCATCCTCCTCCTCTCGCCAGGAGGATGAGAGGCGCGTGGCCGGCGCCCGCAGCCACACGCCGGCCACCTCCTGCTTCTGCCGACGCCTGGACGCCGTCTACGAGCGCCACGCAGACCCCCTGGACCCCTCGACCGCTCCACTCACCCCCTGCCTCTCTCCCTCGCTTCCTCGACGCCATGGCCGACACAGCCGTGCCCGCGCCGTTGTGAAACCCGCAGCCCCCGCCGTCCACTTGTTGCCTCGCCGTGCCAAAAAGTTCCGCCGTCGTCCACTGCTTCGCCCCGACCCATCCCCGAGCGCTCGCTCGCCCCGGAGACGCTGCACCGAGTTCGTCTTCAACCTCGGTCGCTGGAGATCCCCCTCGCCGTCCCCGCCGCATCAGCTCGTCCCCGACCTCGCCGACTGCCTCGACGTGACCCCCGTGAGCTCAGCTACCTCCCCACCCTCTCCGTTCCCTCTCTCGAGCCCCGTAGTGACTGCACGTAGCTCAACCGCACACGCTTCCGCGGAGCTCGTCGCCGATGAGGCTCCGGCCATGCAATGGCCGCGCCACCCTGTCCACTAGCCCTACCGCACGCCAGGAGCTCAACGCACTAACCCACGCGCCTCTCCATGCCCCCTGGCGACGACTCCGAGCTCACCCGAGCTCCGGCCACCGCCCGACTCGATGCCGGCGTCGTTTTCAGCCACCCCAACTCCACCCACTGCCACCACTCGACGCGGCTTACTCCCCGCATCACGTAGATGGTCTCCGCCGTCCTTTTGGTCGCCAGAGTGCAAAACCCGTGCTGCTCCACCGCGTCTGGCCTCGCCGGCGGCTAAACGCCGGCGAGTTTGACCCTGTTTGACCCCGTGTGGGCCCAGGTTGACCTCCCCTGAGTCTCTGACACGTGGGACCGCCCAGCTAATTAACTTAGATTAGCACTAATCAAAAATTAGTTACTTAATTAACTACTGATACATGGGTCCCACTGGTCAGGTTTGACCTGGACTGGCCCGTTGACCCCTGACGTCACTCTGACGCAATGCTGACGCAGTAAATCCTTTTCTGGATTTATTCTTTAATAGGAAATTCCAGAAAATAGCCAAAACTTCTAAAAATCATAGAAAATTAACCATAGCTCCAAATCAAACAATTTATATATGAAAAATAATTAGAAAAATTCAATCTATCCATCTGTAATGGTTTCATGCATGAGATAAAAAGATAACCTTGCTGTTTAAGCAAAAATAAGATAATGCACTAATAAGGCTATACTAAATGAACTATCATTTGAATCTTTGATTCAAATGGGTTCATTCCTTTCTGTTTTAGCTTGCATTAGGCCAAGACACATTCATTTTGCCATGTCATAGCATGCATCATATTGTTGCATATTGGCATGTGTTGATTATGTTCGGTGTGTCTTTCGTGGTAGGTTCTGCCTCCGAGGATAACCCCGAGTATCCGTCTGAAGCGCAGTACCCTACTACCACTACATCAGGCAAGCAACCCATTGATCATTCCGATACAAACCCATCTTCTCGCTTCTGCTCTTGTTTACTGCATGAAGACAACGCGATTCAAACTGCTGTGTGCTACGGTAGTTGAACCCTTATCATTTGCATGACCTGTCATTGCCACAGTAACTAGATGAAACCCACTAGCATGTGTAGGAGTTGATTGAGCCATGTATGTGATTCCTACCTTGCTATGCCTGCTATGCTTAGAGTTGTGTCAGGTCTGGTTCATCTGGGTGATGGGCTAGAGTGAAATGATTATGTCGGTAATGTGAGGGATGTGTTGAACATGTTTTGGTAAATGTATCGATGAGAGGCCATGTAGGAGTACATGGTGGGTTGTTTCATTGAGGCCGTCCCTAAGAACTAAGATCTCTATGTGTGATTTAAGATTCAGTTACTACCATACATTGGGCCCGAAACCAATGGACCCTCTCGCCTTCTTAATCACCCTAGTACTCTGTCCAGGAGTTGCAAATAGTTTCTGGTGTTTGTAGGTTATGTGTTGGCGGTCGTGCGTAGCGCTGACCCTAGGGGTGGGCTATGTTGCGGTAGATACACCGTGGCCGGGTATACCGGGCGCCCGTTTGGTGTCTCGGAACCCTGTACACATCGTTCGGGGCCGTATGAGGAAACCCCGGCCGGACTCCCTGTGGATGGAACCAAGATAGGCGATAAACCTGGACTAGATACTTGAGTGTTTAGGTAGGCCGTGGCCGACACCCTCATTGGGCTTCCGCTTGAAGGTTGCCGAGTACATGTCATGTAAACGGCGGTAAGTGGTGAAAGCATGTATGAAGAAGTACACCCCTGCAGGGTTAACATCATCTATTCGAATAGCCGCGTCTGCTGTAAAGGACTACTTGGTTGCCTATACAGTTCATAGACAAGTTAATGGATACTACTAAAAGACTCAAGATAAGTGTGAGTACCGAGGATGGCCCTCTCGTAGGATGACGAGGGAGGATCCCCGGTGGAGTATTATGTTGGTGAGTAGTGGACTCGTGTGCGAAAACTATTTTACTAGTGGAGTCTCGTAGGATAGCTTAGCCAAGAGTCAAAGCTGGCTTGCTGAAATAACTCCACCACCTTCTTGAGAATGAGCATGTATAGTAGGTTCTGATGTAAGACTTGCTGAGTACCTTTGTACTCATGTTTGCTTAATTACTGTTTTCAGACGACAACACCGCCCCCTCCGATGGGTTCTACGTAGACCTTGATGTCGACGAGTGACTAGCCACCCAAGTGGTGATCCTGGCCATGGAGGGCCCTTTGTAGATAGACAGGCTTCAAGAAGCCTTCTTTCTTTCTAGTGTCTGTACTCAGACTATTTGCTTTCGCATGTGCTTGTATGCTTGCATGACTTGAGTGTCGGGTCATGTGACCCCTACCTGTATGAACATGTTATGTATGGCTCTCTGGAGCCTTTAAATAAAGTACTTGAGTTGTAGAGTTTTGTTGTGATGCCATGTTGTATGTACTCATAGCGGGCATATTGTGTGTATGATTGAAATGCTCGGTATGAGTGGGATCCGACAATCTAGTTGTTTATCCTTGGCAGCCTCTCATATGGGGAAATGTAGTCTAGTGCTTCCTGAGCGATAGTTTTCCGCTACAGCCCGGTTCACCGGAGTCCTGCTAGCCCAGCACTACTACTCTGGACACTTGACTAGCTGGCATGTGTTTCACTTCGTTCCTATGTCTGTCCCTTCGGGGAAATGTCACGCGGTGACATCCGGAGTCCTGCCTAGCCTGCTACAGCCCAGGTTCCCCGGAGTCCTGTTAGCCCAGTGCTACAGCCCGGATTCACTCGCTGATGACCGACATGTTGATGTGATTCATGTATGCCTGTCTCCATAGGTCTGTGCCGCTTTGGGTTCACGACTAGCCATGTCAGTCCGGGTTCTCTGTCATATGGATGCTAGCGACACTATCATATACATGAGCCAAAAGGCGCAAACGGTCCCGGGCCATGGTAAGGCGACACCCGTGGGATACCGTGCGTGAGGCCGCAATGTGATATGAGGTGTTACCGGCTAGATCGATGTGACTTGGAACCGGGGTCCTGATAGGCTACGTTGGATGTAAAATTCTCCAATACCTGGTAGGTTCTTCGGGGATCTCACCCGAGCTATGATCCTGTGATGGTTTCTTCTCTTTGGGTGTCCACCGCCCGTGCCTCAGGAACCGCGAGTGAACTAGGTTATTCGATAGTATTCGATTTGTATTAGCTAGCTAGTGATGTATCCGATAATATTCAAGATGATGTATTCGAGATTATATAGATTATTCGATAATATTCAAGACGATGTATTCGAGATTATATATATTATTCGATAATGTTCGAGATTATATTCGATGATGTTATGTACTATGATTCAGTTTTTCCTTATTGATTGCATGCATGCATTCTAATTTGAATACTAAATTGTTTTATATTTCTTCTGGATTAGTTAAATAAAAGCCATGGACAATACCGGCAGAGAAGGAGAGGAGGCCTGTTCAACATCATACGCTCATCCCCTCGCCCAGATGAGTTTGAAGAAGATGACGACTCGCAATATCTGACAAACGAATAGATGAGTCCAGAACTATGATGACGAAGAAAATGTTGATGTTGAAATAACAAAGACCGGCGAGGTATATTTATATAAGCAGGCATCTAGTGATCATCAGATGTTTTAATTGATTTGTATATATATATTAACAAATTGATCTTTCTTCTTTCAGCCCTCCAGATCAAGCAAATCTTCTACAGGCAGCAGGACAGTGCGAGGCCCGGCCAAAAAGTTGAAGGATGGCATAAAGTACAACATCGACGCCATCAAACCTAATGGCGAACCAACACTAGTAGAAAAAGGGCCATTTGTCCCAGTTCGTAAGGGCCTTCTGTCCCGGTTTTGGAACCAAGACTAAAAGGTCGTTACTAATGCCCTTGGCCTTTAGTCCCGGTTCTTACATGAACTGGGACAGATGGGCATCCTGGTGGCCACTGCGGCTAGCCCAGGCAGGGGGGCTTCGGTTTCGGTTGGTTACACCAACCGGGACCAAAAGGCATCCACGCGTCAGCAGCTGGCTGGAGCTGAGGTTTTTTTTGAAAGGGGCTGGTTTAGGGGTTTTGGGGGTTAATTTAGGTCGTTATTAGCTAGCTAATAGAGAGAAGTTTCCTCTCTCTTATCCGTGCTTGGTTTACCAACGCTACTGCTATGCCTAAACATGGCTTAGATTGAAGTGAAAGCAACATGTGGTGCATCGCAAAAGTAATACTAATCCTAACTTGATCAAATTTGGATTGTACTACTTTCTACATGCACCACATGCATGTTGCCTTCACTTCAATCCAATCCATGTTCATTTCACCCGCTAATATATAATAACTCTTCATGCTCGCATCATGCATCATCATATATAATAACAAGTCCTACTAATCATCATCATACAACTTCTACTCATTATTAATAACAAGTCATACGATCATCATCCTCATAGTCATCGAACCAACCCTACTTAATTGTTCTTAGCACATGATCATCAGTATTAGGTAGGACCTAAATACCCTCTTTAAGGTAAAATAGCATAAAACAATATAGACCCTGACTATCCATTATGGAGAATGGAGATCATCCTATCTCCAATTCTTGCGCTTCACTTCCTTTTGCTTCCAAGAACCTCCTTACGACTGTCCATGCATTTTTTCCATCCTTTGATTAGCATGTCTCCACTTCTTTGAGAAATCCGGTATGGACAGTTGAGATTCATAGGATGACCTGGATGTATTTTAAAAACACGAAGGCTGCCATTCTGATACATCAAATAAGGCACACAATCTGTCGGGATTCTCTATTGAAAAACGTAGTAATAACTTCATAGTTAGCAATGATGTACTAGTTTTAGAAGTATGCAAAAGATGCACGGATGTCGTAATAGTAAAAAATCTTACCAGGGTATGTCCATGGTAGTTACACAAGTTCAACACGTGCACTAGTGGCACGTATTGACCATAATGTTGAGGAGTTTGATTGTAGATATTGTAATTCTCAATATCAGTACAAAATCCAACCAGATGATTTTTCTCCTAATAAGATAATTCAGAGGCATCGGTGTAGTGGGTTTTGTCTACCATCTTCCGCACATTCTTTGAAGAATGAAAATAAGCTGTCAATGGAAATAAGCTGTCAACTATTTTGAAATAAACAATATAAATTAGTTAATAACTATGTTTGAGAAACTCACATAGCGGTAGAACCGGAAGCGTATCAACAAGGACCCAAATGTCCATATTGTCTTGGTCGATGTCAGGATCACCAAGATCCATGGTGATAAGCATACCCTCATGAAAACCATACATCTTGCAAAGTGCTTCCCAATTTTTGCAACCAAAATGGGTTACGCTCTCAGAATTATACATATTTACTTCAAAATCCACATCATGATAAGTCCTTAGGTGAATTTTCTTTGTTTCATAATTTTCATGGTATTCAAAATCCATCCTCTCCAAGACATAGCGTCTTTCATGGCATGGGATAAGCTACTCGAATTGTAAAAGATGAAAATTACACGTTGAAATAGTTGAAGTCATGCTTAATTACGAAAAAAACACTTGTCGTCATTGCGTACCGTTTCAACATCGAAGGTCTCCTCGAGCTTAATGCTGAAGCACCGATCATCGTCCAGGTGAGGCCTGTCGCACAGACCTCGATCGTCGTTGCACCAGCTGCACTCCCCCGAGAGACTTTCGTCATCTGATGACAACATTTCCTACGTTCATAATTCAAAGATTAAACTTGTAAAATTAAATATATGTACTACAAAAACTAAATTAGATCATTATTATTCATCACGGGTTGACTATCGGTCTGTCGAGTTTTTTCTTGAAAACTCTCAGCTCACGTGGTGTATATATTCGACTCTCGGTGATGGTCCCTCCTCCCTTCGTCCCCGAGTGCATTACACCAAAATGTCTAGCACACGGGAATGAAGGAGAAGCGACCCCCACGACAACAGTCGGGATTCATCGTCCTCTCATATATATATGGTGGAACTCTTCCTCACTGATTCCTATCTGACATTTGCGACCGTCGGTGATGGTAGCTCCTCCTTTCGTTCCCGAGTGCATTACACCAAATTGTCTAGCACACCGGAACAAAGGAGAAGCTACCCCCACGACAACAGTCGGGATTCTTCGTCCTCTCATATATGGTGGAGACTCGACAGACTTAAAGTCAACCCGAAATATCGTTTAATTATCTTACTAAAAAGGATTTGGCTGGTCTCACCTCGAGGTCGGAGGGGGTCGGTGACGGGGACGACGGCGGGGATGATGGCGGGGGGCTCCTACATTTCTGTGAAAACAAAAACCCTATAAGCTATCAACTAATCATATGCATACGCCTTGCATAATGCTCTCCAATTTTAGCACTCAAAGTAGGAGTAGTTTTCCAATTTGAGCATTCAATAAGCAAAATCAAATCGCAAAATAAATTAGTATTCCAATTAGGATGCATTCAGTTATAAGCAAAACTACATCATCTCTTGCATCCGTACATCGTCGAATATTATCACGAATACACCTCGAATGCTATCATACATATACCATCGCTAGTACAGCTAGAACCGTAGCACCCGACGGGTATCGGCACGGGCGGTGGACACCCAAAGAGAAGGAACCATCATAGGATCATAGCTCCAGTGAGATCCCTGAAGAACCTGCCAGGTATTGTTGAACCTGCCCTCCAACACAACCATGTAGCGACGGACGTGCTCGTCCTCCTCGCTGACATGGTGACGTACCACCTCCGCGGTGTCCGAAAGCCTCGGCACCATCACTAGCCCACACGACCGCCACCAAACAAGGATCGTGTCAACGACGGGCTGGCTCCTCACCAACCTACGCCCCCCAGAAGGTAGCACCTCCCAATACCAGCCCGGCGAAGCCCAGTCCCGGACATGGCCCCTCTAATCAAGCCGGCCTCCTCCGCCGAGTCGACAACGAGGATGCGGGATAGGCATCTTCGACGTCGATGCAGGGATAATTGCTTTAACTAAAAAACAAACTAGTTCTATTAATTTTCTTGCTAAAAATAAACTACTTCTATAGTAAAATAAACTAGTTTTATTAAATCAACTAGTTCAACTACTAATTAAGCACTTACTATAAATAAAATAAAGTAGTACTTACTAAAATAAACTACTTCTATATATAGTAAAATAAAGTAGTTTTATTAAATCATCTAGTTCAACTACTAAGCACTTACTATAAATAAAATAAAGAGGTACTTACTAAAAATAAACTACTTCTATATATAGTAAAATAAAGTAGTTTTATTAAATCAACTAGTTCAACTAAAAATAAACTAACCTTAAATGCAGTAACAGTAGAACTAATAACCTAAAATGCACTAAATCAACTAACCTTAAATGTAACTTTTGCAACACAATTTTTTCCTCTCCTCTTCTAACCATAAACATTGAACAAAAATAAAACTATATAGCCTAAAAATGCTATGAACAAAAAACTATGAACAAAAAATACTATGAACACATACACATACATCCATCCATACATACATACAAAAATCAGGGGCGACGGCGTGGCGCAGGGGGGGCGGTGCTACCTCTTGAGCTTGCGTTGGATTTCCCCGAAGAGGAAAGGATGATGCAGCAGAGTAGTGTAAGTATTTCCCTCAGTTTTTGAGAACCAAGGTATCAATCCAGTAGGAGGCCACGCTCAAGTCCCTCGTACCTGCACAAAATGATAGCTACTCGCAACCAACGCGATTAGGGGTTGTCAATCCCTTCACGGTCACTTACGAGAGTGAGATCTGATAGATATAATATTTTTGGTATTTTTGGTATAGAGATGCAAAGTGAAAGGTAAAAGGCAAAGTAAAAAGCAAAGCAAGATTAAAGTGATGGAGATTGATATGATGAGAATAGACCCGGGGGCCATAGGTTTCACTAGTGGCTTTTCTCAAGAGCATAAGTATTCTACAGTGGGTGAACAAATTACTGTTGAGCAATTGACAGAATTGAGCATAGTTATGAGAATATCTAGGCATGATCATGTATATAGGCATCACGTCTGTGACAAGTAGACCGAAACGATTCTGCATCTACTACTATTACTCCACTCATCGACCGCTATCCAGCATGCATCTAGAGTATTAAGTTAAAAACAGAGTAATGCTTTAAGCAAGATGACATGATGTAGAGACATAAATTCATGCAATATGAAATAAACCCCATCTTGTTATCCTTGATGGCAACGATGCAATACGTGCCTTGCTGCCCCTTCTGTCACTGGGAAAGGACACCGCAAGATGGAACCCAAAGCTAAGCACTTCTCCCATGGCAGAAACTACCAATCTAGTTTGCCAAACCAAACGGATAATTCGAAGAGACTTGCAAAGATAACCAATCATACATAAAAGAATTCAGAGAAGATTCAAATATTATTCATAGATAGACTTGATCATAAACCCACAATTCATCGGTCTCAACAAACACACCACAAAAATAAGAAGATTACATCGAATAGATCTCCACGAGTGTCGGTGTCAAAACTGGCGGACCTCGGGTAGTGGGTCCCGAACTGTGCATCTAGGCTGGATGGTAACAGGAGGCAGGGAACACGATGTTTTACCCAGGTTCGGGCCCTCTTGATGGAGGTAAAACCCTATGTCCTGCTTGATTAATATTGATGATATGGGTAGTACAAGAGTAGATCTACCACGAGATCAAGGAGGCTAAACCCTAGAAGCTAGCCTATGGTATGATTGTTGTATATGGAGTTGATTGCCTATGGACTACAACCCTCCGGTTTATATAGACACCGGATAGGGTTAGGGTTACACAGAGTCGGTTACAATGGTAGGAGATCTTGAATATCCGCATCGCCAAGCTTGCCTTCCACGCCAAGGAAAGTCCCATCCGGACACGGGACGAAGTCTTCAATCTTGTATCTTCATAGTCCAGGAGTCCGGCTGAAGGTATAGTCCGGCTACCCGAACACCCCCTAATCCAGGACTCCCTCAGTAGCCCCTGAACCAGGCTTCAATGACGACGAGTCCGGCGCGCAAATTGTCTTCGGCATTGCAAGGCGGGTTCCTCCTCCAAGTCCTTCATAGAAGATTGTAAACACCAAGAGTAGTGTCCGGCTCTGCAAAATAAGCTTCCACATATTGCCATAGGGAGAATAATATTAACACAAATCAAATCTGCTGACGTATTCTGCAGTGCGCCATCACACTACAGCCAAGTCCTTTACTCGAATCGTTTTTACTTTTCCACCTCAGCATGTTTTGTGAGGCAGTTTCCCTGGCACGTCTTGTCAAAGCAGAGATCATGTACCCCCTTTACGGGATTCTCATCAATACGGACATGGGTAACCCAACCGCGCCATTCATCACGGCGCTTGGGAGGCAAGCGAGTTTTACTAGGCTGGTGGGGACGCACAACTGCATCCGCCCATATAAGGGGATAAGGATCCACCTTTTTACCCACGCCTTCTTCCTCCTTTGCCTATCCGTCTCCTGCGCACTCGAGCTCCAGCGCCCAAGCCCGCACTTCCCACCTCAACCTTCTCCAGCAATGTCCGGAGTGGGAGGCAAGTGGATGGTCTCCTCCGTCACGGAGGGCAAAGTCAAGAAACTAAGGAAGGCCGGATACCTGTTCAAGGACATCGCGCACCGGCTTCTCGAAGAGGGGCAGCTTCTCCCCACCCCAAGGCCCCATGAGAGGGTAGTATTTCTCCCCCACTTCCTCCGCGGACTGGGTTTTCCACTCCACCCATTTGTCCGGGGGCTCATGTTCTCTTACAGCCTGGACTTCCATGATCTGGCCCCGAACTTCATCCTCAACATCTCGGCGTTTATCGTCGTGTGCAAGGCTTTCCTCTGCGTCCGCCCTCATTTCGGCCTCTGGCTCAAGACCTTCAACACCAATCCCAAGGTGGTGCACGACAGCCATGCGGAGTGCGGAGGCACCATGGCGGGCAAGATGGCCAACATCCTATGGTTCGAGGGCTCTTTTGTGGAGACCCTAAAGGGGTGGCAATCCGGGTGGTTTTACATCACCGAGCCACGCGATCCGAAATGGACCGCAGCCCCCAAGTTCCGATCCGGCCCCCCACGCGGCTTATGTCCTGGAAAGAGACGGGCCTGTCATGGGGTGACGAAAAAGAGGTGACCGGATTGCAAACATGCATCCAGTCCCTGGTGAACAAGCCAATCCGGCTTGTTAATGTAATCCAGGTTATGCTCGTCCGCCGGATCCTCCCGTGCCAACAACGGGATTTTAATCTGTGGGAGTTCGACCCGGTGCAGCACCAAACCCTTAGCAGGCTCTTCGACACGACGTACGAAGATGCCTGGAAGGTGCTATTCAAGGGCGCCGAGGCTCCCGCATCCGCTTCCGAGGACCGCGGATACAGCTCGCAGCGTCACGCTAGCGAGGTAAGCTATCTTCACCTTTTACAGGATGTTAAGCTTTTTTCATAGTTTGACTCTATGCGGGATCTAAACTCCCTTACCTTTGACAGGCTTGGCGAGCGATATCCGGACCGATTAACTGTCCGACTCCGCTGCCCGAAGACCCAGCCCCAGTTCTACTAGTGAAGCTGCTGGTTCCGGCGCCTTATGTGGTGCCGGAGAAGAAGGCCAAGAAGAAGAAGACCACGGGGACTCGAAAGAGTGCCCGCAACATGGTGGTGTCGGACTCGTCATCTGACAAGTCCGAGACACCCTCCTCCCGCGAAAACGAGGAGGAGGTAGAAGAAAACTCTCCCCCCCCCCCCCAGCGGAGGGAGGAGAGAAGAGGATGGCCGCCCCAACGGGGGAGGCCGAGGGGTCTAGGAAAAGGAAGCCCCTCCGCCGGACTACGCCCCCAACGCCGAAGAGGGCAAAGAGGAGTGGCCAAACAGGGCCAAGCGTCTGGCGAAATCGTAAGTTCGGATATCAGAATAACTCATGATGTTCCTTTGTTGCAGAACTTTCCCTAATGTCGAATGTAATTATGCAATCCGCCCCGGGCCGAATTCGACGAATCGTTGGGCGGCTCCCTGGACTCGTCGGACGTGAACTCAGTTCCGCCCGCTGTCTCCCCCCGCACTGTAGACGGCGCCGAAGTGGCGTCACGACAAGCTCCGGGGCAGGAGGAGGTGGTCCCGGAGGAGCCGCAAGGCAACCTCCCAGACTCCAGGAGTGAAGGGGATAAGGCCCCCCAGGGCTCCAAGTCCGGCTTTGTGCCGGACATCGCGCCAGAATCTTCCACAGTTCCGGACCGTGGTAGGCGAACTCCTTCCAAGAGGAGCAAGCCTTCTGAGCCGGCGGCCTCCGTCCAACTGCAGGTGCCGGACAATCTGCTGGAGGTGCTTGACGGCGCCTCCATCGACGAGGGGCACCGTACTATTATGAGTATGGTGATCCAGAAGGTTCAGTCCGCCAAGAGCGGACTGACTGAAGCTTGCGCTAGCCTTCTAACAGGCTTCGAGGTAAGTAAAAATATGTAAAAATATTACCGCATAGACAGTAGCCCCTGATGCTCTGTTTGGCGTTCGGAAATAAAAGCCGAATAGAGGATCTATTAAATATCGCAGGAGTCTAACAAAAAAGAGTCAATATGCGTATGCAGGCTTCGCTGCTATCCACCGCCGCACTGACTGCGGAGGTGGGTGTCCTGAAGCAGGACCTCGAGCGGTCCGAGCGAGAGCTCGGCCTTGCCAAGCGGCGGCTCGAGGAGAGAGAAGGTAAGAAATACCTTGCAGAAAAAGTGCCTATAAAAAGGCGTGATTGCAAAAAAAATATAACAGGATTGTACTGCTTATTGTAGGGGCCATGACTGAGGTGGCGACCCTTAAGCAGGCGTTGTCTGAGGCCGAAAAGAAAATGGCCGCGGAGCGCACCGAGCGAGACAAACTTGGGGCTCAGGTCGACGAGCTGCAGCAAGAGCTTCAGGCTCTCATGAAAAAACATGAGAGTTTGGAGCTTGAGTCAAAGGCGCAAGCATCCGAGCTCGCGACGGCCCTTGAGACTGCCAAGTCTGCCAAGGCCGAAGCCCAAAAGGCCCTCCAAGAGTTGGAGGAGATGAGGAAGATAGCAGCGGGTAAGGCATTCTTCATGCAAAGCAGAAATATAAAAGTAAACTACTTGTTACTTACCCGAATCCGGAGCTCTCCAGGGGCATTCGCAGATCTTCCCCGCAGCGTATCCGCCGCCGCCGCATTCTACCGAGCTGAAGAGGCCAGCTCGACGGAGAAGGTGTTCTGGTCTCAGTATTCTGAGGCCGGACACCCTGTGCCTTTGAGCGACCAGCTGAAACAGCTGGTCGAGCTCCACAAGGCGGCCGAACAGGCCATGAAGGGCTTCATAGTTCGGCTGTGGCCCGGAGAGGCCCTGCCTGGGAGCTATTTCGGGCTGGTGCGGCGGCTGGTGGAGGCCTGTCCGAGGCTCGAGGTCATCAAGCGCTCCGTCTGCATCGAAGGTGCCCGTCGGGCCCTTGCCCGTGCAAAGGTGCACTGGGGTAAGCTGGACGGTGAGAAGCTTGTGAAGGACGGGCCGCCGCCGGGGAAGGAGCATCGCAAGCCCGAGAACTACTACAAGGATGTTCTTGCAGGTGCCCGCCTTGTGGCGGATGAATGTACCAAGGATGTGATTTTTGAATGAACTCGCTCGTGTTTATCCTGTGCGCTGAAAACTTGTTCATATGCGCTAAGCAATGCTTATTGAATTTAAAATATTACTTTCTGTGCGGCCGTTTATCAAAAAATTGAGAGATGGCCAGTCGTCGGCTTCTGCCCCCATGCCACTAGTGCTGGGGTGTTCGGGATAAACCTGAGCGCTCTTTTTCCCATAGTTGGGTCCTTCGAGGGAGGCGCTCAGCACAACGAACCAGGCAATCGGACTATAATGCTTGAACACTCTCACTTAGCCATAGAACTCTATAATTTTAAATTTCGGCGAAGCCCCTAGTTCGGAAGACCGAGTTCGGGGCGCTATCCACGCCTTGGCCGGACAAAGCCAGCTCCTCGCTCGAAGCGGCATAAGTCTTTAGGGACTCGAAAAACCTCTCGAACAGCGACCGGTCTCTCGCCTCATCATGACAGTCAGTTTTAGCTTTCTCCACTGAGGTGCTTAACCCAGCTGAACCGGGGCACAATCGCAGTGGTTCTCCTAGTGCTACCTTAGCCGATAGAGCGGAACGTAAGGCACCAAAACATAGGAGCCGGGCAAACCCAACTATTGACCCAAATCATGATTCGGAGCCGATGCATATAGTGCTATAAGTTCGGGGTGCCGCACTTGTGAAAGTGTACGGACTTCTCACACCATTATGAGGGGTACTGAAGCCCCTGGCGTGTTTGCCGTACCATGGTGTACGGGTGCAATCATGTCATTTAATAAACATAAATGTGAAAAGAAGATAATGCAAAAAATAGACAAGAAGCTAAGCATTGTTTATAGAGAGGCTATTTATCAAAGCCGAACGATACAAATAGTGCGGTAAGCAAAAGATATTGGACTATTCAGTATGTCCTGACCAGGGGCAGGCCGCGGAATTGTATTTAAAACAGGTATACCGCTCGTAACAGAGACCACCTGGGAGTTCCATAATGCGGCATGGCTTGTCTGCCTCCCTGGATCTTGCATCGTTTGTGCGGCAGTCGAATTGCCGAACAGGTCGTCCGAAGTATGGAGTCCTGAAAGTAAGAAAAAATTAAAAAAAGAATCCGGCAGCCCCTAGTACGTTTTAAGCCGTATTTTGGGCGTGCCGTTATTGTGCCCCTTCCCCTGTGCCCATGGTATTTCAAGGGCGTAGTTATGTACGCGAGGTACTGGTTTCGCTATGTCGCGAAAGCTGGGGTTGGGGCCGCATTGCTACGCTTGCTCAGAGTGTGCCAGGCGGTCCTGCTGTGGGTTACTCCGGGCGCGCTTGGCAGTGTCTGGCTTTTTAATGGCCGGACTGGAGAATTGCCTGAGAAGGCTACTTTGTACCTCCGCTGCGAGAGCCGCCGTATGCTCCTCCGTACGGAGGGAGCGTTCGGTGTTTCCGTTGACCGTAATTACTCCTCGAGGGCCTGGCATCTTGAGCTTGAGATATGCGTAGTGCGGCACCGCATTGAACTTTGCGAATGCGGTTCGTCCGAGCAGGGCGTGATAGCCACTGCGAAACGGGACTATATCGAAGATTAACTCTTCGCTTCGGAAATTGTCCGGGGATCCGAAGACCACGTCAAGTGTTACTGAGCCTGTACAGTTGGCTTCTACACCTGGTATAACGCCTTTAAAGGTCGTTCTTGTGGGCTTAATCCTTGAGGGATCTATGCCCATTTTCCGCACTGTATCCTGATAAAGCAGGTTCAGGCTACTGCCGCCGTCCATGAGGACTCTTGTGAGATGAAATCCGTCGATGATTGGGTCGAGAACCAATGCGGCGAAGCCGCCATGACGGATGCTAGTGGGATGGTCCCTTCGATCAAAAGTGATCGGGCAGGAGGACCATGGGTTGAACTTTGGGGCGACTGGCTCCATCGCGTATACGTCCCGTAGCGCACGCTTCCGCTCCCGCTTGGGAATGTGGGTTGCGTATATCATGTTCACCGTCCGCACTTGTGGGGGAAAGCCCTTCTGTCCATTGTTGTTCGGCGGCTTGGGCTCCTCGTCGTCGCTGTGCAGCCCCTTGTCTCTGTTTTCGGCCCTTAACTTGCCTGCCTGCTTGAACACCCAACAATCCCTGTTAGTGTGATTGGCTGGCCTTTCGGGGGTGCCATGTATCTGGCACAAGCGATCGAGTATTCGGTCCAAACTGGACGGGCCCTGAGTATTCTTTTTGAATGGCTTTTTCCGCTGACCGGATTTATAGCCTTTGAATCCGGCATTGACTGCCGTGTCTTCATTGCTGTCGCTGTTAACGCGGCGTTTTTGCTTATTCCGACGTGTCCTGCCACTTTTGTCCTTGGTATCCGAATTACCAGGGTTCTTTGATAAGTTGTTACTGCGAGCTAGCCAGCTGTCTTCTCCCGCGCAAAAGCGGGTCATGAGTGTCGTGAGGGCTGCCATGGATTTCGGCTTTTCCTGTCCCAGGTGCCGGGCAAGCCACTCGTCGCGGATGTTATGCTTGAAGGCTGCTAGGGCCTCTGCGTCCGGACAGTCGACTATCTGGTTTTTCTTTGTTAGGAACCGTGTCCAGAATTGTCTGGCCGATTCCTCTGGCTGCTGAATTATGTGGCTTAAGTCGTCGGCATCCGGCGGTCGCACGTAAGTGCCCTGGAAGTTGTCGAGGAATGCGGCTTCCAGGTCCTCCCAAGAACCGATTGAGTCTGCTGGCAAGCTGTTAAGCCAATGCCGGGCCGGTCCTTTAAGTTTGAGCGGGAGGTATTTGATGGCGTGTAGATCATCGCCGCGTGCCATGTGGATGTGAAGGAGATAATCCTCGATCCATACCGCCGGATCTGTTGTGCCATCGTATGATTCGATGTTTACGGGTTTGAAACCCTCTGGGATTTTATGATCCATTACTTCATTCGTGAAGCATAGCGGGTGTGCGGCGCCTCTGTACTGGGCTATATCACGACGCAGCTCGGAAGAGCTATGTCTGTTGTGTTCGGCCCGGCCGGATTTGTTGTATCCGGAGTGAAGATCATTGTCACATGCCGTAGGGCGCCTGCGCGATCCGTAGATCGATCTTGTTTGTCTTGCCTTATCCTCCAGTATGTCTCGCAGGTCGGGCGCATTTTCCCGTGCCTTAGTTGAGCGGCGTCGGGGCATGGCTTGGGTGGAGGGCCGAGAGGCCTCTCTGTCGCGGCCGCGAGGTGGCCGGTCTGCCATGTCATGCGCTGGTGATGTAGGTGCTTCCTCCTCTGATCGGGGTAGCGGCCTGCGCTTCGGGTAACTCTTGGAGGGGCGTTCGAGTTCATACTCTTCGGCCGCAAGGACTTCAGTCCATCTGTCAGCTAGCAAATCTTGGGCAGCTCTAAGCTGTTGCTGCTTTTTCTTGAGGCTGCTTGCCGTGGCTAAAAGCCTGCGTTTAAAACGCTCTTGTTCGGCGGGGTCTGATGGTATGACGAATTCGTCGTCATCGAGGCTTGCCTCGTCTTCGGAGGGAGGCGTATAGTTATCATCCTCGACCTCTCGGTCTGCCGCTCTCTCATGAGGGCTGGCTTCTCCATCTTCCTGTGCCGAATCTTGCTGAGGTGGGTGTTCTTCGGCGCTATCCGGGGTAGTATTATCTCCCGTGCCGGAATCACCGTTTTTGCTTTGGCGGGATTTAGAGCGGCGCCGCTGACGCCGGCGCTTTGGCTGTTTCTTGGGGGCGTCATCCCCCACTGTTCCATCGCCATCTCCATCTTTTGGAGTATCCACCATATATATGTCATATGACGAGGTGGCCTTCCAGCGCCCTACAGGTGCTGGTTCCTGTTCGTCTCCTACATCGTCGTCCATGCCGTCGATGTCTTCGGAGCTGAAGTCAAGCATGTCGGTTAGATCGTCGACAGTGGCTACAAAGTGGGTGGTGGGTGGGCTTTGAATTTCCTCATCGTCCGTATCCCACCCTCGCTGACCGTAGTCCGGCCAGGGCTCTCCTGATAAAGAGAGAGACTTAAGAGAATTCAGGATGTCGCCAAAAGGCGAATGCTGAAAAAAGTCTGCGGTGGTGAACTCCATTATCGGCGCCCAATCGGATTCGATTGGCAGGGGCACGGGGGGTTCGGAGTTCGGGGAGGAGTCCGGATCCTCGGAGTCACGGGTCGTGCAGAGTGCGGGGCTAGCGTTCGGCTCGATCGCTTTCGGGATCGCAGCCCCCGAGGTGACGTCCAACCGCTCATCCTCGATTGGCGCAATAGGCTCCGAGTTAGGGGTCAGAACCGATGCGTGTGCGGCCTCCAGGACACTGTCCGGGGGCAGAGCTAGATCATGCCCCTCGAGATAGTGCGACGCACTTGGCCGTGGCTCGAGTCCGTCGAAGATCAAGTCTCCGCGGATGTCAGCCGTGTAGTTTAAGCTTCCAAACCTGACTTGATGGCCAGGGGCGTAGCTTTCGATCTAGTCCAGGTGGCCGAGCGAATTGGCCCGCAGAGCGAAGCCGCCGAAGACGAAGATCTGTCCGGGGAGCAAAGTCTCACCCTGGACCACATCGTTGTTGATGATCAAAGGAGCCATCGGGCCTAAAGGCGACGACACAGAGGAACTCTCAATGAAAGCACCAATGTCGGTGTCAAAACCGGCGGATCTTGGGTAGTGGGTCCCGAACTGTGCATCTAGGCCGGATGGTAACAGGAGGCAGGGAACACGATGTTTTACCCAGGTTCGGGCCCTCTTGATGGAGGTAAAACCCTATGTCCTGCTTGATTAATATTGATGATATGGGTAGTACAAGAGTAGATCTACCACGAGATCAAGGAGGCTAAACCTTAGAAGCTAGCCTATGGTATGATTGTTGTATATGGAGTTGATTGCCTACGGACTACAACCCTCCGGTTTATATAGACACATGATAGGGTTAGGGTTACACAGAGTCGGTTACAATGGTAGGAGATCTTGAATATCCGCATCGCCAAGCTTGCCTTCCACGCCAAGGAAAGCCCCATCCGGACACGGGACGAAGTCTTCAATCTTGTATCTTCATAGTACAGGAGTCTGGCTGAAGGTATAGTCTGGCTACCCGAACACCCCCTAATCCAGGACTCCCTCAACGAGAGAGGGGGAGAACTTTGTATTGAGATCCAAAAAGAGAGAAGAAGCCATCTAGCTAATAACTATGGACCCGAAGGTCTGAGGTAAACTACTCACACTTTATCGGAGAGGCTATGATGATGTAGAAGCCCTCGGTGATGATGGCCCTCTCCGGCAGAGCTCCAGAACAGGCCCCAAGATGGGATCTCGTGGATACAGAAAGTTGCGGCAGTGGAATTAGGTTTTTGGCTCCGTCCCTGTTCATTTGGGGGTACGTAGGTATATATAGGAGAAAGAAGTACGTCGGTGGAGCTTCGGTGGGCCCATGAGGGTGGGGGCGCGCCTGGGGGTATAGGGCGCGCCCCCTACCTCGTGCCGACCTTGAAGCTTCCTTGGCGTAGGGTGCAAGTCTCCTGGGTCATATTCGGGAAGAAAATCACGTTCCAGAAAGGTTCATTCTGTTTGGACTCCGTTTCATATTCCGTTTCTTCGAAACACTGAAATAGGCAAAAAGCAGCAATTCTGGGCTGGGCCTCCGGTTAATAGGTTAGTCCCAAAAATAATATAAAAGTGGAAAATAAAGCCCAATATAGTCCAAAACAGTAGATAATATAGCATGGAGCAATCAAAAATTATAGATACGTTGGAGACGTATCAGGCATCCCCAAGCTTAATTCCTGCTCGTCCTCGAGTAGGTAAATGATAAAAAGAGAATTTTTGATGCGGAGTGCTACTTGGCATAATTTTAATGAAAATCTTCTTAATTGTGATATGAATATTCAGATTCGAAAGATTCAAGACAAAAGTTTATATTGACATGAAAATAATAATACTTCAAGCATACTAACAAAGCAATTATGTCTTGTCAAAATAACATGGCTAAAGAAAGTTATCCCTACAAAATCATATAGTCTGGCTATGCTCTGTCTTCACCACACAAAATATTTAAATCATGCACAACCCCGATGACAAGCCAAGCAATTGTTTCATACTTTTGACATTCTCAAAACTTTTTCAATCTTCACGCAATACATGAGCGTGAGCCATGGATATAGCACTATAGGTGGAATAGAGTGGTGGTTGTGAGAAGACAAAAAGAGGGGAAGATAGTCTCACATCAACTAGGCGTATCAACGGGCTATGGAGATGCCCATCAATAGATATCAATGTGAGTGAGTAGGGATTGCCATGTAACGGATGCAGTAGAGCTATAAGTATAAGAAAGCTCAAAAAGAAACTAAGTGGGTGTGCATCCAATTTGCTTGCTCATGAAGACCTAGGGCAATTTGAGGAAGCCCATCATTGGAATATACAAGCTAAGTTCTATAATGAAAGATTCCCACTAGTATATGAAACTGATAACATGAGAGACTTTCTACTATGAAGATCATGGTGCTACTTTGAAGCACATGTGTGGTAAAAGGATAGTAACATTATCCCTTCTCTCTTTTTCTATCATTTTTTTATTTTTTTATTTGGGCCTTTTCTCTTTTTTATGGCCTCTTTTCTTTCTCTTTTTTGGCTTATTTGGCCTCTTTTATTTATTTTTCGTCCGGAGTCTCATCCCGACTTGTGGGGGAATCATAGTCTCCCTCATCCTTTCCTCACTGGGACAATGTTCTAATAATGATGATCATCACACTTTTATTTTTCTTACAACTCAACAATTACAACTCGATACTTAGAACAAAATATGACTCTATATGAATGCCTCCGGCAGTGTAACGGGATATGCAATATGACAATGATGGAGTGTGTCATAATAAACAGAACGGTGGAAAGTTGCATGGCAATATATCTCGGAATGGCTATGGAAATGCCATAATAGGTAGGTATGGTGGATGTTTTGAGGAAGGTATATGGTGGGTGTATGATACCGGCGAAAGGTGCGCGGTATTAGAGAGGCTAGCAAAGGTGGAAGGGTGAGAGTGCGTATAATCCATGGACTCAACATTAGTCATAAAGAACTCATATACTTATTGCAAAAATCTACAAGTTATCAAAGCAAAGTATTACGTGCATGCTCCTAGGGGGATAGATTAGTAGGAAAAGACCATCGGTTGTCCCCGAACGCCACTCATAAGGAAGACAATCAATAAATAAATCATGCTCTGACTTCATCACATAACGGTTCACCATACGTGCATGCTACGGGAATCACAAGCTTCAACACAAGTATTTCTCAAATTCACAACTACTCAATTAGCATGACTTTAATATCACCATCTCCATATCTCAAAACAATTATCAAGTATCAAACTTCTCATAGTATTCAACACACTCAAAAGAAGGTTTCACAAATCTTGAATACCAAGCATGTTATTATTAAGCAAATTACCATGCTATTAAGACTCTCAAAATGATTTAAGTGAAGCATGAGAGATCAATAGTTTCTTTAAAACAAATCCACCACCGTGCTCTAAAAGATCTAAGTGAAGAACATATAGCAAAATTATAGTGCTCAAAAGATATAAGTGAAGTACATAGAGCAAAACTACTTAGCTCAAAAAGATATAAGTGAAGCACATAGAGCAAAACTACTTAGCTCAAAAAGATATAAGTGAAGCACATAGAGCAAAACTACTTAGCTCAAAAATATATAAGTGAAGCACATAGAGCAAAATTATAACGCTCAAAAGATATGAGTGAAGCACATAGAGCAAAACTATAACAATCAAAAGATATAAGTGAAGCACATAGAGCAAAACTACATAGCTCAAAAGATATAAGTGACGTACATAGAGTATTCTATCAAATTTTAATTCATGTATGGCTCTCTCAAAAGGTGTGTACAGCAAGGATGATTGTGGCACACTAAAACACAAAGAGACAAATAATACAAGACGCTCCAAGCAAAACACATATCATGTTGGTGAATAAAATTATAGCTCCAAGTAAATTACCGATGGAAGTGGACGAAAGAGGGGATGCCTTCCGGGGCATCCCCAAGCTTTCACTTTTTTGTGTATTTGGATTATCTTGGGGGTTCCATGGGCATCCCCAAGCTTAGGCTCTTGGCACTCCTTGTTCCATAATCCATCAAAAGAATTCACCCAAAACTTGAAAACTTCACAACACAAAACTCAATAGAAATCTCGTGAGCTCCGTTAGAGAAAGAAAACAAAAGACCAGTTCAAGGTACTGTAATGAACTCATTCTTTATTTATATTTATGTTAAACCTACTGTATTCCAACTTCTCTATGGATTATAAACTATTTTACTAACCATAGATTCATCGAAATAAGCAAACAACACACGAAAAACAGAATCTGTCAAAAACAGAACAGTCTGTAGTAATCTGTAGCTAGCGCAAGATCTGGAACCCCAAAAATTCTAAAATAAATTGCTGGACGTGAATAATTTATCTATTAATCATCTGCAAAAATAATTAACTAAATAGCGCTTTCCAAATAAAAATGACAGCAGTTCTCGTGAGCGCTAAAGTTTCTGTTTCTTACAGCAAGTTTAATAAGACTTTCCCCAAGTCTTCCCAACGGTTCTACTTGGCACAAACACTAATTAAAACACAAAACCACATCCAAACAGAAGGTAGATGGGTTATTTATTCCCTAACAGAATAAAAACACAAAAAACTAAAAATAAAATTGGGTTGCCTCCCAACAAGCGCTATAGTTTAACGCCCCTAGCTAGGCATAAAAGCGAATATAGATCTAGGTATTGCAATCTTTGGTAGGAAATTCTTCAATGAGGCATCTATCTTTCTTAGAAATTTCTTCCTTTATAGTAATTATCAAACTTTTAGGCACAAGATCAAAAACTTCATTCGTAGCACAAGGTTCCTTAATGATAGCAAAAATATCGGGATGAATGCTTATAGATTTTAGATCCGTAGTTTCCTTACTAGATGATTCACCCTTATTATTAGGAACATACATAAGCTTGGTAATTTTAGTGGGAGGACTAGAAGTATTCTTTACGGAAGAAAAAGCGGTTCCTAAGTTGGTAATGATACCTTCAAGTTTATCGATTCTAGTGGAATCTAGATTTATTTTCTCATTAACCATGGGTTCCTTTTCCTTAATATTTTTCAAAGTCATTCCTACCTTAGATCCATATTGGGTAATTTGATTATGGATCTGTTTATCTAGATTATCAATTGATTCAATGGTAGCAACTTTGTTTTCAATAATTTCAAGCCTTTGCATAACATGCTCCAAAGTTAACATAGTTCCATTAACCAAAAGAGGTGGTGAGCCAAATAAATCTATCATAGCATTATAAGAATCAAAAGTGTGGCTACCCAAGAAATCCCCCCCCCCCGGTAATGGTATCAAGGATATATCTATACCAAGGACTAGCACCTACATAAAAATTGCGAAGAAGGACTGAAGTAGATTGCTTCCTGGTAGATCTATTTTGAGCATTGCAAATTCTATACCAAGCGTCTTTCAGATTTTCTCCCTCCCTTTGTTTAAAATTTAGGACTTCATTCTCGGGAGATAACGGAGAATAGATAAGATTAGCCATGACGACAAGGCAAGCGAGAAAAAGGCAAACGGAAAAAAGAGAAGGAGAAGGAGATTGAGAAAGAGAGGGCGAATAAAACGGCAAGGGTGAACTGGGGGAGAGGAAAACGAGAGGCAAATGGAAACTAATGTAATGCGAGATATAGGGACTGTGATGGGTACTTGGTATGTTGACTTTTTGCGTAGACTCCCCGGCAACGGCGCCAGAAATTCTTCTTGCTACCTCTTGAGCTTGCGTTGGATTTCCCCGAAGAGGAAAGGATGATGCAGCTGAGTAGCATAAGTATTTCCCTCTGTTTTTGAGAACCAAGGTATCAATCCAGTAGGAGGCCACGCTCAAGTCCCTCGTACCTGCACAAAACGATAGCTACTCGCAACCAACGCGATTAGGGTTGTCAATGCCTTCACTGTCACTTACGAGAGTGAGATCTGATAGATATAATATTTTTGGTATTTTTGGTATAGAGATGCAAAGTGAAAAGTAAAAGGCAAAGTAAAAAGCAAAGCAAGATTAAAGTGATGGAGATTGATATGATGAGAATAGACCCGGGGGCCATAGGTTTCAATAGTGGCTTTACTCAAGAGCATAAGTATTCTACAGTGGGTGAACAAATTACTATTGATTAATTGACAGAATTGAGCATAGTTATGAGAATATCTAGGCATGATCATGTATATAGTCATCACGTCCGTGACAAGTAGACCGAAACGATTCTGCATCTACTACTATTACTCCACTCATCGACCGCTATCCAGCATGCATCTAGAGTATTAAGTTAAAAATAGAGTAACGCTTTAAGCAAGATGACATGACGTAGAGAGATAAATTCATGCAATATGAAATAAACCCCATCTTGTTATCCTCGATGGCAATGATGCAATATGTGCCTTGCTGCCCCTTCTGTCACTGGGAAAGGACACCGCAAGATCGAACCCAAAGCTAAGCACTTCTCCCATGGCAAGAACTACCAATCTAGTTGGCCAAACCAAACGGATAATTCGAAGAGACTTGCAAAGATAACCAATCATACATAAAAGAATTCAGAGAAGATTCAAATATTATTCATAGATAGACTTGATCATAAACCCACAATTCATCGGTCTCAACAAACACACCGCAAAAAGAAGAAGATTACATCGAATAGATCTCCACGAGAGAGGGGGAGAACTTTGTATTGAGATCCAAAAAGAGAGAAGAAGCCATCTAGCTAATAACTTTGGACCTGAAGGTCTGAGGTAAACTACTCACACTTCATCAGAGAGGCTATGATGATGTAGAAGCCCTCCATGATGACGGCCCTCTCTGGCGGAGCTCCGGAACAGGCCCCAAGATGGGATCTCGTGGATACAGAAAGTTGCGGCGGTGGAATTAGGTTTTTGGCTCCGTCCCTGTTCGTTTGGGGGTACATAGGTATATATAGGAGAAAGATGTACGTCGGTGGAGCTTCGGTGGGCCTACGAGGGTGGGGGGCACGCCTGGGGGTATAGGGCGCGCCCCCCTACCTCGTGCCCACCTTGAAGCTTCCTTGGCGTAGGGTCCAAGTCTCCTGGGTCATATTCGGGAAGAAAATCATGTTCCAGAAAGGTTTATTCGGTTTGGACTCCATTTGATATTTCGTTTCTTCGAAACACCGAAATAGGCAAAAAAACAACAATTCTGGGCTGGGCCTCCGGTTAATAGGTTAGTCCCAAAAATAATATAAAAGTGGAAAATAAAGCCCAATATAGTCCAAAACAATAGATAATATAGCATGGAGCAGTAAAAAATTATAGATACGTTGGAGACATATCAGGCGGCGGCGGCGCAAGGATCGGGATGGGAAGGGGCTCACTGGGGGCCCGAGGCAGGACGACGACGATGATGGCGACGAGGATGGCGGGCTCATAGGGGAGGGGTTACGCGCGCGGCGAGGTCTCGGGGAGGAGCGGCTCGGGGGCGGTGACGGCGACGGTAATGGCGAGGACGACGTCGATGGCGGATCAGGGGCGCAGCGATGGCGTCGGGGCAGGGGCTCGGGGCGGCGACAACAACGACGACGAGGAATGGCCTGGCGGCGTCGGGGGGAATGGGCACAGTTGGCGAAATTTTCACAAGTGCTACCTTATATAGCAAAACCAATATTACCGGTTCATGGCACCAACCGGTACAATTGCCCACCTATGGTCTCGGTTCGTGCCACCAACCGGGTCCAAAGGTCTATGGTCCCGGTTGGTGGCACGAACCGGACCATAGGTGGGCATTGGTACCGGTTGGTGCCACGAACCGGTATGAATGCCTGCCTATGATCCCGGTTGGTGGCACGAACCGGGACCATAGGCCTTGTGCTGGCACGGTGCGGTGGGAAGTTTAGTCCCACCTCGCTAGTTGAGAGGGGCTCGGGGTGGTTTATAAGCTTTGTTGCCACCACCCTCTCGAGCTCCTCTCTATTGCAGGCTTACAGGCCTAATCTCTACTTTGCCATGCCTGTTGGGCCTATTGGGCCTTCTGCGGGCCTGAATCCTGGCCCATTGTAGGGTTTCTAGTCGTATTCAAGCCGTGGAGGTCCAGTAGGTGGCATTTTTTCCTTTTTCTTTTTATTTTTTATTTCTACTTAAAACTAAATATTTATAGTTTTTTAGTGATTTCTTTTTGCTTTTAGGTCACAAAAATTATAAACTTTATGTTAGTGCCATTAGTTTTAAAATTTGAATTTTTTTAAATGTATGTGAATCACTAGTTTTATGAATAAATTTACTATAAAAATAGATTTTTGAGTGATTCTTTTCCTGCTATTTAATATTACTATGTTTTATAAATTCTTTTTGCTATTAATGTGTTGAACAAAAAATACTTTGTTAATAAAAGTTGCAAAAAAAAATTGATGGTTAAGTTGCATAAATTTTATATAATTTTAGTTTAAAAAATACTAGAGGTTTATAAAAGCTTTTTAGTTGATTCCTTTTGCTATTATAGTTTTATAAAAGCTTTTTAGTTGATTCTTTTTGCTATTGAAGAATATTATAGTTTTATTTTAGTTCATCATAACAGAATATTTTAATTGATTTTAGTTTTTTAGTTGATCATAACAAATATTATAGTTTTATGCATTTTATTATTTTTCATGCATTTACTGCTTTTTGAGCTATAAGACCCGGAAATTGAAAAGCATTTCAAATGAACTCCGATAAGGTTGCAAATTGGCATGGTATCATCATTTCACACGGAAACTTGTTTGTTACAACATGCTTTTCATTTCTTCACATGTAACTGCAGTGATATTCTAGATCAAAGGCATCATCATAATAGTTGTAGAGAGAAAGTCTTCACTTTTTCTTCGCTTGTGTCATTTGCTTATTGCACCGTAACCATGGATAATCTTCATCGTTTATTAGGATGCTTGGGTCAGCCTTGATTTTAAAGGGAGGAATTTCAGGAAACTTTTCATAATCTTTAGACATGTCTGTCTTGCCCTCCACTCCCACGATGTCCCTTTTTCCTGAAAGAACTATGTGGCTCTTTGGCTCATCGTATGATGTATTCGCTTCCTTATCTTTTTTTCTCGGTTTGGTAGACATGTCCTTCACATAGATAACCTATGCCACATCATTGGCTAGGACGAACGGTTCGTCAGTGTACCTGATGACCCACAAGTATAGGGGATCTATCGTAGTCCTTTCGATAAGTAAGAGTGTCGAACCCAACGAGGATCAGAAGGAAATGATAAGCGGTTTCCAGCAAGGTATTCTCTGCAAGTACTGAAATAAGTGGTAACAGATAGTTTTGTGATAGGATAGTTAGTAACGAGCAACAAGTAACAAAAGTAAATAAAGTGCAGCAAGGTGGCCCAATCCTTTTTGTAGCAAAGGACAAGCCTGGACAAAGTCTTATATAGAGAAAAGCGCTCCCGAGGACACATGGGAATATCGTCAAGCTAGTTTTCATCACGTTCATATGATTCGCGTTCGGTACTTTGATAATTTGGTATGTGGGTGGACCGGTGCTTGGGTGCTGCCCTTACTTGGACAAGCATCCCACTCATGATTAACCTCTATTGCAAGCATCCGCAACTACAACGAAAGTATTAAGGTAAACCTAACCATAGCATGAAACATATGGATCCAAATCAGCCCCTTACGAAGCAACGCATAAACTAGGGTTTAAGCTTCTGTCACTCTAGCAACCCATCATCTACTTATTACTTCCCAATGCCTTCCTCTAGGCCCAACTAATGGTGAAGTGTCATGTAGTCGACGTACACATAACACCACTAGAGGAGAGACAACATACATCTCATCAAAGTATCGAACGAATACCAAATTCACATGACTACTAATAGCAAGACTTCTCCCATGTCCTCAGGAACAAACGTAACTACTCACAAAGCATAAACATGTTCATAATCAGAGGGGTATTAATATGCATATAGCATCTGAACATATGATCTTCCACCAAATAAACGAACTAGCATCAACTACAAGGAGTAATTAACACAACTAGCAACCTACTAGCACCAATCCCGGACTTGGAGACAAGAATTGGATACAAGAGATGAACTAGGGTTTTGAGAGGAGACGGTGCTGATGAAGATGTTGATGGAGATTGCCCTCTCCCGATGAGACGAGTGTTGGTGATGACAATGGCGATGATTTCCCCCTCCGGGAGGGAAGTTTCCCCGGCAGAACAGCTCCCCCAGACCCCTAGATTGGTTCCGCCAAGGTTCCACCTCGTGGCGGCGGAGTTTCATCCGAGAAGATGGCTTCTTATTTTTTTCCCACCGAAAGACTTCATATAGCAGAAGATGGTTACCGCAGGGCCACCAGGGGGCCCACAAGGTGCCCTCATGGGCAGGGTGTGGCCCCCCTCGTGAGGTTCTTGCTCTCAGTATTTTTTATATATTTGGAAAACGTCTTCCGTGGAGTTTCAGGACTTTTGGAGCTATGCAGAATAGGTCTCTAATATTTGCTCCTTTTCCAGCCCAAAATCCGAGCTGCCGGCATTCTCCTTCTTTATGGAAACCTTGTAAAATAAGAGAGAATAGGCATAAGTATTGTGACATAATGTGTAATAACAGCCCATAATGCAATAAATATCGATATAAAAGCATGATGCAAAATGGACGTATCAACTCCCCCAAGCTTAGACCTCGCTTGTCCTCAAGCGAAAAGCCGAAATCGAGGAATATGTCCACATGTTTAGAGATAGAGGTGTCGATAAAAATAAAATACGGACATGAGGGCATCATGATCATTCTTAGAAAAACAACTTATATAATTCTTGTCATATGATTTCTTACGCTAGAGTAATAATTCAATCACAATCTCAAGTATGAATAGTAAACTTCATTGAATACAAACAAACTATAATCTCAGTCATTGGAGCAATTGTAATTTATCATAACATAGGAAAGAGTCAATATATAAGAGCTTTTCAGCAAGTCCACATACTCAACTATCATATAGTCTTTCACAATTGCTGACACTCACGCAATACTTATGGGTATGGAGTTTTAATCGGACACAGAGAAAGATAGGGGCTTATAGTTTTACCTCAAGGGTAATGTCAACAGTAATAGTTCATGAAAACTCACATCTAATTAGCCATATATACCAGGATCTTTCCAACATACCGTGCTTGCCAATGGATAAAATGTAAAAAGGAAGGGTGAAGATCACCATGACTCTTATGCAATGTAGGAGATAAAAGTAATAGATAGGCCCTTCGAAGAGGGAAGCAGAGGTTGTTATGGTTGGATGCACAAAATCTTAATGCGAAAGAACATCACTTTATATTGCCACTTGTGATATGGACCTTTATTATGCAGACTGTCGCTTTTATTTCTTCTGTATCACATGATCGTATAAAGCTTATTTTCTCCCACACTAATAAGTCATACATATTTAGAGATCAATTTTTATTGCTTGCACCGATGACAACTTACTTGGCAGATCTTACTCAATCTATAGGTAGGTATGGTGGACTCTCATGGCAAAACTAGTTTAAGGGTATTTGGAAGCACAAGTAGTATCTCTTCTTGGTGCGATGAATTTGGCTAGCATGAGGGGGAAAGGCAAGCTCAACCATGTTGGATGATCCATGACAATATAATTTATCTCAGATGTAAGAAAACATAACCCATTACGTTGTCTTCCTTGTCCAACGTCAACTCTTTTAGCATGTCATATTCTAATGAGTGCTCACAATCATAAAACATGTCCAAGATAGTATATCTATATGTGAAGACCTCTCTTTCTTTATTACTTCCTATTAATTGCAACGATGACCAAAACTATGTTTGTCAACCCTCAACAACTTTTATTCATCATACTTTTTCTATGTGAGCTCATTACTCTCCATAAGGCTCACATGATCTCTTTGTTTCTTTTTATTTCTTTCTCTTTTCTTTTATTCCTTTAGGATCATGACAAATAATCAAGCCCTTGACTCAACACTAATCTTTATTATATAGCTCATAGACTCGATTACATAGAAGGATTAGTAAGCAAAACTCACAACTAGATCATACTAAGAACTTTTATTCTACTAGATCAAGATATTACCCAAAAGGATCGAACTAAGAAAACGGTAAAGATAAAAGTGATGGTGATACGATACCGGGGCACTCCCCCAAGCTTGGCAGTTGCCAAGTGGAGTGCCCATACCCAGGTGATTATGTCTCCTTTGTTGGTGAAGAAGGTGGAGTTGTTGATGATGGATAGTCGCACATCGAGCCTAGGAGGTCTTCTAACTTGCGGATAATGCCCTTGAGTGCGATGGTATGCTCCTTCAACAAAATATTTTCACGTGTGAGATACTTATTTTGTATACGAGCTAACTCAATCATCTTCAAAGCTTCGATTTCTGTTGGGGTAAGAAGATTGTGATCCAGTTGAAGGGTGTCTTCTGTTGCTGGAACTTGGTACTCCATGGCCTTCTTGATCCCTTCATCCTTGTTGATCTCCATAGGTTCTTCTCTCTTCAGCTCTATGTTCATTAGCCAAGCATCGTTGCCCTCATGGTTGGAGGAGGAGGGAGATGACATAGTGCCTGGCCTTGACAAACCTGACAGAAAACAGCTCGAAACAAAGATAGGATATTTTTGCGTGATACGGGAGTCAAAACCCCCGGGAGATTACATAATGAATTTTTACCGACCAAAATATGTGTCGTGTACGAAAACAGAGTCCAGAGAGCACACGAGGTGCCCACGAGGTAGGGGGCGTGCCCAGTAGGGTAGGGCGCGCCCTCCACCCTTGTAGGCCTCATGTCCTTCTCAGACTGCTTCTTATTTTTCTATTATTCTAAATATTCCAAAACAGAGAAATATTGCCTTAAAAATTGTTTTGGAGTCGGTTTACTTACCTTACCACATACCTATTCCTTTTGGGAGTCTGAAACATTTTGGAAAGTTTCCCTTATGTATTCCTCAGGGGTTACGGTTTCAATAACATTGGTTTCAACATTTATGGGATTACCTGAGATATAGTGTTTGATTCTTTGACCGTTTACCACCTTCGGATTTGTGCCTTCGAAGTTGTTGATTTTTATGACACCGGAACAATAGACCTCCTCGATAACGTAAGGGCCTTCCCATTTAGCGAGAAGTTTTCCTGCAAAAAATCTTAAACAAGAGTTGTATAGCAATACATAATCACCTACATTAAACTCACGCTTTTGTATTCTTTTTTCATGCCATCTTTTAACTTTTTCTTTAAACAACTTGGTATTTTTGTAGGCTTGGGTTCTCCATTCATCAAGTGAGCTAATATCAAATAACCTCTTCTCACCAGCAAGTTTAAAATCATAATTGAGTTCTTTAATAGCCCAATAAGCCTTGTGTTCTAGTTCGAGAGGTAAGTGACATGCTTTTCCATAAACCATTTTATACGGAGACATACCCATAGGATTTTTATATGCAGTTCCATAGGCCCATAATGCATCATCAAGTTTCTTGGACCAATTCTTTCTAGACCTATTGACAGTCTTTTGCAAAATTAATTTGAGTTCTCTATTACTCAATTCTACTTGACCACTAGACTGAGGGTGATAAGGGGATGCAATTCTATGATTAACATCATATTTAGCAAGCATTTTACGGAAAGCACCATGAATAAAATGTGAACCACCATCAGTCATTAAATATCTAGGGACTCCAAATCTTGGAAAAATAACTTCTTTAAGCATTTTAATAGAAGTGTTATGATCAGCACTACTAGTTGGAATATCTTCTACCCACTTAGTAACGTAATCAACGACAACTAAAATATGTGTATATCCATTAGAGGAAGGAAAGGGTCCCATATAGTCAAAGCCCCAAACATCAAATGGTTCAATAACAAGTGAATAGTTCATAGGAATTTCTTGACATCTACTAATATTACCAATTCTTTGACATTCATCACAATATAAGACAAACTTACGGGCATCCTTGAAGAGAGTAGGCCAATAAAAACCAGATTGCAATACCTTATATGCAGTTCTATCTCCAGCATGGTGTCCTCCATAAGCTTCGGAGTGACACTTGCGTAGGATCTGTTCATGTTCATGCTCAGGTACACAACATCTAATAACACCATCTACTCCTTCTTCATAAAGATGTGGGTCGTCCCAAAAGTAATGCCTCAAATCATAGAAGAACTTTTTCTTTTGCTGAGGGTATGTGAAACTAGGTGGTACAAACTTAGCAACAATGTAATTAGCATAATCAGCATACCATGGAGCAGTATGAGAAGCATTTATGACATTTAATTGCTCATCAGGAAAGCTATCATCAATAGGAAGTGGGTAATCAAGCACATTTTCTAACCTAGACAAGTTGTCTGCAACGGGGTTCTTAGCTCCCTTTCTATCAACAATATGTAAGTCAAATTCTTGTAGCAAGAGAACCCATCTAATGAGTCTAGGTTTAGCATCTTTCTTTTCCATAAGATATTTAATAGCAGCATGATCAGTGTGAAGTTACTTTAGAATCAACAACATAAGGTCTGAACTTATCACAAGAAAATACAACCGCTAAGAATTCTTTTTCAGTAGTAGCATAATTTCTTTGAGCATTGTCTAGAGTTTTGCTAGCATATTGGATAACATTTAATTTCTTATCAACTCTTTGTCCTAGAACAGCACCTACGGCATAATCACTTGCATCACACATAATTTCAAACGGTAAATTCCAATCAGGTGGCTGAACAATAGGTGCAGAGATCAATGCTTTCTTAAGTACTTCAAATGCTTCTACACAATCATCATCAAAAACAAATGGTATATCTTTTTGTAATAAATTAGTAAGAGGCCGGGAGATTTTTGAGAAGTCCTTAATAAACCTCCTATAAAATCCGGCATGACCAAGGAAACTTCTTATACCTTTGATGTCCTTGGGACATGGTGTGACGCCCCCGATTCAATCGTACACTAATCATACACGCAAATGTGTATGATCAAGATCAGGGACTCACGAGAAGATATCACAACACAACTCTACAAATAAAATAAGTCATACAAGCATCATATTACAAGACAGGGGCCTCGAGGGCTCGAATACAAGAGCTTGATCAGAGACGAGTCAGCGGAAGCAACAATATCTGAGTACAGACATAAGTTAAACAAGTTTGCCTTAAGAAGGCTAGCACAAACTGGGATACAGATCGAAAGAGGCGCAGGCCTCCTGCCTGGGATCCTCCTAAACTACTCCTGGTCGTCGTCAGCGGGCTGCACATAGTAGTAGGCACCTCCGAGTAGTAGCAGTCGTCATCGAAAGTGGCATCTGGCTCCTGGACTCCAACGTCTGGTCGCAGCAATTGGGTATAGAAAGAGGGAAAAGGGGGAGCAAAGCAACCGTGAGTACTCATCCAAAGTACTCGCAGGTAAGGAGCTACACTACATATGTATGCATTAGTATCAAATGGAAAAGGGGGTAACATATGTGGACTGAACTGCAGAAGCCGGAATAAGAGGGGGATAGCTAGTCCTATCGAAGACTACGCTTCTGGTAACCTCCATCTTGCAGCATGTAGAAGAGAGTAGATGGTAAGTTCACCAAGTAGCACCGCATAGCATAATCCTACCCGATAATCCTCCCCTCGTCGCCCTGTGAGAGAGCGATCACCGGTTGTATCTGGCACTTGGGAGGATGTATTTTATTAAGTATCTGGTTCTAGTTGTCATAAGGTCAAGGTACAACTCCAATTCGTCCTATTACCGAAGATCACGGCTATTCGAATAGTTTAACTTCCCTACAGGGGTGCACCACATTTCCCAACACGCTCAATCCCCTTTGGCTGGACACACTTTCCTAGGTCATGCCCGGCCTCGGAAGATCAACACGTCACAGCCCTACCTAGGCTCAACAGAGAGGTCAGCACGCCGGTCTAAATCCTATGGCACAGGGGTCTGGGCCCATCGCCCATTGCACACCTGCACGTTGCGTATGTGACCGGTGAGCAGACCTAGCCTCCCTTATACAAGAGCAGGCGTTCCAGTCCAACCCGACGCGCGCCGCTCAATCGCTAACGGCACGAAGGCTTCGGCTGATACCATGATGTTGAGTGCCCATAACTGTCCCCCGTAGTTGGTTAGTGCATATAGGCCAGTAGCCAGACTCAGATCAAATACCCAGATCTCGTTAAGTGTGTTATTTTGAAGTAACCACGAACGCCGACTAGGGCCAAGCCCCTCTCTCTCCTAGGTGGTCTCAACCTGTCCTGTCGGTCCGCCACAAAGTAATAGTCAGGGACCATCGGGAACTCAGGCCCACCACTACCTGGATGGAGCCACCTGCCCCTTCAGCCCCCACATCAGAATCACTTGCGGGTACTCAACGAGCCGACCCGACTTTAGTCACCACCTGTATAGTATGTATATATGTAGGTATTTACCCATGATCAACACCCAACGTGATCACGGCCCGATAGTATAGCATGGCAGACTGACAAGAATGTAGGGCCACTGATGATAATCTAGCATCCTACACTAAGTATTTAGAATTTCATGTAAGGTATCAACAGTTGTAGCAACAATGACAGGCTATGCATCAGAATAGGATTAACGGAAAGCAATGACATGCTACACTACTCTAATGCAAGCAGTATAGAGGAGAGTAGGCGATATCTGGTGATCAAGGGGGGTGTCAGTGTCAAAACCGACGGATCTCGGGTAGGGGGTCTCGAACTGTGCGTCTAAGGCGGATGGTAATAGGAGGCAGGGGACACAATGTTTTACCCAGGTTCAGGCCCTCTTGATGGAGGTAAAACCCTATGTCCTGCTTGATTAATATTGATGATATGGGTAGTACAAGATTAGATCTACCACGAGATCAGAGAGGCTAAACCCTAGAAGCTAGCCTATGGTATGATTGTATGTTTTAGTTGTTGTTGTTGTCCTACGGACTAAAACCCTCCGGTTGATATAGACACTGGAGAGGGTTAGGGTTACACAAGGTTGGTTACAAAGGAGGAGATATCCATATCTGTATTTCCTAGCTTGCCTTCCACGCCAAGTAGAGTCCCCTCCGGACACGAGACGAAGTCTTCAATCTTGTATCTTCATAGTCCAACAGTCAGGCCAAAGGATATAATCCGGCTGTCCGGAGAACCCCTAATCCAGGACTCCCTCAGTAGCCCTGAACCAGGCTTCAATGACGGTGATTTCGGCGCGCAGTATTGTCTTCGACATTGCAAGGCGGGTTCCTTCTCCGAATACATCACAAAAGAATTTGAATACAAGGATAGTGTCCGACCCTGCAAAATAAGTTCCACAGACCACCGTAGAGAGAATAATATTTTCACAAATCTAATTTGCTGACTTGTTTTGGCAACACGACATTATGCCATGGCCCGGTGATTATTCGAACCGTTTACTTTAACCAGCCCTGCACATAACGTGAGGCAGTTTTTTGACACGTCTTGTCAAAGCAGAGATCGTGTCCCCTTATCACGGGATTCTCATCAATACGGTCGTGGGTAACCCAACCGCACCATTGATTATGGTGCTTGGGGGATAAGTGAGTTTTACCAGGCTAGTGGGGACGCTTAGTTTCGTCCGCCCATATAAAGGGATAAGGATTCACCTTTCCATCCACGCCTTCTTCCTCCTTTGCTCATCCGTTTTCGCACACTCGAGCTCTAGCGCCCAATTCCGCACTTCCCACCTCAACCTTCTCCTACCATGTACGGAGCGGGAGGCAGGTGGATGGTCTCCTCCGTCACAGAGGGAGACATCAAGACGCTACGCGGAGCCGGATACTTAGCCGCGAATATCGCGCATCGGCTGCCCGCTGTGGGGCAGATCATCCCTACCCCGGAACCTCACGAGAGGGTAGTTTTCCTCCACCACTTCCTCCGTGGACTGGGGTTTCCCCTCCATCCATTTGTCTGTGGTCTCATGTTCTACTATGGGCTGGACTTTCATGATCTGGCCCCGAACTTCGTCCTCAACATTTCAGCGTTCATCGTCGTGTGTGAGGCTTTCCTCCGCATCCGGCCCCACTTCGGCCTGTGGTTAAAGACCTTCAATATCAAGCCGAAGGTGGTACGAGGCCAACAAGCAGAATGCGGCGGAGCCATGGTGGGCAAGATGCCCAATGTTATATGGCTTGAAGGCTCCTTCGTGGAGACAATAAAGGGATGGCAATCGGCGTGGTTCTACATCACTGAGCCGTGCGACGCCAAATGGGCGGCAGCCCCCGAGTTTCGATCCAGATTCCCTACACGGCTCACTTCCTGGAAAGAGAAGGGCCTGTCGTGGGGTTCATCGATGGAGTTGGATGGACTTCAGAAATGTATTCGGAGCATGACAAGCAAGAAGCTCAAGCTTGTCAACATAATCCAGGTTATGCTCATCCGCTGGATCCTCCCGTGTCAACAACGGGATTTTAACTTGTGGGAGTTCGACCCGGCCCGGCACCAAACTCTGAGCGAGCTCTTTGATACGACGCACAAGGACGTCTGGAAGGTGCTGTTCAAGGGCGCCGAGGTCCCTCCTTCTCTCGTCGAAGTCCGCAGACTAAGCGCAAAGCGCCTAGCGCATTCCATGAGTTCAATACGTCCCGTAGGACATTTATTTCCCCTAGCTTAATCATGTGCGGGGTCTAATCTTCATGCCTTTGACAGGACTGGGTGGAGACGTCGGGGCAGATTAACTGTCCGGCCCCTTTGCCCGAAGACACTATGGGCGCTCTCCTGATGGAGATGCTGACTCCGGCTCCTTACAAGGTGCCGGAGAAGACAAAGAAGGCCAAGGGAACCCGGAAGGGTTCCCGGCGCCAGGTGTTATCAGACTCATCGTCCGATAACTCTGCGGCACACTCCTCCCCCCAAGATGAGGAGGAAGAAGAAGATGCTCCCCCTCCAGGCGGGGAGACAAGAAAAGGAAGGCCATCCCAACTGGGGGGGCCGAAGGGTCCAAGAAGGGAAGGACTCTCCTTCCGGACAGCTCCACCGCCGCCGATGAAGACGAAGATGAGTGGCTTCCTAGGGCCAAGCCCCTGGGGAAGTTGTAATTATTTGGATACTAGAGTAACTCATAGTATTCCTTTGCCGCACTACTTTACCTAACGCCAGAATATGATTATGCAGGTCGCCCCAAGCCCGTATCGATGTATCATCGGACGGCTCCCTGGGCTCGTCGGACATGGATAGCGATCCAGTTCTGACCGCCACCTCCCCTATCCTACAGACGATGCTGAGGTGCTGTCTCATGAGGCACCGGGTCGAGGGGAGACAGTCCCGGAGGCGCCTCAAGGCGGCCTCCCGGACTCCGGGAGCCGAGGGGACAAGGCCCCTGAGAGCCCTGAGTTCGGCCCTCAGCCGAACACCGCGCCGGAACCTCTAGTGGTTCCGGGCTCGGGCAGGCGGCCTCCTTCTAAGATGGGCAAGACGCCTATGCCGGTGACCTCTGTCCATCCAGGGGTGCCGGACAATCTGCTGGAAGCGCTTCGCGGTGCTTCCATCAACGAGGAGCACCGTACTATTATGAGTGCGGTGGTCCAGAAGGTTTAGTACGCCAAGAGCGGATTGACTGAAGCCTGTGCCAGCTTTCTAACAGGATTTGAGGTAAGTGTTTTAAAATATAGGAAAAATATTACCACATAGATAGTAGCCCCTGATGCTTTGTTCAGTGTTCACAAAGAAAAGACGAACAGAGGATCAAATAATATCGCAGGAGTCTAATATAAGTATGTGAATATGCGTATGCAGGCCTCGCTGCTGGCGTCCGCCGCACTGACTGCGGAGGTTGCCGTACTAAAGCAGGACCTCGAGGGGTCCAAGAAAGAGCTCGGTCTTGCCAAGAGGCAGCTCGAGGAGAACAAGGGTAAATAATACTCTGTCTATAGATATGTATATATATAAAAAGGACGCGATTGCAAAATGACAGGATCATCGTATATCTGCCAGGGGCCACGACCGAGGTGGCGACCCTGAAGCAAGCGCCAACCAAGGCCGAAGATAAAGCGGCCAAGGAGTGCACCGAGTGAGAAAAGCAAGAGGCTCGGGTGGGCGAGGTGCAGCAAGAGCTCCAGGATCTCGTGACGGAGCACGAGGCGTTGGAGCTTGACAAGAAGACGTGAGAGTTTGAGCTTGTCACGGCCCTTGAGAGCGCGAAAAGTTCCAAGGCCGAAGCCCAAAAGGCCCTCCAGGAGATCGACGCGATGAAGAAGATAGCGGCGGGTAAGGCATTCTATATGCAGAGCAAGCATGTAAAAGTAAATTACCGATTACTTACCCGAATTCGAAGCTCTCCAGGAGCATTCGCAGATTTGCCCCGCAGCGTGTCGGATGCCGCACGGTTTTACCAGGCCAAGGAGGGAAGCTCAACGGAGAAGCTGTTCTGGTCTTAGTATACTGGGACCGAACACCCGATGCCTCTGAGCGAGCAGCTAAAGCAGCTGGTCGAGCTGCATAAGGCAGCCGAACAGGCCATGAAGGGCCTTATAGTCCGGCTGTGGCCTGGCAATGCCCTTCCGAATAGCTACTTCGGCCTGGTGAGGCGGCTTGTGGATGCCTGCACACGGCTGGAGGTCGTCAAGCGGTCCGTCTGCATCGAAGGTGCACGCCGGGCTTTCGCCCATGTGAAGGTGCAGTGGGCCAAGCTAGACATCGTGAAGCTGATGAAGGAAGGGCCGCCACAGGGCAAAGAGCATCGCACCCCCGAAATTTATTATGAGGGTGTCCTGAAGGGTGCCCATCTTGTAGCGGACGAATGTTCCAAGGATGTAATATTTGAGTAAACTTGCTCGTGTGATCCTGTATAATGAAAACTTGTTTCATATGCGCTATGCAATGCTTGTGTGAATTTAAAATATTACCTTCTGTTTGGCCGTTTATCCAATCTGAGAGATGGCTAGTCCTCGGCTTCTGCCCCCATGCCACGAGTGCTGGGGTGTTCGGGATAAACCTGAGCACTCTTGTTCCCATATTTGGGTCCTTCGAGGGAGGTGCTCAGCATAACGAACAAGGCAACCAGACTAATAATGCTTTATCACTCTCCCTTAGCCATAGAATTCTATAATTTTAAATTTCGGCAAAGCCCCTAGTATTCAGAAGGCCGAATTCGAGGCGCGATACACGCCTTTAAGCCGGACAGGGCCATCCCCTCGCCCTAAGCGGCATAAGTCTTTAGGGACTCGAAAACCTCGCCGAACAGCGACCAGTCTCTCGCCTCATCATGACAATCAGTTTTAGCTTTCTCTACTGAGGTGCTAAGCCCGGAAGAACCGGGGCACAATCGCAGTAGTTCTCCTAGCGCTACCTTAGCCGATAGAGCGGAACGTAAGGTACCAAAACATAGGAGCCGGGCAAACCCAACATTTGACCAAAGACATGATTCGGAGCTGATGCATATAATGTTATAAGTTCGGGGTGCCGCACTTGTCAATGTGTTCAGACTATTCACACCATATTGTGGGGTACGTAAGCCCCTGGTGTATTGGCCGTACCAAAGGGTCCTTCGAGTAGTGTTATTGGCCGTACGGTTGCAAGGCGTCGTTAATAAACAAGGTACGTAAGCCCCTGGTGTATTGGCCGTACCAAAGTGTTCGGGATAAAGAATGCAATAATAGTCGTAATGTTATGCATTGTTTATTCAAAAAGGTGCGTTAAAGCAAAATGATACAGATGATGATATTAGCAAAGAGTAGGACTATGTCCCTTCCAAGGGAGAGCTGAGGAATAGTATTAAATCAAATATTTCGCTCGTTATTGTAATCCACCTGGGAATTCCATGGTGTGACGTAGCTTCTGCCTCCTTGGTTGCTGCATCATGTGTTTGGCAATAGTGTTGTTGGACAGGGTTTCCAGAGATCAAGGTCCTGAAAAAGAGAAAAATAACCAAACGGGAAGCCCCTAGTGCGGTTTAAGCCGTGTCTTGGGGCGTGCCGTAGTGTGCCCCCCTCCCCACCTGTGCCCATGGTATATTTAATGCGTAATTATGTATGCATGGCACGAGTTTTGCCGTTTGGATAAGACTGGGGTGGGGGCCACATTGCTACGCGAGCTCAGATCGCACCAGGCGGTCGAGTAGCCGATTGCTCCGAGCGCGCTTGAAGGTGTCCGGGTCTTGGAACGCCGAACTGGTGGATTGCCTTGAGAGGCTGTCTTGTGCTTCTGCTGCGAGGGCCGCAGTGTGCTCCTCTGTTCGGAGAGAGCGCTCTGTGTTTCCATTGACTGTAATAACCCCGCGAGGTCCTGGCAGCTTGAGCTTGAGGTATGCATAATGTGGTACCGCATTGAATCTCGCAAATGCGGTTCGCCCGAGCAGTGCATGATAACCACTGCGGAACGGGACTATATCGAAGATTAACTCTTCGCTTCGGAAGTTATCCGGGGATCCGAAGACCACTTCCAGTGTAATTGAGCCTGTGCAATGGGCCTCTACGCCTGGAATGACGCCCTTAAAGGTCGTTTTTGTGGGTTTGATCCTTGAGGGGTCTGTACCCATTTTGCGCATTGTGTCCTGATAAAGCAGGTTCAGGCTGCTGCCGCCATCCATAAGGACTCGAGTGAGGTGAAATCCGTTAATGATTGGGTCCAGAACCTGTGCGCGAATCCTCCATGACGGATACTAGTGGGATGGTCCCTACGATCGAAAGTGATCGGATAGGAGGACCATGGGTTGAACTTTGGGGCAACTGGCTCTAACACATATACGTCCCTGAGCGCACACTTCCGCTCCCTCTTGGGGATGTGGGTTGCGTAGATCATGTTCACCGTCCGCCCTTTTGGGGGAAACCTCTTCTGTCCTCCGGTGTGCGGCTGCCGGGGTTCCTCCTCGTCATTGCTATGTGGCCCCTTGTCCTTGTTTTCGGCCTGCTTGAACACCCAACAATCCCTGTTGGTGCGATTGGCTAGCTTTTCTGGGGTGCCGTGTATTTGACACGAGCGATTGAGTATACGATCCAAGCTGGACGGACCCGGCATACTTTGTTTGAATGGCTTTTTCTGCTGATCGAGTTTAGAGCCTTTGAATCCAGCATTGACTGCCGTATCCTTGGTATTATCGCTGTTAATGTGGAGCTTATGTTTGTTGCGACGTGACCTGCTATTGCCGTCCTTGGTATCCGAAGTACCATGGTCCTTTGATATGTTATTACTGCGAGCCAGCCAGCTGTCTTCTCTCGCGTAAAAGCGGGTCATGAGTGTCGTGAGGGCTGCCATAGATTTCGGCTTTTCCTGACCAAGGTGCCGGGCTAGCCATTCGTCGCAGATGTTGTGCTTGAAAGACGCTAGGGCCTCTGCATCCGGACAATCGACAATTTGATTTTTCTTTGTTAGGAACCGAGTCCAGAATTGCCTGGCCGATTCTTCTGGCTGCTGAATTATGTGGCTCAAGTCATCGGCATCTGGTGGGCGCACATAAGTGCCCTGAAAGTTGTCGAGGAATGCGGCTTCCAGATCTTCCCAACAGCTGATGGAATCGGCTGGCAAGCTGTTAAGCCAATGCCGCGTTGGTCCCTTGAGCTTTAGTGGGAGGTATTTGATGGCGTGTAAGTCATCACTGCGGGCCATTTGGATGTGGAGGAGGAAATGCTTGATCCATACTGCGGGATCTGTTGTGCCATCGTATGATTCAATATTTATAGGTTTGAAACCTTCTGGGATTTGATGATCCATTACTTCGTCTGTGAAGCATAAGGGGTGTGCGGCGCCTCTGTATTGGGCTATATCACGAGGCAGCTCGGATGGGTCTTGCCCGCTGTGTCCGGCCCGGCTGGATTTGCTTTTACTATATCCGGCGTGACGTTTATCGTCTCGTAGAGTGGCGCGCCCTCGTGATCCGTAGATCGATCTTGCATGCTTTGCTTTGTCCTCCAATATGTCTCGTAGGTTTGGCGTATCTCCCCATGCCTTTTTATTTGAATGGCGTCGGGGTGGAGGCTGAGTTTTTGGCTGGAAAGCCTCTCTATCGCGGCCATGAGGTGGCCGATCAGCCGTATCATATGCTTCTTCCTCCAGTCGGGGTAGCAACCTGCACTTTGGGTAACTCTTGGAGGGGCGCTCGAGTTTATATTCCTTGGCCGCGAGTACTTCAGTCCATCTGTCAGCTAGCAGATCCTGATCAGCTTGAAGCTGTTGCTGCTTTTTCTTAAGGCTATTTGACGTGGCTATAAGCTGGCGTTTGAAGCGCTCTTGTTCGACGGGATCCTCTGGCATAGTGAATTCATCGTCACCGAGGCTTGCCTCGTCTTCGGAGGGGGGAATGTAATTATCATCCTCCTCTTCTCCATCTGCCGCTCTCTCAGGAGGGCTGGCTCCTCCATCCTCCTGCTCTAAATCTTGCTGGAGGGGATTGTTGTTGTATTCGACACTATCCAGAGTATTATTATGTCTTGTGCCCGTATCACCACTTTTGCTTTGGCGGGACTTACAGTGGCGCCGGTGACGTTGGCGCTTGGGTTGCTTCTTGGAGGGGTCATCCTTCGCTATCTCGTCGCCATTGCCTTCTTTGGGTGTATCCACCATGTATATATCGTATGATGAGATGGTTGTCCAGTGCCACGTGGGTGGTGGTTCCTCTACGCCTCCCGCATCATCGTCCATACCGCTGATGTCTTCGGAGTCGAAGTCGAGCATGTTGGTTAAGTCATCGACAGCGGCTACTAAGTGGGTGGTGGGTGGGCCTAGAATTTCTTCGTCGTCCGCATCCCAGTACCGCCGGACATAGTTCGGCCAGGATCCTCCTGACAAGGAGAGAGACCTTAATGAGTTCAGTATGTCGCCAAAGGGAGAGTGCTGAAAAATATCCGTGGAGGTAAACTCCATGATCGGCGCCCAATCGGATTCGACAGGAACGGGCACAGGCGTTTCGGAGTCCGTGGCCGGAGAAGGATCCGCCAATTTAACAGCACAGCACTCCTGCAAGGTAAGTCCGGTGTTTGGCTCGATCGCCGCTGAGGGTAATGTAACATCCTCGATGCGGCTATAGCTCCCACGTGTCGAGGCACGACTTAGAGGCATAACCGCATTGAAAGCAATGTCGCAAGTTAGACAATCATCACAACATCCCATGTAATATGGATAATAAAAGGGGAGATACATAGTTGGCTTACACTCGCCACGTCAAACAAAGTACATAAATAGCATTACATCAATCAAACACTCATGGCCTGACTACGGCGCCAAAATGAAAGATAACCCAACATGCGACACGGTCCCGATCACCCCCAACTGGGCACCACTACTGATCATCAGGGAAAGACACATAGTAACAGCGTGAGTCCTCTTCGAACTCACACTTGAGCTCAAGCGCGTCATCTGGAATGGAGTCATCAGGCCCTGCATCTGGTTTGGAAGTAATCTGTGAGCCACAGGGACTCAGCAATCTCGCACCCTCGTGATCAAGACTATTTAAGCTTATAGGTAAGGCAAGGTAAATATGTGGAGCTGCAGCAAGCGACTAGCATATATGGTGGCTAACCTGTTCGCAAAAGAGAGCGAGAAGAGGAGGCAAAACGCAAACGAGAAACTAGAGAGCAACCTGCGGCAAGCATTACTCCAACATCGTGTTCGCTTCCCGGACTTCGCCGAGAAGAGACCATCACGGTAACTCACACTGTTGATTCATTTTAATTAAGTTAAGGTTCAAGTTATCTACAACCGGACATTAACAAATTCCCATCTGCCCATAACTGCGGGCACAGCTTTCGAAAGTTCAAATCCCTGCAGGGGAGTCCCAACTTAGCCCATGACAAGCTCTTACGGTCAACGAAGGAATAGACCTTCTCCCGAGACATTCCGATTAGACTCGGTATCCCGGTTCTACAAGACACTTCGACAAGTTAAAACAAATCCAGCAACACCGCCCGAATGTGCCGACAAATCCCGATAGGAGCTGCACATATCTCGTTCTCAGGGCACAATCGGATAAGCAATCCATACAACTAAAACCAGCCCTCGAGTTTCGCCGAGGTGGCGCTACAAGGGGCTCTAGGTTGGACCAACACTTAGAGGAGCACTGGCCCGGGGGGGTTTAAATAAGATGACCCTCGGGCTCCGGAAACCCAAGGGAAAAAGAGGCTAGGTGGCAAATGGTAAAACCAAGGTTGGGCATTGCTGGAAAAGCTTTAATCAAGGCAAACTATCAAGGGGTTCCCATTATCACCCAACCGCGTAAGGGACGCAAAAATCCGGGAACATAACACCGATATGACGGAAACTAGGGCGATAAGAGTCGAACAAAACACTAGGCGAGAGGCTGAGCCTTCCACCCTTTACCAAGTATATAGATGCATTAAGATAACAAGGCAATATAATGATATCCCAACAAGTAAATAATGTTCCAACAAGGAACGGTCTCCAATCTTCACCTGCAACTAGCAACGCTATAAGAGGGGCTGAGCAAAGCGGTAACATAGCCAATCAACGGTTTGCTAGGACATGGTGGGTTAGAGGTTTGACATGGAAATTTGGGAGGCATGATAATCAAGTGGTAGGCATCGTAGCATAGGCATAGCAAAAGAGCGAGCATCTAGCAAAGCAAAGATAGTAGTGATTTCGAGGGTATGATCATCTTGCCTGCACAATTGTCAGAGTTGACTGGATCCTCGAAAGCAAACCCAACGGGCTCCTCGTTAGCGAACTCGTCTCCCGGCTCTACCCAAACAATACAAACAAGCAACAAGGACACAATCAACCACGTGCAAGGCTCAAACAATATGATGCAAGGATGGTATGCTATGTGGGATGCAAAATGTGATGCATATGCAATATTTGACAAGGAAAGCATGAACCTGGCCTCAACATGGAAATCCAAGTGTGCCACTGGAAAGATGAGATGAAATCTCTTGAAAACGATATAAAGAACGCTGGAATCGGAGTTACGGTTTGGAAATGGCAAGCAATTCAAATATGACCACGTTCTGCGATTTACAGCAAGTAGTCCTCTAAAAGCAATAAGATGAACAATGCTACAACACCCAAACATGAAAAAAATTACACGGCATGGATCATCTCATGATGCTTAACAAAAGATTAGCACTGAGCTACGGCCAATTCATCCATTAACAGGTTCAAACAAGCATGGCAAAAATGCATTTGGTAAGCAGATTTCAGACTTCGTGAAATTAACACTTGTCTGGAATCTCATATCAGGTAGCCCACTTTGGAGCATGAAAACTATATGCTACAGGACCTGAACATGGCAAAGTAAAGCATGGCACGGAGCTACTCAAAGAGCTTAACAAAAGTCCCTTAGTGCCCTTGAGCCAAAAGGGATCAGAAAATACATTTGCAAGCATGTGAACATGGCAAAAACATAATCAGTACTCAGACTTAGTGAAAACTGGAGCATGCTGAAACAGATATCAAGTAGGCATGTTTACAAGCTCGATGCACTCACTACAGAGCAAGTCATGACAAACTAAGCATATACCCATCAAGAATACACAAAATACAAGCTATACATGGCAAGAACAATAACATAGCATGCACGGATCAACTACAACATCCTCGGCAAAATTGCTAACAAGTAGACAATCTGCCGAGATTCACGAAATAGCAAAAGTAGAGCTCGATTGACTTAAGCTAGGGTGCTCCATAATTGCAAAAAAAGACATGCATGGATAGAGCTCTACAAGATTAACAAAACATCCTTACTGATCATCCTCAAAAGAGGCACGGATCACTAGGAAACAACATGAACATATGGCATAATGAGATAAACAGATCAAGGACTTAGTGGAAATGCTAAGTCCCTGAAATCAGCATTAACGAATGCTCCACTTTGCAAGCTTGTGCTAGTCACCACACAAATCACAAAAATACATGGGTTGCATCTCTGGAAAGATGGCAAAGAATATAACAAAACACATGTAGAACTCCAGGGCATATCATGCACGCAATAATCATGGCAAAAATGACAAATATCTAATTGGAGCAGCAGATCTGACAATTATCTCAAATAGCATTCTTCTAACAGCATTCCGGGCATCAAGATGAACTCTAATGAAAATGATGCAATGAGATGAAATGATGTGCTCTCTGAGACAAACATTTTGATATGATATATGCCCAAAACGGAGTTAAAGATGCGGAGTTACGATGCGATGAACAGGGGCAAAATAGTTAGGGTTTCGGGCAAAAAGTCAACCCGAGAAGTTTTGGATCTGAGATCTGAACTGTAGTGGCGGCGCATTCTTCGAGGTTCGCCGAAGAAGACGTCGGCGGACTTGTCGGGGCGGTGAGGAGTTGGTGGTGCGGCGAGATGGCGCCGGGCGGTGGAGAGGCGGCGGGGCGCGGGCGGTCGCCGGAGCCGGCGTGGCGGCTTGGATCCGCCGGACTTGAGGCGAGGCGGCGGCGGACGAACGCCGGCGAGGAGGGCCGGGCGACGGCCGAGCGGAGAGGCGGCGCGGTGGAGAGGCCCGGTCAGGCGGCGGGGAGGGCCGGCGCTGGGCCTGCGGGCCCGCGTCGGTGGCGGCGGCGAAGTGGGGCGGCCGAGCCACGTGGCGGCGCCGGGTTGGTCGGCGGAGGCGGCGGACGCGTCCGGCTCCGTCCGGACGTGTCCGGTGGCGGCGGAGGCGATTTTTTTAGGGTTTGGAAGGGGAGATCCGGAATTTTGAGGAGGGGGTATTTATATAGAGGTAGAGGGAGCTAGGAGTGTCCAAATGAGGTGCGGTTTTCGGCCACGCGATCGTGATCGAACACTCTAGATGATGGAGAGGGTTTTGGTGGGTTTTGGGCCAACTTGGAGGGGTGTTGGGCTGCAACACACGCGAGGCCTTTTCGGTCCCTCAGTTAACCGTTGGAGCATCAAACGAAGTCCAAATGGTACGAAACTTGACAGGCGGTCTACCAGTAGTAAACCAAGGCTGCTTGGCAAGTCTCGGTCCAATCCGGAAATGTTTAATCCCCACACACGAAAGAAAGGTAGAAATGACCACCGGAGGAGAATGAAGCGCCGGAATGCAAAACGGACAACGGGGAAAATGCTCGAATACATGAGATGAACACGTATGCAAATGCAATGCACAGGATGACATGATATGAGATGCATGACAATGACAACAACACACAGAGACAAATACCCGAACCCGAGAAAATAAAATAACTGAACGCCGGAAACGGCAAGAGTTGGAGTACATATTGGGAAAATCATATCCGGGGTGTTACAACACTCCACCACTACGAGAGGATCTCGTCCCGAGATCTAGGACTGAAAGAACGTCGGGTACTTAGAACGGAGGTGATCCTCGCGTTCCCAGGTAGCTTCACGGTCAGAATGGTGAGACCACTTGACTTTGAGGAATTTGATTGACTTGTTGCGAGTCTTACGTTCAGTCTCTTCAAGAATAGCAACAGGGTGCTCACGATAAGAGAGATCTTCTTGGAGCTCAATGTCCTCGAAGTTGACGGTGCGGTCAGGAGTCTTGAAGCACTTTCGGAGCTGAGAGACATGGAACACATGATGAACATTTGCAAAGTTTGAAGGAAGCTCGAGTTGATAGGCGAGATCGCCTCTCTTGCTGACAATCTTGAAAGGTCCCACGTATCTAGGGGCAAGCTTCCCTTTGATACTGAAGCGGCGAGTACCTTTCATAGGAGAGACGTGGAGGTAAACATGATCTCCGATCTCGAAAGCCAAATCACAGTGCTTACTATCATAGTAGCTCTTCTGGCGGGATTGGGCTGCTTTGAGGTTATCTCGAATGACTTTGCACATTTCCTCTGCCTCTGTGATTAAGTCATTACCCAGAAGTTGACGTTCACCGGGTTCGGACCAGTTGAGAGGGGTACGACACTTCCTGCCATACAGAATTTCAAATGGGGCCTTGCCCGAACTTGCTTGAAAACTATTGTTGTAGGAGAATTCAGCATAAGGAAGACAATCCTCCCACTTCATGCCGAAGGAGATCACACAAGCCCTGAGCATATCTTCAAGAATCTGATTGACACGCTCAACTTGACCGCTAGTTTGAGGATGGAAAGCTGTGCTGAAGCGGATGTTGGTGCCCATGGCCTTCTGGAAAGATTCCCAAAACTTGGAGGTAAAGATGCTGCCACGGTCTGAAGAGATCACTTGTGGAATACCATGCAGTGAGACAATTCGAGAGGTATAGAGTTCCGCCAATTGAGCTGCAGTGATTGACTCTTTGATAGGCAGAAAATGAGCCACTTTAGTGAGTTTGTCGATGACAACGAATATAGCATCATTGCCACATTTGGACTTTGGAAACCCAGTCACGAAGTCCATCTCAATGTGGTCAAACTTCCATTCTGGAATGGCAAGAGGTTGGAGGAGACCAGCTGGCCTTTGGTGTTCTGCCTTCACTCTTCTGCAGACATCACATTCATTCACGAACTGAGCAAACTCGCGCTTCATTCGAGTCCACCAATAAGCCTGCTTGAGGTCCTGATACATCTTCGTGCTCCCAGGGTGGATGGAGAGGAGAGAATTGTGAGCCTCGTTCATGATCACTTTATGAAGATCACCTTTGGGCACAACAATACGATCCTCGAAGAAGAGAGTATCCTTGTCATCAAGGCGGTAGCACTTGTACTTGGGTTGACTCTTGGCAATCCCAATCTTCACCTTTTTCACCATAGCATCAAGAAGTTGAGCTTGGCGAATCTGGTCTTCCAAGGTAGGAGAGACTTGAAGGTTGGCGAGGAAACCTTGAGGAACAACTTGCAGATTAAGTTTGCGGAAAGCTTCACAAAGCTCGGGTTGATAAGGCTTGAGAATCAGACTGTTGCAATAAGCCTTCCTGCTCAATGCGTCAGCAATCACATTGGCCTTGCCTGGAGTATACTCGATACTCGGATTATACACTTGAATCATTTCAACCCATCGAGTCTGCCTAAGGTTGAGATTAGGCTGAGTGAAGATGTACTTGAGACTCTTGTGGTCAGTGAAGATGTCCACTTTTCTTCCCAATAAGAGATGTCTCCAAGTCAAAAGAGCATGCACAACTGCCTCCAACTCGAGGTCATGAGTGGGGTAGTTCTTCTCGTTGGGCTTCAACTGGCGAGAGGTATAAGCCACAACTTTCTTCTCTTGCATCAACACTACGCCAAGACCTTGGAGAGAGGCATCGCAAAAGACCTCGTACGGCTTGGATTCATCAGGCGGAGTCAGAACTGGAGCAGTGACCAATTTCTCTTTCAAAGTGTTGAAAGCAATGTCACACTCCGGAGACCAAACGTACTTGACATGCTTCTAGAGAAGATTTGAGAGAGGCTTCGCGATCTTAGAAAAGTTTTCAATGAATCTTCAATAGTAGCTTGCGAGACCGAGGAAGCTGCGGAGTTGCTTCACGTTCTGAGGTGGTTCCCAATTCACAATTGCAGACACCTTCCCAGGATTCACCGCAATGCCCTTGGCAGAGATGATATGACCAAGATAAAGAACCTCATCGAGCCAAAATTCAAACTTGGAGAACTTGGCGTAGAACTTGTGTTCCCTAAGCTTATCGAATACCAAACACAAGTGCTTGGCATGATCTTCCTTGTTCTTCGAAAAGACCAGAATGTCATCGAGATAGACCAAAACGAAGTCATTGGTGTAGGCGTTGAAGATGAAGTTCATCATGCGAGAGAAAGTCGGAGGAGCGTTGACGAGGCCAAAAGACATGATAGTGTATTCATATGAACCAAAGCTTGTCCTGAAAGCCGTATTGGGAATATCTTGCTCACGGATTCGAATCTGATGATAACCCATACAGAGATCAAGCTTGGAGAATACTTGGGCACCTTTGAGTTGTTCGAACAGCTCGTTGATGTTGGGAAGTGGGTATTTGTTCTTGATGGTCTTCTTGTTCAATGGACGGTAATCAACACAAAGTCGGTCCGTTCCATCCTTCTTCTTCACAAAAAGAACACCACAACCCCACGGAGAAGAACTAGGCCGGATGAGACCCATTCTCTCTTGATCATCGAGTTGTTTCTTCAGCTCCTTCAACTCTTCAGGTCCGAGCTTGTAAGGACGCTTGCACACTGGTTCCGTGCCAGGCTCAAGATCGATGACGAATTCAACTGGCCGGTGCGGAGGCATTCCTGGAAGCTCTTCTGGAAAGACGTCTTGATATTCGCAAATGACTGGGATTTGCGAGATAGCATCCAGTTCACCCTTCTCATTGAGAGAAAACAGACGGATGGTATTATCCCAAGCGGCAAAGACAATTACATCCTCAGACGAATGAGTCAATTGAATCTGCCTGGCTGCACAATCAAGCTGAGCCTTGTGCTTAGATAGCCAATCCATTCCGAGAATAAGATCAATATCCGAGTCACCAAGAACGTTTGGAGAAGACAAGAACTTATAGTCACCCAAAGTGATTGTAACATCCGGAACACATACTCGAGATGTCATTTGACGGGCCGGAGAGACAATAGCCAACGGTTTCGACAACACTTGAGTAACAAAATCATGCTTAGATGCAAAAGGTCCCGACATGAAACATTGCGATGCACTAGTGTCAAAAAGAACTCTTGCAGGAATATCGTTAACAGGAAGGTTACCCATGATGACATCTGACGAGTCCTCTGCCTGAGCTGCGTTCATCAAGTTGACCTTGGCGTGCTTGGGGTTATGCTTGACCACAGCTGTACTTGCCGATCTCATAGGAGGAGGAGGAGGGAGACGCCTCTGATTGAAGCATTTGTTAGCATAGTGACCCTTCTGTTGGCACTTGTTGCACGTGACCTCTGAAAGCGGACGGTGATATGGAGCACTCGATCTTGGAGCTTGAGACGAAGTCTTGTTCTGAAAGCCAGGGATTGGGTGGGTGGGAAGATCCACTGCCACCTTTGCTCTTCTGCTGATACGGCTGACGGAACGGAGGAGGAGGAAGCCAATACTTCTGCTGCTTGGCCACTTGAGTAGAGGAAGAAGGAGTAGCATCTCTGACTCGCTTCTTGGAAGCATCACACCTCAGTTGAGCGGCCTCTTGCTTTAATGCCATGTTGTAGAACTCATCGTACCTGAAGGGCTCAAAGAGAACAAGTGCTAGCTGAATCTCTTCCCTGAGACCACCCCTGAACTGGTATATCATGCTCTTCTCGTCAGGGACGTCCTGCTTAGCAAAGCGGGCGAGCTTCTGAAACAACTTGTTGTAGTCATATACAGACAAAGAGCCTTGCTTCAGGTTGCGGAATTCCTCACGCTTGCTTTCAACCACGCTCTGAGGAATATGATGAGCTTTGAAGTCTTGATGGAATTCATCCCAGGTAATCGCACGGCCTCCTCTGGAATCCTTGTACTGCTGGAACCATTCTGCAGCTTGATCTTTGAGTTGGAAGGATGCGGACTTGACAAAGTCCTCAGGCCTGACGTTACTGCACTCGAAATGCTTGCACAGATCCACGAGCCAATCGTCAGCATCAGTTGCCTCAACACAATTGCTGAAAGTCTTTGGCCCATTAGCAAGGAACTGGTTGAGTGTAGCAAAGTGATTCTGATTGTTGCCTTGGTTGCCTTGGTTCGCTTGATTGCGCTCTTGAAGAATTTGCATGATCAACTGTGTGTTTGCATTGGTTGCGGCCATCACAACTTGCCATGCCTCCGGAGGAGGTGGAGGTGGTGGCGGATCCTGATTCTGATTCTGATTGGTGCTCTTAGCGGGAGCCATCCTGAAGAGGGTGACAACCGTTGGCACATTGACAGATAAAATGAAGCCGAATCAAACGGGTTGAAATTGCAACATAGAGTCTTCACATCCGAACATAAGAACGAATGCATTCCACTTGAAATGGCCACATATACATAAATTGAGAAGCCACTTAGAATTTAGGTAGAGGAATAAACCAACAAGGTACGGATCAAGAATGAATACTCGGTAAGAAATCCAAATCTCAAACCAAATATCCGTGGAAGAAGAACTAGAGCTACGAGAATTCCCACCTATGAAACTCCCGAACCTTTCCGGTTATGCAATTGTCGAAGTGTCTCAAAGCTCATCATAACCTTTCCGGTTATCCAAGATACCCGCGTGATCCTAAAAAAATTTTAGTGAAATTTGAGAAGAGAATAGTCAAAACTCTACGTCAGGATGCCTTACCAGAGCGATGAGGAGACTGGGGAGTAAAAAGAATTCCTAAACTCTCTGATATATAATTCCTAAATGACTCAAAACATTTTTTCTAGACTCAACTCGGTCGCTAAAAACACTCAAGCAATGGGGCTCCTAAGGTCGGGGAAGGCTCTGATACCAACTTGTAACGCCCTCGATGCGGCTATAGCTCCCACGTGTCGAGGCATGACTTAGAGGCATAACCGCATTGAAAGCAATGTCGCAAGTTAGGCAATCATCACAACATCCCATGTAATATGGATAATAAAAGGGGAGATACATAGTTGGCTTACACTCGCCACGTTAAACAAAGTACATAAATAGCATTACATCAATCAAACACTCATGGCTCGACTACGGCGCCAAAATGAAAGGTAACCCAACATGCGACACGGTCCCGATCACCCCCAACTGGGCACCACTACTAATCATCAGGGAAAGACACATAGTAACGGCGTGAGTCCTCGTCGAACTCCCACTTGAGCTCAAGCGCGTCATCTGGAACGGAGTCATCAGGCCCTGCATCTGGTTTGGAAGTAATCTGTGAGCCACGGGGACTCAACAATCTCGCACCCTCGCGATCAAGACTATTGAAGCTTATAGGTAAGGCAAGGTAAATATGTGGAGCTGCAGCAAGCGACTAGCATATATGGTGGCTAACCTGTACGCAAAAGAGAGCGAGAAGAGGAGGCAAAGCGCGAACGAGAAACTAGAGAGCAACCTGCGGCAAGCATTACTCCAACACCGTGTTCGCTTCCCAGACTCCACCGAGAAGAGACCATCACGGTAACTCACACTATTGATTCATTTTAATTAAGATAAGGTTCAAGTTATCTACAACCGGACATTAACAAATTCCCATCTGCCCATAACCGCGGGCACGGCTTTCGAAAGTTCAAATCCCTGCAGGGGAGTCCCAACTTAGCCCATGACAAGCTCTCACGGTCAACGAAGGAATAGACCTTCTCCCGAGACATTCCGATCAGACTCCGTATCCCGGTTCTACAAGACACTTCGACAAGTTAAAACAAATCCAGCAACACCGCCCGAATGTGCCGACAAATCCCGATAGGAGCTGCACATATCTCGTTCTCAGGGCACAATCGGATAAGCAATCTGTACAACTAAAACCAGCCCTCGAGTTTCCCCGAGGTGGCGCAGCAAGGGGCTCTAGGTTGGACCAACACTCAGAGGAGCACTGGCCCGGGGGGTTTAAATAAGATGACCCTCGGGCTCTGGAAACCCAAGGGAAAAAGAGGCTAGGTGGCAAATGGTAAAACCAAGGTTGGGCATTGCTGGAAAAGCTTTAATCAAGGCGAACTATCAAGGGGTTCCCATTATCACCCAACCGCGTAAGGGACGCAAAAATCCGGGAACATAACACCAATATGACGGAAACTAGGGCGGCAAGAGTGGAACAAAACACTAGGCGAGAGGCCGAGCCTTCCACCCTTTACCAAGTATATAGATGCATTAAGATAACAAGGCAATATAATGATATCCCAACAAGTAAATAATGTTCCAACAAGGAACGGTCTCCAATCTTCACCTGCAACTAGCAACGCTATAAGAGGGGCTGAACAAAGCGGTAGCATAGACAATCAACGGTTTGCTAGGACATGGTGGGTTAGAGGTTTGACATGGCAATTTGGGAGGCATTATAAGCAAGTGGTAGGCATTGTAGCATAGGCATAGCAAAAGAGCGAGCATCTAGCAAAGCAAAGACAGTAGTGATTTCGAGGGTATGATCATCTTGCCTGCACAGTTGTCAGAGTTGACTGGATCCTCGAAAGCAAACTCAACGGGCTCCTCGTTAGCGAACTCGTCTCCCGGCTCTACCCAAACAATACAAACAAGCAACAAGGACACAATCAACCACGTGCAAGGCTCAAACAATAAGATGCAAGGATGGTATGCTATGCGGGATGCAAAATGTGATGCATATGCAAGATTTGACAAGGAAAGCATGAACCTGGCCTCAACATGGAAATCCAAGTGCTCCACTGGAAAGATGAGATGAAATCGCTTGAAAACGATATAAAGAACGCTGGAATCGGAGTTACGGTTTGGAAATGGCAAGCAATTCAAATATGACCACGTTCTGCGATTTACAGCAAGTAGTCCTCTAAAAGCAATAAGATGAACATGCTATAGCACCCAAACATGACAACAAATTACACGGCAGGGATCCTTTCATGATGCTTAACAAAAGACTAGCACTGAGCCACGGCCAATTCTTCCATTAACAGGTTCAAACAAGCATGGCAAAAATGCATTTGGTAAGCAGATTTCAGACTTCGTGAAATTAACACTTGTCTGGAATCTCATATCAGGTAGCCCACTTTGGAGCATGAAAACTATATGCTACAGGACCTGAACATACATTTGCAAGCATGTGAACATGGCAAAAACATAATCAGTTCTCAGACTTAGTGAAAACTGGAGCATGCTGAAACAGATATCAAGCAGGCATGTTTACGAGCTCGATGCACTCACTACAGAGCAAGTCATGACAAACTAAGCATACACCCATCAAGAATACACAAAATACAAGCTAGACATGGCAAGAACAATAACATAGCATGCACGGATCAACTACAACATCCTCGGCAAAATTGCTAACAAGTAGACAATCTGCCCAGATTCACGAAATAGCAAAAGTAGAGCTCGATTGACTTAAGCTAGGGTGCTCCATAATTGAAAAAAAAGACAAGGATGGATAGAGCGCTAGAAGATTAACAAAACATCCTTACTGATCATCCTCAAAAGAGGCACGGATCACTAGGAAACAACATGAACATATGGCATAATGAGATAAACAGATCAAGGACTTGGTGGAAATGCTAAGTCCCTGAAATCAGCATTAACGAATGCTCCACTTTGCAAGCCTGTGCTAGTCACCACACACATCACAAAAATACATGGGTTGCATCTCTAGAAAGATGGCAAAGCATATAACAAAAGACATGTAGAACTCCAGCCATATCATGCACGCAATAATCATGGCAAAAATGAAAAATATCTAATTGGAGCAGCAGATCTGACAATTATCTCAAATAGCATTCTTCTAACAGCATTTCGGGCATCAAGATGAACTCTAATGAAAATGATGCAATCAGATGAAATGATGTGCTCTCTGAGACGAACATTTTGACATGATATATGCCCAAAACGGAGCTACGGATGCGGAGTTATGGTGCGATGAACATGGGCAAAATAGTTAGGGTTTCGGGCAAAAAGTCAACCCGAGAAGTTTTGGATCTGAGATCTGCACTGTAGCGGCAGCGCGTTCTTCAAGGTTCGCCGGAGAAGACGTCGGCGGACTTGCCGGGGCGGTGAGGAGGTGGTGGTGCGGCGAGATGGCGCCGGGCGGTGGACAGGCGGCGGGGCGCGGGCGGTCGCCGGAGCCGACATGGCAGCCCGGATCCGCCGGACTTTAGGCGAGGCGGCGGCGGACGAACGCCGGCGGGGAGGGCCGGGCGACGGCCGAGCGGAGGGGCGGCGCGGTGGAGAGGCCCGGTCGGGCGGCGGGGAGGGCCGGCGCTAGGCCTGCGGGCCAGTGTCGGTGGCGGTGGCGAAGTGGGGCGCCCGGGCCATGTGGTGGCGCCGGGTTGGTCGGCGGAGGTGGCGGACGCGTCTGGCTCCGTCCGGACGTGTCCGGTGGCGGCGGAGACGATTTTTTTAGGGTTTGGAAGGGGAGATCCGAAATTTTGAGGAGGGGGTCTTTATATAGAGGTAGAGGGAGCTAGGAGTGTCCAAATGAGGTGCGGTTTTCGGCCACGCGATCGTGATCGAACGCTCTAGATGATGGAGAGGGTTTTGGTGGGTTTTGGGCCAACTTGGGGGGTGTTGGGCTGCAACACACGAGGCCTTTTCGGTCCTTCGGTTAACCGTTGGAGCATCAAACGAAGTCCAAATGGTACGAAACTTGACAGGCGGTCTACCGGTAGTAAACCAAGGCCGCTTGGCAAGTCTCGGTCCAATCCGGAAATGTTTAATCTCCACACACGAAAGAAAGGCAGAAATGACCACCGGAGGAGAACGAAGCGCCGGAATGCAAAACGGACAATGGGGAAAATGCTCGAATGCATGAGATGAACACGTATGCAAATGCAATGCACATGATGACATGATATGAGATGCATGACAATGACAACAACACACGGAGACAAAAACCCAAACCCGAGAAAATAAAATAACTTAACGCCGGAAACGGCAAGAGTTGGAGTACATATTGGGAAAATCATATCCGAGGTGTTACAGGTAAGGCCTCCGTGGCGGGGTCTATCCACCCGTCCATGGATGGCGCAACTGGCTCTGAATTAAGGGTCGGAGCGGCTGCTTGTGCGATCTCCTAGACACTTTCCGATGGTAGAGCTAAATCGTACTCATCGTGACCACGTGACGCACAAGGCAGAGGCTCGAATCCGTCGAAGATCAAGTCTCCATGGATATCGGCCGTGTAGTTCAAGCTTCCAAACCTGACCTGGTGACCAGTGGCGTAACTTTCAATCTGCTCCAGATGGCCAAGCGAATTGGCCCGCAGTGCGAAGCCGCCGAACATGAAGATCTGTCCGGGGAGAGAAGTCCCACCCTGGACTGCATCGCCATCGATGATAGTAGGAGCCATCAAGCCTAACGGCGACGACGCAGAGGAACTCTTAATGAAAGCACCAATGTCTGTGTCAAAACCGGCGGATCTCGGGTAGGGGGTCCCGAACTGTGCGTCTAAGGCGGATGGTAACAAGAGGCAGGGGACACAATGTTTTACCCAGGTTCGGGCCCTCTTGATGGAGGTAAAACCCTACGTCCTGCTTGATTAATATTGATGATATGGGTAGTACAAGAGTAGATCTACCACGAGATCAGAGAGGCTAAACCCTAGAAGCTAGCCTATGGTATGATTGTATGTTGTAGTTGTTGTTGTTGTCCTACGGACTAAAACCCTCTGGTTTATATAGACACTAGAGAGGGTTAGGGTTACACAAGGTCGGTTGCAAAGGAGGAGATATCCATATCCGTATTGCCTAGCTTGCCTTCCACGCCAAGTAGAGTCCCCTCCGGACACGAGACGAAGTCTTCAATCTTGTATCTTCATAGTCCAACAGTCCGGCCAAAGGATATAATCCGGCTGTGCGGAGACCCCCTAATCCAGGACTCCCTTAGGGGGGCTTGCCTGGTTGCTCTGGCAACAAGGGTCGTCAACACCGTAGTCGACAACAGGGGTACCGGCAGCGGTCTCGGGGTCTACCTGAAAGAAGTAACAGAGGGGAACACAATAAATAACAATGCAATCAAAGCATCACAAGACATAACATGACAATACGCGGTGCTAGGGGTGCCCTAACGCGGTATGAGGTGGTACCGGCGAAGGGGGGAAACATCCGGGAAAATATCCCCGGGATTTCGCGTTTTCGGACAGATGCATTGGAGAGGGAAAGTTGCGTGTTCGCTATGCTAGGGATGTGTGGCGGACGAACCGGTTGCGTTTCCGGATTCGTCTCGTCGTTCTGAGCAACTTTCGTGTACAAAGTTTTTTCATCCGAGCTACGGTTTATTTTATAATAATTTTAAAAGAGTTAAATCATTTTTAGGATTTAATTAATTATTTTAATTCAACATTATCCAGAATAGTGTTTGCTGACGTCAGCATGATGTCAGCATTGACCTGGTCAACCTAACAGGTGGGTCCCACATGTCATACACTACTCAATTTAATTAGGGTTTAGCTAATTGATTACTGTTTAATTTAATTAACTTATTAATTATATTAATTAAATAGGGTTAATTAACTTAATTAATTCATTCATTAATTAGTTAATTAATTATTAATTTTTTAATTTTATTATGTCATTTTTATTTTATTTTATTTTTCTTTTTTATAAAAACGTTCTGGGTTGTGGGCCCCATTTCGTAGTGCCCCAGAGGCCTAGCGGGCGCAAGGTGAGCGGGTGCGGCTGCGGGCGAAGCCGCAGCCCACCCCGAAGCGAGGGGCTGCAGGAGCGGGGCCGAACCGCGCGGCTGGTGCAGCCGGCCGCCGGCGGTGGCGAGACTGGAACAGTCCTGGGCGGCGCCGCGAAAGGGAAGGCGGAGCGGTGGGTGGTGACAAGCGCCATGGGGCTCGCGAGCGCAAGAAGGTGCGGTGGCGGGGCAAAACGGCGAGCGGCGAGGCAAGGCAGAGCCGCAGCTGCAGCTGCAGAAGAAGTGGCGAAAGCAGCGCAGCATGGGGCGCGAGGGTTGCGGCAAGCGGGCAACCGGGGCTGCGCGGGAGGGGTTGACCATGGAGGGGCGAGGCCAAGCGCCGGGGAAGAGGCACGACGGGCGCGGTCTGGTGGTGGAGGCACGGGCGCGGGAGGACCAGCAGGTGAGCGGGCTGATGGCAGCGACGCGAGGGCGCGACGAGGCTGCAATGGCAGGCGAGGGCGGGCGACGCGCGCGTGCGGTGGGTGCGCGTGTGCTCACCGCGAGCACGAGCACCGGGCAGCGTGTGCACGACGGCGGTTGCGTGAGCTACGGGGAAACATGGGGGGAGGCCGGAGGGCCCCACCGGCGTTGGTGAGTAGAGGGGGCGGCGAGGCTCGCAGGAGCCGAGTCGAGGAGGAGGACGAGGACGCGCGCCGGAGATGGGGGTCGAGGCGGGGCAGCTCCGGCGAGGACGATGACGATGGGGCGGTTCAGCGTCGTCGAGCGATGATGAGGTGGCCGAGGCGGAGGCACTCCGGGCAGCGGTGGAGGTGCAGGGCGTCGACGAGGTAGCGACAACGGCGCGGCGACGGGGTCTGTTCCCGCCCCTGATCCAGATGGGATCGAGAGTGGTGGGGGAGAGGGAGTGAGCGAGTGGGGGAAAGTGGGAGGGGGTGTGCGGTAGCGGCTAGGGTTCGGTCGCCCCAGGGGGCTGTAGGCGCTGGCTGGGCCGGTTCGACCGGGCCGGCGGAAGTGGCCAGCTGGGCCGGTTGGCCTAGTTGGGCCAGGGGCACTTTTCCCTTTTTTTGTTCCTTTCTTTTTATTTATTTTTCTTTTCTGTTTTATTTCTAGTTTCTTTTTCATTTAGTTTTTATCTAATATTAAAATGATCCCTAATTTAGTAATACATTAAAACCCACTACAACATAAGGTTTTACCCCAAAACAATTTAGTTTAGTATTTTGATAACTATAAAAGCATTTAAATATTGGTTTTTGCTACTGTTGTATTCACCTAAGGGTATTTAAACATTTTATAAAAATGGGGTTTCTCCACCATAATTACTTATGCATTATTTGGCTCACTCCGAACATTTTACTTTTTAATATTTCAAAACTTTAATTGTTTGACTTGATTTTGAATTTAAATTTTGAATCGGTTGTTGAACTAACCCGAGATTAACTACAGTGACAAAGGTGATGTGTCATCATTAACGGGGGATTACTGTAGCCTAAGTATCCGGGCGTCACAATTCTCCTCCACTACAAGAAATCTCGTCCCGAGATTTAAGAGGTAATGAAAGGGGGAAAGGTTTTGGTTACGAATCTAGCGGGTCTTCTCATCCTGGCTTGCTCTTCGCGAAGAAGTTGATCCCTATCGTTTATGTCTTCGTTTCTCTACTTCAGGTCATCTTGACGAAGTCGCATCCTTTCTTCGGGGTATGTCTCGTACTTACGAATAGGTAAGGGGCAGTTCGACAATGATAGAATGCTATAAGGGTTAACCATCGGGGGTTATCCCATGAATGAACACATGGGTATCTCTCGAGTTGGTCAAATGAAACACATCGAGAGCCAAGCAAGAAGGTATAGTAAGAAGTATCAAGCGGATAGGCAATCGTTCGATGCCCAATTAGAAGGTGAACAGGTTTCAGGGCACGAGAATAAGTATTGCGTCTGATACCAGAATAGATCGTTAGTAAGGTGACCCGTCAATTACATACGTAGCTAGGCTCGAGGAATAACTTTGGGAACTGGGGGTGTATAGGAGAGTCAGGTTTCGATCATGTGGAGCTATGGGTTATGGGCCCACCATGTGGGTTAAAAGCAAGAAGGCATTAACATTTGCATGGTCAAGATAGCAAAGTATGTCAGAGGATAGCCTGCCAGTTTTTTTGGCAACAACGTTGGTACCTAGGGCGAGGAACGAAGAGAACCATTTTCTTGCTCATTGAAACGAGGCGGGCCAATAGGCAACGTTCTCGTCCATCGGTAGTTATCGGAAAGTCATCAACAATAGTAACAGGCTCTTACTAAAAGAGTTGTACACCAAGATGTTTGCACAAGCAGGGAATTATTACTGATTATATCATATAGATCATAGAAAGGGTTTAAACAAACCAATGGAAATGGAAAAATGTCTACTAGATTTAATCAAAACAATGGAAAGAAAAATGTGTTTAGACACATATTTCAGGGGTATATCCTTCCAAGGACAAGCAGAGCATGATATCCATGACATGATATAACATAGAAAACCATTTAGGTTAGGGAAGAGGAAGTTCATGACATTACCCAACCAACGGTGTTTGAATAATTGATAAAGGAAATTTAGCATGGCGCTTCAAATGTTCTTATCGATGATCAGAGTACCACAGACATGCTTCGAGATAGCATTGACATGGTCTTCAAGCAAAGGTCGGACTTCGGATACTCAATGGATTCATCAGGAACAACTTATAGAATAAGTCTTTCAATTTCCTCTTGGAAGACTGGTTAATATTGCTAAAAGGAAGAACTATAATAATGGGTCCTCCAGCCAGGTGTGCTAGGTATGACATCACCTTACCGGGCTATATAAATACCAATGTTATGACTCTTGGAAGATGCTCAAACCACCATATCTAACCGAGATTCAGAACTGATTGGCGTTAGGATACCTCAGACTCAGGATGCCTGAGAAGAAAAGGTGCAACACAAATTGACGAGATAGCATTGTAAGATTCTCGGGAAATGAACTAGGAAGCGAACTTCCAAAACAAGGGTTCATCACTAAACCAAGGAGAGGGTGAGGAAATGTCAGAAGGACTCAGCGACAATTCATCGAGATTTCCAAAAGATGGATTTCCATAATTACATGAACAAGGAGATAACATATGTCCGATCAAATGATATAATGATGTATGATCAAGGGAAAACATCCACAATTAAACATTGATCGAAAGTGCACCTAGAAGTATGGACTAAGTATCACGATCAATGTTAGAATGGTGATTTGAAAACCAAAAGACTTAGAATGAAACTATCGGCCATTCACTTCACAGCAATAGGGTTGCTAGAAGTTTTGAATTCACTCATCATAGTTTAATTGTCGGTATTTCGGTTGGAACAACATGGCGACCAAGAAATGAACGAAGATGATGAGAAGTATTACTATATCAAGAATTTTTAAGAGGTAGTGAAATTCTCACAACATTCTTGACATAATAGATGGTAATACTCCAAGGTAGAACATAACATAAGTTGGATAGCAAGGAACTCAAGGTTCGACACAAAACAAGAACAAGTTTTGTGTTGGAGGGGATGCAATTATGTTGTCGGTGATAACACAATTCATAGAGGGGCAAGGATGGTACTTGTCATCATGAATTCGATTGATATTCTGGAAGGAGTCAAAATGTTGATGATGATCATGACACACTTGTCGAGGGGTTTCATGAGGATATAATCGATCATCGATGACATCAAGGAAAAGGAAGGGTGAAGCGAAAGTTATCAGAATGATGGGTATGAAACATACTCGAAATCAAGTTTGATATTCAAGGAGAAATGATATGAAAAGGAAGATGGACGTAAGATTAGCTCACTGTCGAAATTTGGGCTCCGAGAAGCAGGACCAGGTAGCACAGTTAAAAATTAGCCCAATGTGATAGTTGATCAGGCTAGTATTGACATGCTCAAGTACAAATTTGTGAGTAAAGGAGATTACTAAGAGTTGTTTAATCATGGTGCGGACCCGATTTAGTTATCGGTGTCCTCGAGTGACTAACAACTCGGAATCAGGAAACATTGGAATCGGTGAGGAATAATACTCGATGAAGGCTCATAATAAGCAACATGGTTCGATGATATTATCAAGATACAAGAGGGTAATACTCGGAGGTAGAGCAAAATAGAGGTTTGACAAGTGTATTGATCTGCAAAAGAAAAGTACTTTAACTTGTCCGAGAAAAGGAATCAAGGAATAACAATATGGCCGAAACCATAGTTGCAAGGGATCCAATTCAAAGACACCAGAATAATTATCCAACTAAATAAAAGTTTTTCAAGAAGCTTCCATGATAGGATATACATCGTGTCCATGGGCATGAACACAAAGTTCAAGGTCGGCTCCCACTTCTTCAATGTATAGCCTCCCGTTCACTTCTCATTTCTTTTCGAAATGGCGTTAGTTGTTGAAAGTTTTACCTGGTGCAGTACCAGTTAAGTATGACCCGTGTAATCTTTTGGGTTCACATGGATTAGGGAAGGCGTAGGTTCAACCCATCAGGGCATCTTTGGAACATATACCACAAACTTCAGAAGTAAATAATACAAGCTCAGAAGCAGAGCATGGTTGACAAAAGCAGGGGATGCAATTTACCAAAGGTTTTATGTATCCGAAGAAAAGCTCACAATGTTTAATGAATATGAAGGACGGTGTCAAACAAAATCGAACAAAGGATCTGGTGGTCCTCAAGGGATCTGATGTGAGCAACGGTACTCAACCAGAGGAAGAAGGAATGCAAGGAGATCAGTTTATAGAAACAACTGGCTAACTCAAAGTTCAAATGCAAAGGAATTATCAATTCCATGACAAGGGATCAGTAGCAATGCTCTGATTACGGATGGATAAGTTGAATAGACTTAGGGGTACAATCGATGGCAAAATTTGATTGGTCGAGATCCAGCTCATGTTTAAAATGACGTCTAAGTCGGAAGGATAAATTCCAGGGAACAACTGATGATTGTGTGCATTCACACACATGTTGAATTAAAAGGATCAGAATGACAATCACAAAGGTTTTTAAAGTAAATTGCTAGACCAATGGAATTAACCGGAATGCAAGTATGCAAGAATTCCAAGAATAACAGGCTGTTGAGGATTTTCGAAAGATCAAATAGTATTTCGAAGTCTTTTGCGGAACACAAAATCAACTGGGAGTGAGTGGATACTCAATAATTCCGAGGAATTATCCATAGGGAAATTTCTGTGGCAAGGAACTACAAGGCAGTGGTACAAGGGATTTTTAAACGTCGGAGAGCAATTCGATGCATCTTGTAGCAACAAGAGAATCTCAGAGTAATTGTATGAACAACAAGTGTATGTCGTTATCCATATGGATATATCGGTAGTAGGGAATTGAAAAGGCAGAGGTCACAAGGGTCTTGAGAATGATCGAAGAGTATCTTCAAAATCTTCTAGTGAAGTGGGCGATCATCTGTGATAAGGGGCTCTCCGGGAGAAGTAGTTACGAGAACCTAGAGTCAGATTTAGTAAAATCATTTAACCCGAATAGAAGAGAGATCAGAGTCCCAGAGTATAGACCAAGAGTAAAAGATCCTAATACCACCCAAATGGCGACGTGGGCCCATGGGCCGCACAACCATGTTAGTAAATCAGTTTTCATCGACTAGACTCAACTTCGGCCAAGGAGTGTGGAAGGGGGATTCCTACAGGCAGTTGGCTCTGATACCAACTTGTGATGCCCCTGATTCAATCATACACTAATCATACACGCAAACATGTATGATCAAGATCAGGGACTCACGGGAAGATATCACAACACAACTCTACAAATAAAATAAGTCATACAAGCATCATATTACAAGCCAGGGGCCTCGAGGGCTCGAATACAAGAGCTCGACCATAGACGAGTCAGCGGAAGCAACAATATCTGAGTACAGACATAAGTTAAACAAGTTTGCCTTAAGAAGGCTAGCACAAACTGGGATACAGATCGAAAGAGGCGCAGGCCTCCTGCCTGGGATCCTCCTAAACTACTCCTGGTCGTCGTCAGCGGGCTGCACGTAGTAGTAGGCGCCTTCGAGTAGTAGCAGTCGTCATCAATAGTGGCGTCTGGCTCCTGGACTGGAACGTCTGGTCGCAGCAATCGGGTATATAAAGAGGGAAAAGGGGAAGCAAAGCAACCGTGAGTACTCATCCAAAGTACTCGCAAGCAAGGAGCTACACTACATATGTATGCATTGGTATCAAATGGAAAAGGGGGTAACATATGTGTACTGAACTGCAGAATGCCGGAATAAGAGGGGGATAGCTAGTCCTATCGAAGACTACGCTTCTGGTAACCTCCATCTTGCAGCATGTAGAAGAGAGTAGATGGTAAGTTCACCAAGTAGCATCGCATAGCATAATCCTACCCGATGATCCTCCCCTCGTCGCCCTGTGAGAGAGTGATCACCGGTTGTATCTGGCACTTGGAAGGATGTATTTTATCAAGTATCCGGTTCTAGTTGTCATAAGGTCAAGGTACAACTCCAAGTCGTCCTGTTACCGAAGATCACGGCTATTCGAATAGTTTAACTTCCCTGCAGGGGTGCACCACATTTGCCAACACGCTTGATCCCCTTTGGCCGGACACACTTTCCTGGGTCATGCTCGGCCTTGGAAGATCAACACGTCGCAACCCTACCTAGGCTCAACAGAGAGGTCAGCACGCCGGTCTAAATCCTATGGTGCAGGGGTCTGGGCCCATCGCCCATTGCACACCTGCATGTTGCGTACACGGCCGATGAGCAGACCTAGCCTCCCTTATACAAGAGCAGGCGTTCCAGTCCAACCCGGCGTGCGCCGCTCAGTCGCTGATGTCACGAAGGCTTCGGCTGATACCACGACGCCGAGTGCCCATAACTATCCCCGCGTAGTTGGTTAGTGTGTATAGGCCAGTAGCCAGACTCTGATCAGATACCTAGATCTCGTTAAGTGTGTTATTTTGAAGTAACCGCGAACGCCGACTAGGGCTAGGCCCACCTCTCTCCTAGGTGGTCTCAACATGCCCTGTCGCTCCGCCACAAAGTAACAGTCGGGGGCCATTGGGAACTCAGGCCCACCACTACCTGGATGGAGCCACCTGCCCCTTTAGCCCCCACATCAGAATCACTTGCGGGTACTCAACAAGCCAACCCGACTTTAGTCACCACCTGTATAGTATGTATATATGTAGGTATTTACCTGTGATCAACACCCGACGTGATCACGGCCCGATAGTATAGCATGGCAGACGGACAAGAATGTAGGACCACTAATGATAATCTAGCATCCTATACTAAGTATTTAGGATTGCAGGTAAGGTATCAACAGTTGTAGCACCAACGACAGGCTATGCATCAGAATAGGATTAACGGAAAGCAGTAACATGCTACACTACTCTAATGCAAGCAGTATAGAGGAGAGTAGGCGATATCTGGTGATCAGGGGGGGCTTGCTTGGTTGCTCTGGTAAGAAGGTTCGTCAACACCGTAGTCGACAATAGGGGTACCGGCAGCGGTCTCAGAAGTAACGGAGGGGAACACAATAAATAACAGTGCAATCAAAGCATCACAAGACATAACATGACAATACGCGGTGCTAGGGGTGCCGTAAGGCGGTATGAGGCGGTACCGGTGAAGGGGGGAAACATCCGGGAATATATCCCCGGGGTTTCGCATTTTCGGACAAATGAGTTGGAGGGGGAAAGTTGTGTGTTCCCTATGCTAGGGATGCGTGGCGGACGAACGGGCTGCATATCCGAATTCGTCTCGTCGTTCTGAGCAACTTTCATGTACAAAGTTTTTTCATCCGAGCTACGGTTTATTTTATATTAATTTTAAAAGAATTAAATCATTTTTAGGATTTAATTAATTATTTTAATTCAACATTATTGAGAATAGTGTTTGCTGACGTCATCATGACGTCAGCATTGACCTGGTCAACCTGATAGGTGGGTCCCGCATGTCATACACTGCTCAATTTAATTAGGGTTTAGCTAATTGATTACTGTTTAATTTAATTAACTTATTAATTAGATTAATTAAACAGGATTAATTAACTTAATTAATTCACTAATTAAGTTTTTAATTAATTATTAATTTTATTAATTCATTTCTATTTTATTTTCTTTTTTCTTTTTTATAAAAACGTTCTGGGCTGTGGGCCCCGTTTGGCAGTGGCCCAGAGGCCTAGCGGGCACCGGGCGAGGGTGAGTCGGCGCGGCTGCGGGTGAAGCCACAGCCCACCCCGGAGCGAGCCGCGGCAGGAGCGGGGCCGAACCGCGTGGCTGGTGCAGCCTGCCGCCGCCGGTGGCGAGACTGGAACAGTCCTGGGCGGCGTCGCGGAAGGGAAGGCGGAGTAGTGGGCGTTGACAAGCGCCACGGGGCGCGCGAGCGCAAGAAGGTGTGGTGGCGGGGCAAAACGGCGAGCGGCGAGGCAAGGCAGAGCCGCAGCTGCAGTTGCAGAAGCAGTGGCGGAAGCAGCGCAGCATGGGGCGCGGGGGTTGCGGCAAGCGGGCAACCGGGGCTGCGCGGGAGGGGGTGACCGTGGAGGGGCGAGGTGAAGCGCCGGGGAAAAGGCACGACGGGCGCGGTCTGGTGGTGGAGGCGTGCGCGCGGGAGGACCAGCAGGTTAGCGGGCTGATGACAGCGACGCGAGGGCGCGACGAGGTGGACGCGGGTGCTGTCCAGAGCGGCGCGGCGAGGCTGCAACGGCAGGCAGGCACGGGCGACGCGCGCGTGCTCACCGCGAGCACGAGCACCGGGCAGCGTGTGCACGACGGCGGTTGCGTGAGCTACGGGGAAACATGGGGGAAGGCCGGAGGGCACGCACATGAGCTGATAAATGGTCGATCGGATCAAGGCCATCTCTCTTTCCTCCTCTAGGAGGTCGACTGCGTCTTGCCGAGCTTGTTCTGCTTCATCTTTAGAGAAGATCTCAACTCGTGGTGCATTATGAAGCAAGTCACTCGGTAGAACAGCTTCAGCCCCATAGACCAAGAAGAATGGAGTTCGGCCAGTCGACCGATTGGGAGTTGTCCTCAGTCCCCAGAGAACTGGTGGAAGTTCATCAACCCAGGCGCCCGCTGCGTGCTTGAGATCTCGCATCAGTCGGGGTTTCAGTCCTTTGAGAATCAGGCCATTTGCTCTTTCTGCTTGTCCATTCAACTGGGGATGGGTGACTGAAGCATAGTCAACTCGTGTGCCTTGTGAGGCACAGAAGGTTCTGAACTCATCAAAATCAAAGTTCGATCCGTTGTCAGTGATGATGCTGTGCGGAACCCCATATCTGAATCTCAACTCTTTAATGAAGCTGACAGCAGTACTAGCTTCAACATTCTTAATAGGCTTGGCTTCGATCCATTTGGTAAACTTGTCGACTGCTACAAGCACATGAGTGAAGCCACTCCTACCAGTCCTCAGTGGACCAACCATGTCCAATCCCCAAACAGCAAAGGGCCAGACTAGTGGAATGATCTTCAGGGCTGATGCAGGTTTGTGCGACATATTGGAGTAGAACTGGCAGCCTTCACATCTGTCGACTATATCTTTCGCCATTTCATTTACTCGTGGCCAATAAAACCCAGCTCGGTATGCTTTAGCCACAATGGTCCGAGAGGACGCATGGTGACCACAGGTCCCCGAATGGATGTCGTGGAGGATCACTCGGCCTTCTTCTGGTGTTATGCATTTCTGGCTGACCCCAGTGGCACTTTCTCTGAACAGTTGTCCTCTTATTACAGTAAAGGCCTTGGATCGAGGACGATCTGTCGAGCCTCTTCTTCATCCTCTGGGAGCTCTTTCCTAAGGATATATGCAATGTATGGCACTGTCCAGTCGGGAGTGATGACCAACACCTCCATGATCAAGTCGACCACGGCTGGGACCTCGACTTCAGTCGGATCTGTGGCACTCTTAGGCTGCGGGGGCTCTTCGGCAAAGTGATCTTCTTGAACTGAAGGTGCATGAATATGCTCCAGGAACACATTACTGGGAATAGCTTCTCTCTTGGAGCCTATCTTTGCTAAATCATCTGCTGCTTGATTTTTCAGTCGGGGTACATGATGGAGCTCTAACCCCTCAAACTTCTTTTCCAACTTCCTCACCGCGTTGTAGAAACCAGTCATGGTTGGGCTTCTGACGTCCCACTCCTTCATCACTTGGTTGACTACCAAATCTGAGTCGCCATAGACCATGAGGCGACGGATGCCGAGTGAGATGGCCATACGCAACCCATACAAGAGTGCTTCATATTCTGCTTCGTCATTGGAGGAATCAAAGTGAATCTGGAGGACATATCTGAGCTTGTCTCCTCGGGGGGATACCAGTACCACCCCCCAGCACCGGAACCATTCAGCATCTTAGAACCATCAAAGAACATGGTCCAGTGCTCCGAGTGAACTTGAGTCGGTAGTTGTTGTTCAATCCACTCGGCGAGGAAATCCACTATTGTTGGGGACTTGATAGCTTTCTTTGCCTCAAACTTGATATCTAAGGGAAGGAGTTCAATCGCCCACTTTGCCACTCGACCAGTTGCATCTCTATTGTTCAGAATCTCTGATAATGGAGCGTCGCTGATGACTGTAATGGAGTGATGAGAGAAGTAATGTGCAACCTTCTTCATGGTCATATAAATACCATAAACAAGCTTCTGATAATGTAGATATATTTTCTTTGATGGAGTCAAAACTTCAGAGACATAGTATACTGGGCGCTGAACTTTGTAGGCTTTTCCTTCTTCTTCCTGCTCGACCGTAAGTACTGTACTGATGACTTGTCCAGTGGCTGCAATGTAAAGCAGTAAAGGCTCTTTGCTGATTGGACCAGCAAGCACTGGCTTGGTGGAAAGCAGGGCTTTAAGATCTGCAAATGCTGCATCAGCTTCAGGAGTCCACTCGAACTTATCTGACTTCTTCATCAGTCAGTAAAGAGGTAGTGCCTTTTCACCGAGGCGAGAAATGAATCGACTTAGGGTGGCCGAACAACCAGTAAGCTTCTGGACATCATGCCCACGCACAGGGCGTTTCATCCGGAGTATGGAACCTACTTTCTCTGGGTTAGCGTCGATCCCTCGTTCGGAAACGAGAAAACCGAGTAATTTTCCGCTTGGAACTCCAAACGTGCACTTTGGTGGATTAAGCTTGATATTATACCTTCTGAGGTTGGCAAAGGTTTCAGCAAGGTCAGCCAGTAGGTCGGAACCTTTACGTGACTTGACCACAATGTCATCCATGTATGCTTCCACATTCCGACTGGTCTGAGTGAGCAAGCACTTCTGAATCATCCGCATGAATGTGGCTCCAGCGTTCTTCAAACCAAATGGCATAGTGACATAACAGAAGCACCCAAATGGGGTGATGAAAGTTGTTTTTATCTCATCGGGTCCATACAGACGGATCTGATGATACCCGGAATCACTACAAAAAAATACACTTCCGTGATGATACGTGTTTGTCATAGTAGGTTGCTTTTTTTGTCTTGCATGTACATCCATGACAAATTTATGATAGAATCAAGATAGTCATACATGTGCTGTCGTAGAAGTGTTCCATGACATTACCAAAATTATCATCATGGAAGTGTCCACTTCCATGACAATAAATCGCGCGTCACAGAAGTGCTTTCGTCAAGGGTGACCGACACGTGGCATCCACCGTAACGGAACACCATTAAGCTATCTGGTCGGGTTTTGGATCCATTAACCCGTTAACATCCCCGATCAATGGGGATTTTCCACGTGTAAAATCATCATTGGCTAGAGGAAACACGTGTCGGCTCATCGTTGGGACAGATGTCATCCACTCACTGGACAGAAGGCGCCTATGATACGTCGACACATGGCATGGCCCAACAGTGGCCCATTCCTGTGAAAAGGCCAGCCCATTTGACTTGGTCAAAAGCTGGCGGGCCGGCCCATGGAAAGCCTGTTAACGACATGTTCGCATATAGCCCATTTACAGCCCGTTACGCCCTATCCGAATTAGGCCCAGTAGCGTCATCTGGGCCATCCAATATGATTCTAGCCCGTTTTCACTTCTGGCCCATGTATAGCCCATGACGTATTTTAGCCCATATGAGGCCCTTTATAACTCTTGGCCCATTAGCGGCCCGTGGTGAAACTGGCCTGTAATGAACAGTGTATTACTTTACACCCATTAACGGCCCGTGGTGAAACTGGCCCGTAATGAACAGTGTATCACTTTATACCCATTAACGGCCCGTTATTCCGTTGGGCCGTTTCCAGCCCAAGTTAACTTTCGGCCTTCTGAGGTCCCATTTATTCTTGGGCTCATTTGTAGCATTTGGTTACTTACGGCCCGTTACTGTCATTTTCTGTTTGTGGGCCAAATTCAGCCCGTCGTTACAGTCGGCCCGTTTCTGAACCGTTAGTCTATTGGGCCAATTTCATAGCATCACCAAATACGGCATATTAATGGCCTGTTATGGTCAGCCCATAAAATGTACGATTTCCATTAAAGGCCCATCTACGGCCCATTAAAGGCCCGTACAAGACCCATAAATGAGCCGGCGGCCCATGGATCCTACGATACGTATAAGGCCCATGGATCCTATGAGACGTAGAAGGCCCATGGATCCTAAGAGACGTAGAAGGCCCATGGATCCTACGAGACATAGAAGGCCCATGGATCCGACAGCCCGTGAAGGGACATGGTCGGGCGAATTGCCCCCGTTTGAACGATATAGCATATTCAAAGAATTATCCTACTCAATACTATCACCTCTAAAAAGCCTACACTATTACAACAAAGAGATCAAGGCATAGAAAGGTAGAATAATCCTACACTATACAATAAAGAAATTACAACCGATTATACCCACTGGGCATTATGGTTCGGCACAGGTGATAATAAAGCATACACAAACAGCAAATTACATACACTGGGCAAATACAGCTCATACATCATGGACGTGCATCAACTTAACGCCATTTGAACTATAATCTCTTCAGAAAATAGGATTGGCCGGATTCAGATAGCACAAATTTCAGTCTGCAAAATCTCCAATTCCTTCATGGTTACCTCAGTGTCTTGTTTCATTTTTTTACTCCTGCATCTAATACCTGCATGTCCAGTCTCAACTTGTTGATTATACATTGACAATCATGTACATGTTGTCTTGCCACCTCTAGTTGATGCTCGAGAACATCAGCACATTCCAATTCCAATCCATAATCATTCGGTAACGGCCAGGCCGCACTGCTCGCAGATTTTTGTGTTGATGTCACTTCATCCTGAAATGTTTCTGTAAGTACACATGACTAGGGAAAAAATATAGTTACAACAGTGAAGCGAACAAGACACTATTTTGTACTACATGGCAAAACAGGACTAACAATAATGTTACACGTCACTTTCAAAAAAAATTGTTACACGTCATGAAGCATAAGCAGGTGATATTTTAAAAATTATAAAAAAGATAGTCTGTGCAGCCTGCATACAGAAATCCCTCTTAGCTCACCAGAGGAGCATGATGCTGGGGCCCAATCGAAAACACAGACAAGTTACAGATTTGGACAGCACATTGTGTATAAGTAAGCAAGCAGTTGGCCATTATGTGCCTCAATTAAAGTCTTAGGGAGCATAATGAACAGCAGAGGGTTTCATACAAACATACTACATCAGGCAAAACTATGCAATCATTAGCGAGTATAAACTAGATTGTGAGCCTCATGCAATAAGAGTTGGTTAATAGACTTCAAAGCTTCAGGCACACTTCGGCAGAGTAATTAAATGGTAAGGCCTTTAATTATGTAAACTAATAGTGATACAAGTACCGAACACCAGGCATGATTATTTGGGCATCTCATTAACTGAGGACAAATAAAGCAATTGAAAAGAGAAAATTAACTATGCCTGAAACAAATAAGGAATTGAACTGTTGAGTTGCATACAGTGACTTACCTTAGCGGGTTGAAGAGGCTCACGCAGCTCCTACTTCTCTTGCAAGGCTCCTTCCTAACATCTTGTACTTGGAAATCCTCAATCTTGTCTTCATTGCACCCCCTCTGCAAGGTGACACAAACTAGTTACTCGTCTCCTTGGAACATAAATATGCATACTTTCTAGTCTGTGAACACAAAAGGATGAGATTATAACAAAACAACACCACATAATTATGTCAACTAGTTACTCGTCTCCTTGGAAGATAAATATGCATACTTTCCTAACATACTTGCCTACTGTAGTGTACATCCAAACCTTTATGTCACCTATGAGTTAGACAAGGCCCCACTACAGCAGCCCTTAGTGTTTAAACCATTGACAAGCTCTGTTAGAGTGTTAGGTCAAGAACAGCAAGTAATCAAAGCAAACAGTCCTAGTATGGCTGGCTGATGCAAATAAGCAATTGAACAGATGTGTGAGCAAATCTTACATATCAAGAAAAGAAGCAAAGAAGGAGGCTTAAAGACCATCACTTGATTGACCAGATTTAAGGGGCATTTAAACATCATGTGCAATATATGAACTAACATAAACATTGCATATTCCAGATTCTACAATGGAATGCACATGTATTAGGTTATGCCATGTATGATGATGCCTAAATGTACAGATAGCAGGCAGGAGTGATTCATCATTGCACGCACAATTGAATTGCAGGTTAAGGGCCAGTTCAATTCCGCCTTTTCAGGGCATGTTGTCAAAATAAGCCGTAAAAGATGTAAAGAAGTCATTTTTGAGTTATGGGCATGGGCTTAACTAATTTCGCTTTGGAGGGGGGTGTTTCAGGTAGAACCTCACTAAAAATTGAAGGGAAGGGGAATAGTGAAATGACTCTGTTGTCTGCCTATATTACACTCAAAATGCAACTGCTGACGCCCGTGTCACACCTGACCCTCAAGTAAAAACAAACACGCAAGCATTCATTGCCCTGCCCGCTTGCATCTCCTCTCCCCTTTCCCCCTACCCGATCCCCTTCCTGCGGCACTAGGGTTCCTCCAGTGAGCCGTCACCACTGGTGCACTACATCTTGCACTTTTTCATTGTGTAACCCTATCTACAAGTTGACACGGCTAATTTCAGACAACTCTACATGATACTACATTGCATATACCTTGCGCATATTTAAACCACCAATTAACGATTGTGTGCGTACCATAAACTAGCCATGACTCTGTATGCTGGACTAGCAGGCACTCTAAGGGAGCCTAATGTAGTGCACTGGAATTCCTACATGCCACCTATGATTTTGTGTAATGTACTGCGCCTATTCCTAAATATATGTATTTGTAAAGATTCCAGTATGGACCACATACAGATGTATATAGATGCATTTTCGAGTGTAGATTCACTCATTTTGCTCCATATGTAGCCTATAGTGGAATCTCTAAAAAGACTTATATTTAGGAACGGAGGTACGAGGTAGTATCATGTATGACATCTACATATCTAATTTAGCAGCCAGTAGTAGAAATCATTGTCTGCACAAAGGGATTACTGGTCGAAAATCCTAGCAAAGCATGATGGCAGGCACAGAACAATACAAGAGAGAGAGGGAGATGCGCTTACAAGATCATAGCAATGCCTCAGTCCAGGATCTTGGTTGGCCAAGCTGCTAGATCCAGAAGAAACATCATCCTTGTAGTTTTTGCCAGCTGCATAACAGGTAACAGCGACTGGTTAGTATATTTGAAGTACATCGGGCAGGTGATGCTGGACGGGTTTAAAGGTGACAAGTACCTAGGCAGTGGCGGGTGCTTGGCATCTCTCCAGACTATGGGAATCAGGTTAGAAACGTCGAGGGTGATGACGCTGCGCTAGCTGGCGAGGTCCGGTAAGGAGATCTAGAACCGTCGAGTAGGGTGTTTGTGGAGTGGCTCCGGTAGGGTGGACTACAGTGTGGGCGAAGCGGATCTATGGCCGTGGACGAGGGCGTAGGTGAAGCTGCTCTGGTGGTTGGGTTAAGGATGGTGTCGACGATGCGGATCTGCGGCCGTGGACGGGGCGTCAGAAGCTACTCCGATGGTTGGGTTAAGGGTTGTGTTGACGATGCGGATCTGCGACCGTGGATGGGGCGTTAGAAGCTGCTCCGGTAGGTTGGATGAGGGTGCGAGGAAGTGGATCTGAGGCCGTGGACTTGTGAGTTGGCAAAGCGGCCCCGGTAGGGTTGAGAATGGTATAGGCCAAGCTACTCCGGTAGGGTTGAGGAAGGTGTCAGCGAAGCGGCTCCGGTAGGGTTGAGGAAGGTGTCGGCGAAGAGGATCAAAGGCCGTCGACGGGAGCGTCGGTGGGGCGGCTCCGGGGGGTGTGGACGAAGCGTCTCTGGTGGGGAGTACGAATGAGCCGCTGCAGATGCGCGGTGGTTGACGAGAGTACCGGCGAAGCAGATCCGGCGTCGTGGACAAGGACGACACTGAATGGGCTGCGGTACAGTGGTGGATGAGCAGTCTACTTGTTTCTAGGGGGTGGGAGGGGTAGATGCGGCCGCAGAAGCAGATCCGGCGAGGTGGACGCCGCTGGCAGTGAATGGGCTATGGTACGCCGGTGGATGAGCGGTCTAGGGTTTTGAGAGGGGAGGGGAGAAAGGGCGATGAAGTATGGATGGCGTGATGTAAGATGCTCTGGTGCTGTGGAGTTAGTCGTTTTTGCGGGAGGGGCAGAGGAAATGGGGGTGTCGTGTAGTGGGGGAACCGGAAGTTACCAAAGCAGCCCCGACCTATCATGTAGATGAGGGCCGTATTGTAACTGTTGGTCTCTGTGCACCAAGGACAAAAGGGGGATTTCGCATGCTAAAGACTAAGGTGGCGGAAATTTTAGAAGGAGGCGGGAGATTTTGCCGCCCGCGGGATCGTTCGTATCCAGTTTCAACTAATTTTGGACCATGCTAGCGGGAAGGTCATACTAGACTGTGTACATGGGGCACGCGTCAGCAGTTAATAACTGGTGTGAAGTCCACCCCAGAAAAAAGACAATAACTCAGGATGATGCGCCGATAACTTGGACGTTCACACGGGCGCGGCCAATCATACGGGTGTAGTGGCGCGTTCACAAAAAAGGGATCAAATGCTCATCCTATGTATTTCTCGTGTAAATAGATAATTTTGTGCCATTGGTTATTTACTTTAAACGTAATGCATTGACGTGTTAGTGTAGAGGCGCACAAAAAGAAATGGATATTGTAGTCAACTACTTAAAAGTGTTACCTCATATGATTACATAGCCTCCATTTCATAAATTGCGTACCCGTTGAATTCATATATGAATATTACATATATTACTTCAAAATAGAAACTTAAATCATCCAAGACTAATGAATTTGAATGCAAGAGTAACAATGGTGCATGTTCATGATAGCTACATTGGTTGTTTGAAGAAACATCACTATAACTTTGGCATGCACAACTAAAAAGGCTTATTTAAATAGAAAAAATGTGATATGTGAGTGTCCAATCTTTATAGCGTTGAATCGATATTGTACCTTTGGCCACGATACGAAGTAGATATTGACTTATGTTCAAGCGATGCACGTCCACGATCGCTAGATAGTGATACGTGAATGAATTGTGCAATCTCTCTCACACGCATACATATCTCATTTCCCTGTGGGCATCGGAATCACACACGCGCACTTCGTGTATTTCTCTCCCTTCGTCAGGGTTAAATTCGTCTTTCTACCTCGTCCTACAAGTCTCTCACACAGAAACACACACGCTCTCTATGTCTAACACGCCCACCCCTTTAATTCCGCCCACCCACAGCCACTAATGTCTCTCACACATATGCTATCTACCTATCCCTTAATATAGCTAGATATGTGTCACACAAACTCCTTCTCCCTACTAGCAAGATGCCCATGCGTTGCACGGAACATCAAGATGCATTTGTATGAGAAGTTTATCTTGTGGGAGAAAAGGATGAACGAGGGAATGCCTTATTTGCAAATGCGGAGAGGGGTGTAGGTATATTTTTGCAAAATTTCCATAGTTTCCTTCCTGTCCGTCGGATATAAATTGGATGGCCTATATTGCAGGATGGCAGGAACACCATCATCACCAACTCTGTTTTTTATAAGAGTAGAGATATGTGAGTGTCACTGCCCCCCCCCCACACACACCCACACTTCCCAACACCGAAGGAGTAGGGTGACACCTCGATCTTGATACTAATCTATCGACTAGCTTCTCTCTCAAACATACACACACACACACTACCCGGCACCGAAGGAGTAGGGTGGCACATCGATCTTGATAATAATCTATCTACTCCTCTTTCAAACACACACACACACACGCACTCGCTAGTTGTGCCTCTGTGCCTACCGCGCACACTCTCGATACGTCTTTCTCTCCCTCCCCCCCCCCAACAATGACAGCAGAAGGGTGACAACTCGATCTGATCATAATCTGTCAATTGGTTTCTCTCTCAAACATTGTGTCTCGGTGCCTCGCTCGGTAGCCCCCTCGATATGTAGACTTCTCGCGCGCGCACAGCTGTAGTGACGATGACGCTGAACCCAGTGTGCCTTGTTTTTACCGGCCTCATGTGATAGTTTTCACCCTGTTTTCTGTTAATTAACAAGGCAACCTTTTCTTTGTTACTACTAGTGAATCTGAAATCATTCGGGGCAGACATAAAATATATCACTTCAACCCAATTATCGCAGCAACTATTTTAAAAGAAATAAGCTAGCTGCCCGTGCGTTGCACGGAACATCAAGATGCATTTGTATGAGTAGTTTATCTTGTGAGAGAAAAGGTTGAACGAGGGAAGGCCTTATTTGCGAACATGGAGAGACGTGTGGGTATATTTTTGCAAAATTGCCATAGTTTCTTTCCTATCCGTTAGATATAAATCCGACGGCCTATATTGCAGGATGGCACGCACACCATCATCACCAACTCTGTTTTCTACTCCCTCCGTCCGAAAATACTTGTCATCAAAATGGATAAAAAGAGATGTATCTAAAACTAAAATACGTCTAGATACATTTCCTTTTATCCATTTTGATGACAAGTATTTCCGGACGGAGGGAGTATTTGTCTTTTTAGAGATTTCAACAAGTGACTATGACCGGACCTTACCAACATACTCAAAAAAGTAGTCCATAATTTTGATGTTACCCTCTTTTCTTGGCGGTGCAGTGCCATCTGGATACCTCATAAATAAATAAAGTACTACATGATACTAATATATGATACATGGCGCAGGAGTACTAAGTATTATTAATACAGTTTTGCTAGAACTCATCTAGATGAGATATAATTTGGTCTCATTCATCTTTTATAGCCATTGGATGTGATGCTATATAAGATGCGTGTGTGCTGACGTGGGTTGTATTTGTTCTTGTGCAACGAACTGACCACTGCATGTCATGTTTGATAGTCTCAAGTCATTAAAAGCATACAAGCCCCACATCTCTTCTTGGTTGATTCCTCTATTTATGTCAAAAAATAAGAAACAACGTGAGAGTTAATGCACCACGCCTATGTGTTTACTATTTGGTTTTCGTAAGATGACTTAATACTCACCTAGACGGAGGGAGTATTCGATTTGACAGCGGGCGGCGCAGTTCCCGATATGGCTTTAATGCAGACGAGGGAGGGAGTAGCGGTTCCCGATATGTTGAACGGCCAATGCATCCTCCTTCAATTAATGCATGAGGGAAGTAATGGGAGGAGGTCCGGGAAAAGAGGCTGCACGATGTGAATGCAACGCAGTTTGCCCTCATTACCCTCATATAAAGGCGCCCCTCCATTCCAATGCATCTACCACATCGTACGAACCTAAGCATTTGCCTAAGCACCTACACTAAGCGCAAAAGAGCTCACTCCAGACCCATGGCGGCGATGCTCGTGAGCGGCCAGCGGCTGCGCCAGATGGTCCACGACGCCGGCCTGCGGCATGGCGCCGAGGATCGTCTCCAGACGGTGTTGGAGACCGGCTGGTGGATGGCCGCCTTCGATGCCAACTACGACTCTCAGTTGGACCAGATGATTGTTGCCACCAGCAACAAGTTCACCGTCCTCAAGAAGCTCGTGGACGACATCGCCGTACTCCTCCAGCCCGCACGCCCGGGCTCCTCATTGCCTGCCACCCTAATCAGACTCCAAGGCCGGAACCTCTTTCAAGCATTGGTGGCCCTGCGACTGCCCGCCGACGCCATGAAGAATGTCCACCTGGAGGTCGCGCTCGCCGCGAGGCGCCTCGCCTTGCAAGAATTCGTCGACCTACACATCCACAGGTACGAGGAAATCGTGTACATAGGTATCTACAAGGCCAGTGAGGACGCTATGACATTGGCCTTCGTCAACTGGCTGGAAGCCTTGGATGCCTTTGCTGAGAAGCACCTCGACCTCGCCACAAAAGCCGCCGCTCCTTAGCCGCCGGTCGGTGGCCCGGCGCACTAAGTTGAGGAGGAGGAGGTCGTACGTTCATGGATCCATCTTTCTTCTTGCCTTCTGTAACCACCACTGTGATCACATCATCGTGGCCTTAATTCTTATTGTGCTGTTGCATTCTCGTTCCAGTCAATACCGACATGTGCGATCCCTTTGCTTAATTATATGCATCACTGTAACTAGTACTCCATCCGTCAATTTATAAGTTGTGCTTACCTTTTCCATCAACTTCGTGCAACGCGCGGGCATCTTGCTAGAAACACTAGAATATGTCTATATAATCCGTATGTGATAGTCCATTTGAAATCTCAAAAAAGACAAATATTTAGATACGGAGGGAGTAATATATTAGGAGTATATCAAAACAATAGTCATTTCTTTCAAGTTTGTGAATAAATACTACTATTCTACTACTTTGGATCCGTCGCAACGCACGGCACATTGCTGGTAAAAGGAAAAGGCCTGCCGCGTTCGCGTCGCACCCCCACACGCCCGGGAATCGGGAGTACAACACGGCCCGTCCGGCACGACACATGGCTTAGGGAAGGCGTGTTGCCTAGCATTTTCACTTTCATGTGGGACCGCCGTTGAGCAAACCGACACCCCGCCCGCCGCCGGGTTGGAAAAAAGAAACGAGGGGAAGATCTAGCTGTAGCACGGAAGCCAAGAAATTTGGTGTCAGACGGGGCTCGTTGATAGAGTAGGAGCATTCCGTACTAGTACTACTCCTACTAGTACCAAGTTTGTACTCCTAATACTATATTACTAGTACTACCACTATACAACTAGTAGGTACGTGCACGGCACAACATCGTAGGAACAAAAAACGGGAAGATCTTGTTTTGGGTGATTTATCTTTTTTTCAATCAACGTAGTATGAATAATATGATGTGGGGGGCACCCATGAAGCTTATGTGGCTTGGTTGCATGGCTACGGAAGGTTAGAGAAAAATAAATAGATAATGTGTTTAGAGTGCACTCCACTAAATAGATATATATACTTTGGATCCATTGCAACGGACCGGCACATCTATATCTATACCCCCTATATAGTGTGTGAAAAACTTTGAAAGTTGGTCGTTGGATGAAGCCAATCCGACGGTACAAAGATGGCAAATCCGAGCACTACTGGCCGTTGGATATCATCCACCAGATTCTGCCACATGTATAATCTAGAAGACTCCATGGTTGAACTTAATTCATGACTAAGGGCCTCTTTGATTCATAGGATTGCAGAAACACAGGAATAGGAAAAAAGTAGGATTGGAATGGCATGTTCATTGGATCCCTATAGGATTTGAGTTTGTTTGATTGTGTCACATGAAAAACAAAGGATTTCTTTCAAGAGGTTGGAGTGCATGTTAGAATTCCTGTGAAACGTAGTACAAATGAATCCTTAGGAAAATATTCTACATGATTCAATCCTACGAATCAAACGACCAACGTAGGAAAAATTCCTAAGGATTCTAATCCTTCAAAGATCCTATGAAAATCCTTTGAATCAAACAGACCCTAACTTTGCCACAACTAAGCTTAGGCAAAGTTATTAGTTCTTCAAAACGAGAGAAACAAGTTGGCAAGCCTAAGGGAATCTTGCCACATTTTTTGTGTGTATGTCATGTGGGGCCTTAGTGTGGCTTGCCTAAGGTGTGGCTTGAATCAAACACTCGCCTAAGTTAATCAAACTTGCCTAACCTTACATTCCACCAGATTTTGCCACATGTTAGAATCCAGAAAGCTCCACATGTAGAAGCATAATGCACAAACCACCAGAATCTCATGCGTGCAATGCACGTGTACCTTACTAGTACTAGTTGGTAGTAGTAAGAAACAAATTCCAGTTTTGGCACGAGCTCGTACTGCGGGAGCACCACAAGGCCTGCCGCAGGAGTTACATTTCCCTCTCGGGGCCCACGGGACCGAACTTCAGTGGCTTAGTGGTAGAAACAAGAAACGTGATGGTCGTCGTGGTTCAACTTCCATGGACAAGCTGTCATGTCTGCTGACACATGTATATCAAAACTAGAGTGTTTATATTTCAAGCACGTGAACAAGTATTATTCTACTACTTTGGATCCATTGCAACGCACGGGCCAGCACATTGGTAGTAGTAGTGTCCATCTCTATCTCTAGAGGCCTTCCCTCGTTCATCCTTTTCTCTCACAAGATAAACTACTCATACAAATGCATCTTGATGTTCCGTGGAACGCACGAGGATGTTTCCTTGGGGGTCTCTCCAGCGCGGCGTGGCCGTAGTTGCAAGTTGACGCCCCTTGAGATGCCGACGTTGAGGGGCACTCGGATTTCCTCCGATGAGCAGGTAAGATGAGTTTGATCACGTAGTAAATGCATTCTAAAGACTACTTCCGTGTCCATTTCCTAATTCTCCCCCTGCCCACTGTTTCACAGGTTAGGCTCGGTGCGAGTGGAGATTGGCTTGCATATGTACGGGAGGGTACCAACATCAATTTGCACAACATTTACAACGGTGAAACCATTCTCGTAGAACCTTTGTCCAACATTGGGATCAGCCATGCAACGGGCCATCGCATGAATTGGTACGATGGAACCACGGTGAGATTGAATAAGATAGCATGAACCTTGCACATGGCGGTCAAAGGCGGACCATGCTGTCTGCGGCCGATTTGTTGCCGTACGAGTAGGAAGACGTTGTGCTCCTTTCTAACCGCATCTTCGCGGTGACAAACCAGGGGACTTATTTTGTATGGGACACATCCTATGATATACTCCCTCTCTCCCAGTTTATTTGTTTTGAATCTTTTCATTTTATAAGTTTCAAATTCAAATTTAGAGCTCCCCATCACATGTTGAGATTACAATGTCCATTAAATCGTTGCGTGCATGTATAGTAAAGAAACAAATCTCGAGTTTGGCACGAGTTCGTGCTGCGGGAGCACCACAAGCCCTGGCGCAGGAGTTACATTTCCCTCTCAGGGCCGTCGGGACTGAGCTTCAGCGCCTTACTACACCTACCTTTGAGTCAATAACATGTGGACCCGATAGGTGACTGGTCCACATGTAATGCTCCCGTAGGCAGAGGGGGCAGTGGGGCCAAGAGGGGTGAGCCGCAGGTCGGGGGACATGTGGTTTCATGGGTTCGAGCGGCGTCGTGGGAATCGCGGGTCGCTGTGGTAGAAACTTGATGCTCGCCGCATTTTAGGTGGCCCACATGTCATGCACACAAAGGCAGAGGGGCGGTGCGGCCGAGAGGGGTGAGGCGCACGTCGGGGGCGTGGTGCCGTGGGTTGGAGAGGCGGCATGGGAATCGCGAGATGAAACGTCTATGGTCGCCGTAGTTGAACTTCCATGGACAAGCTGTCATGTCTATGGAGACATGCACTGCATACCGATCACTGGAAGGAGTAGCAGAGAAAGCTATATATGCGGATAAATAGTTCCTTATAGTCAAGCGGACCCACGCTACTACTCTATTCCAAAGACATGCACACCATCGAAATAGTCCATCTATATCAATATACACCGAGAGGGAATAATTTTTTTTACAAGAGAGGAAATAGTTCATCCATCCATAATGCCCTCCTGCTGGTGCAGCCTTTTCTTCTTCTTCTTCTTCTTCTTCTTCTTCTTCTTCTTCTTCTTCTTCTTCCTCTTCTTCTTCTTCTTCTTCTTCTCATTCTCTGTGGGAGACGGCTTCGCAACAAGATCTTTGGACCTTGCAGCAATCTCGAAACTCACATGGGCATCGAGGGCAGCATATTTTATCCGCTCGTATGTCAAGGGATAATTCTCCCATCCAGACGACCTTAATGCCACCGTCTCGTCACCCTTCTGAAGATTTGTACTGAGCACAAAATTTGCCACATCGAATAGGGATGGTGTCTGTTTATCACAAACTTCTACAGGAATTTTGATTCTTGTTTGTAGGTCAGCGATGCTATTCAAATTAAGGTAGTACGGCTCCAGCTTCTGTTTATCCCCTTCGATGGCTGCCCCACAGAAGTATATGTCCTCCCGAGACAAGAAATCGTGAAGATCACCTGGTATGGAGGGCGAGTGTATGATGTGGTACACCAAAACTTCATCTTCGAGGCACAGCTGAAGGACGGCGGCGCACTGGATCTTCCCAGGGGCACGCTCCGTGTACTCTGCGTCGAGACCGATGACCCTCGTCTCTACCTTTTCGAGGGAGTTGGATACATTGTTGATCCACTGCCGAACAACCCTTGGGTGGACGGTGACGGTGGCAACTATGCGCATCGAGCCTTCGACGAGGACATGTTGGACGCTAAAAACCTGCATCTCGATCTCTATCGCCATTTGGAACCGCTGGAACGGAGGGCTATGGTTTGGAGAATTAGGATTAGATGGCTAGTCTAACTGAAGTAGTAGATGATTATTTAAAGAGGTTAAAACAATGTGAACGCAGTGGGGTTTGGATGCAAATGAAGACGAAGGGGAGGTGAAGAAGCCGAGGAGAATCGGTTCCCGATGGAGAAGTAAATGGGAGAAGTGGCGTGCAGGCAGTTGATTAGACGGCTAGGTAGACTAAACGAAAAGGCTATGCGGGTAGACTGATGAGTCGTACCTGTTCGTGTACGTGCCCATCCTTCCTGATAGGTGGGACCTATGCAAACAGATAAAAAATGTGTCGTAGTTTTTTTTGAGCGCGTGAGTGGGAGACACAACATTCTCTGGTTAAGGAATACTCCCTCCGTTTAGGTGAGTATAAGTCACCTTATGAAAATCAGGTTTTCCCAAAACCTTTAGGCGTGGAGCATTAACTTCCTGCTCGATCCCCTCCCAGCCTCGTTAGCTAGCGTTCTCTTCCTCTGCTGCCGAGTTCTACCTTTCCATTTTTTTCCTCTTCTCAAGTGTGGAACGATCTGCATGCCGTCCTTCATGCACCAGAACGACCACTACATGCATCGCGGCAGAGTGTTGATTGGGCATGCACGAGAATTTGGTTCTGCTCGCAATATGGATGATACCTGAACGATGAAGTGAACAGGCATGGTAGCACGGGAGGCCTATTTACGCTATACAATACTGGAGTACTCATGTACCTACTACTAGTAGTAGTAGTAGTAGTAGTAGTAGTACAACTGTGGTACACTTGATGGTCAAAATACTATTCATCCGGTCCTCACAGTGAAGTGACAACACCCTGCGCCTAACACTAGTCCAGGCGGCGTGTTCGGGTTACCAAAGTCAGCCTCACCCTATGCACAGTGCAGTCTGTCACCGCCGTTGTACAGCACATTGGCGCCTCGCCGCGTCTCCCTCTCCGCTCCCATAGCACCACTCCATCTCCATCTCCTTCTCCATCTCCATCTCACTGTGCCCCCGTGTACCGTCACCTCACTCGCCTCCCCAGTACCACTATTCCCTCGCTAGCCACTCCAGCACCGACATCCTTCTCCCCCGTAAATCAAGCCCCCTTCCAAACTCCACCATGGCCGAACGCGAACCGCGCAGCATCCATATGAGCCGCGATTGGAGCAATCTCCCCAGTGACATCCTCGACCTCTGTTGTTCGTGTATGGATATGTTGAGCGCCCTGCGGCTGGCTGCATGCTCGAGGGACATGCACACGGCCATCGTCGAAGCGAGGCCTAAGCTTTTCAAGACACCTTGCTTGCTGCTATCTGGTCTTGCGAGATTGGCTCACCATGATACGGAGGCGTGCATGATGCCCCTCGACTTCAATCCGATCTCCATTAGCCGAAACTTCTTTGCAGGTATGTAGTGGGTCGCCGTACATCATTTCCCTCGACATCGATCCGATCACCATCGCCCGAAACTTCTTGGCAGGTATGTACTGGGTCGGCATGAACTCCCACTGGATGGCTGCCTTCAGAGAAGACGGTAAAAAGTTGGTGCTCGTGAACTTCCAGACCTCCCATGAGATTATCCTTCCTCCGTTGGATTATATAGAGTATTACCATCGCGGTCCAAGTCATCTAGATTACTACGTCAGTTGGACGGACCTTGTTTTGCAGAAGATTGTAATCTGCCAAGTGCCCACACGACATGCGAATTACGCAGACTTCAAGCTAATTGCCTTGTTCGACCGCGGACTCGCCTATCTTTACGCCGGTGCCTTCTTTAGCTGGAGACAACTCGGCTCGCAGTGGATCATCGTCAAAGCTGATACACACTTCTGTGATGCTATTGAACACAATGGCATCATCTACGCGATCGACAAAGCAGATGGCACCACGTATTGCTGGGACGGCGCGTGTAAGTTGTTTCCTCTCATGTTAATGATGACGCCATGACACTGTTTGAACTTTTTGTGATGATTGGCATATCTCTGTTTGAGCAGAATTTGAGTAGAACTATGGCAATGTATTAGAGACGCCGTAAATCAGCTATATTTGGAATGAGTTAATTCATGCGATTGTGACCATGTCATTACAGCCAATTTGTACCCTGAATAATCAAACGGTTAGGAATATATGGATATTATCCTTATTTTACAGTAATCTATATACTACTACTAAATATGAGTGTGTATCAATGGCCATGTTAGTTTCCTCATTTTCATGATGTAGAAACATGCACCACACTGTTGGTTTCATCTAACCATACATTAGGGAAGTAAATGTGCATATGGAGAACTCTATATTTGGAAGTAGTGAAATCCTGCAATGCTTACCATGTGTACATACCTATATTCGCCCTTCAGCAATCAATGGCTAGAATAATATCCTCACAAAAATTTTGCCCACAGAACACGAGTATATAACAATGCATGGTCTGTTAGTTACCTTGAAGAATTTGTTTGTGAGGACAGAACATGATTACATAACATGCATGACATGGTAGTTTCCTGTGAAGAATCGATTGCGAGATAACATGAGTATAACCATGCATGGCACTTCTATATTTTCGAACCCAGTATACATTTCCCTGTATTTTCCTCCCAGTTCCAACAGGGACATATCAATGTTGTTTCTTGCATTATCCTACTCATACTCTGAACAATGCTGATCTTACATTAACAATGCCTGTCCTTTTTGATATGATGCAGTGTCCCTACAGTTACTGCCCTTTGTAATCACACCACCTTTGCCAAAAACAGGGAAGCACAACTGGTTCCTCGCTCGATCAGACGACGGCAAAAGACTGATGATCATTCGGACACATGAGCCGGAAAAGTTATATTGCAAAAACCCCACTGTATACAAGCACCGTGTAATACGTGAGTATCCGGACAGTGGCTGTTACGTCTATGAGCAGGATACCAGCTTGTTGGGGCCTTTAGGATTTTTTAGTTGGAGGCGGGTAAACAGCCTTGGTTCACACTCTCTGTTTCTCGGACTCAATTATCCGATTAACCAGGAGATCACCGTTGGCAAGGACCTTGATGGCAGAGAGGCTCTGTTTGCTATGGAAAACTGTGTCTACACGGCGAGCCCTAGGAGTTCGGGAGCAAACTCCCCTGATTGTCAACGATACAGCCTGCAGCCAAAAGAAGGTGAGAATGACAAAGGCATCCGGATTAACTTTGATCCTTGGATGTCTCAATTACGACAGGCAGTGATGTGGTTCGAGCCTTCAGGTTGATAGGTAATTGGGCTGTTGCATCGAAAGGGTGGAGTACTGGTGTCTCCGGATCACTGGTCGCTGAAGCGGGGCTGCAAATTATGATGGTGTTGGATCATCTCTTCGAATGACTTTGTTGTCTTTGCTGCTGGTTCTGGATGGGTAGTTCTTTCTTTTGTTATGCATATTCCTTGTCATTTGGTCATCCTCGTCTATGTCACTCTTACTATGTAATAGTTGCTTCTGTTTAGAATGTCATTCTCGTCTGGATCACGAGAGTCTGAGCGCTGCAGATGGGTGCGTTTTGGTGGTGTAGCAAGACTTCTTATGAACTATCATGTCTTGCTGTTTATGTCAGTAGTAGTCACTAGTCAGTGTTTGAATGTTGTATATATCGTTGTTTTGAACTGTTTATTGTCTCGAACTACTGGTGGGCTAAATGAGGGCATCACCATTCTCCAGTGTTCAGAGTATATCTCCTTTTTTCAAGTTATATAATTTGAGCTCAGTGTCTTTTCGATGATGTACACTTGTTTGGGCCAGTGAGGTGTCGTTGAATATGGGCCGAGTAGTAACGCAATGCCAAACAGGTCAATTATGACTCTCAGGCCGGGCTCTCAAAAGATCCTGAAAAAAAGGTCGGGCTCTCCAAAAAAGAATGAATAAGGACTCTTAGGCCGACATGTGGGCGCCACCGGTGTTTTCGTGCGCTTGCGCGCCGAGAGCATATTGGCGCGTGCTCGAAATTCATGCTACCTTTTCATCCGCAGTCTCCCGCCCCTCCCCCACCTCTGGAATCTCGATTCCTACTCCAGTTCCCCCAAATCCCCCTCTTGTACTCCCTGTACTCAAGCGCACTATCATGTCACCGGTCAACGCGGATCTCCGAGCTGGTGATCCTGAGGTCCGTCCTGCCTTCGGTCACTGCATGCTGTCGCTCAACAGTGGCATGGCGGCGCTTGACGACCAGTTTTCCGGCAAAGTGCTGATGGTAACCATCAACGGCGACCGGCCTCCCGTCTCACTGGATGACCTTGTCAAAGCTCTTGGCATTGCGCACGGCATCCAAATAAGTGACTTGATCGTCAAAGTCTGTCCGCCACCGGCTGATTTCTTCGTCAGGTTCCGGACAACTTTCGACTGCAGTCGTGTGTTCGAATCTTCCCGGCGTTTGTTCTGCGATGGCGCGCTGGTGAGCTTTGATCGGTGGCACCCAGGATGGGGCTCGGTGCCCTCTGAGCTTGAGTTTTTAACAAAGCTTACCTTCCACGGCATGCCTCGACGTGCTTGGAACAGCGAGTCCATGAACGAGCTTATCAACGACCTTGGAGGTGAGCTCGTAAGTATGTTTGTTCCTCCAGACAGCTGGGCTCTGACGGTTATGGCATGGATGAAGAAGCCGTCCACCATACCGAAGGTGATTGGTGTTGAGATACCGGTGCAGGAACCGGGGTTGTACTATTCGTCGCCACCAAGGCCGCCGCGGACCACGTTAGGGATGTACCTATATCGAGTGTTCGTGCATGTCGAAGAAGTGGTCAATCCATCAATCGAAGTCCTGCCGCCGCCGCTGGTGCCAGGGTCCGTCGACGACGTCCATTACAGGAGTCAACATCAGACTTTCCCCGTGTTGCTCGGAACGATGGATGGCACATGGCCTACTCCATCGCGCGGCAGAGGCCACTGCTTCTTTGGGAGAAGAGTCAGGGCTGGTTGCCTAGATATGCTCTAATTTGAGGTAACAACTGAATCTTGTCAGATACTAGTTAAATCCGAGCTATGGGTGGGAAGCACTGATATGCCAGTACATTTGATTGTGACCTGTTCTAATTTTGTACCTGAACTTTTTTTAGAAAGGGTTGTACGTCAACTTAATGTGCTAGGAGAACTTATTGTGTTGTCTGTATGTTTTCTTTGCACAACATTCAAGATATTTCCTCGTCATTGATAAAGACGATGAACCGTTATGTACGACTTCGTTGGTTTCAACATAGCCCTTCCCGTAGCGATCCACTGCTTCCATCCTGATTGTGCCGCCTGCGTGAAATTTTTGTATGCAAGTTCAGTGTGCTATGATGTTCTATATGATTGTGTCAACTATATAAATTTTACTGAGCATCAGCAATGCATATGGCTGAAAGATGTATTTACGAGCATCGGCCGATGGGTCTCTCTATCTATCTATCTATCTATCTATCTATCTATCTATCTATCTATCTATCTCTCTCTCTCTCTCTCTCACACACACGCGCGCGCGCGCACACGCACAAGTGGGACCCGTTGAATTATTTATTTGCTCGTGACAGCTTTTAATTAGGTTCCACTGTAATCTAACTTTTTTCTTAAGTTATTAATTGAGCTCAGTGACTTCAAAAAGTTGACAGAAGCCTTGTTTGGGCCTTTCCGGCGTCGCTGAATGTGGGCTGAGTAACCATGTTAGGTTGTACTGTACTACACAGGCCCTTTTCGCTATTTTTTTAAATAATACATTTTTTTATTATTTTTCATAAATATTACACTGGGTAAATTTTTTCAAAAATAATACACCGTCCGCCCGCTGTAGGCCGACTGGGCCTAGTCGGCCCACAGCAGGCCGATTGGATTCCAGTCGGCCTACAGCTGGCCGACTGGCCCCTCGGCCCACTGTGGGCCGACTGGAGCTAATTGGCTCGCTGTGGGCTAATTGTTTTTGCAAAAGTGTTAATCATGTATTTAAAAAATATGTGTATTGTGACCTCCTCCGCTCGCTGTGGGCCCACTGTTGACTAAAAAATATGTTTTAAAAAGTATTAATCATGTATTTAGAAATTGTTAAATGTGTGTATAAAAATGTTCCTTATCTATACAAAAAAAATTTAAATGTGTGTATAAAAAATAGCTTTTTTCAACATTAGTAATGCAACTGGGCCGACAGTTGTACACAATATCCGGGTTAACTTGTTATTCTCCGCCCCGCTGGGCTGCAAACTTTCCTAGGAGGTATGCATTAGGCTTAACAAGAAAATGGGCTTTAAGAAATAATAAATGGGATGTAATTATAATAACTGGAAAGTTACTATGCACCAAACACGTAATTAGTTTGAAAAATATATAATTTTTGGAATTTGAAAATTTTAATTTCATTACTTGTTGCGCGCGTAATATTTCGTTGGATTTTAACGTAATACAACTTTATTTTGAAATTATATTTAACCTAACTAGAAATTTCGGATAAAAATATTTCGGATCCCATCAAAATGTGGGAATTTTTTTTGAATTCTGTTTTGAGCGGTTGTTTGAAATTATTAATCGTTGTCCTAGCTAGAAGTTGGGCTGTATTTTTAACAAACTGTAAATGGGACTGTAGTAAATTCCATTAGAATTAAAAAATAGACTGTACATTCTTACAAATCGCAAATGGGCTATATGTTCTTTGCCAAATCCGAGCTGTGGGCCTACTAAGTTGATGCGTACCAAGGGCTTTATCAACTTAGTCAATATAAACGATTCTAGCTGCAATGATCGTACGATGTCCATCCAACGGACGTAGTGCTTCTTCAACCTCTGGTTTTCTTACTCTAGCCGCCCAAAGCAGCGTCGGTCATGTCGCGTGCTCCTGCCTCCCGTGGCCGGCTGTGATGCCGCGGAGGCCTCACCACCCTGTACTACTCCCACGGCTGGCCAGGCCATCCCTCTACTCGCCCACACCCCCTGTTATTCTACGGCGACGGTAGCCTCACACCCCAGTCAAACCACTGAACCCTCGTACTCCTCTCCGCGCGGGCTTCCACTGCTACTTCTTCCCCGGCTCCGCGTCATCCCCTTCCTAGGCCTCGCCGTCGTCCAGACCACCGCCCTGGTGCTCTCGGCTCAGCGTGGTCAACATGGTCAACGACCGACTTCCATCGGAAGAGTACTGTACATGGAGAGGCTGACAGCTTGGTCCACGGCAGCTTGGTCCACGGCAGCCGCAAGGAAGTGCCTCCTTATTACGCGCAAAATAATTATTCCTCCACCTGACAGCGGGGACCCACCAGACGGACCACCGTATTTCACGATAAGGAGGACCACTATCGGTGTATGTTTTGGTGTCAAAACCGGCGGATCTCGGGTAGGGGGTCCCGAACTATGCGTCTAAGGCGGGTGGTAACAGGAGTCAGGGACACGATGTTTTACCCAGGTTCAGACCCTCTTGATGAAGGTAAAACCCTACTTCCTGCTTGATTTATTCTTGGTGATATGAGTATTACAAGAGTTGATCTACCGCGAGATCGGAGAGGCTAAACCCTAGAAGCTAGCCTATGGTATGATTGTATGTTGTCCTACGGACTAAAACCCTCCGGTTTAGATAGACACCAGAAGGGGCTAGGGTTACACATGGTCGGTTACAAAGGAGGAGATATACATATCCGTATTGCTAGCTTGCCTTCCACGCCAAGTAGAGTCCTATCCGGACACGAGACGAAGTCTTCAATCTTGCATCTTCATAGTTCAACAGTCTGGCCAAAGGATATAGTCCGGCTGTCCGGAGACCCCCTAATCCAGGACTCCCTCAGTAGCCCCTGAACCAGGCTTCAATGATGATGAGTCCGGCGCGCAGTATTGTCTTTGGCATTGCAAGGCGGGTTCCTCCTCCAAATACACCACGGAAGAATTTGAATACAAGGATAGTGTCCAACCCTACAAAATAAGTTCCACGTACCACCGTAGAGAGAATAATATTTCCACAAATCTAATCTACTAACCCGTTTTGGCAACATGACATAACGCCATGGCTCGGTGATTATTCGAATCATTTTTCTTTAACTAGCCCCGCACATAACGCGAGGTAGTTTCTTGACACGTCTTGTCAAAGCAGAGATCATGTCCCCCTTATTATGGGATTCTCATCAATACGGTCGTGGGTAACCCAACCACACCTAGGACTCCTAGATTTTAGGCAAGTCCCAAAAGGCCATGAGGAGGACGCTTGATATTCACCCTCTTTATAAAGGGTCAAGGCTTTTACTTTTTACCTCCCGTGCTCAATCGAATCCCTCCCCCGCCTCGAGTTCTAACACTCAAAGCCTAGGTCAGGTGCTTCGGATCTTCAATCATGTCCGAATCCAGCCTCCAGGGCCGGTGGATGCCCTCCTCCGTCACGGAAGAGGATATCAAGAAGTTGAGGGAGGCAAGATACCTGACAGCCGAAGTCTCACATCGGTTGCCCGCCCGAGGGCAGGTCGTCCCTACTCTTGAACCCAATGAAGACGTCGTGTTCATCTGCCACTTCCTCCAAGGACTAGGCCTCACTCTGGATCCCTTCGTAAGGGGTTTAATGTTCTATTACGGGCTTGATTTCCATGATCTAGCCCCGGATTCCTTTCTCCACATCTCAGCATTTATTGTCGTATGTGAGGCCTTCCTCTGCATTACCCCTCACTTTGGCCTGTGGCTCAAGACCTTTGATGTGAAGCCGAAGACGGTCGAAGGGCAGTATGCAGCGTGCGGGGGTGCATTAATAAGCAAGGTTGCTGAAGCTCCATGGACAAAAGGTTCCTTTCCAGAGGTGTCCGGATTATAGCAATGGGAGTGGTTCTACATCACCGCTCCCAGAAGTACCAAGTGGGTAGTTTCCCCCACCCTTCGCTCGGTCCCTCCACCACAACTGATGTCATGGATCAGCAGGGGGCTGAGCTGGGGTCCAGCCAAGGATGTGCCCATGCTGCAGAGCCGCATCCGGGATCTCTTCAAGGGAGATTTTAGTTTGGTTATGGTAGTGCAAGTCATGTTGGTTCGTCAAGTCCAGCCTTGCAAACACCGGCCCCTCCGCTTGTGGGAATTCAACCCAGAAGGACCGCGCGCTATTCAGAATTTCCTCGGCCTGACGCACGAGGATATGTACAAGTCGTTCTTCGGACCCCAAATAGAGTGTCCGGACACCTCCGAGGACGTGGGCCTGAGCAGCAACCGCACCGCGGCCCAAGTAAGTAATCCTCTAGCCGAACACACTGTCTTTCCTTTATCATGACATCATTCTGAAGAATCGCTTTTTGACCAGGACTGGATAACAAAGGCGAAGATGATCCGGTGTTCGGCCCCCCTTCCCGAAGGCTTGGACAATCCAGTGCTGGAAAAGATGCTCGAGCCAGCACCTTGCCTGGTGCCCTCAAAGAAGATGAAGGGGGGAATAAAGAGGGCGAAAGCGGGCCCCCACCGCTACCTATTCCAACCGAGGGAATGAGCGCCTCCATGAGGGAGGATAACCAAGGAAGGAATCTGATATTCCCTCGCCTCGGGGGAGGAAGAGGACTACCTCTGATGACCCGGAAACCAAGGTTTCCAAATGGGAGAAGAAAACACCACCAGAGGGTCCCGCCTTGGAGGGTGCTCTTGCCGCACAGAGTCCGTGCGGGGATCAGCCCTCTAACGAGCTGTAAGTAATCACAAAATACTTAATAGTGAAGATATTCTACCTTACTTCTGAGGAAGATAACCGAAGCATCTATGTTGCAGTTTGGATCTGAGCCCTTCTCAGCAGAGCTCGTCTTCAGGGCATCTTCTTCCGGAGATGATGGAGAGCGAAACGCCTCCCCCAGACTCCCCGGCTCAAGAAGCGGGCGACCTTGAAGTGTCATCATGGAGAGTTTCTCCGGATCCGGCAAGGCCAGAAGGTAATCCCATGGTCACCTGAAGCCCTCAGTATCCGGCTCTTGAAGAGAGCAACCAAAAGAATCCGGCACCGTCTGGTATGCGATCGGACGCACTGAGAGATCTGCTAGGGCGAGCCACTATCTCAGAAGAGCACCGTACATTGATGGGTACGGTGATTGAAAGGATTTCGTCCGCCAAAAGCGGGTTGCATGAAGCCTTTATGAGTCTACTAACGGGCTTTGAGGTACGTGAAATGATATGCATCCGCACATTTTTAGGTGTGCCCTGTGTAGATAGTAGTCCCTGAGACTCTGGTTGTCGTTGAAAACGGCGACGAACAAAGGATCGTACTCCCTGGTAATAACTAGACCGCCTTTATGTGCAGGTGTCTGGAGCTCCGATGGCTAGCCGGACTGATGGGGTTGCCGAACTAAAGCGGCAACTAGATGTGGCGGATGCCGACATCGAGCTTGTTAACAAGCGGCTTGACGAGGCCCAAGGTAGGTGATATTTATAGTGGATGTCACATAGTAAGAGCAGTGTGATGCCAGTATCTTTAATATGTTGTGACTACAGATGGAGCTGCAACCGTGGAGGCCTTGCGGGCGGAGCTTGCCCGAGCCAAGGAGCAAGCAAGGAGTAGTAATGCGGCCACTTTGAAGGCGGCCGAAGAGTTGAAAGCCGAGAAGGCAACTCATAGCGAGAGCAAAAGAGAAAATGGCCAAAATGGCTGTGAAGTTAAAAGACACTACTGACCGCTGCCAGTTTCTTGAAGAAGAAAACCGGGCGAAGGCTACGGACCTTGAAAAGGCCACAATGGCGACCAAAGACACCCGCTCTGCAATGAGAGCGAAGAAGGAGGAACTACATGAAGCCGGGGACATTGTGGCTGGGAAGCCCTTTATGCTGCGAAGGAAGTTAGGCAATTCGTGGTATGCCCCTCTGGATCAGCTGTGGAGTTCGGCCGATGCATATCTGGACTTAGCGGCGAGCGCTGTCGATGCGGCCGAATACTTCCGAGATCAGACAGATCGTGAAGTGGACAAGCTGTTCTGGTCACAATTTAACGTTCCAGAGCGTTCGCTTCCATTGACAGATCAGCTTGCCGAATGGGCCAAACTCAATAGATTGTCCGGACTCGCCATGAGGTCTGTCGTGGATCATCTGTGGCCGGAAAGGCCAAAGCCGAACAGCTATTTTGGCTTGGTGCAGCAGTTCCTTGGTGCGGTGCCGCGCATTAATGCGATGAAGAGATCGGCGTGCATAGAAGGCTCGCGGATGGCCCTTTCCCGTGTCAAAACATACTGGGCGGAGATGGATGCCACCACTGTTGCGGCGCAGGGTTCGGCCATAGGCCGAGTGGCTGCCGAGCACTATTTTGAAGAAGTTCTTGAGGGCGCTCGTACGATAGAGGTCCAGTGCTCGAAGAATGTTATGTTTGAGTGACATGTATTCCCATTGTAAAAACAACGTTTTATTGAATTTATCAAGGCTGTATTTATACTTTTTCCCGAAAGTATTGTGATGCCTCCTGTGCGGCCGTTTATGTATACATGTGTATAACCTGAAAGATTGCAGTCGTCGGCTTCAGCCCCCACCCATATAATGCGGGGGTGTTCGTAGAAGACACGTATTCACACTTAATCCAACGTCTTGGTCCTAATAAGGAGGGGATAGCGCAGCGAACTAGGCAACCAGACTATAATGCTTTAACACTTTCACTTAGCCATAGGAGTTTGACAGTGGGGCTACTATATAGCCCCTGGTGGCTCTGCACTCGTCCGGATTCGGAGTGCATACATGCCTGGCCGGGAAACGGCCCTTCGTTAATGCGGAGGAATCCCGAAGATTCCAATAGGTCATCGAGTGGTTGACCAGTCTCACGCTATATCATGACAGACAGTTTTCGGCTTTCTCTACTGAGGTGCTCGTCCGGATGAACCAGGGCACAATCGCAGTAGTTCTCCTGGTGCCGCCTTAGACGATAGAGCAGAACATAAGGCAGCAAAAGACAGGAGCCGGGCAAACCCAACATTTGACCAAAGACATGATTCGGAGCTGATGCATATAAGGCCAAACTCGCGACGCCGAACACTCCCTAAGGTATTCGGTCTTTATGGTGTAAACCAGGTCTAAACAGTACCCTTTGTAATAAGCCCCTGGTGTCCAGGTATGTGCATTATTCTGGCGTGGCCACATGCCAAGACGTCAGCATCCTTCTCGGTTGTAATGAGAATCCGAGGGATGTAACTCAAGAGACAGTAAAAAAGGTTTACGCAGGGTCTTAATCTACAAAGAATCCTTGGAACGGGTCACTGCTGCACGTCTGCGCCTGTGTCTCCGTTGTGCCGTATCCTGGACGGGTGTAGCACGATGGTCATCTGAAAAAGAGAGGAACTTAATTGAAAAGTTGCCGTGCAAAAGTTAAGTTATACTAAATAAACAATATATAGTTGAAAATGAGTAAAGGTGAGACTTATTGTCACTTTAGCGCGCGCGTTGAGCCCCTTGTATTGTAATAGGGGTATAACCATCAAACCTATATTAATTACATATAGCTGAGCCAGACTCGTCTAGCCGTGTCCGTGGTCTTAACGACATGTCAAATGCTTGAGTTAGTGAGGCCGTTTAGTGTGCAGCGGCCAAGGCGGCCGCACCGTCTTCGGCGCGCAAGGAGCGCTCAATATTTCCATTTACTGTAATGATGTCGCGTGGAGCGGGCATCTTGAGCTTGAGGGAAGCGTAATGCGGTATTACGTTAAAGCGAGCGAAAGCTTCGCGTCCGAGTAGTGCTTGATAGCCACTTTGGAACGGAGCGATGTGGAAAGTTAAATTTTCACTACGGAAGTTATCGGGGAAGCCGGATATAACCTCTAGTAGCAGGGAGCCCCTACAGTGAGCCTCCGGGCCTGGCGTTACTCCTTTAAAGGTAGCATTGTTGTGGCAAATTTTTGTTGGGTCTATCCCCATTTTGCGTACGGTGTCCTGATATATCATATTTAAACTGCTGCCGCCATCCATCGGGACTCGGGTGAAGTGGTATCCGTCAATTATTGGATCTAATACCAAGGGAGCCCATCCTGCACGTCGGATACTTGCCGAGTAATCCCGATGGTCGAAGGTGATCGGTTGGGACGACCAGTGGCGGAGCTCCGCGGTGATAGGCCCTGGGGCATGTTCCTCTAAAGGTGCCGCTTTGTTTCTCCCTTTTATCACGTGTAACACATTGACTGTTTTGACTTCTGGTGGGAATTTCTTCTGCTCCCCTGTGCTTTGCTTGCGAGGTTCGTCCTCGTCTTCACTTGGTGTATCCTGCCCCTTGTGCTCGGCGTTGAGCTTGCCGGACTGTTTGAAGACCCAACATTCTCTGTGGATATGATTTGCAGGTTTATCAGGGGTGCTATGGATCTGACATATTTGGTCCAAAATTTTGTTTAGGCTGGACAATTCGTCTCTGTTGCCTTTGGAGGGCGGCTTCTGCTGCCCTGGCCGAGAGCTTCTGAATCCGGTGTTTACCGCCATGCTCTTCGGGCTATCTTCTTTATTCCAGCGCTTATTCTTGCTGCATCGTAATTTCCCGTTTCCATCCTTGACTTCGGATGTACTTAGGTCGCTGGTGCTGCATCGGGCTAACCAGCTATCCTCGCCCATGCAAAAACGGGTCATGAGGCTTGTTAATGCTGCCATTGTTCTCGGCTTTTCTTGACCGAGGTGTTTGGCAAGCCATTCGTCTCAAACTCTATGCTTGAAGGCTGCTAAGGCTTCGGCGTCCGGACAGTCAACTATTTGGTTCTTTTCAGTGAGGAACTTGTTCCAAAGTTTTCAAGCTGACTCACCGGGCTGTTGAGTTATATGACTTAAATCGTCTGCATCTCATGGTCGGACATATGTCCCTTGAAAATTTGCTCGAAAGGCGTCTTCGAGCTCTTCCCAGCTTCTGATGGAGTTTTCGGGGAGGCTTTTAAGCCAGTGCCGAGCTGGCCCTTTGAGCTTGAGGGGTAAGTACTTGATGGCGTGGAGATCATCTCCTCGAGCCATATGGATATGGAGGATGTAGTCCTCAATCCAGACCTCAGGGTTTGTTGTTCCGTCGTACGCCTCTATTTTTACGGGTTTGAATCCCTCTGGAAATTCATGATCTAGCACCTCGTCGGTGAAACATAGAGGGTGTGCGGCACCCCTGTATTTGGGTGTACCGTGGTGTTCGGATGTTTGTTGTGTTGCATTGTATGTTGGAGCGCGCCTACGTGGCTCATAGATGGATCTGGTTGCGCCGTCCTTTTGATGTGAGCCCTTACGTGGATCGCGTACTGGTTTATGTGTGGTGTCGATTGCCGCTTTATGTTGGCTATGAGGTCATCTATCCGACCGGATGGCCATTTTATTTTTTAATTATGGAGGATCTAAGGCCTCCTCATCAAATTCAGGTAGCAACTTTCGCTTCGGATAGCTCTTGGTGTGGCGATTACCGTCGTATTTCGCTGCAGTGTTGAGTACTTCACTCCATTTGATTTTGAGTGTGTCTTGCGCAGCCTTTAGCCTTTGCTTCTATTTTTTCAGACTCCTCGCCGTGGCAACAAGCCTTTGGTGGGCATTATGTTGCTCCTGGTGCCTGTCCGGTGTGATGTCGTACGGACTGTTATCTTTGACGGGGTTGGGTTGTTCGGCTTGATTTTCCGTGTTGCCATGGTCGGGCAATGGTTCACCCTGCTCTAACACTGGGTCTATGTGATCGTTATTTATGCCGAGGCGGGATTTGGAGCGGTGTTTACGCCGCCGCTTTGACTACTTCTCAAGGGAACAACCCTTCGCTACGTCCTTTCGTTCCTCGTAGTTATTTTCTTTAGGTGTGTCCACCAGGTATACGTCATGTGATGAAGTGGGCGTCCAGTGCCCTATGGGCAGTGGTTCCTCTTCGCCTCCAGCATCATTGTCCATACCGTTGATGCCTTCGGATTCGAAGTCGAGCATGTCGGTTAACTCACCGACAGTGGCTACTAAGTGGGTGGTGGGTGGGCGGCGAATTTCTTCGTCATCCGCATCCCAATCCTGCCGGACGGAGTTCGGCCAGGACTCTCCTGACAAGGAGAGAGACCTTAATGAGTGCAGTATGTCGCCAAAGGGCGAGTGCTGAAAAATATCCGTGGAGGTAAACTCCATGATCGGCGCCCAATCGGATTCGACAGGAACGGGCGCAGGCGGTTCGGAGTTTGTGTTGGGAGAAGGATCCGACAGTTTGGCAACATGGCTCTCGTGAAGGGTAAGGTCGATATTCGGCTCGATCGCCGCAAAGGATACGGCCTCCATGGCAGGGTCTATCCACCCGCTCATGGATGGCGCAACTGGGTCCGAATTGAGGGTCGGAGCGGCTGCCGGTGCGATCTCCTGAACACTGTCCGATGGTAGAGCTAAATCGTACTCATTGTGACCGCGTGGCGCACAAGGCAGGGGCTCGAATCCGTCGAAGATTAAGTCTCCGCGGATATCGGCCGTGTAGTTTAAGCTTCCAAACCTGACCTGGTGGCTAGGGGCGTAACTTTCCATCTGCTCCAGATGGCCAAGCGAGTTGGCCCGCAGTGCGAAGCCGCCGAACACAAAGATCTGTCCAGGGAGAAAAGTCTCACCCTGGACTGCATCGCTATCAATGATAGTAGGAGCCATCAAGCCTAACGGCGATGACATAGAGGAACTCTCAATGAAAGCACCAACGTCGGTGTCAAAACCGACGGATCTCGGGTAGGGGGTCCCGAATTGTGCGTCTAAGGAGGATGGTAACAGGAGGCAGGGGACACGATGTTTTACCCAGGTTCGGGCCCTCTTGATGGAGGTAAAACCCTACGTCCTGCTTGATTTATTCTTGGTGATATGAGTATTACAAGAGTTGATCTACCACGAGATCGAAGAGGCTAAACCCTAGAAGCTAGCCTATGGTATGATTGTATGTTGTCCTACGGACTAAAACCCTCCGGTTTATATAGACACCGGAAGGGGCTAGGGTTACACAAGGTCGGTTACAAAGGAGGATATATACATATCTATATTTCCTAGCTTGCCTTCCATGCCAAGTAGAGTCCTATCCAGACACGAGACGAAGTCTTCAATCTTGCATCTTCATAGTCCAACAGTCCGGCCAAAGGATATAGTCCGGCTGTCCAGAGACCCCCTAATCCAGGACTCCCTCATACACCTCCGCATGCAAGGAAGTGCGTCCGGGCAAAAAAACAATTCTCCCCCTGACTGCTGGAACCCACCAGCTACATCTTCGCAGGCAAGGAAGTGTCTGACAGTCGGGACCCACCTGGTTGAAGCGTATGTAGCATTGTCATTATGGTCGCGAATGTGTACGTACATACTGGTCGATGTAGAGGCGCGCACGTGTCGTAGTAGAGGCGCGCACGTAGCATGTACACGTACATACAGCGGCTAGGGTGCAAGAAAGAAAATACGGCCACATATGTGTACATACGAGCGGGGTCTCGAACACCTACTCGCGCATACGTATGGCCAGGGCTCGTGTACATGGCTGGGTCGGAACGGAGAAACAGCGTCGTCGTTGTGTTCATGGGGAGGCAACGGAATGCGTCGCGTTCATGGGGAGGCAACGGAATGCGTCGTGTTCATCGGGAGGGCTTGCACGGAACAGGCGATGGAAACGAGGCCTGGCATACCGCGGAACGGAGGAAACGGCCTTGTGTTCGACCGGCCACGTTCAAAACGGGATCCTGTTCATTGGGAGGGGTGTGGCGTACCGCAAAACGGAGGAAACGGACCTCCTACGGTCGAAACGGGGGTCCTGTTGATCGGGAGGGGTGTGGCATACCGCAAAATGGAGGAAATGGACATCCTATGGTCAAAACAGGGGTCCTGTAGATCGGGAGGGGTGTGGCGTACCACAAAACGGAGGAAACGGACTTGTGTTGGAGCGCTACGGTCGAAACGGGGGTCCTGTTCATCGGGAGGGGTGTGGCGTACTGCAAAACGGGACTCCACGGGATACTGTTCATCTCCACCGTCGACCCCCTCCAGCCTCCACGGGCTCCTGTTCATCCAGCCTCCACAGGCTCCTATTCACCCAGCCTCCACCGCGCGCTACTCCACCAGCTATTGTTCAACCACCCCTCCACCGTCTACTGTTCATCCAACCCTCCACACCACGGGGTCCTGTTCAACCACCTCTCCACGGGCACCCCTCCACCGTCTATTGTTCATCCAGCCCTCCATAGGGGTCCTGTTCAACCACCCCTCCACTGCCTACTGTTCATCCAGCCCTCCACACCACAGGGTCCTGTTCATCCACCCCTCCACGGGCACCCCTCCACCGTCTACTGTTTATCCAGCCCTCCACCACACTATGGGGTCCTGTTCATCCAGAGGCAACGCCACCGCTCACTGTTCATCCAACCCCCCCCCCCCCCCCCCCGCGCGCAACGCTCACTGTTCATCCCATCGATCGGCTTCAGTTAGCAGCAGTAGCGAAGGAATCGCTCGATCAGGTTCAGTTAACAGCCATCGATCGATCACTCGGGTTCAGTAACACGTAGCCTGCAGTGCAATCGCTCGGGTTCAGTTAGAGCCCAATGCCTCGCTCGGGTTCAGTTAGAGCCAACGCCTCGCACACACGCGCGTACGTGTATGAGAGAAACGCGCATCGCTCGGCCCCCGACCTCCCACCGTAACCGGGAACTCCCCGAAATTTTCCTCCCCCTCGCTTCTACCACGGTTTTTTCTGTCATGGACGGCCCAAAGAATGTCATGCAGCCGCGTCTCTGGCCTGCCCAGGACGAAAAGCCCATTTTCTGTCATGATTTTTTGTCATAGAAGTAGGAGCCCACCACATCTATGATGATACCGGGTTTTGTCACAATTATCATCATAGAAGTATCATATGTATGACAGAAAAAAATTTCGTTCAGCCCAAAATGTCATGGATGTGTCTTTTTTTGTAGTGAATAAGCGTCCAAAAAGGACAAACGCTCACACCCTGCAGTCGAGTCGACTATTTGGTTGATGCGAGGGAGAGGAAAGTGATCTTTCAGGCAGGCCCGATTGATATGTTTGAAGTCGATGCACATGTGAAGTGAGTCGTCCTTCTTTGGGACCATGACAACATTACCTAACCACTCGGAGTGGTAAATCTCTCAAATAAACTCAGCTTCCAGAAGCCGAGCTACTTCTTCACCGATTGCCTTCCTCTTTTGTACGGCGGACCGTCGAAGATGTTCTTTGACTGGTTTCACCTTTGGGTCAACTCGTAAACGATGCTCAGCCAATCCCCTGGGAACACCTGGCATGTCAGAAGGTTTCCATGCAAAGATGTCCCAGTTCTCATGGAGGAACTAGACGAGCGCTTCTTCCTATTTGGAGTCGAGTGTTGTTGAAATGTGAGTCGGAGCAGCATCGGGATCCGTTGGATGAATATGAATCGGCTTCATTTCACCAGACGACTGGAATGCTGAATCTGTGGCAGGCTTCTTAGCTCGCAACAAATCACTCAGATCTGCATTTTTTTGATATTCCTGCAACTCCACTACTGCCATCTGTGCATCGGCGATCTTTGAGCCCTTCTGGAAGCACTCTTCTGCCTTCTTCCGACTGCCAGTGATAGTGATCACCTCTTTAGGTCCAGGCATCTTCAATTTGAGGTACACGTAACATGGTCGAGCCATAAAACGTGCATAAGCTGGCCTGCCTAGAATAGCATGATAAGCACTCTGGAAATCCACAACTTCAAATGTCAACTTTTCTTTGCGATAATTCTTGGAATCACCGAAAACTACATCAAGGGCGATCTGACTGAGTGACGCAGCCTTCTTGCCAGGAATAACTCCATGAAACTCATATTACTTTCACTGAGTCTAGACATCGGAATGCCCATTCCTTCAACATCTCTGCATATAGTATATTCAGACCACTGCCACCATCCATCAGAACCTTAGTCAATCGAGTGCCTTCGACTACTGGGTCGACCACCAGCGCTTGCCTCCCAGGGGTAGCTATGTGCGCTGGGTGATCGGACTGGTCGAAGGTAATGGCAGTCTGAGACCACTTCAAATAACTCGGTGTCACCGGAGCGACCATGTTCACTTCTCTGTTGATGACTTTCAGTCAACTCTTACTCTCAACATCAGCGAAAATCATTAGAGTGGAATTGACGTGGGGGTAACCATCGTCGTCCTCCTCCTCATCCTCAACTTTGTCCACTTCCTTCTCCTTTTCCTTGGGTTGTTTCTCTCGGAATTGCTGGATTAGGAGTCGACACTGTCGAGTGATATGCTTCGGGTAAATGAAATTACCCTCTTCATCTTTTTTGGTGTGAATGTGGCATGGCAAATCCAGCACATCATTTCCATCTTGATCTTTTACTTTCTTGGGGTTCCACGGCCCTTTGGGTTTCCCTTTGAACTTTCCTTGAGTCCTGGCTAAGGCTTCACCAGGTGCGGCTGGCTCGGCTTTGCGTTTCTGCTTCCGACTGGAGTTCCCTCCTCCGGTTTCGTGGGTGACTGCTTTGTGCTTGCCACTCCGGAGTCGGTCTTCTTCTTCACCATTGGTGTACTTGGTGGCAATCTCCAACATCCGAGTCAGAGTCATATCTCCTGTCCGACCGAATTTCAGATTCAACTCTCGATATTTAACGCCTTCTTTGAAGGCACAAATTGCCTGGTGATCCGACACATTCTCCACTGTGTGGTGCAACGTGATCCATCTCTGGATATAATCTCTCAAAGTTTCATTCGGTTTCTGAACGCAACACTGCAATTCTGTCAGCCCTGCTGGCTGTTTGCAAGTACCTTCAAATGTTCTGACAAATACTCGGGCAAAATCTTCCCAAGTATAAATACTACCAGGCGCTAACTGATTCAGCCACGCCCTGGCCGAGCCCTCCAACATCAAAGGAAGGTGCTTCATGGCCACTTCATCATTGCCACCACCAATCTGTACAGCCACTCGATAATCCTCAAGCCAAGTGTCAGGCTTGGACTTGCCAGTGAACTTACTGACTCCAGTCGCCAACCTGAAGTTGGGAGGAATCACCGCAGCCCTGATGGCTCTCTTGAAACACTCTGGACCTGAGACATGCACTCTGTTGCTAGTTGGGAAATCTCTGTCGTGACCTTCTTTGTGAGCTCTATTTCTGTCGACCAGACCTTGAAGGAGAATAGATCTCGCATCAAAGCCCGGCTCCCTGGGGTCGACTGGAATCCTTCGCCCACCACTGTGAGGACGTCTGTCATCATGCTGCCGAGGCACGTATGACCCACTCCTTGGGGGAGGCGTGAGCACTCGACGACGATCATCGTGATCGAGTCGGTGATCATACTGCTCGCGGTTTCTATACTGATCTCGTCAGTCCTCACGTCCTTCATGCCTCGGGGGTGATCTCGGACTGTGAGCCAACTGGACTGTGTCTGCAACCACGGATCTACTATGGATCCTATTCCGCGACTGAGAAATTGTTGTATTCTGCTCTCCCGCCGCACGGAGCAAAGCCCGAATTTGCACCAAACCTCGACTAGCTTCTAACTGGGAAGGTTGGATTGACTCCGCTATTCGGGCCGCAGCTGCGAGATTCTGGATCGGAGTTCGGTATACCTGAGTCGGAGGCGGAAAAAGTTGGCGTCGACTGGACTCGGGGATACGCTGCCGAGCACGCTCGTCGAGTGCGCGCTGGAGGTTCTCCAGTCGAGTGCGCTCAACCAAGTTGGCCAGGCGTGCTTCCTCCAAGGCCTGGGCCTCAGGGGTTTCTCCAACGATAGGAGTGTGAAGCGCATCCATGTCCCGGCGACGAAGTTCTTCCCTTCGCTGCGAAGAGAGGGGTTCGGGGCGGTACTCTTCGTGAACACGCGACGGATCACCGTCCCCTTCGCCTCCGTCTTCACGGGTGAAGCCAGGAGGGCTGCGTGGTCCATTGACCATCAAAACTTTTGCCGCGGGGTCGCTGCTGTCGCACTCGGATGCAGTCTCTACGGAGCCAGTCAACAGGTTGAACAGGCCGTAGAGAGTTTCATCGGGCTTGATTGCCGCGACTTGGGGGTGGCCGACTGGAGAGCCACCGCATGCCTCACCCACCGCTGAAGCCTCGATCGACCGGAACGTTTGCTCCGGTGGGCTGCAGGGAGGGAAGTCAGCACAGGAGCCGACCGATACTGAGTCGACAGCTCCCGCAGGAGGACGCCACGGATGCACGCGCGAAAGTGTGTTGCCCCACGGATGGGGAGCGCCTCGACGTCAAGTGGCACTTCCTAGATCCAAGCGAAGTCGTCGGCGATGAACACGAGCGTGCCGAGACGGATCTCGCGACCCTCGGCCAAACCTCCGCCTGAAACCGTAAGGAATTATGGCAAAAATACGTTTTCAGCCATTTTCGAAATTGACATAAAACCGTAAGGAATTAGGAGAAACAATACATACAGAAAAGTTTCGCATTTCCTCAAGCTTTCCAACACCGTACCATTTGCTGCATTCGCGCTTACGGTTAAAAATTAGCTTGAAAATACAAATTCGGTGGAACTTATACCGTTTTCTAAAATACTCTTAAACTATTCAAAATTTTAAAAAAAATCAACATGAAAAAGTGGCGCATTTTCATAAGTTTTCCAACGCCATATCATTTGCCTCAATTGGATTAGCCGTTTAGAAATGGTATCAAAAATACCAACTCAGTTGTTCGGTTTGCGAAATTTTACGATTTTCCAAATTACGCTTTAACTATAAGGAATTAGAGAAAACTTTCAACATATGGAAGGAGTGATTTTGCAACAGCTTTCCAACGCCATATTATTTGCCTCATTCCAATAAAGTTTAGAAATGTGATTGAAATTACGATTCATGTTTTTTGTGTAAAGAAAAGACGATTTTCAAAACTGCTCTTAAATCGTTTACATTTTGCTAAAAATTTAATGTGGGTCATGATACTCGTGTCCATAGCTTTCCAACGATATATAGGAAGGCCCCTTTGGGCAAAGTTGGCGGAAGTTTAACCTAGCACAGGGGGAAGTTCAGGTCGAACAACTCAGGCAGTAAAATTGCAGAAAACACGAGTTCATCATGACCCGAGTGCAAAATCCTCCTATGAGCGAGATTCCTATTTAAAACGGATATTTAGTTGCTAAAAAACATTTGCAGATTACACTTACATCACATAGAACACGACTAATCAGAATAATTCACGCGAAGAGACACGGTTGTGAACATAACCCGAAGGTCGGGTTCGTACAAAGGGAAGTTCAGGCGCGTTACTCATGCAGTTCTGGTTGTGATCGGAATATTATTCTGATCCTGTTATTCTTCACTCCCTCTCTATTTTGAGGTCAATGCGCCGTAATTTTAGGTTTCGTACATTTTATCTTATTTCATACGTAAAAAGAAAACGTAAGAAAATATATACTCGCCGTAAAAAATATTTAGTATTAGGTAAAATTACAAACGTAAAAACATAGTGTAAAACGTACATAAAATGCGACATTTTTGGCTTATAACCTTTTTTCTTGTTTCTTTTATACCAAATGTTACACAGTGAATCAATATGAATGTACTATTTGTATTTCAAACGTAATTTATTTATGATAAATTTTTCCTACTACCGAGTATAGTTACTTACATTTTTGTTTCATATGTTCTAGGTAGTATTTATCACATCGAAAAGTATGTACGCGTAGTATGTAGTATATAAAAATATTTAGGTAGTATATACTAATTCTTTTATACTATATACCATATTTTGTGCATTCTCCATTTCGCGTACAAATATGTACGTATATCACAAATACAATAAAACTATAGACTCAGTTGTAATTTTTTCATATAATTCACTTTGAAGTATCTTAGATATAGTATATAAATATACTAAAAATAATAAAGTAGAGTATATATTATCACATGGTAGTACATGAGAAAATGGGTGTAACTACACCCGGTAGTAGGATGCATATATATATATATATATATATATATATATATATATATATATATATATATATATATATATATATATATATATATATATATATATGGTCGCGACATCCGTCACACTGGGTGAGGAATAGTTATTCTTCAGCCCCTCTCTATTTTGACATCAATGCATCGTATTTTTACGTTTCGTAAATTTTATGTTATCTTATACATAAAAAGAAATCGTAAGAAAATATGTACTTATCGAAAAAAAATTATGTTATGTAAAATTACGAATGTAAAAACATAGTGTAAAACATACATAAAATGTGATTTTTCTGGTCTTATAGCCTATATTTTTGTTTTTTATACCAAATTTTACATATTAAATCAATATACATGTAACTATTTATATTTTAAACGTAATTTATTTAAGAAGCGATCGTAAAATTACCTCATAATTAAATATACATGTAACTATTTACTATTCATCACCCAGGGTGCAGAATAAGTTATTCTTCACCCGTGGTAATTTTACGATCATTTCATAATTAAATTACGTTTGGAATTCAAATATTTACAATTTTATTGATTCACTGCGTAAAATTTAACATAAGAAAATAAAAATATAAGTCATAAGATAAGAAAATTTGCAGTTTATGTTTACTTTAGACTATATTATTATGATTGTAATTTTACATAACATCAAATATTTTTTACGGTGATTATATATTTTCTTACGGTCCTTTTTGCGTCGGAAATAAGACAAAACTTACGGAACGTAAAATTAAGGTATATTGATGGTAAAATAGAGCGGGTGAAGAATAACTATTCCTCACCGAGGGTGAAGAATAACGCGAATATATATATTGCATAACATGTATATGATATATTGCATAACATGTACAATATATAGTATCGTAAAATACTATATATATCATGTCATATACTACCATGCAGTATATGATATGGTAGTATATGATATATTGCATAACGTGTACAATATATAATATTGTAAAATACCAGAAAATAAAAAAACAAATGGAAAACATAAAATTAAAGAAAAAATAAATCATAAAACCAAAACCCCTAGACCTTTTAGTGGTGCGCCTTTGGTTCCGGTTCCCCGGCTCACCGGCGCGTGCTCATGCCACGTGGTGGGTGTCGGTGTCAAAACCGGCGGATCTCGGGTAGGAGGTCCCGAACTGTGCGTCTAAGGCGGATGTTAACAGGAGGCAGGGGACACGATGTTTTACCCAGGTTCGGGCCCTCTTGATAGAGGTAAAACCCTACGTCCTGCTTGATTTATTCTTGATGATATGAGTATTACAAGAGTTGATCTACCACGAGATCGGAGAGGCTAAACCGTAGAAGCTAGCCTATGGTATGATTGTATGTTGTCCTACGGACTAAAACCCTCCGGTTTATATAGACATCGGAGGGGGCTAGGGTTACACAAGGTCGGTTACAAAGGAGGAGATATCCATATCCGTACTGCCTAGCTTGCCTTCCACGCCAAGTAGAGTCCTATCCGGACACGGGACGAAGTCTTCAATCTTGTATCTTCATAGTCCAACGGTCCGGCCAAAGGATATAGTCCGGCTGTCCGGAGACCCCCTAATCCAGGACTCCCTCAGTAGCCCCTGAACCAGGCTTCAATGACGATGAGTTCGGCGCGCAGTGTTGTCTTTGGCATTGCAAGGCGGGTTCCTCCTCCGGATACACCACAGAAGAGTTTGAATAAAAGGATAGTGTCCGACCTTGCAAAATAAGTTCCACATACCACCGTAGAGAGAATAATATTTCCACAGATCTAATCTGCTGACATGTTTTGGCAACATGACATCATGCCATGGCTTGGTGATTATTCGAACTATTTTTCTTTAACTAGCCCCGCACATAATGTGAGGCAGTTTCTTGACACGTCTTGTCAAAGCAGAGATCGTGTCCCCCTTATCATGGGATTCTCATCAATACGGGCGTGTGTAACCCAACCGCGCCATCAATTACGACGCTTGGGGGATAAGCGAGTTTTACCAGGCTAGTGGGGGTGAGGGAGTCCTGGATTAGGGGGTGTTCGGGTAGCCGGACTATATCTTCAGCCGAACTCCAGGACTATGAAGATACAAGATTGAAGACTCCGTCTCGTGTCCGAATGGGACTTTCCTTGGCGTGGAAGGAAAGCTTGACGATGCGGATATTCAAGATCTCCTACCATTGTAACCGACTTTGTGTAACCCTAACCCACTCCGGTGTCTATATAAACCGGAGGGTTTTAGTCCGTAGGACAACTTCATCATACAACAATCATACCATAGGCTAGCTTCTAGGGTTTAGCCTCCTTGATCTCGTGGTAGATCTACTCTTGTACTACCCATATCATCAATATTAATCAAGAAGGACGTAGGGTTTTACCTCCATCAAGAGGGCCCGAACCTGGGTAAAACATTGTGTCCCTTGTCTCATGTTACCATCCGGCCTAGACGCACAGTTTGGGACCCCCTACCCGAGATCCACCGGTTTTGACACCGACATTGGTGCTTTCATTGAGAGTTCCTCTGTGTCGTCGCTTTCTGGCCCGATGGCTTCTTCGATCATCAACCACGATGCAGTCCAGGGTGAGACTTTTCTCCCCGGACAGATCTTCGTCTTCGGTGGCTTCGCACTGCGGGCCAACTCGCTTGGTCACCTTGAGCAGATCGAAAGTTACGCCCCTGGCCATCAGGTCAGGTTTGGAAGCCTAAACTACACGGCTGACATCCGCGGGGACTTGATCTTCGACGGATTCGAGCCACAGCCAAGCGTGCCGCACTGTCTCGATGGGCATGATATAGCTCTGCCGCCGAACAGCGCCTTGGAGGCCGCACACGCATCGGTTCCGACCATTGATTCGGAGCCCACTGCGCCAATCGAGGATCAGCGGTTGGACGCTGCCTCAGGGGCTGCGATCTCAGAGGCGATCGAGCCGAACTCCAGCCCCGCACTCCGCATGGCCCGTGACTCCGAGGAGCCGGATTCCTCTCCGAACTCCGAGCCCCCCGCGCCCCCGCCGATCGAATCCGATTGGGCGCCGATAATGGAGTTCACCGCCGCGGACATCTTTCAGCACTCGCCCTTCGGCGACATCCTGAATTCTCTAAAGTCTCTCTCTTTATCAGGAGAGCCCTGGCCGGACTACGGTCAGCAAGGTTGGGATACGGACGATGAAGAAATTCAAAACCCACCCACCACCCACTTCGTAGCCACTGTCGACGACTTAACCGACATGCTTGACTTCGACTCCGAAGACATCGACGGCATGGACGACGATGCAGGAGACGAACAAGAACCAGCACCTGTAGGGCGTTGGAAGGCCACCTCGTCATATGACATATATATGGTGGACACTCCAAAGGATGGAGATGGCGATGGAACAGCGGTGGACGATACCTCTAAGAAACAGCCCAAGCGCCGGCGTCAGCGGCGCCGCTCTAAATCCCGCCAAAGCAAAAACGGTGATTCCGGCACGGGAGATAATACTACTCCGGATAGCGCCGAAGAACACCCCCTCCAGCAAAATTCGGCACAGGAGGACAGAGAAGCCAGCCCTCACGAGAGGGCGGCGGACCAAGAGGTTGAGGACGATAATTATACGCCTCCCTCCGAAGACGAGGCAAGCCTCGACGACGACGAGTTCGTCGTGCCAGAGGATCTTGCCGAACAAGAGCGTTTTAAACGCAGGCTCATGGCCACGGCAAGCAGCCTCAAGAAAAAGCGGCAACAGCTTAGAGCTGATCAGGATTTGCTAGCTGACAGATGGACTGAAGTCCTTGCGGCCGAAGAGTATGAACTCGAACGCCCCTCCAAGAGTTACCCAAAGCGCAGGCTGCTACCCCGACTAGAGGAGGAAGCACCTACATCACCAGCGCATGACATGGCCGACCGGCCACCTCGTGGCCGCGACAGAGAGGCCTCTTGGCCCTCCACTCAAGCCATGCCCCGGCACCGCGTCAAGCATACTAAGGCACGGGAAAATGCGCCCGACCTGCGCGACATCCTGGAGGACAAGGCAAGGCAAACAAGATCGATCTACGGATCGCGCAGGCGCCCCACGGCACGTGACGGTGATCGTCACTCCGGACGCAATGAATCCGGCCGGGCCGAACTCAACAGACAAAGCTCCTTCGAGCTGCGTCGTGATATAGCCCAATACAGAGGCGCCGCACACCCACTATGCTTCACAGATGAAGTAATGGATCATAAAATCCCTGAGGGCTTCAAACCCGTAAACATCGAATCGTACGATGGCACAACAGATCCTGCGGTATGGATCGAGGATTATCTCCTTCATATCCACATGGCCCGCGGCGATGATCTACACGCCATCAAATACCTCCCACTCAAACTTAAGGGACCGGCCCGGCATTGGCTTAACAGCTTGCCAGCAAACTCAATCGGTTCTTGGGAGGACCTGGAAGCCGCATTCCTTGACAACTTCCAGGGCACTTATGTGCGACCACCGGACGCCGATGACCTAAGCCACATAATTCAGCAGCCAGAAGAATCGGCCAGGCAATTCTGGACACGGTTCCTAACAAAGAAAAACCAGATAGTCGACTGTCCGGACGCAGAGGCCTTAGCGGCCTTCAAGCATAATATCCGTGACGAGTGGCTGGCCCGGCACCTGGGACAGGAAAAGCCGAAATCTATGGCAGCCCTCACGACACTCATGACCCGCTTTTGCGCGGGAGAAGACAGCTGGCTAGCTCGCAGTAACAACTTAACCAAGAACACTGGTAATTCGAATACCAAGGACAAAAGTGACAGGTCGCGTCGGAACAAACAAAAGCGCCGCGTTAACAGCGACAGCAACGAGGATACGGCAGTTAATGCCGGATTCCGAGGCTACAAATCCGGTCAACGGAAACAGCCATTCAAAAGAAAAACTCAGGGCCCGTCCAGTTTGGACCGAATACTCGACCGCTTGTGCCAGATACATGGCACCCCCGAAAAGCCAGCCAATCACACCAACAGGGATTGTTGGGTGTTCAAGCAGGCAGGCAAGTTAAGAGCCGAAAACAAAGACAAGGGGCTGCATAGCGACGACGAGGAGGAGCCCAGGCCGCCGAACAACAGTGGACAGAAGGGATTTCCCCCGCAAGTGCGGACGGTGAACATGATATACGCAACCCACATCCCCAAGAGGGAGCGGAAGCGTGCGTTACGGGACGTATATGCGATGGAGCCGGTCGCCCCAAAGTTCAACCCATGGTCCTCCTGCCCGATCACCTTTGATCGAAGGGACCACCCCACTAGCATCCGTCACGGCGGCTTCGCCGCATTGGTTCTAGACCCAATCATTGACGGATTTCATCTCACAAGAGTCCTCATGGACGGCGGCAGCAGCCTGAACCTGCTTTACCAGGATACAGTGCGAAAGATGGGCATAGATCCCTCGAGGATCAAGCCCACCAAAACGACCTTTAAAGGCGTCATACCAGGTGTAGAAGCCAACTGTACAGGCTCAGTTACACTGGAAGTGGTCTTCGGATCTCCGGATAACTTCCGAAGCGAGGAGTTAATCTTCGACATAGTCCCGTTCCGTAGTGGCTATCACGCACTGCTCGGGCGAACCGCATTCGCAAAATTCAACGCGGTACCGCACTATGCATACCTCAAGCTCAAGATGCCAGGCCCTAGAGGAGTAATCACGGTCAATGGGAACACTGAACGCTCCCTCCGAACGGAGGAGCACACGGCAGCGCTCGCAGCAGAAGTACAAAGCAGCCTCTCTAGGCAGTTCTCCAGTTCGGCCTTCAAAAAGCCGGACACTGTCAAGCGCGCCCGGAGTACCCTACAACAAGACCGCCTGGCACGTTCCGAGCTAGCGTAGCAATGCGGCCCCAACCCTAGCCCTCGCGATATAGCGAAACCAGCGCTTCGCGTACATAACTACGCTCTTGAAATACCATGGGCACAGGGGAAGGGGCACTATCACGGCACGCCCGAAATACGGCTTAAACCGCACCAGGGGCTGCCGGATTCCTTCTTTTTTCTCTTACTCTCAGGACTCCATACTTCGGACGACCCGTTCGGCAATTCAACTGCCGCACAAACGATGCAAGATCCAGGGAAGCAGACAAGCCACGCCGCATTATGGAACTCCCAGGTGGTCTCTATTGCGAGCAGTATACCTGTTTTTTAATACAATTCCGCGGCCTGCCCCTGGCCAGGACATGTTAAATAGTCCAATTTATTTTGCTTATCGCACTATTTGTATCGTTCCGCTTTCATAGCAGCCTTTCTATAAACAATGCATAGCTTTTTGTCTATTTTTTGCATTACCCTCTTTTTATATATATGTTTATTAATAACATGCTGCATCCGTACACTGTGGTACGGCAAAATACGCCAGGGGCTTCAGTACCCATCAATATGGCGTGAGAAGTCCGTCCACTTTCACAAGTGCGGCACCCCGAACTTATAGCACTATATGCATCGGCTCCGAATCATGATTTGGGTCAATAGTTGGGTTTGCCCGGCTCCTATGTTTTGGTGCCTTACGTTCCGCTATATCGGCTAAGGTAGCACTAGGAGAACCACTGCGATTGTGCCCCAGTTGAGCTGGGCCGAGCACCTCAGTGGAGAAAGCTAAAACTGACTGTCATGATGAGGCGAGAGACCGGTCGCTGTTCGAGAGGTTTTTCGAGTCCTTAAAGGCTTATGCCGCTTCGAGCGAGGAACCGGCTTTGTCCGGCCAAGGCGTGGATAGCGCCCCGAACTCGGTCTTCCGAATACTAGGGGCTTCGCCGAAATTTAAAATTATAGAGTTCTATGGCTAAGTGAGAGTGTTCAAGCATTATAGTCCGATTGCCTTGTTCGTTGTGCTGACCGCCTCCCTCGACGGACCCAATCATGGGAAAAAGAGCGCTCAGGTTTATCCCGAACACCCCAGCACTAGTGGCATGGGGGCAGAAGCCGACGACTGGCCATCTCTCAATTTTTTGATAAACGGCCGCACAGAAAGTAATATTTTAAATTCAAGCATTGCTTAGCGCATATGAACAAGTTTTCAGCGCACAGGATAACACGAGCGAGTTCATTCAAAAATTACATCCTTGGTACATTCATCCGCCACAAGGCGGGCACCAGCAAGAACATCCTTGTAATAGTTCTCGGGCTTGCGATGCTCCTTCCCCGGCGGCGGCCCGTCCTTCACAAGCTTCTCACCGTCCAGCTTACCCCAGTGCACCTTTGCACGGGCAAGGGCCCTACGGGCACCTTCGATGCAGACGGAGCGCTTGATGACCTCGAGCCTTGGACAAGCCTCCACCAGCCGCCGCACCAGTCCGAAGTAGCTCCCAGGCAGGGCCTCTCCAGGCCACAGCCGAACTATGAAGCCCTTCAGGGCCTGTTCGGCCGCCTTGTGGAGCTCGACCAGCTGCTTCAGCTGGTCGCTCAAGGGCACAGGGTGTCCGGCCTCAGCGTACTGAGACCAGAACACCTTCTCCGTCGAGCTGCCTTCCTCGGCTCGGTAGAATGCGGCGGCATCGGATACGCTGCGGGGAAGATCTGCGAATGCCCCTGGAGAGCTCCGGATTCGGGTAAGTAACAAGTAGTTTACTTTTATATGTCTGCTTTGCATATAGAATGCCTTACCCGCCGCTATCTTTTTCACCGCATCCAATTCCTGGAGGGCCTTCTGGGCTTCGGCCTTGGCAGATTTGGCAGTTTTAAGGGCCGCAGCAAGCTCGGACGCTCGCGTCTTCGAGTCGAGCTCCAAACTCTCATGTTTTTGCATGAGAACCTGAAGCTCTTGCCGCACCTCGCCGACCTGCGCCTCAAATTTCTCCCGCTCGGCGCGCTCCGTGGCCGCTTTCTTCTCGGCCTCGGACAGCGCCTGCTTGAGGGTCGCCACCTCAGTTGTGGCCCCTACAATAAGCAGTATACTCCTGTCATTTTTTGCAATTGCGCCTTCCTATAGGCATTTTTTCTATAAGGTATCTCTTACCTTCTTTCTCCTCGAGCTGCCGTTTGGCAAGGCCGAGCTCTTGCTCGGTCCGCTCGAGGCCCTGCTTCAGGGCACCCACCTCCGCAGTCAGTGCGGCGGTGGCCAGCAGCGAAGCCTGCATACGTATATTGACTCCTTTTTAGTTAGACTCCTGCGATATTTAATAGATCCTCTATTCGGCTTTTCTTTCCGAACGCCAAACAGAGCATCAGGGGCTACTGTCTATACGGTAATATTTTTACATATTTTTACTTACCTCGAAGCCTGTTAGAAGGCTAGCACAAGCTTCAGTCAGTCCGCTTTTGGCGGACCGAACCTTCTGGACCACCGTACTCATGATGGCACGGTGCTCCTCGTCGATGGAGGCGCCCTTAAGCTCCTCCAGCAGATTGTCCGGCGCCTCCGGTTGGACGGAGGACGCCGGCTCAGTAGGCTTGCTCCTCTTGGCAGGAGTTCGCCTACCGCGGTCCGGAACCGTTGATGATTCCGGCGCAGTGTCCGGCTTAAAGCCGGACTTGGAGCCCAGGGGGGTCTTGTCCCCTTCACTCCTGGAGTCCGGGAGGTCGCCTCGCGGCTCCTCCTGGACCACCTCCTCTCGCCCCGGAGCTTGTCGCGACGCCACTTCGGCGTCATCCGCAGCACAGGGGGAAGCAGCGGCGGAACTGAATTCACGTCCGATGAATCCAGGGAGCCGCTCGACGACTCGTCGAGCCCGTCCTTGGGCGGACTGCATGATTATATCCGACATTAGGGAAAGCTGTGCAACAAAAGGAATATCACGAGTTACTCTGGTATCCGAACACTTACGATCTCGCCGGACGCTTGGCCCTGTCCGGCCACTCCTCTTCGTCCTCGTCGGCGTCGGGGACGTAGTCCGGCGGAGGGGTTTTCCTCTTCTTGGACCCCTCGGCCTCCCCTACTGGGGCGGCCTTCCTCTTCTTTCCTCCCCCCGCTGGAGGGGGAGAGGTTTCTTCTTCCTCCTCCTCGCCTTCACGGGAGGAGTGCGTCTCGGACTCGTCGGACGACGAGTCCGACACCACCATATGCCGGGAACTCTTTCGAGTCCCCGTGGCCTTCTTCTTCTTGGCCTTCTTCTCCGGCACCACATAAGGTGCCGGAACCAGCAGCTTCTCTAGGAGAGCAGGGGCTGGGTCTTCGGGCAAGGGAGCCGGACAGTTAATCTGTCCGGACTTCTCCCGCTAATCCTGTCAAAGGTGAGGGAGTTTAGATCCCGCATAGAGTCAAAGTATGAAAAAACGTAACATCCTGTAAAAGATGGAAATATCTTACCTCGCCAGCAGGACGCTGCGAGCTGAATCCGCGGTCTTCGGAGGCGGATGTGGGAGCCTCGGCGCCTTTGGTTAGCCCCCTCCAGACATCTTCGTACGTCGTGTCGAAGAGCCTGCTCAGAGTTCGGTGCTGCGCCGGGTTGAACTCCCACAAATTGAAGTCCCGTTCTTGACACGGAAGGATCCGGCGGACGAGCATGACCTGGATTACGTTGACAAGCTTGAGCTGCTTGTTCACCAGGGACTGGATGCATTTTTGCAGTCCGGTCAACTCTTCTTCGTCGCCCCACGACAAGCTCGTCTCCTTCCAGGACGTGAGCCGCGTAGGGGGTCCGGATCGGAATTCAGGGGCTGCGATCCACTTCGGATCGCGTGGCTCGGTGATGTAAAACCACCCTGACTGCCACCCCTTCAAGGTCTCCACAAAGGAGCCCTCGAGCCATAGGACGTTGGCAATTTTGCCCGCCATGGCACCTCCGCACTCCGCCTGGTTGCCGCGCACCACCTTTGGCTTGACGTTGAAGGTCTTGAGCCAGAGGCCGAAATGGGGGCGAATGCAGAGGAAAGCCTCGCACACGACGATAAACGCCGAGATATTGAGGATGAAGTTCGGGGCCAGATCGTGGAAATCTAGGCCATAGTAGAACATGAGCCCGCGGACAAATGGGTGGAGAGGAAAACCCAGTCCGCGGAGGAAGTGGGGAAGAAATACTACCCTCTCATGGGGCCTTGGGGTGGGGAGAAGCTGCCCCTCCTCAGGAAGCCGGTGCGCGATGTCTTTGGACAAGTATCCGGCCTTCCTTAACCTTTTGACATGGCCCTCCGTGACGGAGGAGACCATCCACTTGCCTCCCGCTCCGGACATTGTTGGAGAGGGTTGAGGTAGGAAGTGCGGGCTTGGGCGCTGGAGCTCGGGTGCGCAGAAGATGGATAGGCAAAGGAGGAAGAAGGCGTAGGTAAAAAGGTGGATCCTTATCCCCTTATATGGGCGGATGCGACTATGCGTCCCCACCAGCCTAGTAAAACTCGCTTGCCTCCCAAGCGCCGTGATAAGTGGCGCGGTTGGGTTACCCACGTCCGTATTAACGAGAATCCCGTAAACAAAGGGGACACGATCTCTGCTTTGACAAGACGTGCCAAGGAAACCGCCTCGCAAAACACGCTGAGGTGGAGAAGTGAAAACGATTCGAATAAAGGCTTGGCCGTAGTGTGATGTCACGCTGCGGAATACGTCAGCAGATTAGATTTGTGTTAATATTATTCTCTCTATGGCAATACGTGGAAGCTTATTTTGCAGAGCCGGACACTACTCTTGGTGTTTACAAACTTTTATGAAGAATTTGGAGGAGGAACCCGCCTTGCAATGCCGAAGACAATCTGCGCGCCGGACTCGTCGTCATTGAAGCCTGGTTCAGGGGCTACTGAGGGAGTCCTGGATTAGGGGGTGTTCGGGTAGCCGGACTATACCTTCAGCCGAACTCCAGGACTATGAAGATACAAGATTGAAGACTCCGTCCCGTGTCCGGATGGGACTTTCCTTGGCATGGAAGGCAAGCTTGGCGATGCGGATATTCAAGATCTCCTACCATTGTAACCGACTTTGTGTAACCCTAACCCACTCAGGTGTCTATATAAATCGGAGAGTTTTAGTCCGTAGGACAACTTCATCATACAACAATCATACCATAGGCTAGCTTCTAGGGTTTAGCCTCCTTGATCTCGTGGTAGATCTACTCTTGTACTACCCATATCATCAATATTAATCAAGCAGGACGTAGGGTTTTACCTCCATCAAGAGGGCCCGAACATGGGTAAAACATTGTGTCCCTTGTCTCCTGTTACCATCCGGCCTAGACGCACAGTTCGGGACCCCCTACCCGAGATCCGCCGGTTTTGACACCGACAGGGGGCGCATAGTTTCGGCCGCCCTTATAAGGGGCTAAGGTTTAACCTTTTTCTACCCACGCCTTCTTCCTCCTTGCTCATCCATTCTTGCGCACTCGAGCTCCAACACCCAAGTCCACATCCTTCTCCTCAACCTTCTCCAAACATGTCCGGAGTGGGAGGCAAGTGGATGGCTTCCTCCATCATGGAGGGACACATCAAAAAGCTGCGCGGAGCCGGATACTTAGCTGCGAATATCGCGCATCGGCTGCCCGCTGCGGGGCAGATCGTTCCTATCCTAGAACCTCGCGAGAGGGTAGTTTTCCTCCCCCACTTCCTCCGTGGAATGGGGTTTCCCCTCCATCCATTCGTCTGCGGTCTTATGTTCTACCACTGACTGGACTTTCATGATCTGGCCCTGAACTTCATCCTCAACATTTCGGTGTTCATCGTCGTGTGTGAGGCTTTCCTTCGCATCCGGACGCACTTCGGCCTATGGATGAAGACCTTTAATATCAAGCTGAAGGTGGTGGGAGGCCAACAAGCGGAATGCGGCGGAGCCATGGTGGGCAAGATGCCCAATGTTATATGGCTTGAAGGCTCCTTCGTGGAGACCATAAAGGGGTGGCAATCGGCGTGGTTCTACATCACAGAGCCGCGCGACACCAACTGGGCGGTGGCCCGAGTTTCGATCCGGAATCCCCACGCGGCTCACCTCCTGAAAAGAGAAGGGCCTATCCTGGGGTTCATCGGTGGAGCTGGACGGACTCCAGAAATGTATCCGGAATATGGAAAGCAAGAAGCTCAAGCTTGTCAACATAGTCTAGGTCATGCTCTTCCGCCAGATCTCCCGTGCCAACAACGAGATTTCAATTTATGGGAGTTCGACCCGGCCCGGCACCAGACTCTAAGCGAGCTCTTCGACACGACGCACAAGGACGTTTGGAGGGTGCTGTTCAAGGGCGTCGAGGTCCCTCCCTCTCTCACCGAGGACCGCGGGCTAAGCGCAAAGTGCCCTGCGAATCCGATAAGTTTTGCACATCTGATAGGATTTTTACTTCCCATAGCTTAACCACGTGCGGGGTCTGAGCTCCCATGCCTTTGACAGGACTGGGTGGGGGCATCGGAGAAGATCAACTATTCGGCCGCTCTGCCCGAAAACACTGCGGACGCTCTCCTGACAGAGATACTGACTCCGGATCCTTACAAGGTGCCGGAGAAGACCAAGAAGAAGGCCAAGGGAACCCGAAAGAGTTCCCGACGCCAGGTGGTATCGGACTCATCATCCGATGACTCTGCGATGCACTCCTCCCACGAAGACGAGGAGGAAGATGAAGATGCTCCCCCTCCAGCCGGGGGAGACAAGAAAAGGAAGGCCGCCCCAACCAGGGGGCGAAGGGTCCAAGAAGGGAAGGACTCTCCTTCCAGACTGCTCCACCACCGCCGCCGAAGACGAAGACGAGTGGCTGCTTAGGGCCAAGCCCCTAGCGAAGTCGTAAGTATTTGGATACCAGAGTAACTCATAGCATACCTTTGTCGCACTGCTTCTCCTAATGCCGAATATGATTATGCAGACCGCCCCAAGCCCGTATCGACGTATCTTCGTCGGACGGCTCCTTGGACTTGTCGGATATGGATAGCGATCCACTTCTGACTGCCACCTCCCCTTGCCCTACGGACAATGCCGAGGTACTGTCTCAAAAGGCACCGGGTCGAGGGGAGACAGTCCCGGAGGCGCCTCAAGGTGACCTTCCGGACTCTGGGAGCAGAGGGAGTAAGGCTCCCGAGGGCTCTGAGTTCGGCCTTCAGCCGAACACTGTGCCGGAACCTCCAGTGGTTCCGGACTCGGGCAGGCGGCCTCCTTCCAAAAGGGGCAAGACGCCAGTGCCGGTGACCTCTGTCCATCCAGAGGCACCGGACAATCTGCTGGGAGCACTTTGCAACGCTTCCATCGACGAAGAGCACCGCACTATTATGAGTGTGGTGATCTAGAAGGTTCAGTCCGCCAAGAGCGGACTGACTGAAGCATGTGCCAGCCTTCTAACAGGCTTTGAGGTAAGTATTTGAAATATAGGAAAAATATTACCGCATAGACAATAGCCCCTGATAATCTGTTTGGTGTTCAAAGAAAAGTCGAATAGAGGATCAAATTATCTGTAGGAGTCTAATACTAGTATGTCTGTATGCATATGCAGGCTTCGCTGCTGACCTCTGTCGCACTGACTGCGGAGGTCGCCGCACTGAAGCAGGACCTCGAAGGATCCGAGAAAGAGCTCGGCCTTGCCAAGAGGCAGCTCGAGGAGAACAAAGGTAAGTAATACCAAGTCTATAGATATGTATATATACAAAAGGGATACGATTGCAAAATGACAGGATCATCTTTAATTTGCCAGGGGCCACGACCGAAGTGGCAACCCTGAAGCAAGCGTTATCCAAGGCCGAAAACAAAGCGGCCCAGGAGCGCACCGAGCGGGAAAAACAAGAGGCACGGGTGGGCGAGGTGCAGCAAGAGCTCCACGCTCTCGTGACGAAGCACGAGGCGTTGGAGCTTGACTTGAAGACACGAGAGCCCGAGCTTGCCACGGCCCTTGAGAGTGCAAAGAATGCCCTCCAGGAGATTGATGCGATGAAGAAGATAGCGGCAGGTAAGGCATTCAATATGCAAAGCAAGCATGTGAAAGTAAATTACTTGTTACTTACCTGATTCCGGAGCTCTCCAAGAGCATTCGCAGATTTGCCCCGCAGCGTGTCGGATGCCGCACAGTTTTACCAGGCCGAGGAGGGAAGCTCAACGGAGAAGTTGTTCTGGTCTCAGTATACTGGGACCAAACACCCGATGCCTCTGAGCGACCAGCTGAAGCAACTGGTCGAGCTGCACAAGGCGGCCGAACAGGCCATGAAGGGCTTTATAGTCTGGATGTGGCCTGGCGACGCCCTTCCCAACAGCTACTTCGGCCTGGTGAGGTGGCTTGTGGATGCCTGCCCACGGCTGGAAGTCATCAAGCGGTCCGTCTGCATCGAAGGTGCACGCCGGGCTTTCGCCCGTGCGAAGGTGCACTGGGCCAAGATGGACGCCGTGAAGCTGGTGAAGGAAGGGCCGCTGCAAGGCAAGGAGCATCGCCATCCCGAGATGTACTATGAGGGTGTCCTGAAGGGTGCTCGTCTTGTAGCGGACGAGTGTGCAAAAGATGTAATATTTGAATAAACTTGCTCGTGTAATCTTGTATTATGAAAACTTGTTCATATGCGCTATGCAACGCTTGTTTGAATTTAAAATATTACCTTCTATTCGGCTGTTTATCAAATCTGAGAGATGGCTAGTCGTCGGTTTCTGCCCCCACGCCATGAGTGCTGGGGTGTTCGGGATAAACCTGAGCACTCTTGTTCCCATTTTTCGGTCCTTCGAGGGAGGTGCTCAGCACAACGAACAAGGCAATCGGACTATAATGCGTTATCACTCTCACTTAGCCATAGAATTCTATAATTTTAAATTTCGGCGAAGCCCCTAGTATTCGGAAGGCAAAATTCGGGGCGCTAGACACACCTTAAGCCGGACAGGGCCGACTCCTCGCTCTAAGCGGCATAAGTCTTTAGGGACTTGAAACCTCTCGAACAGCGACCAGTCTCTCGCCTTATCATGACAGTCAGTTTTAGCTTTCTCTACTGAGGTGCTTAGCCCGGCAGAACCGGGGCACAATCGTAGTAGTTCTCCCAGTGCTACCTTAGCCGATATAACGGAATGTAAGGTACCAAAACATGGGAGCCGGGAAAAACCAACTATTGACCCAAGACATGATTCGGAGCTGATGCATATAATGCTATAAGTTCGGGGTGCCGCACTGTCGAAAGTATTCGGACTTCTCATGCCATATTATGGGGTATGCTTTAGCCCCTAGCGTATTGGCCGTACCAGAGTGTACGGGTGCTAGATGTCATGAATGAACATATATATATATATATAAAGGAAGAATGCAATAATAGTCTTAATGCTATGCATTGTTTATTCAAAAAGGTGCGTTAAAGCAGAATGATACAAGTAGTGCGATAAGCAAAAGGTAGGACTATTTGACATGTCCCTTCCAAGGGCAGGCTAAGGAATAGTATTAAAGCAAGTAATTCACTCGTTATCCTAATCCACCTGGGAGTTCCATGGTGTGACGTAGCTTTCTGCCTCCTTGGTTGCTGCATCATGTGTTCGTCAATCATGCTGCCGGACAGGGTTTCCAGAGATTAAAGTCCTGAAAGAGAAAAATAACAAAGCGGAAGCCCCTACTACGGTTTAAGCCGCGTCTTGGAGCGTGCCGTAGTAGTGCCCCCTCCCCACTTGTGCCCATGGTACTTTTAATGCGTAATATGTACGCATGGCACAGATTTCGCCGTTTGGCTGGGACCAGGGTGGGGGCCGCATTGCTATGCGAGCTCGGAACGTGCCAGGCGGTCCTGTTGCCGATTACTCCGGGCGCGCTTGAAGGTGTTCGGGTCCTTAATCGCCGAACTAGTGGATTGCCTTAAGAGGCTGCTTCGCTCTTATGCTACGAGGGTCGCGGTGTGCTCCTCTGTGCGGAGAGAGCGCTCTGTGTTTCCATTGACTGTGATGACCCCCCGTGGTCCTGGCATCTTGAGCTTGAGATATGCATAGTGCGGTACCGCATTGAATCTTGCAAATGCGGTTCGCCCGAGCAATGCATGGTAGCCACTGCGGAACAGGACTATATCGAAGATTAATTCTTCGCTTCAGAAGTTATCCGGGGATCCGAAGACCACTTCCAGTGTGATTGAGTCTGTGCAATGGGCCTCTACACCTGGTATGACGCCTTTAAAGGTCGTTTTTGTGGGTTTGATCCTTGAGGGGTCTATACCCATTTTGCGCACTGTGTCCTGATAAAGCAGGTTCAGGCTGCTGCCGCCATCCATAAGGACTCGAGTGAGGTGAAATCCGTCAATGATTGGGTCTAGGACCAGTGAGGCGAATCCGCCATGACGGATACTAGTGGGGTGGTCCCTGCGATCGAAGGTGATCGGACAGGAGGACCATGGGTTGAACTTTGGGGCGACTGGCTCCAACACATATACGTCCCTGAGAGCACGCTTCCGCTCCCTCTTGGGGATGTGGGTTGCGTATATCATGTTCACCGTCTGCACTTGTGGGGGGAACCTCTTCTGTCCTCCGGTGTTCGGCTGCCGGGGCTCCTCCTCGTCATCGCTATGTGACCCCTTATCTTTGTTTTCGGCATTTAACTTGCCGGCCTGCTTGAACACCCAACAATCCCTGTTGGTGTGGTTGGCTAGCTTGTCGGAGGTGCCGTGTATTTGACACGAGCGATCGAGTATATGGTCCAAACTGGACGGGCCCGTAGTGCTTCATTTGAATGGCTTTTTCCACTGACCGGGTTTAGAGCCTTTGAATCCGGCATTGACTGTCGTATCCTCGGTATTGTCGCTGTTAATGCGGCGCTTATGTTTGTTGCGACGTGACCTGCCATTGTCGTCCTTGGTATCTGAAGTACCATCACTATTAGGGAAAACGTTATACACAGAATCTTAGCAGCAGCGCGGTTTAAAAACAGGCGCTACTGCTAACTAGCAATAGCGAGCTTAAAGGAACCACGCTACTAATAACTAGATAGCAGTAGCGCTCTAGGTGAAACAAGCGCTACTACTATAATTGCCATGGATTTGCCCCCAGGCTAGATATAGTAGTAGCGCCCTTCCCTGGACGCGCTGCTGCTAAAGTACTTAGTAGCAGCGTGTTTCTGCAAAACTCGCTGCTGCTAAGTGTTGCACCTAATTAAGTTTAGTCCCATACTGCTAAGCGAACAAGGTGTTTACCACCTTAAATATGTTGAATATTTAGATTCTACACAAAAAGATCAATGATGACCAACGTATATTTTTTATGCATGCTTAGACCTAGCAGTAGTGTTTTTCCTGAAAACGCGCTATAGCTACTTTAGCTATAGCGCGTTTCCTGAAGTGCGCTACTGCTAGTTCGACTTAACCACCCAACCGCTCAAAATTTTGCTAAGTCCTCCTTCCCCCCACTGTTCCCCTACTCCTCTGTTGCCACCGCCCGAGCCCAAGCCTGCCCTCACCGCCGCCGCCCGAGGCCGCCGTCAACCTCACCGCCGCCGCCCGCCGCCGCTCTCGACCTCACCATCGTCGCCGCCTCCCCCACCCCCTCCGCTCCCGACCTCACCATCGCTCTCAACCTCACCGTCGCCGTCGCCTCCCCCAACCCCTCCGCCGCCTCCCGATCCCGAGCCCGCCCTCGCCGCCCCTACCTCTCTGTCGCCGAGCACCTCCCCGCCACCGTCTCTCCCCTCTCTGTAAGCCCCCAACCCCTCCCCCACCCTCGTTCTCTCTGCTTAGTTAGTACTAGATGTTTTTTAGTAGTAATAGTAGATGTTAATTTAGGGTTCATAGATAATGATTTTTAGCAGTATTAGATGTTAATTAGTAGTAGTGATGGTACTAGTTAACTATTGTATAATGTAGTTTATTTTTACTGTTTTTAGTAAGTGTTTAAAATAATTAGTAAGTAAATTAGTAAACTAGTTGAACTACTTTAGTTGTAGTTGAACTAGTTTAGTAAGTAAATTAATAAACTAGTTGAACTAGTTGAATTAATAGAACTAATGTATTTTTAGTAAGATAATTAATATAACTAGTTGAACTACTTTATTTTTAGAAAGAACTAGTTTTTTTATATTTATAGTAAGTTTATATTTAGTAAGAACTAGTTTAATTAATAAAACTAGTTGAACATGTCATATTTGTTGTTATTTTTTAGTTTAAGCAATTATTCGGGATGTATTAGTGATAACTTATACGGTTTTTACTTTTGCAGAAATCAAGGAGCCCCTCCATCATCCCCGCCGTCGTCCCCGTCACCGACCCCCTCCAACATCGAGGTGGGACCAGCCAAATATCCATGTATATCTTGTGTTGCTCAAATAGGATATGTGGTTGCCCAAGTGGCTGTTCATGTTCAGTTTACACCTCCGAGTGGCCTATGTTTTGCCGGAGTGTTGATTAATTTCTGTTCCGGCAAATTTCAGGCGCTCGATATGTCCTTTTTTAGTAAAGGTCATGCCAGATTTTTCCGTGAATTCTGGCATGACTTGTGCTAGAATATGTAGAAAATATCGAGTGGCCTGGATTTTCTCGAAAAATAATGATCTAATTTAGGTTTTTAGTACATATATTTAATTGTACAAGTTTAATCTTTGAATTATGAACATAGGAAATGTCATACTCGGACGACGATAGTCTCCCGGGGGAGTGCAGCTGGTGCCACGACGATCGAGGTATGTGCGACAGGTTCGTTGAGCTGGACGAAGATCGGCGCTTCAGCATTAAGCTCGAGGAGACCTCCGATGTTGAAACAGTATGCAACAACGACAAGTGTTTTTTTTTCATAATTAAGCATGACTTCAACTATTTCAACGTCTAATTTTCATCTTTTACAATTCGACTAGCTTATCCCATGCCATGCAAGACGCTGTGTCTTGCAGAGGATGGGTTTTGAAGACCATGAAATTTTTCAAACAAAGAAAATACACCTAAGGACCCATCATGGTATCGATTTTGAAGTAAATCTATACAATTCTCAGAGCGTAACCCATTTTGGTTGCCAAAATTGGGAAGCACTTTGCAAAATGTATGGTTTTTATGAGGGTATGATTGTCACCATGGATCTTGGTGATCCTGACATCGAGCAAGACAATATGGACATTTGGGTCCTTGTTGATACGCTTCCGATTCTACCGCAATGTGAGTTTCTCAAACATAGTTATTAACTAATTTATATTGTTTATTTCAAAATAGTTGACAGCTTATTTTCATTGACAGCTTATTTTGAATCTTCAAAGAATGTGCAGAAGATGGTAGACAAAAATCACTACACTGATGGCTCCGAATTAACTTATAAGGAGAAAAGTCATCTGATTGCTTATTGCACTTATCTTGAGAATTACAATACCTATTATCGAACTCCTCCAAATTATGGTGAATACGTGCCACTAGTGCACGTGTTGAACCACGGTAACTTCTATGGAGATACCCTGGTAAGATTTTTTACTATTACGACATCAGTGCATCTTTTGCATACTTCTAAAACTAGTACATCATTGCTAACTACGAAGTTATTACTATGTTTTTCAACAGAAAATCCTGATGCATTTGTGCCTCATCTGATGTATCAGAATGGTCGCCTTGCAGTTCTGAACATACAGCCAGGTCAATCTAAGGAGCTCACCTGTGCATATCAGATTTCTAAAACCGGTGAACACATGCTAATCAAAGAATGGAAAAAATATTTGGACATTCGCAAGGAGGTTCTTGGAAGTAACATTAAGCGAAAGGCAAGAATTGGAGACAGGATAATCTCCATTCTCCATAATGGAGAGTCAGGGGCTATCTAGTTTTTTGATATTTTACCTTAGAGAATATAGTAGGTCCTAAGAGAATGTAGTAGGTCCTATGAGGTACAATATGTTTATTATGTGATACAATGTGTTAGAGTTGATGATGAGGAGTACTTGTGATTACGACTAGTGACCAATTTGCTATGTGATGTCTCATTGATGAAAACGATGATCTTGAGGAGGTGTTATATGACAATGATGTATTATGATGATAAGTTGTTAATGATATGATGATGATATTTATTATATCATTGGGTGAAAGAACCGCGGATTAGTTTCAAGTGGATGTCCATCCACTTGAAACTAGTCCACGATTCTTTCACCCCGTGATGTAATAACTCATTATGATGTAAAAACAATTTCTAAATTTCTGTTGTATGAAAACTTGTGTAAAGGTGTACGAATACAACATGAAATAAAAAAGAAATAAAATACGAAATAATAGTAGCAGTGTGGGCAGGGAGAAGCGCTACTACTAATTACAAGTAGCGCTCCCCCGGAAAGTCGCTACTACTAAGTCGATTTAGTAGTAGCGTGGGTAGAGGCACGCTACTGCTATACGTTAGCTGTTGCGCCTTATCAGTAGCGCATCGCCCCGCGCTACTGATAGGCCTAAAACCCGCGCTGCTGCTAGGCTTTTCCCTAGTAGTGCATGGTTCTTTGATATGTTATTGCTGCGAGCCAACCAGCTGTCCTCTCCCGCACAAAAGCGGGTCATGAGTGTCGTGAGGGCTGCCATAGATTTCGGCTTTTCCTGGCCAAGGTGCCGGGCGAGCCATTCGTCGCGGATGTTGTGCTTAAAAGCTGCTAGGGCCTCTGCATCCGGACAGTCGACGATTTGATTTTTCTTTGTTAGGAACCGTGTCCAGAATTGCCTGGCCAATTCCTCTGGCTGCTGAATTATGTGGCTCAAGTCATCGCATCTGGTGGTCGCACATAGGTGCCCTGAAAGTTGTCGAGGAATGCGGCTTCCAGATCTTCCCAACAGCCAATGGACTCTGCTGGCAAGCTGTTGAGCCAATGCCGAGCTAGTCCTTTGAGTTTGAGTGGGAGGTATTTGATGGCATGTAGGTCATCACCGTGGGCCATGTGGATGTGCAGGAAGAAATCCTCGATCCATACCGCAGGATCTGTTGTGCCGTCGTATGATTCTATACTTATGGGTTTGAAACCCTCTGGGATTTGATGATCCATTACTTCGTCTGTGAAGCATAAGGGGTGTGCAGCGCCTCTGTACTGGGCTATATCGCGACGCAGCTCAAATGAGTCTTGCCCGCTGTGTTTGGCCCGGTCGGACTTACTTTTACTGTATCCGGCGTGACGATTCTCGTCTCGCATAGTGATGCGCCCTCGTGATCCGTAGATCGATCTTGCGTGTTTTGCTTTGTCCTCCAATACGTCTCACAGGACTGGAATGCCTCTCTGTCGCGGCCATGAGGTGGCCGATCAGCCGCGTCATACGCGGGAGACTCCTCTAGTCGGGGTAGCAACCTGCACTTTGGGTAACTCTTGGAGGGGCGTTCGAGTTTATATTCCTCGGCCGCCAGGACTTCAGTCCATCTGTCAGCTAGCAAATCTTGATCAGCTTGAAGCTGCTGCTGCTTTTTCTTAAGGCTATTTGTCGTGGCTATAAGCCGGCGCTTGAAGCGCTCTTGTTCGACGGGATCCTCAGGCACGATGAATTCGTCATCGTCGAGGCTTGCCTCGTCTTCGGAGGGAGGCATGTAATTATCATCCTCCGCCTCTCCATCTGCCGCTCTCTCAGGAGGGCTGGCTTCTCCATCCTCCTTCTCTAAATCTTGCTGGAGGGGATTGTTGTTGTCTTCGGCACTGTCTGGAGTGCTATTATCTCCGGTGCCAGTATCACCGCTTTTGCCTTGGCGGGACTTAGAGTGGCACCGCTGACGTCGGCGCTTGGGTTGCTTCTTAGAGGGGTCATCCTCTGCTGTCTCGTCACCATTGCCTTCTTTGGGTGTGTCCACCATGTATATATCATATAATGAGGTGGCTATCCAGTGCCCTGTGGGCCGTGGTTCCTCTTCGCCTCCCGCATTGTCGTCCATACTGTCGATGTCTTCAGAGTTAAAGTCGAGCATGTCGGTTAAGTCATCGACAGTGGCTACTAAGTAGGTGGTGGGTGGGCGGCGAATTTCTTCATCATCCGCATCCCAATCCTGCCGGACATAGTTCGTCCAGGATCCTCCTGACAAGGAGAGAGACCTAAATGAGTTCAGTATGTCGCCGAAGGGCGAGTGCTGAAAAATATCCGCGGAGGTAAACTCCATGATCGGCGCCCAATCGGATTCGACAGGAATGGGCACAGGCGGTTCGGAGTCCGTCGCCGGAGAAGGATCCGGCAGTTTGGCAACACGGCTCTCGTAAAGGGTAAGGTCGATATTCGGCTCGATCGCCACAGAGGGTACGGCCTCCGTGGTGGGGTCTATCCACCCGTCCACGGATGGCGCAACTGGCTCCGAATTGAGGGTCGGAGCGGCTGCCGGTGCAATTTCTTGAACACTGTCTGATGGTAGAGTTAAATCATACTCATCGTGACCGCGTGGCGCACAAGGCAGGGGCTCGAATCCGTTGAAGATGAAGTCTCCGCAGATATCGGCCGTGTAGTTTAAGCTTCCAAACCTGACCTGGTGGCCAGGGGCGTAACTTTCGAGCTGCCCCAGATGGCCAAGCGAGTTGGCCCGTAGTGCGAAGCCGCCGAACACAAAGATCTGTCCGGGGAGAAAAGTCTCACCCTGGACTGCTGTCACATCCCTAGTTCTGGTATGGTCCTAGGCTTGCTTTGTGCATCATGTTTAAATTTCAAATGAAATTGAAATGGGGATGTTGCAAACCCTAGCACCAAAGTTTTTTCCCAATAGGTTCAACTTTAAAATGGATTTTCAATGAACCCAAAATGCTATTCAAAAATGTTCATGCTCTTTGGATAATGTTGGGAACAACAACCAGAGGTGATGCACATTTTTGCTACTCATTTTGGATTTTTGAATCAATGCATAAATATTTGATTTGGAGCTATTTAAATTATATAAATATTTTAATGGCTCCAAAAATGTTGGGAATTGGTGAGGGCCTCTGGAATATTATATCTAGATGCCACAAATATTTTCAGGATTTATGGAAATGTTTTAACATTTCTTTTAGATACAAAACAAATGTCAGAAATAGAAAAAAGAAAACAAGAGATAAGACAACACTTACCTGGCGCTTACCTGGTGGCCCAACAGGACCGGCCCAGCTAGGCCCAACCCACCACCGCAGCTTCGCTGTCGTCTTCCTCCCCGGATAGAAGGACGAGCGCGTGCTCGCCACGCGCTGGCCACGCACCTCGCCAGCTCCTGCTTGCCGCTCCCCGTCGACGCCCTGGCCTTCTACGGAGACGCCACGCAAGCTCTGGGCCCTCCCTCACTCTCCCCGAGCTCCTCCCCATCCTCTGTCTCGCTCTTCCCCTCTGTCCCGAGCGCTGTCGTCGTCGCCGACAAACACCACCGCGGCCACTGCCTTCCCCTCGCCTCTCCGACGTGCCCCAGAGCTCCGCCTCGCCGCCTGCTACGTCCTCAACGAGCCAGGCGACCCGGGAAGCTCTGCATCGACGCCACCGTCTTTGTTTCCATCGCCGGCCGCCGGAGATTCGCCTCACCGCCCCGCTCGCTCCAACACCTCCCCGGCCCCGCCGTCTGCACCGGAAGACTCGCTGTGAGCCACTGAATCGCTTCCCTCCGCCTTTTTCTTCACGCACACCCCGTAGTCGCTGCCCTGCGAGCACCCGAAGCCGCCATCCGCCATGGCCGGCGAGCTTCGTGCCCCTGAGCCCCTCCGCTCCTGCTATTTGCTCCGGCGGGCTCCTGTTGCCCATTAGGTGCTATCTAGCACCTCCGTTTGCTCGCCCTCGAGCTACAGCCCTGCGCCCATGGAACCCGAGCCCCGCCGCCGCTTGACCTCATCGCCGAGCCCAACTCCGGCAACCCCAGGGCCTCCCTCCACCTCCGTTGGATGCGGCCGAGTGCCAGCTTTCCAACGGGTCCGCCCGCGGCCCAAGCAGCCTCCTGTAGGTGAAACCCGAGCCACTCCGGTGCACACCCACCGCGGATTTGGTCGCCGGCGTTCACACGCCGGTGGTGATGACGTGGCACCGTCATTAGGGACTAATTACCAACTTAATTACCCCCTGACCCACTGACACACGGGCCCCACACCCTTAGTTAACCACAGTTTAAATTCCTGTTAGTTTTAACTAATCACAGTGGCCCCACAAGCCAGAGTTGACCTCGCTGATGTGGCAGTTGACCGGACCCGCCTGTCTGTGGCACTACGTGTCTTAGGGTCACTGACCAGTGGGTCCAACTGGTCAGGTTTGACCTGGACCGCGCCCTGTTGACTTGCTGACGTCACACCGACATCATGCTGACGCAGTAAATGCTTTTCTGGTTTTTCTTATTCGGAAATGATTTAGAAATTCCAGAAAATAGTTAAAACTTCTAAAATTCATAGTAATTCAACCGTAACTCCAAATCAAATAAATTATATATGAAAAATTATCAGAAAAATGCAAGGAATCCATTTATGCCCGCTTCATTCATGAAAAACCAACTTATACTTGTTGAATAAGTGAAAACGTAATAATGGCATGTTATATACTTAATCTGGGGTTTGCATATGAACCCTTGGTTCATATGGACTTCAACCAAATTGATGCTAGATGCATTAGGGCAAATCATAGCATCTTTGAAATGTCATCTTCATGCATCCTATTGTTGCATATGGTTGTTTATTGATTGCAGGCACCGTTCCCTCTTGATAGGTTCTACTCCGGAAGGTGTCCCGAGTACTTGTCTGAGGAGCAGTGCTTCTTCGTGGATCTATCAGGCAAGCAACCCCCCCTTGAGCATTTCGATAAATCCCACTCTCTTGCTCCTGCTCTTTTTACTGCATTAGGACAACAACGATTCAAACTGCTACTTTTCTGCTGTGGTAGTTGAACCCATTCCTCTGCATGACCTGTCATTGCCACAGTAAATAGTTGAAACCCACTAGCATGAGTAGGAGTTGCTTGAGCCTTGATGTGCCTACTCATCCATGCTTGATTTCTTTATGCCAGCTATGCTTAGAGTTGTGTCAGGTCTGATTCACCGGGAATGAATCGGAGTGGTGAACATGTCCTGCCGGTAAAGGCTAAGTGTGTGAACACGTTTTGGTAAAGGTAGCGATGAGAGGCCATGTAGGAGTACACGGTGGGTTGTCTCATTGGAACCGTCCCTAAGCACTGAGTTCTGTGTATGTTATCCAAGTCCAGTTACTACCACGCATTGGGTTCCGGTTATCTGGCCCCTCTCGGCTTATTAATCCACTTGATCTCTGTCCAGGAGTTGCAACTAGTTTCTGGCGTTTGTAGGTAGTGCTACTTGTCTACCAGGTGGTGTCTGACGGGACGGGCTTGGGACAGACAAGGCACCGTGGCACGGTGTACCAAGTGGCACCCGGATGGTGGGCTTGGGAACCCTGCACACATCGTTTGGGGCCGTGAACGACACCCCGGCCGGATCTCCTTGCGGATGGAACCCGAATAGGCGATAAACCTGGACGAGAGGCTTGTGTGGTTAGTCAGGTCGTGGCCGACACCCTCGCCCGGCTTCCGCTTGAAGGTTGCCGAGGTACATGACGTGTACAGGGCTATAAGTGGCGAGAGCGTGTGTGAAGGAGTACACTCCTGCAGGGTCAACATTATCTATTCGAATAGTCGTTTTCCTTGGATATGGAAACTTGGAGGACTTATGTAGTACATAGAAAACTTGAAGTGGATACTCTAAAATCCACAAGATAAGCGTGAGTGCTATGGATGGCCTTCTGGTAGGGAGACGGGAACGGATCCATAGTGGAGTATTGATATGGCGAATATGTGGACTCGTGTGCGTCATCTCACCACAAAGAAATTTCTGATACTCATAGTATAGGTTAGCCACTGAGTCAAAGCTGGCTTGCTGCTGTTAAAACTCCACCACCCCCCTTTTGTTGATAATGTTGCATATGTAGATAGTTCTGATGTAAGACTTGCTAAGTACCTTTGTACTCACGTTTGCTTATTTATGTTTTGCAGTTGGTTACCCTAGTGACTTCGACGAGTAGCTTGTTTCCCAGCTACGATCTTGTATCCTTGGGAGGGTCGTGTTTAGTCAGGCTTCTTAGTCTTTTACTTTTGTAGTTGTCTGTACTCAGACATGTAATGCTTCCGTTGCTTGTATGCTCTGAATGATGGGTCATGAGACCCCTGTTTGTATTGAATGCTATGTGGCTCTTCTGGGCCTTTATCTATATGAGTTTGAGTTATGTTGTGATGCCATGATGTACAGCACATACTTGCATGTTATGCGTACGTGTAACGTGTATTGCTATGTGTGGGATCCGATAACCTAGTTGATTACCTCTGATAGCCTCTCTTATGGGGAAATGTAGTCTTGTGCTTCCATGTGCCATAGTAGTCCGCTACAGCCCGGTTCACCGGAGTCCTGCTAGCCCAGCACTACTGCTCCGGAACACTTGACTAGCCGGCATGTGGTTCACTTCGTTCTTGTGTCTGTCCCTTCGGGGAAATGTCACGCGGTGACACCCGGAGTTCTGTTAGCCCAGTGCTACAGCCCGGATTCATACGCTGTTGACCGACATGCTCGAGGTTGATTCATGTATGCCTGTCCCTGTAAGTTAGTGCTACTTTGGGTTCACGACTAGTCATGTCGGCATGGGTTCTCTGTCATATGGATGCTAGCGACACTATCATATACGTGAGCCAAAAGGCGCAAACGGTCCCGGGCCAGGTAAGGTGGCACCCGTGGTAATACCGTGCGTGAGGCCGCAAAGTGATATGAAGTGTTACATGCTAGATCGGTGTGACTTAGGATCGGGGTCCCGACAACTGCATCGCTATCGATGATCGTAGGAGCCATCAAGCCTAACAACGACGACACAGAGGAACTCTCAATGAAAGCACCAATGTTGGTGTCAAAACCGGCGGATCTCGGGTAGGGTGTCCCGAACTGTGCGTCTAAGGAGGATGGTAACAGGAGGCAGGGGACACGATGTTTTACCCAGGTTCGGGCCCTCTTGATGGAGGTAAAACCCTACGTCCTGCTTGATTTATTCTTGATGATATGAGTATTACAAGAGTTGATCTACCATGAGATCGGAGAGACTAAACCCTAGAAGCTAGCCTACGGTATGATTGTATGTTGTCCTAGGGACTAAAACCCTCCGGTTTATATAGACACCGGAGGGGGCTAGGGTTACACAAGGTCGGTTACAAAGGAGGAGATATCCATATCCGTACTGCCTAGCATGCCTTCCACGCCAAGTAGAGTCCTATCCGGACACGGGACGAAGTCTTCAATCTTGTATCTTCATAGTCCAACAGTTCGGCCAAAGGATATAGTCCGGCTGTCCGGAGACCCCCTAATCCAGGACTCCCTCAGTGGGCCTTTGGTTCTGGTTCGTGTTGAACTGGGACTAGGGGGGCTCCAACCGGGACTAAAAGCCCCTAGCTCCCCGGCGCGTGCTCGTGCCACATGGTGGGCCTTTGGTCCTGGTTCGTGTGGAACCGGCACTAAAAGACCTCACGAACCAACACTATAGCCCATTTCTGCACTAGTGTAATTTCCGGTTTGAATCCGATAACCGATAACAGCCTGGGCCAACTAGGATTTTTCACATGTGAAAATCTCATTGGCCAAAGGATCCACGTGCTAGCTCAGCATTGTGAGAGATGTCATCCATTCAATGGACGAGACGCGCCTATGAAACTGTGACACGTGGCATGGCCCAAGAGTGGTCCATTTAGGTTAAAAATGTTGGCACGTTTGACTTGGTTAAAAGTCAGTGTGTCGGCCCATGGAAAGTCTGATAACGGCCTGTTCGCACATAACCCATTTACGTCCCGCTCACGACCCGTTATTGCCTTTCCGAATTAAGCCTAATAGTGTCATGTCGGCCGTTCAATATGATTCCAGCTTGTTCTCATTTTTGGCCCATATATGACATTTGATGTCTTTCGGCCCATATTATGATGCCTTTTGTATCTTTAGGCCCTTAATGGCCCATAGTGATTCTGGCCCGCATTGAATAATAAAATTGCTTTGGCCCATTAACGACCCATGATTCAGTTGGTCTGTTTCCAGCCTATGTTAACTTTTAGTCTTTTAAGGGCCCATAAACTTTTGGGATCATTTGTGGCCTACAATAACTTATGGTGCGTTACTATCCTGTTTTGCTAATAGGCCAAATTCAGCTAAAAACAGTTGTCCAACTAGAAAATCAAAAGGAACTGCACACAACCTGAAACAGAGAGGAAAATCCAGATGCTACAGGAGACGTTGATTACAAAAGGTACAGGACTATGCACATTTTTTTTGACAGTTATGCAGTATGCACATGACAGATTAGTTTTGCCTCCAAGAAAGAAAAGGAAAAACATGACAGACTAGCTTGTGCATATAGCTAGCACATACTTCCTCGGTTCCAAATTACTTGTCGTGGTTTTAGTTCAAATTTGTAAAACCACGACAAATAATTTGTAACGGAGGGAGTAGTAGTAAACTAGCAGTACATCACTTGGAACGAGAAATCAGATTCTTCTTATAACTAAGCCATTACATTTACATACCGGCAGCCATCATGGCCTTGAACTCATGGAAGTCGACGCGGCCATCGCTGTCCCGGTCATGCGCGGCGATCATGTCCTGCACCCTCGCCATGCACGCCGCCTCGGGCACCCCCATCCGCTCCAGCACGGCCTGCAGCTCCGCCGCGGAGATGTACCCGTCGCCGTTCTCGTCGAACACGGCGAAAGCCTCCCTCATCTCCGCCTCCTCGTCCTCCTCGCCTCCCCCGGCGAGCTCGGCGTGGAGCGCCTCGAAGTCCGCGAACCGCAGGCCGGGCATGCCGGGCATGCCGGGCGCGACGTAGGCGGCGACGAGCCCGTCCGCCTGCGCGCCCAGGGCGAGCCCCAGGCGCCCCAGCGCGCCCGAGAGCTCGGCGGCGGTGATGACCCCGTCGCCGTCGTGGTCGAAGAGGTCGAACACGCGCCGCACCCGCAGCCTCCGGTGGCGCTGCTGCTGCTGCTGGTTCGCTTGCGGCGGCGCCGTAGACATTGTGTGCTACACGTAAGAAGTTAAAGTTTGGGGTTGCAAGTGTTTGTTTGCTTGTGAGAGCGAATGAAGTTGCTAGGGGGTGTATATATAAGCCAGCCATTGTTTTGCCAAATGAAAAGGATAGACAGCGCTCCACAGAGAACGACTTGACCAAATACGATGGGCTCCTATGAATGTCAACCTTGTAGTTCGGGAAGGTCATCATTTCCTATCCCACAATCAAAAGTAGGAGTACGTAATTAAACTGATCCAGTCGGTTGTTTATATACGCAACGCGTTGTGACATATGGTACTTGCTTGCTGTGTACGCCAGCTCCAACCGTTATCAATGGAGCTTTGTCGTGGCTGATGCAAGTTGTAAGCCGTCAACGCGGCAAGCACACGGTCTTGACGCTGAAACGGGTGAGAAGGATGAAAAAGGAAAAATAAAACGGGACTTACAACTTGGAAATGGGCTCCTTTTTTTTTTGCGGGCTCCTTTTATGCCGTTAAAAGATGAAGGATAGCGATCTGTCTATTTAGGAAATGACTGTTTTTCAATTCAACAATAGTTAGTTTCTCCTACCACTACCAACCAACAATAGGCGCCGTCCTTTTCCTGCAAATCAATCTTTAGGTACATCTTCATCACGAACCTTTAAACCGCCTGCAACAATTTGGACATAGCGGTTCGGGCGGATTTTGCAATCCAACGCGATCCCCTATCAATCCGTGGATCGTCCAGACGTCTATTTTCCCGCAAACCGGACGCAAATCAAGGGGGCTTTGCCGATGTCCGGACCGTAGCCACTTACACGTCTGCCATTCCATCCCACCCCAAAACCTGTCCACCCCAAGTCCTGATGCTCGCATTATTTATGGATTTATTTCAAGATTTCCGGTGACGTCCTTTCAGTGGGAGGGGATGTTCTCGTCGACGACGAGGCGCCTACGGTGACTTCGTAAATCTCATAGGGGTAGGACGTGCATAGCGGTAAGTGTACGCGTGTATGTATGAGCGCTTTGCGTCTGTATTGTGTTCAAAACAAAAGAAAACCCTCTCCAAAAGTACCTCATAATATATTTTAAAAATAATACTCCTACAAAAACATAGACATGGTACAAGCTCAATTGCTCGACGTAGAATTTTAACTCAAACTTTGGGCGATGCCAAAAAAACAAGGGGAAAGACAACCCGGGCCCATGGCGCCGGCCTAGGTTATAGAGATGGCGTAGGCTGAAAAGCTAAACGAAGCCCACACACACGCACTCACCGCCGCGCGTTCCTCTCGAACCACCACCCTTTGTCAACCTTTTTTGCTCAAATTGCTTGTCTGAAGGGGTTATCATAACAACCTACCCGCCCTTTGTCCCTCAAACCAAACATATAGATGGCTATCTCTAACCATTTGACATCCCACCTAGCCAAAAAGTAAAAATGGTTATGCCTAATCATGTGGTTAGGGATACCCATAGTCAATCAAACTATCCCTCGAACCAAACACATCCGAAGGTTTTCTAGTGTTAGTTGGGCTTTCAGACTAATCGTATCATTCTGATTGAAGGTTTTACTTGTGTTTTACTACCAAGTTATTGTAAACAAAGGCCGATACAATAAACTCTTTGTTGCTAGCAAGTAAAATTACTCAGGGCCCAGCGTTCTGAAGACTATAGTTGGACCTCTTTGCCCCACTGGACAACCATCTACTAAGGAGGGCACTTTTCATGCGACCATTGATGGACCTAGGATTGAAGCAAATCACAGGAGAAGAAAATTGGCAACTTTGATTTTTTTACGCTTATAACTACCTCATAACATTCTATAAAAAATGCCCATACAAAACATAGACAATATAAAGCTCAATTGCTCGATAAATCTAGAATTTAAAATCAACGCTGGTCGATGAAAAAAAAAACTCAATGCTGGTGTTTACTTAAGAACATGATTTTTTTGAGAAAATTTAAGAACATAAATAAATGTTGGCCTAGGTCCATGGAAAAGACAGCCCAGACCCGTCGCGCCGGCCCAGGTCATAGAGATGGCGTAGGCCAAAAAGCTAAATGAAGCCCACACGCACGCACTCGCCGCTGCGCGTTCCTCTCTAGTCTCTCTTCTCCGGTGCTTCCTATTCGGCACGTAGGGCGCCGTCGAGCAACCGCACGCGTACCCCCTCGCGCGCTGGATTTCGTACGGGCCAACCCATTTGACGTTTTTCCTTCATTTTTTCCTTTTCTTTTTTCCTTTCCTTTTTTCCTCTTTCCTTTTTATCTGTTTTCCTTTCCTTTTCTCTTTTTATTTAATATTTTCATTTTTGTGTGAATTTTCTTATCAAATTCGTGAACATTTTTTTGTTTATCCAATTCAAAAAGTGTTCATCGAATTCATTTTCTGTTCATCGGGATTTTTTCATCAAATTCAAAATTTGTTGATTGAATTTAAGAAAGTTCACCAATTCGAATTTTGTTCATCATTTAAAAAAATTCATCAAATTTGAAATTTTTTTCGTCAATTTCTGAAAATGTTCATCAAATTCAAAATTTCTTCATCGAAATTCGAAATTGTTCATCCATATTTTTCAGAAAAAATGTTTATCTAACTCAAAAAATGTTCATTGTATTCAAACTTTGTTGACCATAATTTTTAAAAATGTTCATCAAATTCATAAAATGTTCATTCACTTTTCAAAATATTTGGCCAAATTTTAAAAATAAAATTCTTGAATTGAGAATTTATTCATCAAGTTCAAAAAATGTTCATCAAATCAAAATAGTTTCATCTGATAAAAAATGTTCATTAATATCCAAATTCACGAATATTTTTTGAAACCACTAACATTTTTCAAATTCGTAAATATTATTTGGAGGACATTTTTTGCTTCATGAAAATTTTCAAACTTCGCATTTTTTTGATTTGTATAAATATTTCGAAATCCTAAATTATTTAAATTAGAAAAAACAAAAATGGAATAAAAAACGAAACAAGAAAAATACGGGGCGCCCTGCCGCCGCTCATGGGCCGGCTCAAATGGGCGCGCGAGGGGTGAGCTCCCCTCTTCTCCCATGTCCCCGCCGGCGATCCATCCGGCGCGGCGCGGCGCGGCCGGAGATTGCAGGCGCAGCCGCGGCGGTTCTTTTGCGAATCAGCGCTTCCTCTCCTCGAATCAGGTTCGTGTCAGGAAATACCCCTCTTCTCGCCGTAGATCCTGGCAGAATCCCGACTGACCGCGTGTGTGCGTGCGTGCGGGTGCGGCGCAGGTGGTCAAGGACGTGGCGGCGCGGTCGCTGGAGGTTGAAGAAGCTCGATCGCTTCCTCCAGTACGCCGAGAGGTAACCCCCTCGTTCGCATCTCTCCCGGCCTGTGAATGATTAGTCCAACCAGATCGGAGTAGATTCGAGGAGAAACGATCTCTTCTCTAGCAGACGCAACTTTTTTTCGGTGCATACTAGATATGTAAACAAGAATTTCTTTCTGATTTGTTAGACAAAGATCATGCTATTTCAGTATTTCATGGCTTACATCCACTGGATTTCTGAATAAGAATGATGTTTCTTTTTGTGTTGGGCATGCATGTGCTGTTGCAAGTGATTGTAATTATTATTTTTGTAATGCTACCGACCGCTGCAGGCGCCAAAACGAAGTTCTCATTTCTCTCAACGTATTCCACAAGGATTCATCAGCCTTATGGTAAACCTGGCTGGTATCGGATTATATGCCATGCTGTCGCTCCGCTTGTGTTGGTGGCTGTAAAGAAATTGCCGTATGTTAGCAAATGTACTGGTATGCACTTCGCAGCCTCTTGACTTGCTTCCAGAGGAAAGCACAGCTTTGGTGGAGATTTGTTTTGTTAAGAACAACCTGCTTCTCATTTTGCATTGATTCTCCGAATGAAGCCTGCTCATGGTTTTGCAGATTGTGGATACTTTCTTCTGTGACAATTCCTACGGAGTAGTGGGGGTGAAGCGACGGTGTCAGGAGGCCCCTGAACCAAGAGTTTATTTATAGCTGAAGAGAAGTACTCCATGACTGGGCGAGGGGACAATACCATGATGAGTTCAGAACATGCAATTTGCAAGCAGATCAAGGCAACGTGATGGGGATCAGATATTGATATGGCGCCGATTGTTTGGTCCATGCTGGGTGCATCACAATGCACTACCAGTGCCACATTGGTGGATTAGTAGCATGAGGATCCCATGCAAACTGGGTTCAACATGTGAGGACCAGTTCTGTTGCTATCGTGCAATGAGATGTTGGCAGGCACGTCTTCTGATTGCCATGGGAAAAGCTAGCCAGAATGGTTCAGAAGTTCGGTGTTCAATGGTCTTATTTTAGCAGGTGAGAAGCTGACTTGATTGGGTTTGTGATTGTGCTTAATGTGTGTTCTTAATTTTTATTATTAAGGTTGAAGATAGACTCAGTTAGTTGATGCAAGGAACACAACTTGATGAACAGTGTTGTATCTTAGTTCTGTTGATGAGCATTGCATGTGGCATCCATTTCTTAGTGCCTTCTCTGCACTTTCGTATGGGTCATTTGACCAGCTGTAAAGCATGGTTTGTGAATTTAGCTGCTAACTGAAGGTATGAATAATAGACATGTACTCAATGCAGTACCGACACACTTCTCATTGAGCATTTTCTGGCCTACTGCCTGCTGTACAGTTTAATTGGTTCATGCGCATTCAAATTTTAGGTAACATTTAAGCATCAGTTGCTTGTTTCTACTAAAGAGACCTGCCGTATACTGCTAAATAAAACCTGGTTTCTCTTCCATTACCTTTTTTTCAACTAGTTTGGTATTTCTTACCCCGAGGACCTTCTCAAGTTATATCCTGAGGGTTCATCACTGCATATAGATTGTGCCACACAGTCATTTCACTTTCTTACAGTTTTTATAATATTTTTTAAGGACTTACTTAGTGCTAGATTGTACAGAGGCAGAGAGATTAATTATTGTATTCAATTTAAATTTAAGTAAAACAATGACAGCTAGTGCTGAATTGCTGATTGCCCATGTCCCTGCTTGCTTGCTTGCATGATCAAAAAGCTTTGCATAACAATTTCCTTTTCCTATTGCCTATTATCTAACTCTCTTACACTATCCAGGTATTAACTACAACAAGCAGAAGACAACATTAGGGTCTCTGCACACATGTTTTTCAGGGGTTACGAACAGCAAATTTGCTGGCTGGCTCCAACAGTTGGCATCACAGAAACAGTGTAGTGGCAAGATATCACCATAGAACTCAGCAATGCCTTCTCAACCTCGGCAGAGGCATCTCTGCTGAGCAAGCACATGACATACTCCATCACTGCGGCATCACAAGGCAGTGTGATCTTTCCATTGCTTGCGAAACCAAACTCTTCCTGGGACACTCTTAGGAGCTCTCCGAAGACCATCATGCTGAGGTACACCAACGGGACCTCGAAACGGCTTCCGTCGGTCGTGTACATGATGCAGTGGCCCTTTACCACTCCAGAGGTGCAGCATTCTTCATCTTCTTTGGCTGTCACTGTGAGCCTCTTCCTCCCAAGTGCCGCCACCCTCTGCCACTTCTTTGCCAGTTGAGCAAGTCTCTTCATGCTAATCATGGTTGGTTCTGGGTCTTATTTTTTCAGCTCCAGAGAAAGTGAGCTATGGGTGTTGTAGTGCTCAGTTGGTGGTGGGTGAGCTGATGAAGTGATGGTATTGAGCTTAGCCGCTCCCTGAATTTATAGGCAAGGTGAAGGGCATTGTGCTGGTGAAGAGTAGTTGTCACTGTGAAGAGTTGGCCAGGGACAAGGCCATGTGATCAGCGCATGCAGTGTTGCAGCATGATCACTTTGGAGTAGATTGTGATGGGGCCAAATGTTTGGGGCATGCTGGAGCCAATAGTGGTAGCAATAGCATCATGGCACGATCTATTCTGCGATGCAGATATGGATGGATTCAGTTGAGATATCATCAGTTTCGCACATCATGCTATTATTTTGGAGCTCCAAATTGACACTTGACCAGCTGAAAGGAAACAAAAGTGTGTTGGACTAATGATCAGGAACTTGTTCATGGTCTTACCAGTCGCCGCTGAACCTTCAGTCTTAGATGTGTTGTTGATCAGTCGGATGGTGTGCATGCCTGAATTAACTTGCTCGACAGATGTTGCTGTTTGTTCACTTCGTGATCTGCTCCATGCATGTCTGGTATCCAGTCCAGCATCTCATGTGGTCTTCATTTCATTGTTGCTTCCACCATTTGGAGTCTTAAGTTAGAAAGGAAAGAACTCTATTTCAAAAGGTATGTATTGTAATTTTTCTCTAAAAAACCAGTGTAATTTTTGTCCAAAGTTGTACCATGTTTAGCTAGGGTCAAGTGTTCTGCAACTTGCCATAAATTACTGAATCTGTAGCTGGCTGTTTCTGCTGAGTGTTTTGTTTAATGGAAGTTTTCCTTCGGAAAGTAATTTTGACAACTAGTTTCCCGTGCATCATATATTCTCTCTCCCCTGTTTCTGATTTTCGCAGTTTGCATTTTTTTTGAAATAATTCATGGATGCAAGCCGCATCTGTGAAAATTCATACCAAAATATAACTTCTTGTGACCTGTACAAAAATGATAACTTATATCATGTGCATGCTATTTAACTGAGCACTATACATTTGGATATTGTTTTTTTTTGTCTAGGTCAGAAATGGTCATATTATTAGATGAATTTCTGCAGGTGCACATCATATAGCATTACTAACATCAATGAATCATTTGGAAAATCAGAAAATATAGAAAAGAGGAGAGAACAGAGAATATGGGTTGCACAGGCAACTGGCTGCACCAAATCCTCTCGTTTTTCCCTTCTTCTATTTCTAAGCTATTAAAATGGGAAACTCATTTGGCATGCATCTATGACTCCTAATTTGTCTTTTCTTAATTCGTTTGCAAATTATGCTCATGTCTCTTTCAGGAAAAAAAATGTCCAAAATTCAGTAGTTTATAGTTTCTAAAATAGGAGTGCACGTTAGTTGAAGAGAGATGCTACACCTATGGACGAATTCTTATGGGATTAAAGTTACAGGGGATGGGGGACTCACAGTGAAAATCAGGTTGGAGATATAATAAGCAATTGTTCATGCTCCTAATAATCTATTCTCTCTAAACATTCATATGAAATCTTGTGCTGGTCTAGTACATGATCTAATTGATTTTCGGCATTCCACATGGTAACTGTTTCTTCTTGCATTCCACATCTCTTGGGTACAAGGAGTAGAGGACTAGAACCAAACCTATAGTGAAGCAACTTGTTGAACAGAGTCATATCTCAGTTCTTGATGGCCTACCTGCCTTGTAGCATTGCATGTGCAAGCCATACCTTAGCCCTTTCTCTGCACTTTCCGGCCTTCAGGCAACTCGAACTAGCCTTTCGGGCCTTCAGCCGGCTGCGTGCCTGAAGATTGTGAATAATATGCGTATACCAAATCTTGTGCCCACACACTTGTTACTGAGCATTTTTCAGGCCTAGCCCCTACTCCCCCCCCCCCCCCCCCTGCTTACGACTTCACCATTGAAAATGGCTCATCTTCCACCTTGTCATTTTACTAATTCAATATTTTTGGATCTTTTAATTCCCTGACTTAGATGATAGATTGTAGAGAAACATCTAAAGATAGAATCACAACCATTGTTTGTTCATTGGACAGTTGTATGCAATTAAAAGATTGCGCAAGTCTTTTGGCACTGGCCATGGTTGGTTGTCGATCTTTGTGAGGATATAAAGAAGTATGTGCTATGGATGTTGCAGTGCTCAGTTGGTGGATGAGCTGATGAAGTGATGGTGTTGAGCTAGCCACTTTCTGAATTTATAGGCCAAGGGAAGGATACCGTGATGGTGAACTGTGTGGTTCTCACCGAGAAGAGTTGCCAAGGGACAAGGCCATGTGATCAGTGCATGCAGTGTTGCAGCATATGATTAGTTTCGATTAGATTGCTGTGTGGCCAAATGTTTGGTGTATGCCGGATCCTATGGTCGTAATTGGTTTGGTTTCTTACCTATCGTGGCTGCCATACCTAACCGTGTAGCGAATAGGAGACGTTTCTAGAACAGGCATAGACAGAGCCATGGGCTCATAACATGCAGTGCTGCCTGCATGGGCAGGGCCAAGCAATGTGGTCTTGAGTTGATCTTTCTTGGGCCATCGGTTTGGGACTGGCGGTACTAGGAGTGCTTGCTTGCTTTGGATGTTTGGCCATCTCAAATTTGCTGCCATACTGACCTGTTTCTAGCAGTGGCTAAGATATATGCACAAGAGACATATGAGTGAGGACCACCTGTAAATTCGGTCCATTTCTGTTTGTGATCGTGCAAAGAGGTATAATTCGTTTTTTTGTGCTTGATTATATCCTAATGATAAGAAGCTTATAGAGTGGCCCCCGAGATCGACAAAGTGCTTCATGGATCTCTAACAGGAGTTATGAACATCCATTTAAAGCTTGTGCTGGTCTAGCATGTGGTCTGAATGTCTGATTGATTTTCAGCATCTTACATGGTGGCTGTTTCTTCTTGCATTTCATATCTCACATGGAGTACATGACTAGAACCAAACCAGTGTCATACCTACCAGACTAACATCTGGAAGCTATTCCTTAGCTCTTTCTATGCACCTTCCTTTGGTGCTTCAACCAGCTGCATGTCTGCAGATTGTGAGTAACAGACATGTACCAAATCCTTGCACCGACACGATACACTTGTTATTGCACGTCTTTCAGGCCTAGTTCCTACTACCTTCTTTAAAGTTTTGTGGATTGCCTTATACTCACAAATAAACCTGCTTTCTGTTCATTTTGTGTTTTTATCCTAGTTTTTGTATGCCTTATATTTCCCCCCTGAGAGTTCACCATTGAAAACGGCTGCTCTTCCACCTTGTCGTTTCACTAATTAACAATTTTGTAGATCATTTGTATTGTCTGACTTGGATGATATAGGTTGTATAGAAACTTCTTGCGAATTCTCCTAGCAGCAGTATGAAACTATCAACATCTAAAAATAGTTGCAACCTTGTTGGGTCACTGGACAGTTGTATGCAACTAAAATGCAAGAGAAGTATGGCTGCAAGCCTGCAATTGCTAGTTGCCAGAATGCTGCTTTGTTGCTTTTATGAATACATACAGAAAACATCTCCTAGTGTCTCTTATCTAACTATCTTACACTATCCAGGCAAACTACAAAAAAACAGAAGGCAACATCAGGGTCTCTGCATTCATATTCTTCAGAAGCTACAAACAACAAATTTGTTGACTAGCTCCAACAGTAGGCATCATATGGCCAGTGTAGTGGCAAGATGTCACCATAGAGCTCAGCAATGTACCCTCGACGCCGGCAGTGGCGTTTCTCCTAAGCAGGGACATGACATACTCCATCACCCCGGCATCACAAGGCAGTGTGATCTTCCCATCGCTTGCAAAGCCAAATTCCTCCTGAGACATCCTTAGGAGCTCGCCGAAGACCATCGTGCTGAGGTACTCCAACGGGACCTCGAAACGCCTCCCATCGGCTGTGTACATGACACAGTGGCCCTTGGCCGGTATAGAACTGCAGCAGTCTTGGTCTTCTTTGGTTGACATTGTGAGCCTCTTCCTCCCAAGTGCTTCAACCCTCCACTTATTTGCCAATTGCGCAAGTCTTTTGGCACCGGCCATGGTTGGCTCTCTATCTATCTTTGTGAGAATTTGAAGAAGTGTGTGATATGGATGTTGCAGTGCTCAGTTGGTGGATGAGCTGATGAAGAGGTGATGGTGTTGAGCTAGACGCTTGCTGAATTTATAGGCCAGGGGAAGGACATCTTGACTGTGAACTGTGCTTGTCATTGAGAAAAGTTGGCAGGGGACAAGGCCATGGGATCGGTGCATGCAGTGTTGCAACATGATTAGTTTGGATTAGATTGCAGTGGGGCCAAATGTTTGGTGTATGCTGGAGCCTATAGTCGTAACTGTTAGGCATTGGTCCGCTTTCTTACCATTCGTGGATGCCATACCAAGCTGTGTAGCGAACAATAGACATGTCGAGAACAGGCTATTGGCAATGTGCTAGGAGGGAACAGTGATGGCTTCCAGATTCAGGGATCGAACAGTTCGGTAAGCCCTGATCGATTAGGCTATCTCTGTGCTTTCTCCTGGCAGATACTTGACATTGTAACATGCATTGTTCATGCACCTGATCAATCTATTTTCTGCTGACATTCAGTCGAAAAGCCATGCTTGGTCTAGCAGATCATCCGTTTGATATGCGGCATGCCACATGTTTACTGTTCATTCTTGCCTTCTATTTCTTTTGGGTACAGGAGCATATGGCTAGAATCAGACCACTATATACTAATTTGAAGCTGAAGCAGATGTCTCTGATGTGTGTTGAGTTGACTCTGGGGTTCCGTATTCATGCATAACAATTTCAATGTGATGTTTCCAGTCATAGTTGGGTTTCTCAGGCACAACTTTTTGGACTAAATACAGATGATCCTGAAAAGGAAACCTCTCTCTAATTAAGAATGTCATGACATACATGTGTACTAATTCTCCTTTTGGCTCTGAACTTGTATGTATTTTTAGATATCATTTTTTTGGTAGACATGGTGCAGTTAATCTGTTCCATTGACTGAATTTGCAGGCAACGGAAAGATGGGACTGGAGGGGGCCACAGGGGGAGGCTGGTGAAGTGGGTTGCACCTGTCAGTGCAAAAAGGCAGCGAAAGGACTAGTCTCAAATTTGTTTTTCTTTTTTGCTTGGAGGGAAGAAGGGACTAGTCGGTCAGCAGGCAACATGTCCGTGCCATACCTCGCCAGTGTGGTTCTGGTGCTTTGCTTGCACATTAATAGTGTTTGGCAGGTGAGGAGGTCATGAGCTTGGTGAGTGCAATGGTGGCTCCCAAGGGAGGCAGTGATATTCAGATAATGGCCATGCTTGTGTGTTCTTGGTTCTTAGGTATGTTGCTTAGAAATTCTTTATCTGTGAGTTTGTTGATGAAGTGGTGGTGTACTACTATGTAGCCCATGAATATATAGGCACAGACATATGACTAATTTGCATTTGGCAGGGGACAAGGCCATGAGCTTGGTGCATGCAATGGTGCTGCCAGATTCAGATCAGATTTTGCTGGGCCATGGCTTTCTGTATAGGCAAAGGTAGTGGACTACTTGCTAGGCACTCAGATGCATACTACAGTAGTACAGTCCTTGATGCTTAACTCGGTAGATGCATTTTGCAACCATCCAGGGTCCAGTATTTAGGGATGTGCTCTTTTTTGTTCAGCACTCTATATCAAGAGATTGGAAGATATGCTGATTCAAAAACAATCACTTTAATGTTCTGATGACCTATATCTGTGCCTTTGCTTCAACTGCGTGATTGCAATTAGGTGAGGTACAGAGCTAGCATCATAAGGGACATAGCACATGATGGTCCGGGAGCCTTTCACAGGCAGATGCGGAGTTCACTTCACTGCTTTCGGGTGTCTACTTTGCACTTACAGTTGCAGCTGCATGTTAGGTGTTTGCTGGTTTAACAGTGATTTGATTGCTTCAGATCTGGCAGGTTGCTGGGAAGTTCCATATCTCATTGTCCACCCATGGTCTGCATGGTTTCTAGCATAGCACGTGTCAGCCATTTTCCGGTATCTTCCTTGCATTTAGCTGGGAATTTGAGAGTTTCCAGGCCACGCATATATCCTTGAATCTATCCAGTGACTTGTGATTAGTTTTGCTTTGGTATATCTTTTGAGGAAGTGAGCGCTGTAATGTGAGTCACAATGCAAGGCTTATTTGTTAGTCTTTATTAGACAATGAACCTGGCCTTGCCTGATGATTTACTTTGACTTCCATGACACAAGCATAGCATGAAATTTTGTTTTGCCAAGCACAAATCTTGATGAGTTTATTCTGCAGGACATACCCGATTTTTGAACATTTGGTGATTTTATCATCGGTTTAACAACTTGCAGTAGCCTTTGTCCAAAAGGTCACATCCCATCTCCAGCTGCATATACTCTATCATGGGTTGTCGGCTGAATAACTTTCTTCATAATATTTTGGGTCTGAGGCCATACAATTGCAAAGGAATTTGTCGACGCTTACTGCTTAGGCCCTAAAAAATCGTGATCGAATATTTGTCTTTGGAACAAAGTATATGCATACATTGAAAGAACATTGTCTCTAACTATGGTCCATCTTCCTTGATTGCTTCTTTGCCAGCAAGATCAAAATGCTTACACACAATGTGTTTTCCTTAATCTATTTTCCTATATCTCTGCAGATGGTAATCAGGAGCTGCAGACACCATAATGCTGGCTAACTCCGAGATGTGGCTCCGCATGATAGTGGCATGGCATCGCCATGGTGTTGAGGAATGCAGCCTCCATCTCTGAGGACGCATTTCTCCTGAGCAAGCACATGGCGTACTCCATCATTGATGCGTCACAGGGCAGCGTGATTCTGCCACCATCAACGCCTGTGAAGCCGAACTCCTCTTGGGACATCCTCAGGAGCTCGTCGAAGACGGTCGTGCCAAGGAACGCAAGTGGCACCTCGAACCTTGCACCGTCGGTAGTGTACACGACGAAGTGGCCCTTGCCAGCCACAGGCGAGCACGACGTGCCACACGGCCCTCCGGTTTCCTCCCCTGATGTTGATGAGGTGAGCCTCTTCCTCCCCATAGCCACCACCCTCTGCCACTTCTTGGCCAGCTGAGCGAGGTTCTTGGCACTCATCATGGTAGTTTCTTGTGTTTCTGGAAACTGGAGAAATTGTTCTGCTAGTTCAAGGCTGGAATGCCTTTTGTCTGTGGATGAAGTGGTGGTGTTAGGAGAGCATTTAGCCATGGATTTATAGTCCAAGGGTAAAGCTGGCGCCGACACGGTGGACTGTGATGGTATGCAATGGGTAGGGTACGTGCAGTGCTGCGGTTTTGGAGGTGCCATGGTGTGATCTGGATCAGGTCTGCTGGGCCCAAGTGTTTGGCACTTCCTGGAGCTTGCGTTGGAAAACTCGCCTGCACAGCCGTGGTGATCGGTTTGCTAGGGAATGGCACAAGCACGAGGACCCCATGTGCTTCTCTAACCAGAAGCACATTTCAGACATGGATGGCGCTTGGAAGTCTCATCAAAATCATCATCACGTTTGGTGTCTGAACATTGCACACAGAGCACTCATGGCATTGTCCCCTTTCCAATGCTCTTGCTGAGAGCTACACACTACCCACACACATATGCACTGCCCTGAGTCCTTTCTTCCTTATACTATAAATCCATGGCCTTCTCAGCACAAACTTCATCTCATCTCAAGCAGCATCACAATCTACAACACACCTTCAGACTTCCAGAGCCAAAGTGAAATTTAGCCAGCCGGGAACACATCCGACTCAACCATGACCCATCCAAGGAAGCTTGCTCAGCTGGCCAAGAAGTGTCAGCGGATGTTGGTGGCCAGAGCCGGTGCCCGCCATCGGCGTGCCTCAGACACGGCCGACGACGAGTGCTGCAGCACAGTGTCATCTGTGGTTGCCGATGAGGGCCACTGCATGATGTACACCGCAGACGGAACCCGGTTGGAGGTCCCTCTGGCGTACCTCGGGACTACGGTCTTCGCTAAGCTCCTGAGGATGTCTGAGGAGGAGTTTGGCTTCGTGAGCAGCAGTGATGGAGGCAGGATCATGCTGACCTGCGATGCCAGTGTGATGGAATATGTCTTGTGCCTGGTCAGGAGAGAGGCCCCTGAGGAGGTTGAGAGGCGTTCTTGACCTCCATTGTTGGGCATTGTCACAACTACAATGCTAGCTGCATGATACCATCAATGGGACTCGGCCATCAGTTTGCTCTTTGTACTTAGCTACTAGCTTAGCTTCTGAAATATTTTTAATTAGGACTGAGAGGAGCTCTGTAGAGAGCCTCATGTAAGATTCAATGATCACAGGAAATGATACAAAGGGACAATTTTTTTGGGAGAAGTTGGATTGTTTTACACATCCTTGAACATAGTTCATATATATTCTAGTGAAGGAAGTAGAAGGAAACCATGGACTTAAAGTTTGTGGTTAGGTGGCTGAACTCGGTGATGGTGCTGCGAAGGGGTTGGGGATGAGAGGATTGATGGACAATGAACAAACTGCTGATTGTTTACTAAAAATAGAACTGCTGTTCCTACCTCCAACTATAAACGTTGGATTGAGACTGCGTGTCCCAGATGGAGGTGGGTTGAGCAGTTCATAAGTTTTGGTTAGAGGTAGTATGTGTCATTGCCGGAAGTGGCCAATTCCGGATCTCCATTCCTCATGTGCTAGAGACTGCTCTGCATTGGCTTCACGGATTCTCATCAGCTCACCACACTTTGGTGAAAAGCTAGCATCAGAGGGGACATGGCACATGATGGTCCAGGAGCCTTTCACAGGCACATGCGGAGTTCACTTCATTGCTTTTGGGTGTGTACTTTGCACTTACAACTGCAGCTGTATGTTAGGTGTTTGTTAGTTTAACAGTGCTTTGATTGCTACAGATCTGGCAAGTTGCTGGGCAGCTACATAACTCATTGTCCACACACGGTCTGCATGGTTTCTAGCATAGCATGTGTCAACCATTTTTCCAGTATCTTCCTTGCATTTAACTGGGCAGTTGAGGGTTTCTAGGTCACAGCCTTGAACCTATCCAAGGGCTTGTCATTAGTTCCATGTTGGTATTTCTTTTGGGGAAGTGAGCATCCTGATGAGGACATCTATGACACAAACATAGCATGGAAATTTATTTGCCAAGTACAAATCATGATGAGTTTATACTGCATGACAGACCCGATTTCTGAACGCTAGTAGGTTTGCTGGTCCTGACTTGAGTATAATTTGATGAATCTGTCATCAGTTGAACAACTTGCAGTAGCCTTTGTCCAAAGGTCACCTCTCTAATCTATCTGCCAGGACTTACCTGCGCAACCTAAACTTTCTTTGTAATAACTTGTGTCTGAGGCCATTTAATTGCAATTTTTTCTGTCGACGCTTAATGCTTAGGTCCTAAAAACTGTGATTAATCATTTATTTTTGAAACAAAGTATATGCATACACTGAAGAGTAATGTATCTAACTACTGTCCATCTTCCTTGATTGCTTCTATGCTAGAAAGATCAAAATGCTACACAAACTGTTTTCCTTAGTCTATTTTCCTATATCTCTGCAGATGGTAATCAGGAGCAGCAGACACCGAAATGTTGGCCAACTCCCAAATGTTGGGCCACATGATAGTGGCATGGCATCGCCATGGTGTTGAGGAACGCGGCCTCTATGTCTGCGGAGGCGCTTCTCCTGAGCAAGCAGATGGCATACTCCATCACCGATGCATCGCAGGGAAGTGTGATTCTGTCACTGTCAACTCCTGCGAAGCCGAACTCCTCCTGGGACATCCTCAAGAGCTCACCGAAGATGGTCGTTCCAAGGAACACAATGGGCACCATCGGCAGCATACACGACGCATTGGCCCTTGCCGGCCACTGACGAGCACGACGTGCCGCACGGCCTTCTGGCTTCTTCTGTGGACATTGATGGCGACCAGGTGAGCCTCTTCCTCCCGATAGCCGCCACCCTCTGCCACTTCTTGGCCAGCCGAGCGAGTGTCGTGGCACTCATTATGGTAGTTTCTTGTGTTTCTGGAACTGGAGACATTCTTCTGCTAGTTGGAGGTTGGAATGCCTTTCTCTGTGGATGAAGTGGTGGTGTTTGGTGGTCACTAGCCATGGATTTATAGCTGAAGAGTGAAGGAGTACCCACATATGGTGTAGTGTGTCATGGTTTGGCAGGAGACAATGCCATGTGTATGGCACATGCGCTGTTGCAGTTTTGGAGGTGCCGTGATGTGATCTGGATCAGGTCTGCTGGGGCCAAGTGTTTGGCACTTGCTGGAGCTTGCGATGGACGTCCCACCTGCACAGCCATGGTGACCGGTTTCCTGGGGAAATGGCACGAGCACGAGGACCCCATGGGGCTCTCTAGCCACAAGCACATTCATCACATTTTCTGCAGCTACATCAACACAACGCTCTCACTGATAGCTACACACAACCTACACGCATATGCACTTCCCTTAGCCCTCTTTGTTGTTCGTTCTACTATAAATCCATGACCTGCTAAACACAGCTTCTTCATCTCATTTCTGCTCTTTGGGCTTACCTCAAGCCTTTCAGACTTTTTGTTACTTTGCTCTCTTAATTTATAAAAATTGCAGTGGGGTTTTACCCTACTGTTTATAGTAAAAAAAAAAACAATCTACAACACACATTCAGACTTCCAGAGCCAAAGTGAAATTTAGCCAGCTATGATCCATCCAAAGAAGCTTGCTCAGCTCGTCAAGAAGTGCCAACGGATGTTGGCAGCTGGAGCCGGTGCCCGCCGTCGGCATGCCTCAGCCGATGATGAATGCTGCAGTACAGCATCTGTGGCTGCTGATGAGGGCCACTGCGTGATGTACACCACCGATGGAGCACGGTTCGAGGTCCCTCTGGCATACCTCGGGACGACGGTGTTCGCTGAGCTCCTGAGGATGTCCGAGGAGGAGTTTGGCTTCACGAGTGGCGGCGACGGAGGCAGGATCATGCTGCCCTGCGACGCCACGGTGATGGGAGTATGTCTTGTGCCTGGTCAGGAAAGAGGCCTCCGAGGAGGTCGAGAAGGCGTTCTTGAGCTCCATTGCTGGGCACTGTCACAACTACAATGCTAGTTGCATGGCCCCATCAATGGGAATCACCCGTCAGTTTGCTCTTTGTACTTAGCTACTAGCTTAGTTTCTGAAATACTGTTTCGGTTAGGACTGAGGAGATCTATAGTCTGATGTAAGATTCGACCATCACAGGAAATGATACAGAAGAGACAATTTTTCTGGGATTTTTTTTGGATTATGTGACACATCCTTCAACATTCTGCTCAAAGTTCTTGAGGTGAACTGTGGGTGCAGCGGCTAAAAGCAGGGGGTGTGAATGATGGAACTCGGCAACAGCGCCGGCGAAGGGGAGAGATGAACGATCAACGAGCTGCCTTTCCTACCTCTAGCAAGGACCATCGGATTGACAATTTGACATTGTGTGAGCTGTTCATAAGATTTTGGAGAGAACGTGCTCCACGTAGACCTGCCTCGGAGATGGACGCTTGAACTGCCGCTGGCGTGTGATGTCCGATACGCAGCTAGCCTCTGTGTGGGTGTGCTCGGTGGCATCTTGCTTGCTCGAGCACCTCCTCCATACTCCGGTGGGAATTCCAGACTGGAGTAATCTCATAGCAAAGAGATCAAATTTGGTTAGGTTAGGTCTGTAGTTACAGAAAAGATGAGCAAGTCGATCTGCTTTATGTAATTCAAGAAACCAAATAATCCAAGTTTAATTTGGATATAAAGTATTCACCTTTCTGAAGAAATTAGGACATCATACATATCTCTGATACTCTGCTTTTGATCTTTTGTTTTGTAGGCATTACCCCAAAAGTAGATAAACACTTAACATGGTTATACTGTGCTATAACATGATTTTTACTGGCATTTAAAAGAGGGTATCTGTTCATTATTTTTTTATGCAAATTGAATACATTTTTCGTTCAGATAGGTTCAAAAGAAAATCAGAAGAAAAAAGATTGACTGTAGGTGCTGGGTTAACAGGTTTCTGCTAGATTCGTTACAGCCTTGCAAGATTGAAAAGGCTTTACATAGCAATTTCTCAAGTGGAAGCGGGAAGAATGCCAATGATTTCATGAACACTAAGAGAAGCACAATTTCCATTTCCCTTCTATCTCTGTCCGACTACTTTACTAACACATAAACATACGGAGCTGCAAACAGCCAGTTCTTGCTTGACAGTTAACCATCACTTGCTTTTACCCCAATAATTGAAATCTTCCTTATGCCCATTAAAACTTGTGGAGTAAACCCTGCTTTCTATTCCATTTTGTTTTTGTTATCATACTTCATTTCTATTGGATTGATGTCATTGCAATACTTTTCTAGAGGATTCATCATTAAAATGGTTCCTGTACCACCTGATCATTTCAATGATTCACAAGTTTTTAATGCCTTGGCTTAGATGATAGATTGTACAGAAACTTGTTGTGGAGCAGGATGGAACTACCGATGCCTAAAAATAATTGCAACCATTGTTGGTATATTGTACACTTGTACGGAACTGAAATGTATCCTCCTTGGGTGTTCCTTCTCGAGGCACGTCTGGTCCGAGATCCTCTCCTGGATGCGCATGACTTGCAGGCCCCCGAGCAACGAGGCTACCCTCTTTGATTGGTGGCATGATGCCCGGCAGGTCACGCCCAAGGCGATGCGCAAGGGGCTGGCATCCGCGACACTTCTTACCTCCTGGATGATCTGGAAGCATCGCAACGATTGCGTCTTCAACGACGCACGCCCTTCCATCCGGACGCTAGTTCACGGCATCAAGGAGGAGGCCAAACTTTGGGCTACGGCAGGCGCTGCTGGGCTCAGAGTAGTCTTGCCCCCGACCTGGGACGTGCACTAGCTCGTGTCCCCTGACTGTAATTCGCCTCCTAGGAGGACTGTAACATAAAACACTCTTTCTCTTCAATACAATGAAACGCAAAGCTTTTGCGTTTTCCCCAAAAAGAACAATGCATACTGCTGGTGGCCATAATACTGCTTTGTTGCATTATTGATCAGTTGCTATATATACAATTTTCCTGCTCCTAGTTTCTGCTGTCTTTTGTTAAAAAATAATAATTCTACTGTCTAACTATCTTACGCTATCCAGCCAAACTACACAAGACAGAAGACATCATCAGGGTCCTGAATGCATGTTCTTCAGAAGCTACAAACAGTAAATCTGGTTGCTGTCTCCAACAGTAGGCATCACACAGCCAGTGTAGTGGCAAGACGTTACCATAGAGCTCAGCAATGCACTCTCGACCTCGGCGGAGGCCTTTCTCCTGAGCAAGCACATGGCATACTCCATCACTGCAGCATCACAGGGCAGTCTGATCCCGCCATCGCTCGCAAAGCCAAACTCCTCCTGGGACATCCTCAGGAGCTCACCGAATACCGTCGTGCTGAGGTACTCCAACGGGACCTCAAAATGCCCCCCATCAGCCGTGTACATGACACAGTGGCCCTTGGCTGGTACAGAACTGTAGCAGTCTTCATCTTCTTTGGCTGACACCGTGAGCCTCTTCCTCCCAAGTGCTTCCACCCTCTGCAACTTCTTCGCCAATTGAGCAAGTCTCTTGGCACCGACCATAGTTGATTCTCGGTCTTTGAATTTTCAGCTGGAGATCTGAAGAAGTGAGCTATGGATGTTGCAGGGATGAGCGGATGAAGAAGTGATGGTGTTGAGCTGAGCCACTTGCTGAATTTATAGGCCAGGGGAAGGACGTCTTGACGGTGAACTGTGCTTGTCATTGAGAAAAGTTGGCAGGGGAGTGGGGCCAAATGTTGGTGTATGCTGGAGCCTATAGTTGCAATTGGTAGGCATGGGTCTGCTTTCTTATCATTTGCGGCTGCCATACCGAACCACGTACCCAACAAGAGGTGTGTCGAAAACATGGCTACTGGCAACGTGCGAGGAATACAACAATGGGTTCCAGATTCAGGGACTGAACAATTTCGGTGAGCACTGATCAATTATATGCCATATATTGATGTGCTTCTCTTGATTGGAGTGTCATGATAATGTTTATTGTTCATGCACCTGATCAATCTATTCTCTGTGAACGTTCAGTTGAAAAGCTCGTGCTCGGTCTAGCACATGATGTGTTCAATTTCCGGCATGTCACATGTTTATGGCCCATTCTTGCCTTGTGAATGGGATGTTACTTTTTTTTAGAAAAGGAGGATGACCCCCGGCCTCTGCATCTGGGCGATGCATACCGGAGTACTTGTTCATTATTCCAGAGGGAGTATTTGTTATGGGTACATGAGCACATGACTAGAACAAGACCTGTTCTGAAGCCGCCTTAATTTGTATCCTCTGAAAGTGTGGTAGGTACGTCATGTTTGCAAGGTGAAGCATACGCCTCTACCGTGTGTTGGGTTGACTACTCACTGGGTTCCGTATGTATGCGTGACGTTTGCAGTGTGATGTTTCCTGTTATAGTTGGGTTTCAGACACAAATATTTGGACCATCCTGAACTGAGAAGGAAACCTCTCTCTGAATGTGATGACACACATGTATGTATACTAGACATGTGTGCAGCTCCTTTTGTTTCTGAACCTGTGATCATTTAGTTTTTTCTTGAGCTACATTGGCCGCTTTATTCCCTTGAGATTTGACTGCTTGAGAATCATAGGATCTGGTTGGCTTAATTAGCATTGCGACTGAAACTGGTGGTTAGAGACGGTGCAGTTCCATCTGTTGAATAATGACTGAATTTGTGGGCGATGGAGAAGATATGATTGGGGGGCCTGGTGAAGTGCATTCTGCATTCTACTAGTACCTTTCAGTGTGGCAAAAAGGCTTCTAGTCAGTCAGCAAGCAACGTGTAATTCAGTCATTAAGCAAGGCGATGGAGAAGATATGTGGTTCCCAACGTGGCGAGCGTGTGTGGTCTCCGCTTCCATTGACAAGCAATGTGGTTCCCATGAAGCCTTGCACTTGCACGCGCCCTGGTTAATTAATTACGGACGCATTAAGCACCCTGATTTGATATCATCTTGGCTGGCTTTACGCTTTGCAGGTACGTGTATACTCCCTCCGTTCCTAAATATAAATTTTTCTAGAGATTTCAATGCGGACTACATACGGAACAAAATAAGTGAATCTATACTCTAAAATATATCTATATACATCCGTATGTAGTCCTTATTCAAATCTGTAAAAAGACTTATATTTAGAAACGGAGAGAGTATATATGTAGTATTGAATGTCGCGCTGACGTGGCGCGCTTTGAGGTGCCCCTGAGGCACTCGGCATAGCGGTCGTCGGCGAGCTCCTAGGGATGCTGCGGCGGTGACGGAGGACGTCATGTGTGTACTCCGTTCTCGGAAGGGGCGAAGGAGGCTGAGAGGGTTCGCCACTACCAAAATTGCTCCATCATAGCAGTCATCCAAGGGGCCTAGTGGAATAGTAGCGGTAGCTGCTTCTAGCTAGTTTCTGACGATGCACCATGTCTTAGACTAGCTTCTTAGCCATTATTTTCTTTAGAATGATGATGCATGTAAATGCTGCACTTAAAATTTTGAGACATGAATGACATTAGCATGGATTTCTTCTTCTCTTCGATCTCAAGATGAAAAACCCGCCCGATCTGCATAAATAATGCGGAGGGGCGGTCCTCTCCTCCCACATCCTGGAGGGGCCGCTAGACCTGGGCATTCGGTAGAAACCGAAATTTCAGTTTCTACTGTTCGGTTATTTGTGAATTTGGTTAGCAAAAATCAAAACCGCAATAAACACACACAAAAAAACAGCTAACCGAAATTTCGGTTAACCGACCTGTTCGGTTCGGTTTTCAGATTAAACCGAACGATGCCTTGTGTTTGGACTTTGCAATCACGTGGCCGGCCCATACTTATCAATCAACAACAGCCGCTGCCTAGCAGGCCTTGGGCCGTTCGTCCTGTAAGTGCTGGCTAGCGCATCTGGCGCTCGCACGCGGTGCGTAGCGGGCCGGCCCAATCAACCTGTGAAAAAAAAACGAGAATGGAACATGTTCAACGTTAAATCGATAAAACAGGGAATCGATCTCTGCTCGCTTAATTGGACAGCTTCGAGCGTTCACACCAGACTAGGCTAACTTTGTTGCCTTTGTCCAAGAAATAATCCTATTTGATCCCTTTTTTAGTACGAACATTAACATATACTCAACTCTGTTCACGTTGATTAATATAAAAATGAAAAAGTTTACAAATTCAAAATGTTCACGGATTTTTTTAAAAAAGTTCATCAAATCTGAAAAAAATCATTGATTTTGAAAAGAGCTCACCGGATTTGAAATAAGTTCATTGGTTTTTTGAAAAAATGTTCATCGAGTTGAAAAAAGTTCATCGAATGTGAGAAAAAGTTCACAAATCTGAATAAAAGTTCGTAGAGTCAAAAAAAGTTCATCAAATTTCAAAAAAAGTTCATCAATTTTAAAAAAGTTCACATATGCCTCAATTTAAATAATATTTTTAAATCATCAACTTTTAGAAATAGTTCACTAAAATAAAAGAAAAGTTCATCTATTTGGAAAAAGTTCCCGCATTTAGGAAATGTAAAAAAATTAAAATGGATGAGGGAAGAAACGGGGAAGAAGAAAAAAACAGAAAACAAAAGTGACAAAAAAAGAGAACGAAAAAAGAAGAAGAAACAAATAAAAGGAAGAAAGGTTGCAACATATCAGATCTCCCTCTCTGGCGGGGTGGTTATACGGCAAATTTGACAATTTTAACCTCTGGACAAAATCAATTCACAGAATAAACTGCCCGTGAAACAATTTCACGCCCCTGACCCTTTTGTGTAGCGCCCGCCACGCAGGCGCCACACCCTACGGTGTAACGCCCAGCTCGGGGGCGTTGCACGCCAGTCCACCGTGGCAGCCCCTGGGCCGCACCCAGCAGTGCAGCGCCTCCGAGCTAGGCGCCACACATGTAATGTGCAGCCCCTGGGCCCGCACCCAGTGGTGCAGCGCCTAGCCGTCGGGCGCTGCACTGTGACTTATCCACCGCGGCGGCCCTCTCCTCCCCCCACCCCATTGCACCACCAGTTACAGAAACAGCATAGCCGCGGCGGCGGCCCTCTTCTCTCCCCCTCTCAATCCCCTCTCCCAAATTCTTCAGATCTGACAATTTGGTCTGTGGATTCCTTCACCAATCCATCCTAGAAGGCACTCTCCTCCGATACCCTTCTTTCTATCCATAGAATGTATGATATTTTGAAGATTTGGGGAACCCTTGTTTGAATCTTGCATGTATTAGATTTGGGGAACCCTTGTTAGATTAGAATGTTGCATGTATTAGAATCTTGCATGTATTAGATACCTAATTTAGCAACCCTAGTTTAGTATATTTTATTGGAAAGATATGGTTTGGATACATAGGTTGACATGTTATTTTATATGGGAAAGAGATTTGTATTAAATCTTGCATGAAGTAGGCCTAGTTTAGTTTATTTGTGTTAAAATTATATTTGTATTGACAAGAATGCTTTGGATACATATGCTTTGAATTTTGTATGTACTAGGCGTACTTTAGTTTATTTGTATTCAAAAGATAATCGTGTTGACAAGAAAGCTTTCTTTCAAAATTGTTAGGATGGTTTGGCTTCTCGATGATCACTGGGACAAACAACACCGGTCGTACGCTATGGCGGTGGAGCAGCGGGTAATAATGAAAGTGGCCGGTTTTATGAATTTCGTGTTTATTTCAAACACAAATGCCCCATATGTAATGTTATAATTTGTTTGTTTGTAGGAGCTTGCACATCTGAAGCTTCGTTCTCACGGGGTCACCCTTGGGTGGATGCGCTATGCTGAGTGATACACACCGTATGTAAGGGAGACATGACTTCTCCCTTTCATTCAGATGGTCAGACGGTCGATGCCACCCAACAATGCTCCAGCACTCACCGCGCTTATTGATCATTGGCGGCCGGAGACACACAGTTTCCATCTTCGGACCGGGGAGATGACCGTGATGCTCCAGGATATTGCTATGATCACCGGTCTTCCTATCAATGGAAATCCTCTATGTATGAGCACCGATTCTGATGGGTGGCGCGCGCAGATGAATGCCCTTATCGGTATGGTTCCTCCGGAGCCTCGGGAACCAGCAGAAGAAGACAAGAAGAAGGAAAGAGTCGCAGCTGGTGCTCCTTTCACGTGGATTACTGAGCACTTTGGTACTTGCCCACCGGAAGCTAATGAGGACACCGTCAAGACATATGATCGTGTCTACATGTGGTACGTGATATCCAGGACTATGTTTGCTGATGGCACAGGCAAGAATGCTCCATGGATGTGGCTGAAGGTGTTCACCGTCTTCGATGGCAATTGGAGTTGGGGTTCGGTGACATTGGCTTACTTGTATAGACAGGTATGAAGTTGTTTCTTTTTCACTTCATTGCTACATTATGAATGCAATCTTGCTCTTAATTCAACCATGTTCTCTTTTATGTGCAGTTGGACGAAGCCTGTTGTAGGTCATCTGGAGGTATTGGTGGTTGTTTGCTCGCACTTTCCATATGGAGCTGGGAGCGTTTGCCGGTTGGATGCCCGAAGACCGTGAAGTACGAGGATTGGGACGACAAAGGAGACCCACTACGGCTCCCCACTTGGGCTTACAAGTGGGATGTGTTAAATGAGACGACAGATGATCCCTCGGTCATGTACAAGTTGTACCAGAGCGAGCTTGACGCGATCACGCCTGAGCAGGTGAATCGACATTGCATAAGTGGTTATGATGCTTCTATTGTAAGTCGATATCAATTTTGCATTCTATCCCATTTTGCAGGTGGTATGGGAGCCGTATGGAACAGGAGACAGTTTTGGTAACCCTATAGAGTTCAGGCTGAATTCGATGTGCACTAGGGATATGGATCTCTGGCGTATGCGATGCCCACTCATATGCAACTGGGCGGTTGAGCTTCACCTCCCACATCGAGTGCGCCGTTAGTTTGGTTTGTCCCAAGCACACCCGCCGGAGTGGGAGGACACAGACAAGTTGCTACACGCGTAAGATATAATTAACCTTGAGCACTTAGTAGCTTCTCGGCGGTTTCGATGGTGCTAATATTCTGTTTCTAACTTGCAGGTTGGATAGGAAAAGGCAGCGGAAGATCAAGGATTGAGACGAGCATCACAGGAAGTATGTTGTACAGTTTATGCTTAGTGTGGAGCAAGCTAGGGCTGGAAAAGGAGTCCAGCTTCGTGAGCACTGCCCGATCGCATTCAACAACTATCTCACATGGTTTCTTGCAAGTACCCGTGTGGAGGTATGAGGAGATTTTGGAAGAACCCACCGTTTTTTATGAGGTAGCCCAGCACCAGTACAAAGCATTAGTTAGGAAAGGCAACTCAGTGATCCCTTCAGCTCCAATGATGAACTTTGTGGTATTTGCCCTCTTTGCTTTTCATTCACACTACTCACATCTTCGCTTTCCTAACACGTTAATACCATTTCTGTTCATAGCGTGCCTAGATCAAGAAAGCAGCTGATGAGACCGAGACTATTCTTGAAACAACCCCGGCTGGCAAAAGCAATGGGGAAGGTGCACTTCGAGCATTCATCAAGGTTCACATCTCCTTCAAACTAGCACTTAACATGTGTTGCTACGTTGGATGTCTCATTCACTTGTACATGTTGCAGCGCCAGGGCCAAAAGTTAAGGCGGCTATCAAACCTTTTCGGTTGTCGTGACCCCGAGTATGTATCACCAGAATGGTCTATGTCGGCGACACCATCAGATCCCGCTTCGGGGCAGGGCCATGGTGATCATTTGGAGGATGATGATGTGGGTGTGGTCACCCAAGAGGTTGTTGGGGATCGTAGCAGAATTTTAAAATTTTCTACGCATCACCAAGATCAATCTATGTAGTCATCTAGCAACGAGAGAGAGAGGAGTGCATCTACATAACCTTGTAGATCACGAGCGGAAGCGTTCAAGAGAACGGGGATGATGGAGTCGTACTCGACGTGATTGAAATCACCGATGACCTAGTGCCGAACGGACGACACCTTCGCGTTCAACACACGTATGGAGCGAGGACATCTCCCGCGCCTTGATCCAGCAAGGAGGAGGGAGAGGTTGAGGAAGAGGGCTCCAACAACAGCACGACGGCGTGGTGGTGGTGAAGCTGCAGTACTCCGGCAGGGCTTCGCCAAGCTCTTATGGAGGAGGAGATGTGTTGGGGAGGGGAGGGGCTGTGCCTTGGATGTGGTGTGCAGCCCTCCCCTCACCCCTCTATTTATAGGGGAAGGGGGAAGGGGGCCGGCCCCCTCTAGATGAGATCTAGAGGGGGGGGGGGGCAAGGGGAGGGGGGCTTGCCCCCTAAGCAAGGGGGCGCCCCCCATTAGGGTTTCCCCCAAACCCTAGGCGCATGGGCCCTAGGGGGTGTGGCGCCCCAGCCCACCTGCGCTGGTTCCCTTCTCCATACAGCCCATAAGGCCCTCCGGAAGAGGTGGCCCCTCCCGGTGGACCCCTGGAACCCCTCCGGTTGCCCCGGTACAATACCGATATGCCCCCAAACCTTTCCGGCGACCGTATGACAACTTCCCATATATAAATCTTTACCTCCGGACGATTCCGGAACTCCTCGTGACGTCCGGGATCTCATCCGGGACTCCGAACAGCATTCGATAATCACATACAAGTCTTCCTAACAACCCTAGCGTCACCGAACCTTAAGTGTGTAGACCCTACGGGTTCGGGAGACATGCAGACATGACCGAGATGACTCTCCGATCAATAACCAACAGCGGGATCTGGATACCCATGTTGGCTCCCACATGCTCCTCGATGATCTCATCGGATGAACCACGACATCGAGGATTCAATCAATCCGTATACAATTCCCTTTGTCAATCGGTACGTTACTTGCCCGAGACTCGATCGTCGGTATCCCAATACCTTGTCCAGTCTCGTTACCGGAAAGTCACTTTACTCATACCGTAATGCATGATTCCGTGATCAGCCACTTGATCACATTGAGCTCATTATGATGATGCATTACCGAGTGGGCCCAGAGATACCTCTCCGTCATACTGAGTGACAAATCCCAGTCTCGATTCGTGCCAACCCAACAGACACTTTCGGAGATACCTGTAATGTACCTTTATAGTCACCCAGTTACGTTGTGACGTTTGTCACAACCAAGGCACTCCTACGGTATCCGGGAGTTGCACAATCTCATGGTCTAAGAAAATGATACTTGACATTCAGAAAAGCTACAACAAACGAACTACATGATCTTTGAGCTAAGCTTAGGATTGGGTCTTATCCATCACATCATTCTCCTAATGATGTGATCCCGTTATCAATGACATCTAATGTCCGTAGTCAGGAAACCATGACTATCCTTTGATCAAAGAGCTAGTCAACTATAGGCTCACTAGGGACGTGTTGTGGTCTATGTATTCACACATGTATTACGATTTCCGGATAACACAATTATAGCATGAACAATAGACAATTATCATGAACAAAGAAATATAATAATAACCATTTTATTATTGCCTCTAGGGCATATTTCCAACAGTCTCCCACTTGCACTAGAGTCAATATTCTAGTTACATTGTGATGAATCGAACACCCATGCAGTTCTGGTGTTGATCATGTTTTGCTCTAGGGAGAGGTTTAGTCAACGGATCTACTACATTCAGGTCCGTATGCACTTTACAAATCTCTATGTCTCCATTTTGAACACTTTCATGAATGGAGTTGAAGTGACGCTTGATATGCCTGGTCTTCCTGTGAAACCTGGGCTCCTTGGCAAGGGCAATAGCTCCACTGTTGTCACAGAAGAGAGTCATCGGGCCCGACGCATTGGGTATGACTCCTAGGTCGGTAATGAACTCCTTCACCCAGACTGCTTCTTGTGCTGCCTCCGAGGCTGCCATGTACTCTGCTTCACATGTAGATCCCGCCACAACGCTTTACTTGCAACTGCACCAGCTTACTGCCCCACCATTCAAAATATACATGTATCCGGTTTGTGACTTAGAGTCATCCAGATCTGTGTCGAAGCTAGCATCAACGTAACCCTTTACGACGAGCTCTTCGTCACCTCCATAAACGAGAAACATTTCCTTAGTACTTTTCAGGTACTTTAGGATATTCTTGACCGCTGTCCAGTGTTCCATGTCGGGATTACTTTCATACCTTCGTACCAAACTTACGGCAAGGTTTACATCAGGTCTGGTACACAGCATAGCATACATGATAGACCCTATGGCCGAGGCATAGGGGACGACACTCATCTTTTCTCTATCTTCTGCCATGGTCGGGCATTGAGCCGTCCTCAATCTCGTTCCTTGCAATACAAGCAAGAACCCCTTCTTTGACTGATCCATTTTGAACTTCTTCAATATCTTGTCAAGGTACGTGCTCTGTGAAAGACCAATGAGGCGTCTCGATCTATCTCTATAGATCTTGATGCCTAATATATAAGCAGCTTCTCCAAGGTCCTTCATTGAAAAACACTTGTTCAAGTAGGCCTTTATGCTTTCCAAGAATTCTATATCATTTCCCATCAACAGTATGTCATCCACATACAATATGAGAAATGCTACAGAGCTCCCACTCACTTTCTTGTAAATGCAGGCTTCTCCATAAGTCTGCATAAACCCAAACGCTTTGATCATCTCATCAAAACGAATGTTCCAACTCCGAGATGCTTGCACCATCCCATAAATCGAGCGTTGGAGCTTGCACACCTTGTCAGCATTCTTAGGATCGACAAAACCTTCCGGCTGCATCATATACAATTCTTCCTTAAGGAAACCATTAAGGAATGCCATTTTGACGTCCATTTGCCATATCTCATAATCATAGAATGCGGCAATTGCTAACATGATTCGGACGGACTTCAGCTTCGCTACGGGTGAGAAAGTCTCATCGTAGTCAACCCCTTGAACTTGTCGATAACCCTTAGCGACAAGCCGAGCTTTATAGATGGTCACATTACCATCCGTGTCTGTCTTCTTCTTAAAGATCCATTTATTTTCTATGGCTCGCCGATCAACGGGCAAGTCAATCAAAGTCCATACTTCGTTTTCATACATGGATCCTATCTCGGATTTCATGGCTTCCAGCCATTTGTCGGAATCCGGGCCCGCCATCGCTTTTTCATAGTTCAAAGGTTCACCATTGTCTAACAACATGATTTCCAAGACAGGGTTGCCGTACCACTCTGGTGCGGAACGTGTCCTTGTGGACCTACGAAGTTCAGTAGCAACTTGATTGAAGTTTCATGATCATCATCAACTTCCTTTCTAGTCGGTGCAGGCACCTCAGGAACATTTTCTTGAGCTGCGCCACTTACCGATTCAAGAGGTAATACTTCATCAAGTTCTAACTTCCTCCCACTTATTTCTTTCGAGAGAAACTCTTTCTCTAGAAAGGACCCATTCTTGGCAACAAAGATCTTGCCTTCGGATCTGAGGTAGAAGGTATACCCAACAGTTTCTTTGGGGTATCCTATGAAGACACATTTTTCCAATTTGGGTTTGAGCTTTTCAGGTTGAAGTTTCTTGACATAAGCATCGCATCCCCAAACTTTTAGAAACGACAGCTTAGGTTTCTTCCCAAACCATAATTCATACGGTGTCATCTCAACGGATTTCGACGGAGCCCTATTTAAAGTGAATGCGGCAGTCTCTAAAGCATAGCCCCAAAATGACAGCGGTAAATCGGTAAGAGACATCATAGATTGCACCATATCCAATAGAGTGCGATTACGACGTTCAGACACACCATTACGCTGAGGTGTTCCAGGCGGCGCGAGTTGTGAAACTATTCCACATTTTCTTAAGTGTGTGCCAAATTCGTGACTCAAGTATTCTCCCTCACGATCTGACCGCAAGAACTTGATTTTCCTGTCACGTTGATTCTCAACCTCACTCTGAAATTCCTTGAACTTTTCAAAGGTCTCAGACTTGTGTTTCATTAAGTAGATATACCCATATCTACTCAAGTCATCAGTGAGGGTGAGAACATAACGATAGCCACCGCGAGCCTCGACACTCATTGGACCGCATACATCAGTATGTATGATTTCCAATAAGTTGGTTGCTCGCTCCATTGTTCCTGAGAACGGAGTCTTGGTCATTTACCCATGAGGCATGGTTCACACGTGTCAAATGATTCGTAATTAAGAGACTCTAAAAGTCCATCTGCATGGAGCTTCTTCATGCGTTTGACACCTATGTGACCAAGGCGGCAGTGCCACAAGTATGTGGGACTATCATTATCAACCTTACATCTTTTGGTATTCACACTATGAATATGTGTAGCATTACGCTTGAGATTCATTAAGAATAAACCATTCACCATCGGAGCATGACCATAAAACATATCTCTCATATAAATAGAACAACCATTATTCTCGGATTTAAATGAGTATCCATCTCGAATTAAACGAGATCCTGATACAATGTTCATGCTCAAAGCTGGCACTAAATAACAATTATTGAGGTTTAAAACTAATCCCGTAGGTAAATGTAGAGGTAGCGTGCCGACGGCGATCACATCGACCTTGGAACCATTCCCGACGCGCATCCTCACCTCGTCCTTCGCTAGTCTCCGCTTATTCTGCAGCTCCTGCTTTGAGTTACAAATGTGAGCAACCGCACCGGTATCAAATACCCAGGAGCTACTACGAGTACTGGTAAGGTACACATCAATTACATGTATATCACATATACGTTTCATGTTGCCGGCCTTCTTGTCCGCTAAGTATTTGGGGCAGTTCCTGTTGGGGAACGTTGCAGAAAACAAAAAAAAAATTCCTACGGCTTCACCAAGATCCATCTATGAGTTCATCTAGCAACGAGTAATCAGATGCATCTACATACCTTTGTAGATCGCGAGCGGAAGCGTTCAAAGAACATGGACGAAGTAGTCGTACACGACGTGATCCAAATCACCAGAGATCCTAGCACCGAACGGACGGCACCTCCGCGTTCAACACACGTACGGTCAGCGTGACGTCTCCTCCTACTTGATCCAGCAAGGGGAGAGGAGAAGTTGATGAAGACCCAGCAGCACGACGGCGTGGTGGTGGATGCAGGGCATCACAGTAGCAGGGCTTCGCCTATACTACGAGAGAGAGATGTAACAGGGGAGAGGGAGGCGCCAAAAGCTGAGGTATGATGTCCTCCATCTCCCCCACTATATATAGGGGTGTCTAGGGGGGGGGGGGAAGCCGGCCCTAGGAGATCCAATCTCCTAGGGGGGCGGCGGCCAAGGGGTGGGGGGCTTGCCCCCCAAGCAAGGGGGCGCCCCCCTTTAGGGTTTCCCCCAAACCCTAGGCGCATGGACCCTTTTGGGGCTGGTGCCCTTGGCCCATATAGGCCAAGGCGCACCCCCTACAGCCCATGTGGCCCCGGGGGCAGGTGGCCCCACCCGGTGGACCCCCGGGACCCTTCCGGTGGTCCGGTACAATACCGGTGACCCCGAAACTTGTCCCGATGGCCGAAATAGCACTTCCTATATATAATTCTTTACCTCCGGACCATTCCGGAACTCCTCGTGACGTCTGGGATCTCATCTGGGACTCCGAACAACATTCGGGTTACTGCATATACATATCTTCACAACCCTAGCGTCACCGAACCTTAAGTGTCTAGACCCTACGGGTTCGGGAGATAGGTAGACATGACCGAGACGACTCTCCGGTCAATAACCAACAGCGGGATCTGGATACCCATGTTGGCTCCCACATGCTCCACGATGATCTCATCGGATAAACCACGATGTCGAGGATTCAAGCAACCCCGTATGCAATTCCCTTTGTCAATCGATATGTTACTTGCCCGAGATTCGATCGTCGGTATCCCAATACCTCGTTCAATCTCGTTACCGGCAAGTCACTTTACTCGTACCGTAATGCATGATCCCCTGACGAGACACTTGGTTACTTTGAGCTCATTATGATGATGCATTACTGAGTGGGCCCAGTGATACCTCTCCGTCATACGGAGTGACAAATCCCAGTCTTGATCCGTGTCAACCCAACAAATACTTTCGGAGATACCCGTAGTCTACCTTTATAGTCACCCAGTTACATTTTGACGTTTGGTATACCCAAAGCACTCCTACGGTATTCGGGAGTTACACGATCTCATGGTCTAAGGAAAAGATACTTGACATTGGAAAAACTCTAGCAAACGAACTATATGATCTTTATGCTATGTTTAGGATTGGGTCTTGTCCATCACATCATTCTCCTAATGATGTGATCTCGTTATCAATGACATCCAATGTCCATAGTCAGGAAACCATGACTATCTGTTGATCAACGAGCTAGTCAACTAGAGGCTTACTAGGGACATGTTTGTGTCTGTTATTCACACATGTATTACGATTTCCGGATAACACAATTATAGCATGAATAAAGACAATTATCATGAACAAGGAAATATAAAAATAATGCTTTTATTATTGCCTCTAGGGCATATTTCCAACAGTCTCCCACTTGCACTAGAGTCAATAATCTAATTACGTTGTGATGAATCGAACACCCATGGAATTCTGGTGTTGATCATGTTTTGCCCTAGGGAGAGGTTTAGTCAACGGATCTGCTACATTTAGGTCCGTATGTACTTTACAAATCTCTATGTCTCCATCTTGAACATTTTCACGAATGGAGTTGAAGCGACGCTTGATGTGCCTTGTCTTCTTGTGAAACCTGGGCTCCTTGGCAAGTGCAATAGCTCCAGTGTTGTCACAAAAGAGTTTGATTGGCCCCGACGCATTGGGTATGACTCCTAGGTCGGTGATGAACTCCTTCACCCATATTGCTTCATGTGCTGCCTCCGAGGCTGCCATGTACTCCGCTTCACATGTAGATCCCGCCACGACGCTCTGCTTGCAACTGCACCAGCTTACTGCCCCACCATTCAAAATATACACGTATCCGGTTTGTGACTTAGAGTCATCCAGATCTGTGTCGAAGCTAGCGTCGACGTAACCCTTTACGACAAGCTCTTCGTCACCTCCATAGACGAGAAACATTTCCTTAGTCCTTTTCAGGTACTTCAGGATATTCTTGACCACTGTCCAGTGTTCCTTGCCGGGATTACTTTGGTACCTTCCTACCAAACTTACGGCAAGGTTTACATCAGGTCTGGTACACAACATGGCATACATAATAGAACCTATGGCTGAGGCATAGGGGATGACACTCATCTCTTCTATATCTTCTGCCGTGGTCGGACATTGAGCTGAGCTCAATTTCATACCTTGTAACACAGGCAAGAACCCCTTCTTAGACTGATCCATATTGAACTTCTTCAATATCTTATCAAGATATGTGCTTTGTGAAAGACCTATGAGGTGTCTTGATCTATCTCTATAGATCTTGATGCCTAATATATAAGCAGCTTCTCCAAGGTCCTTCATTGAAAAACTCTTATTCAAGTAGGCCTTGATGCTGTCCAAGAGTTCTATATCATTTCCCATCAAAAGTATGTCATCTACATATAATATGAGAAATGCTACAGAGCTCCCACTCACTTTCTTGTAAACGCAGGCTTCTCCATAAGTCTGCGTAAACCCAAACGCTTTGATCATCTCATCAAAGCGAATGTTCCAACTCCGAGATGCTTGCACCAGCCCATAAATTGAGCGTTGGAGCTTGCACACTTTGTCAGCATTCTTAGGATCGACAAAACCTTCCTGCTACATCATATACAATTCTTCCTTAAGGAAACCATTAAGGAATGCCGTTTTGACGTCCATTTGCCATATCTCATAATCGTAAAATGTGGCAATTGCTAACATGATTCGGACGGACTTCAGCTTCGCTACCGGTGAGAAAGTCTCATCGTAGTCAACCCCTTGAACTTGTCGATAACCCTTAGCGACAAGCCGAGCTTTATAGATGGTCACATTTCCATCCGTGTCTGTCTTCTTCTTAAAGATCCATTTATTTTCTATGGCTCGCCGTTCAACGGGCAAGTCAATCAAAGTCCACACTTCATTTTCATACATGGATCCTATCTCGGATTTCATGGCTTCTAGCCATTTGTCTGAATCCGGGCCCGCCATCGCTTCTTCATAGTTCGAAGGTTCACCGTTGTCTAACAACATGATTTCCAAGACAGGGTTGCCGTACCACTCTGGTGCGGAACGTGTCCTTGTGGACCTTCGAATTTTAGTAGGAGCTTGATCAGAAGTATCTTGATCATTATCATTAACTTCCTCTCTAGTCGGTGCAGGCACCTCAGGAACATTTTCTTGAGTTGCGCCATTTTCTGGTTCAAGAGATAATACTTCATCAAGTTCTACTTTCCTCCCACTTACTTCTTTCGAGAGAAACTCTTTCTCTAGAAAGAATCCATTCTTGGCAACAAAGATCTTGCCTTCGGATCTGAGGTAGAAGGTATACCCAACAGTTTCTTTAGGGTATCCTATGAAGACGCATTTTTCCGACTTAGGTTTGAGATTTTCAGGTTGAAGTTTCTTGACATAAGCATCGCATCCCCAAACTTTTAGAAACGACAGGTTAGGTTTCTTCCCAAACCATAATTCATACGGTGTCGTCTCAACGGATTTCGACGGAGCCCTATTTAAAGTGAATGCGGCAGTCTCCAAAGCATAGCCCCAAAAAGATAGCGGTAAATCGGTAAGAGACATCATAGATCGCACCATATCTAATAAAGTGCGATTACGACGTTCGGACACACCATTATGCTGAGGTATTGTAGTCGGCGTGAGTTGTGAAACTATTCCACATTTTCTTAAGTGTGTGCCAAATTCGTGACTCAACTATTCTCCTCCACGATCTGATCGTAGAAACTTGATCTTCCTGTCACGTTGATTTTCAACCTCACTCTGAAATTCCTTGAACTTTTCAAAGGTTTCAGACTTGTGTTTCATTAAGTAGATATACCCATATCTACTCAAGTCATCAGTGAGGGTGAGAACGTAATGATAGCCACTGCGAGCCTCAACGCTCATTGGACTGCACACATCAGTATGTATGATTTCCAATAAGTTGGTTGCTCGCTCCATTGTTCCTGAGAACGGAGTCTTGGTCATTTTACCCATGAGCATGGTTCGCACGTGTCAAATGATTCATAATCAAGAGACTCTAAAAGTCCATCAGCATGGAGCTTCTTCATGCGTTTGACACCTATGTGACCAAGGCGGCAGTGCCACAAATATGTGGGACTATCATTATCAACCTTACATCTTTTGGTACTCACACTATGAATATGTGTAGCGTTACGCTCGAGATTCATTAAGAATAAACCATTCACCATAGGAGCATGACCATAAAACATATCTCTCATATAAATAGAACAACCATTATTCTCGGATTTAAATGAGTAGCCATCTCGAATTAAACGAGATCCCGATACAATGTTCATGCTCAAAGCTGGCACTAAATAACAATTATTAAGGTTTAAAACTAATCCCGAAGGAAAATATAGAGGTAGCGTGCCGACGGCGATCACATTGACCTTGGAACCATTCCCGACGCGCATCGTCACCTCGTCCTTTGCCAGTCTCCGCTTATTCCGCAGCCCCTGCTTTGAGTTACAAATGTGAGCAACTGCACCGGTATCAAATACCCAGGAGCTACTACGGGTACTATTAAGGTACACATCAATTACATGTATATCATATATACCTTTTGTTTTGCCGGCCTTCTTGTCTGCTAAGTATTTGGGGCAGTTCCGCTTCCAGTGACCACTTCCCTTGCAATAAAAGCACTCAGTCTCGGGCTTGGGTCCATTCTTTGGCTTCTTCCCAGCAGCTTGCTTGCCGGGCGCGGCAACTCCCTTGCCGTCCTTCTTGAAGTTCTTTTTACCCTTGCCCTTCTTGAACTTAGTGGTTTTATTGACCATCAACACTTGATGTTCCTTCTTGACTTCTACCTCTGCTGATTTCAGCATTGCAAATACCTTAGGAATGGTCTTTTCCATCCCCTGCATATTGAAGTTCATCACAAAGCTCTTGTAGCTTGGTGGAAGCGACTGGAGGATTCTGTCAATGACCGCATCATCCGGGAGATTAACTCCCAGCTGAGTCAAGCGGTTATGTAACCCAGACATAGTTAGTATGTGCTCACTGGCAGAACTATTTTCCTCCATCTTACAGCTAAAGAATTTGTCGGAGACTTCATATCTCTCGACCCGGGCATGAGCTTGAAAAACCATTTTCAGCTCTTCGAACATCTCGTATGCTCCATGTCTCTCAAAACGCTTTTGGAGCCCCGGCTCTAAACTGTAAAGCATGCCGCACTGAACGAGGGAGTAGTCATCAGCACGTGTCTGCCAAGCGTTCATAACGTCTTGGTTCTGTGGGACAGGCGGGTCACCTAGCGGTGCTTGTAGGACATAATCTTTCTTGGCAGCTATGAGGATGATCCTTAGGTTCCGGACCCAGTCCGTATAGTTGCTGCCATCGTCTTTCAGCTTGGTTTTCTCTAGGAACGCGTTGAAGTTGAGGACTACGTTGGCCATTTGATCTACAAGACATATTGTAAATATTTTAGACTAAGTTCATGATAAATAAGTTCATCTAATCAAATTATTCAATGAACTCCCACTTAGATAGACATCCCTCTTCTAGTCATCTAAGTATAACACGATCCGAGTCAACTAGGCCGTGTCCGATCATCACGTGAGACGGACTAGTCAACGTGGGTGAACATCTTCATGTTGATCGTATCTTCTATACGACTCATGCTCGACCTTTCGGTCTTCTGTGTTCCGAGGCCATGTCTGTACATGCTAGGCTCGTCAAGTCAACCTAAGTGTTTGCATGTGTAAATCTATCTTACACCCGTTGTATGTGAACGTTTGGATCAAACACCCGATCATCATGTGGTGCATTGAAACAACGAACTGTCGCAATGGTGCACAGTTAGGGGGAACACTTCTTGAAATTATTATGAGGGATCATCTTATTTACTACCGTCGTTCTAAGTAAACAAGATGCAAAACATGATAAACATCACATGCAATCAAATAATAAACGTGACATGATATGGCCAATATCACATAGCTCCTTTGATCTCCATCTTGGGGCTCCATGATCATCTTGTCACCGGCTTGACACCATGATCTCCATCATCATGATCTCCATCATTGTGTCTCCATGAAGTTGCTCGCCAACTATTACTTCTACTACTATGGCTAACGCGTTTAGCAATAAAGTAAAGTAATTTACATGGCGTTTCTCAATGACACGCAGGTCATACAAAAATAAAGACAACTCCTATGGCTCCTGCCGGTTGTCATACTCATCGACATGCAAGTCATGATTCCTATTACAATAGCATGAACAACTCATACATCATATATAGATCATTCATCATTCATCACAACTTTGGCCATATCATATCACAAAGCACTTGCTGCAAAAACAAGTTAGACGTCCTCTAATTGTTGTTGCAAGTTTTATGTGGCTGAATTAGGGTTCTAGCAAGAACGTTTTCTTACCTACGCGAAAGCCAGAACGTGATTTGTCAACTTCTATTTACCCTTCATAAGGACCCTTTTCATCGAATCCGCTCCAACTAAAGTAGGAGAGACAGACACCCGCCAGCCACCTTATGCAACTAGTGCATGTTAGTCGGTGGAACCGGTCTCACGTAAGCATACGTGTAAGGTTGGTCCGGGCCGCTTCATCCCACAATACCATTGAAGCAAGATAAGACTAGTAGCGGCAAGAAAGTTGACAACATCTACGCCCACAACAAATTGTGTTCTACTCGCGCAAGAAGAACTACGCATAGACCTAGCTCATGATGCCACTATTGGGGAACGTCGCAGAAAACAAAAAAAAATTTCCTATGGCTTCACCAAGATCCATCTATGAGTTCATCTAGCAACGAGTAATCGGATGCATCTACATACCTTTGTAGATCGCGAGCGGAAGCGTTCAAAGAACGGGGACGAAGTAGTCGTACACGACGTGATCCAAATCACCGGAGATCCTAGCACCGAACGGACGGCACCTCCGCGTTCAACACACGTACGGTCAGCGTGACGTCTCCTCCTACTTGATCCAGCAAGGGGAGAGGAAAAGTTGATGAAGACCCAGCAGCACGACGGCGTGGTGGTGGATGCAGGGCGTCACAGTAGCAGGGCTTCGCCTATACTACGAGAGAGAGATGTAACAGGGGAGAGGGAGGCGCCAAAAGCTGAGGTATGATGTCCTCCATCTCCCCCACTATATATAGGGGTGTCTAGGGGGGAAGCCGGCCCTAGGAGATCCAATCTCCTAGGGGGGCGGCGGCCAAGGGGTGGGGGGCTTGCCCCCCAAGCAAGGGGGCGCCCCCCTTTAGGGTTTCCCCCAAACCCTAGGCGCATGGACCCTTTTGGGGCTGGTGCCCTTGGCCCATATAGGCCAAGGCATACCCCCTACAGCCCATGTGGCCCCGGGGGCAGGTGGCCCCACCCGGTGGACCCCCGGGACCCTTCCGGTGGTCCCGGTACAATACCGGTGACCCCGAAACTTGTCCCGATGGCCGAAATAGCACTTCCTATATATAATTCTTTACCTCCGGACCATTCCGGAACTCCTCGTGACGTCCGGGATCTCATCCGGGACTCCGAACAACATTCGGGTTACTGCATATACATATCTTCACAACCCTAGCGTCACCGGACCTTAAGTGTGTAGACCCTACGGGTTCGGGAGACAGGCAGACATGACCGAGACGACTCTCCGGTCAATAACCAACAGCGGGATCTGGATACCCATGTTGGCTCCCACATGCTCCATGATGATCTCATCGGATGAACCATGATGTCGAGGATTCAAGCAACCCCGTATGCAATTCCCTTTGTCAATCGATATGTTACTTGCCCGAGATTCGATCGTCGGTATCCCAATACCTCGTTCAATCTCGTTACCGGCAAGTCACTTTACTCGTACCGTAATGCATGATCCCGTGACCAGACACTTGGTTACTTCGAGCTCATTATGATGATGCATTACTGAGTGGGCCCAGTGATACCTCTCCGTCATACGGAGTGACAAATCCCAGTCTTGATCCGTGTCAACCCAACAGATACTTTCGGAGATACCCGTAGTCTACCTTTATAGTCACCCAGTTATGTTGTGACGTTTGGTATACCCAAAGCACTCCTACGGTATCCGGGAGTTACACGATCTCATGGTCTAAGGAAAAGATACTTGACATTGGAAAAACTCTAGCAAACAAACTATACGATCTTTATGCTATGTTTAGGATTGGGTCTTGTCCATCACATCATTCTCCTAATGATGTGATCTCGTTATCAATGACATCCAATGTCCATAGTTAGGAAACCATGACTATCTGTTGATCAACGAGCTAGTCAACTAGAGGCTTACTAGGGACATGTTTGTGTCTGTTATTCACACATGTATTACGATTTCCAGATAACACAATTATAGCATGAATAAAGACAATTATCATGAACAAGGAAATATAATAATAATGCTTTTATTATTGCCTCTAGGGCATATTTCCAACAGTTCCACTTCCAGTGACCACTTCCCTTGCAATAAAAACACTCAGTCTCGGGCTTGGGTCCATTCTTTGGCTTCTTCCTGACAGCTTGCTTACCGGGCACGGCAACTCCCTTGCCATCCTTCTTGAAGTTCTTCTTACCCTTGCCTTTCTTGAACTTAGTGGTTTTATTCACCATCAACACTTGATGTTCCTTTTTTACTTCTACCTCTGCTGATTTCAGCATTGAATATACCTCAGGAATGGTCTTTTCCATCCCCTGCATATTGAAGTTCATCACAAAGCTCTTGTAGCTCAGTGGAAGCGACTGAAGGATTCTGTCAATGACCGCGTCATCCGGGAGATTAACTCCTAGCTGAGTGAAGCGGTTATGCAACCCAGACATTCTGAGTATGTGCTCACTAACAGAACTATTTTCCTCCATCTTACAGCTGAAGAACTTGTCAGAGACTTCATATCTCTCGACCCGTGCATGAGCTTGGAAAACCATTTTCAGCTCTTCAAACATCTCATATGCTCCGTGTCACTCAAAACACTTTTGGAGCCCCGGTTCTAAGCTGTAAAGCATGCCGCACTGAATGAGGGAGTAATCATCAGCACGTGTCTGCCAAGCGTTCATAACGTCTTGGTTCTGTGGGACGGGTGCGTCACCTAGCAGTGCTTCTAGGACATAATCTTTCTTGGCAGCTATGAGGATGATCCTCAGGTTCCGAACCCAGTCCGTATAGTTGCTGCCATCGTCTTTCAGCTTGGTTTTCTCTAGGAACGCGTTGAAGTTGAGGACAACATTGGCCATTTGATCTACAAGACATATTGTAAAGATTTTAGACTAAGTTCATGATAATTAAGTTCATCTAATCAAATTATTCAATGAACTCCCACTCAGATAGACATCCCTCCAGTCATCTAAGTATAACATGATCCGAGTTAACTAGGCCGTGTCCGATCATCACGTGAGACGGACTAGTCAACATCGGTGAACATCTTCATGTTGATTGTATCTTCTATACATCTCATGCTCGACCTTTCGGTCTTCTGTGTTCCAAGGCCATGTCTGTACATGCTAGGCTCGTCAAGTCAACCTAAGTGTACTGCTTGTGTAAATCTGGCTTACACCTGTTGTATTCGAACGTTAGAATCTATCACACCCGATCATCACGTGGTGCTTCGAAACAACGAACCTTCGCAACGGTGCACAGTTAGGGGGAACACTTTCTTGAAATTATTACGAGGGATCATCTTATTTAAGCTACCGTCGTTCTAAGCAAATAAGATGTAAAACATGATAAACATCACATGCAATCAAATAGTGACATGATATGGCCAATATCATTTGCTCCTTTTGATCTCCATCTTCGGGGCTCCATGATCATCGTTGTCACCGGCATGACACCATGATCTCCATCATCATGATCTCCATCATCGTGTCTTCTTGAAGTTGTCTCGTCATCTATTACTTCTACTACTATGGCTAACGCTTTAGCAATAAAGTAAAGTAATTACATGACGTTTATGTTGACACGCAGGTCATAAATAAATAAAGACAACTCCTATGGCTCCTGCCGGTTGTCATACTCATCGACATGCAAGTCGTGATTCCTATTACAAGAACATGATCATCTCATACATCACATATATCATTCATCACATCCTTTGGCCATATCACATCACAAAACACTTGCTGCAAAAACAAGTTAGACGTCCTCTAATTGTTGTTGCAAGTTTTTACGTGGCTGCTATAGGTTTCTAGCAAGAACGTTTCTTACCTATGCCAAAACCACAACATGAATTGCCAATTTCTATTTACCCTTCATAAGGACCCTGTTCATCGAATCCGATCCGACTAAAGTGGGAGAGACAGACACCCGCCAGCCACCTTATGCAACTAGTGCATGTCAGTCGGTGGAACCGGTCTCACGTAAGCGTACGTGTACGGTTGGTCCGGGCCGCTTCATCCCACAATGCCGCCAAATCAAGATAAGACTAGTAACGGCAAGATAATTGACAATATCGACGCCCACAACTACTTTGTGTTCTACTCGTCCATAGTAACTAGGGATAGACCTAGCTCTGATGCCACTGTTGGGGATCGTAGCAGAATTTTAAAATTTTCTACGCATCACCAAGATCAATCTATGTAGTCATCTAGCAACGAGGGAGAGAGGAGTGCATCCACATACTCTTGTAGATCACGAGCGGAAGCGTTCAATAGAACGGGGATGATGGAGTCGTACTCGACGTGATTCAAATCACCGATGACCTAGTGCCGAACGGACGACACCTCCGCGTTCAACACACGTACGGAGCGAGGACGTCTCCCGCGCCTTGATCCAGCAAGGAGGAGGGAGAGGTTGAGGAAGAGGGCTCCAACAACAGCACGACGGCGTGGTGATGGTGAAGCTGCAGTACTCCGGCAGGGCTTCGCCAAGCTCTTATGGAGGAGGAGATGTGTTGGGGAGGGGAGGGGCTGCACCTTGGATGTGGTGTGCAGCCCTCCCCTCACCCCTCTATTTATAGGGGAAGGGGGCCGGCCCCCTCTAGATGAGATCTAGAGGGGGGGGGGGCAAGGGGAGGGGGCTTGCCCCCCAAGCAAGGGGCGCCCCCCTTTAGGGTTTCCCCCAAACCCTAGGCGCATAAGGCCCTCGGGAAGAGGTGGCCCCTCCCGGTGGACCCCCGGAACCCCTCCGGTGGCCCCGGTACAATACCGATATGCCCCCGAACCTTTCCGGCGACCGTATGACAACTTCCCATATATAAATCTTTACCTCCGGACCATTCCTGAACTCCTCGTGACGTCCAGGATCTCATCCGGGACTCCGAACAACATTCGGTAATCAAAGACAAGTCTTCCTAACAACCCTAGCGTCACCGAACCTTAAGTGTGTAGACCCTACGGGTTCGGGACACATGCAGACATGACCGAGATGACTCTCCGGTCAATAACCAACAGCGGGATCTGGATACCCATGTTGGCTCCCACATGCTCCTTGATGATCTCATCGGATGAACCACGATGTCGAGGATTCAATCAATCCGTATACAATTCCCTTTGTCAATCGGTACATTACTTGCCCGAGACTCGATGTAGGTATCCCAATACCTTGTTCAGTCTCGTTACCGGCAAGTCACTTTACTCATACCGTAATGCATGATCCCGTGATCAGCCACTTGATCACATTGAGCTCATTATGATGATGCATTACCGAGTGGGCCCAGAGATACCTCTCCGTCATACGGAGTGACAAATCCCAGTCTCGATTCGTGCCAACCCAACAGACACTTTCGGAGATACCTGTAATGTACCTTTATAGTCACCCAGTTATGTTGTGACGTTTGGCACACCCAAGGCACTCCTACGGTATCCGGGAGTTGCACAATCTCATGGTCTAAGAAAATGATACTTGACATTCAGAAAAGCTACAGCAAACGAACTACACGATCTTTGAGCTAAGCTTAGGATTGGGTCTTGTCCATCACATCATTCTCCTAATGATGTGATCCCGTTATCAATGACATCTTATGTCCATAGTCAGGAAACCATGACTATCCTTTGATCAACGAGCTAGTCAACTAGAGGGTCACTAGGGACGTGTTGTGGTCTATGTATTCACACATGTATTATGATTTCCGGATAACACAATTATAGCATGAACAATAGACAATTATCATGAACAAAGAAATATAATAATAACTATTTTATTATTGTCTCTAGGGCATATTTCCAACAGAGGTATGGCATGAGCATATATATCCAATTGTTGATGCATTGCTAACTATATCCTCACACACGGTCTTTCCATATCTTTTGTTGATGCATAGGTTGCTGATGATATGACCTTGGGGACGTACCAGGTTAGGTCCGCATACAGGTTAAAGCCTAGGACGGGAATCAACAAGTACACACCTGAAGACTTCACTGCTACGTCTTGAGCTAGCGTTGGTTTTCCCCGAAGAGGAGGGGGTGATGCAGCACAGTAGCGTAAGTATTTCCCTCAGTTTTTGAGAACCAAGGTATCAATCCAGTAGGAGGTCACGCGCAAGTCCCTCGTACCTGCACAAAACGGTAGCAACTCGCAACCAACGCTTAGGGGTTGTCAATCCCTTCACGGTCACTTACGAGAGTGAGATCTGATAGAGATAATATTTTTGGTATTTTTGGTATAAGGATGCAAAGTGAAAAGTAAAAGCAAAACAAGTAAAATAAAGTAATGGAGATTGATATGATGAGAATAGACCCGGGGGCCATAGGTTTCACTAGTGGCTTCTCTCAAGAGCATAGATATTCTACGGTGGGTGAACAAATTACTGTTGAGCAATTGATAGAATTGAGCATAGTTATGAGGTTATCTAGGTATGATCATGTATATAGGCATCACGTCCGTGACAAGTAGACCGACTCCTGCCTGCATCTACTAATATTACTCCACTCATCGACCGCTATCCAGCATGCATCTAGAGTATTAAGTTAAAAACAGAGTAATGCCTTAAGCAAGATGACATGATGTAGAGGAATAAATTCATGCAATATGATAAATACCCCATCTTGTTATCCTCGATGGCAACAATACAATACGTGCCTTGCAACTCTTTCTGTCACTGAGTAAGGACACCGCAAGATTGAACACAAAGCTAAGCACTTCTCCCATTGCAAGAACTACCAATCTAGTTGGCCAAACCAAACGGATAATTCGAAGAGACTTGCAAAGATAACTCAATCATACATAAAAGAATTCAGAGAAGATTCAAATATTATTCATAGATAAGTTGGATCATAAACCCACAATTCATCCATCTCAACGAACACACAGCAAAAAGAAGATTACATCGAATAGATCTCCACGAGAGAGGGGGAGAACATTGTATTGAGATCCAAAAAGAGAGAAGAAGCCATCTAGCTACTAGCTATGGACCCGAAGGTCTAAAGTAAGCTACTCACACTTCATCGGAAGGGCTATGGTGTTGATGTAGAAGCCCTCCGTGATGGATGCCCTCTCCGGCGGAGCTCCGGAACAGGCCCCAAGATGGGATCTCGTGGATACAGGAAGTTGCGGTGGTGGAATTAGGTTTTTGGCTCTGTCTCTGGTCTAATGGGGGTACGTAGGTATATATAGGAGGAAGGAGCACGTCGGTGGAGCTCCGAGGGGCCCACGAGGCAGGGGCGCACCCTCCACCCTCGTGACCTCCCCGGAAACTTCTTGGAGTAGGGTCCAAGTGTCCTGGATCACGTTCGGTGAAAAGATCACGTTCCCGAAGGTTTCATTCCGTTTGGACTCCGTTTGATATTCTATTTCCTCGAAATACTGAAATAGGCAAAAAACAGCAATTCTGGGCTGGGCCTCCGGTTAATAGGTTAGTCCCAAAAATAATATAAAAGTGGAAAATAAAGCCCAATATAGTCCAAAACAGTAGATAAAGTAGCACGGAGCAATCAAAAATTATAGATATGTTGGAGATGTATCAGGCATCCTCAAGCTTAATTCCTGCTCGTCCTCGAGTAGGTAAATGATAAAAAGAGAATTTTTGATGCGGAGTGATACTTTGGCATAATTTCAATGTAAATCTTCTTAATCATGGTATGAATATTCAGATCCGAAAGGTTCAAGACAAAAGTTCATATTGACATAAAAATGATAATACTTCAAGCATACTAATTAAACAATTATGTCATCTCAAAATAACATGGCCAAAGGAAGTTCATCCCTACAAAATCATATAGTTAGGCTATGCTTCATTTTCGTCACACAAAGATGTTCCCAACTTCTATACCCCCGATGAAAAGCCAAGCAATTGTTTCATACTCAAATAATCTCAAACTTTTTCAACCTTCATGCAATACATGAGCGCGAGCCATGGACATAGCACTATGGGTGGTATAGAATATGATGATGGGGATTGTGTGGAGAAGAAAAAAAAAGGAGAAAGTCTCACATCAACGAGGCTAATCAATGAGCTATGGAGATGCCTATCAATTGATGTTAATGCAAGGAGTAGGGATTGCCATGCAACGGATGCACTAGAGCTAAGAATGCTCAAAAAAAGAAAACTAGTGGGTGTGCATCCAACTTGCTTGCTCATGAAGACCTAGGGCATTTCGAGGAAGCCCATCATTGGAATATACAAGCCAAGTTCTATAATGAAAAATTCCCACTAGTATGAACAAGACAACTTATGAGACTCACTATATGAAAATCATGGTGCTACTTTGAAGCACAATATATGAGACTCACTACATGAAGAACAAGGTGCTACTTTGAAGCACAAGTGTGTAAAAAGAGATAGTAGCATTGCCCTTTTTATTTTCTATTTTTTGGGCCTTTCTTTTTTTCTTTTTGGCCTTTCTCTCTCTTTTTTTGATTGGGCAATGCTCTAATAATGATGATCATCACACTTCTATTGATTACAACATAATGATTACAACTCGAGTCTAGAACAAGATATGACTGTATATGAATGCCTCCGGCGGTGTACCGGGATGGTGCAATGAATCAAGAGTGACATGTATGAAAAATAATGCATGGTGGCTTTGCCACAAATACGATGTCAACTACAAGATCATGCAATGGCAATATGACAAAAGTAAAGCATGTCATGATGATGATGATGATGATGGAAGTTGCATGGCAATATATCTCGAAATGGCTATGGAAATGCCATGATAGGTAGGTATGGTGGCTGTTTTGAGGAAGATATAGGGAGGTTTATGTGTGAAAGAGCGTATCATATCACGGGGTTTGGATGCACCGGCGAATTTTGCACCAACTCTCAATGTGAGAAAGGGCAATGCACGATACCAAAGAGGCTAGCAAATGGCGGAAAGGTAAAAGTGCGTATAATCCATGGACTCAACATTAGTCAAAAGAACTCATATACTTATTGCAAAAATTTAGAAGTCGTCAAAAATCAAGTACTACGCGCATGCTCCTAGGGGGATAGATTGGTAGGAAAAGACCATCGCTCGTCCCCGACCGCCACTCATAAGGATGCACAATCCAGGTACACTTCATGCTTCAAATTTGTTACACAACTTTAACCATACGTGCATGCTACGGGACTTGCTAACTTCAACACAAGTATTTCTCAAATTCACAACTACTCAACTAGCATGACTATGATATTATCACCTCCATATCTCAAAACAATTATCAAGCATCAAACTTATCTTAGTATTCAATGCACTAAAAAGAAAGTTTCACATATCTTGAATACCAAGTATATTAACATTAAGCAAATTACCATGCTATTAACGACTCTCAAAATAATCTAAGTGAAGCACGAGAGATCAAGTTTCTTTAAAACAATCCACCACCGTGCTCTAAAAGATCTAAGTGAAGCACTAGAGCAAAAATTATCACGCTCAAAAAGATATAAGTGAAGCACATAGAGTAAACTATCAAGCTCAAAAGATATAAGTGAAGCACATAGAGTAACTATCAAGCTCAAAATAAGTGAAGCACATAGAGTATTCTAACAAATTTCAATTCATGCATGGCTCTCTCAAAAGGTGTGGACAGCAAGGATGATTGTGGTAGACTAACAAGCAAAGACACAAATAATACAAGACGCTCCAAGCAAAACACATATCATGTGGTGAATAAAAATATAGCTCCAAGTAAATTACCGATGGAAGTGGACGAAAGAGGGGATGCCTTCCGGGGCATCCCCAAGCTTTGACTTTTTGGTGTCCTTGGATTATCTTGCGGATGCCATGGGCATCCCCAAGCTTAGGCTCTTGCCACTCCTGTTCCATAATCCATCAAAAGAATTCACCCAAAACTTGAAAACTTCACAACACAAAACTCAATAGAAATCTCGTGAGCTCCGTTAGAGAAAGAAAACAAAAGACTACTTTAAGGTACTGTAGTGAACTTGTTCTTTATTTGTATTGGTGTTAAACCTACTGTATTCCAACTTCTCTATGGTTTATAAACTATTTTACTAGCCATAGATTCATCAAAATAAGCAAACAACACACGCAAAACAGAATCTGTCAAAAACAGAATAGTCTGTAGTAATATGTTACTAACGCAAACTTCTGGAACCCAAAAAATTCTACCAAAATTAGAAGACCTGGGAAATTTGTTTATTGATTAGCAGCAATTGGAATCACTATTTATCACGTTCTGGTGATTTTTGACAATTCGGGCACTGAGCGCAAAGATTCTGGAAATTACAGCAAGATCAAATAACTATCTTCCAAGAAGATCTAATAGGTTTAACTTGGCACAAACACTAATTAAAAGATAAAACCACATCTAAACAGAATCTAGATGGATTATTTATTCCTATACAGAACCAAAAAGAAAAAACACAAAATAAAATTGGGTTGCCTCCCAACAAGCGCTATCGTTTAATGCCCCTAGCTAGGCATAAAAGCAAGGATAGATCTAGGTATTGCCATCTTTAGTAGGCAATCCATAAGTGGCTCTCATGATAGATTCATATGGTAATTTTATTTTCTTTCTAGGAAAGTGTTCCATGCCCTTCTTTAAGGGAAATTGGAATTTAATATTCCCTTACTTCATATCAATAATTGCACCAATCGTTCTAAGGAAAGGTCTACCAAGAATAATAGGACATGAAGGATTGCAATCTATATCAAGAACGATAAAATCTCCGGGCACATAATTCCTATTTGCAACAATAAGAACATCATTAATTCTTACCATAGGCTTTTTAATAGTGGAATCCGCAATATGCAAGTTTGGAGAGCAATCATCAAAGTCACGGAAATCTAGCAAATCACACAAAGCTTTGGGGATAGTAGAGACACTAGCACCCAAATCACACAAAGCATAAAACTCGTAATTTTTAATTTTAATCTTAATTGTAGGTTCCCACTCATCATGGAGTTTTCTAGGGATAGAAACTTTCAACTCAAGCTTTTCTTCATAAGATTGCATTAAGGCGTCAACAATGTGTTCGGTAAAGGCCTTATTTCGACTATAAGCATGAGGAGAATTTAACACGGATTGCAACAAGGAAATACAATCAATTAAAGAGCAATTTTCATAGTTAAATTCCTTGAGATCCAAAATAGTGGGTTTAGCAATATCTAGATTTTTATTTCTTTCAATCCCTTTTTTATCAATTTCATCATCAGGATCTAAAAACTCAGAATTCTTAGAACGCCTTCTAGGTAAGGGAAGATCATAATCAGATTCATCAAGATTCATATTGCAAAACAAAGATTTAATAGGGGACACATCAATAACTTTTAGATCTTCATCTTGATTTTCATAGTTATTCGGTTTAGCGGCCACCTTATTGACTAAGGTGGCTTGCATATCCGAAATTTCAGCGGTCATTTTTCCAAGATGAGAAATTTGGGCTCTTACACCATCAAATTCTTTGGACATATCATCGAGCTCTTTATTCATATAACTCATAAAACTCTTTTGTTCCTTAAGCTCGTTTCTAAAGAAATTATTATGCTCAAATTGCAAGACCATAAACTTCCTGACATTGTTTTCGATATCTTCTAGCCTTTTAAGGTGAAGATCACCAAAATTAGGTTAGGCCATCGTGACGAACAAGCAAGCAAACTAACACACGAGCAAACAAAAGGCAAAGGGAAAGAGAGGGCGAATAAAATGGCAAGGGTGAAGTGGGGGAGAGGAAAACGAGAGTCAAATGGCAAATAATGTAATGCGAGAGATAGAGATTGTGATGGGTACTTGGTATGTTGACTTTTGCGTAGGCTTCCCCGGCAACGGCGCCAGAAATGGCTCGTTGACGGGAGAGTAAATCTTGACTTGACTTGGCGTAGGCCTCCCCGGCAACGGCGCCAGAAATCCTTCTTGCTACGTCTCGAGCTAGCGTTGGTTTTCCCCGAAGAGGAGGGGGTGATGCAGCACAATAGCGTAAGTATTTCCCTCAGTTTTTGAGAACCAAGGTATCAATCCAGTAGGAGGTCACGCGCAAGTCCCTCGTACCTGCACAAAACGGTAGCAACTCGCAACCAACGCTTAGGGGTTGTCAATCCCTTCACGGTCACTTACGAGAGTGAGATCTGATAGAGATAATATTTTTGGTATTTTTGGTATAAAGATGCAAAGTGAAAAGTAAAAGCAAAACAAGTAAAATAAAGTAATGGAGATTGATATGATGAGAATAGACCCGGGGGCCATAGGTTTCACTAGTGGCTTCTCTCAAGAGCATAGATATTCTACGGTGGGTGAACAAATTACTGTTGAGCAATTGATAGAATTGAGCATAGTTATGAGGTTATCTAGGTATGATCATGTATATAGGCATCACGTCCGTGACAAGTAGACCGACTCCTGCCTGCATCTACTACTATTACTCCACTCATCGACCGCTATCCAGCATGCATCTAGAGTATTAAGTTAAAAATAGAGTAACGCCTTAAGCAAGATGACATGATGTAGAGGAATAAATTCATGCAATATGATAAATACCCCATCTTGTTATCCTCGATGGCAACAATACAATACGTGCCTTGCAACTCTTTCTGTCACTGAGTAAGGACACCGCAAGATTGAACCCAAAGCTAAGCACTTCTCCCATTGCAAGAACTACCAATCTAGTTGGCCAAACCAAACAGATAATTCGAAGAGACTTGCAAAGATAACTCAATCATACATAAAAGAATTCAGAGAAGATTCAAATATTATTCATAGATAAGTTGGATCATAAACCCACAATTCATCGGTCTCAACAAACACACCGCAAAAGAAGATTACATCGAATAGATCTCCACGAGAGAGGGGGAGAACATTGTATTGAGATCCAAAAAGAGAGAAGAAGCCATCTAGCTACTAGCTATGGACCCGAAGGTCTGAAGTAAACTACTCACACTTCATCGGAAGGGCTATGGTGTTGATGTAGAAGCCCTCCGTGATGGATGCCCTCTCCGGCGGAGCTCCAGAACAGGCCCCAAGATGGGATCTCGTGGATACAGGAAGTTGCGGCGGTGGAATTAGGTTTTTGGCTCTGTCTCTGGTCTAATGGGGGTACGTAGGTATATATAGGAGGAAGGAGCACGTCGGTGGAGCTCCGAGGGGCCCACGAGGCAGGGGGGCGCGCCCAGGAGGGGCGCGCCCTCCACCCTCGTGACCTCCCCGGAAACTTCTTGGAGTAGGGTCCAAGTCTCCTGGATCACGTTCGGTGAGAAGATCACGTTCCCGAAGGTTTAATTCCGTTTGGACTCCGTTTGATATTCTGTTTCCTCGAAATACTGAAATAGGCAAAAAACAGCAATTCTGGGCTGGGCCTCCGGTTAATAGGTTAGTCCCAAAAATAATATAAAAGTGGGAAATAAAGCCCAATATAGTCCAAAACAGTAGATAAAGTAGCATGGAGCAATCAAAAATTATAGATACGTTGGAGACGTATCATTCACCCAAAGAGGCAAAAGGACGGTCGGCACCTCGCGGATGGCGGCTTTGGATGACTATTTGGATGACGATGTGGATGACGTGGAGGAACCGGAGCCGGAGCAGGTGCGGGTTCCTCTTCCTAGGAAGGTGAAGAAGTTAGCCAGCAAGAGGAGGGAGCAGCCAAAAAGCGCTCAAGGAACTAGTCATCGTCCTCTATTTGTAATGTTGAACTTGAAGTGGTGGTAGCTTGTAGTAATGTGGAACTTGTTATATCGGTGAACTTGGAGTTGTGGTAGCTCTATGTTGAACTTGATCCTCTTGTATGTGTTAGTTATGTTGAACTTGGAGTGGTTGTCTTAGCAATGTTGAACTTGTTGTCTTAATAATGTTCAACTGTGACTGAAATGTTGAACTTAACGATCCTGACTGCTTATTCTAGGAAATGTTGAACTGTGCCTGAAAATGACCAAGTTTGCAAGTTACAGCCGTGCAACGCCTAGCCTGGAGGCGCTACACTGAGTAGTGCAACACCTAGCTCCAGGGCGTTGCACTGCTCAGTGTGGCGCCTCCAGGCTAGGCGCTGCAGCGGCTGTAACTTGCAAACGTTTTGTTTGCTCTCTGTTTAGCTCATCCAGGAGTGCAACGCCTCCCAGGAGTGCAACGCCTCCGAGCTAGGTGTCACACTGTACAGTGTGACGCCTAGCCCTGAGGTGTTGCACTTCTTGGATGAGCTAAACAGAGAACAAACAAAACGTGATTGAAATTCTAACCATTCATCAACCTTGGGTGGGAACTTGTACTTGTACTTGCGCGGGTTCTCACCCGCTATCTATGCATCAATTTTCATCAAGTACTTTAGAAAGTACGCATTCATCTTGTCAAATGTGTATTGAATTATTTTAAGGAAATATGCCCTAGAGGCAATAATAAAGTTATTATTTATTTCCTTATATCATGATAAATGTTTATTATTCATGCTAGAATTGTATTAACCAGAAACGTAATACTTGTGTGAATACCTAGACAAACAAAGTGTCACTAGCTCGTTAATCGAAGATGGTTATGTTTCCTAACCATAGACATGAGTTGTCATTTGATTAACGGGATCACAGCATTAGGAGAATGATGTGATTGACATGACCCATTCCATTAGCTTAGCACCCGATTGTTTAGTATGTTGCTATTGCTTTCTTCATGACTTATACATGTTCCTATGACTATGAGATTATGCAACTCCCGTTTACCGGAGGGACACTTTGTGTTCTACCAAACGTCACAACGTCACTGGGTGATTATAAAGGTGCTCTACAGGTGTCTCCAAAGGTACATGTTGGGTTGGCATATTTCGAGATTAGGATTTGTCGCTCCGGTTGTCGGAGAGGTATCTCTGGGCCCTGTCGGTAATACACATCACTTAAGCCTTGCAAGCAATGCAACTAATAAGTTAGTTGCAAGATGATGTATTACAGAACAAGTAAAGAGACTTGCTGGTAACGAGATTGAACTAGGTATTGAGATACCAATGATCGAATCTCGGGCAAGTAACATACCGATGACAAAGGGAACATCATATGTTGTTATGCGGTCTGACTGATAAATATCTTCGTAAAATATGTAGGAGCCAATATGAGCATCTAGGTTCCGCTATTGGTTATTGACCGGAGACGTGTCTCGGTCATGTCTACATTTTTCTCGAACCCGTAGGGTCCGCACACTTAACGTTACGATGACAGTTTCATTATGAGTTTATATATTTTGATGTACCGAAGGTTGTTCGGAGTCCCGGATGTGATCACGGACTTGACGAGGAGTCTCGAAATGGTCGACACATAAAGATCGATATATTGGACGACTATATTTGGACACCGGAAAGGTTCCGAGTAAGATTGGGACAATACCGGATCACCGGGAGGTTATCGGAACCCCCCGGGAGGTATATGGGCCTTATTGGGACTTAGTGGAAAGGAGGGCAAAGGAGCAAGGGAGCGGGCGCCCCCCAAGCCCAATCCGAATTGGGAAGGGGGCCGACCCCCCCTTTCCTTCATCCCTCCTTCCTCTTCCTTCCCTCTCCTACTCCTAATAGGAAAAAGGGGAGTCCTACTCCCGGTGGGAGTTGGACTCCCCCCTTGGGCGCGCCACCCTCCTTGGCCAGCCCCTCCTCCACTCCTTTATATACGGGGGCAGGGGGCACCCCAGAGACACAACAATTGATCATTGATCTCTTAGCCGTGTGCGGTGCCCCCCTCCACCATAATCCTCGATAATATTGTAGCGGTGCTTAGGCGAAGCCCTGCGACGGAAGAACATCAAGATCGTCACCACGCCGTCGTGCTGACAGAACTCATTCCCGACACTTTGCTGGACCGGAGTCCGTGGATCGTCATCGAGCTGAACGTGTGCAAAAACTCGGAGGTGCCGTAGTTTCGGTGCTTGATTGGTCGGGCCGTGAAGACATACGACTACATCAACTGCGTTGTTATAACGCTTCCGCTTCCGGTCTACGAGGGTACATAGACAACACTCCCCCCTCTTGTTGCTGTGCATCACCATGATCTTGCATGTGCGTAGGATTTTTTTTGAAATTACTACATTCCCCAACAGTGGCATCTGAGCCTAGGTTTTATGTGTTGATGTTATATGCACGAGTAGAACACAAGTGAGTTGTGGGCGATATAAGTCATACTGCTTACCAGCATGTCATACTTTGGTTCGGTGGTATTGTTGGATGAAGCGGCCCGGACCGGCATTACGCGTACGCTTACGCGAGACTGGTTCTACCGACGTGCTTTGCACACAGGTGGCTGGCGGGTGTCAGTTTCTCCAACTTTAGTTGAACCGAGTGTGGCTACGCCCGGTCCTTGCGAAGGTTAAAACATCACCAACTTGACAAACTATCATTGTGGTTTTTGATGCATAGGTAAGATTGGTTCTTGCTAAGCCCGTAGCAGCCACGTAAAACTTGCAACAAACAAAGTAGAGGACGTCTAACTTGTTTTTGCAGGGCATGTTGTGATGTGATATGGTCAAGGCATGATGCTAAATTTTATTGTATGAGATGATCATGTTTTGTAACCAAGTTATCGGCAACTGGCAGGAGCCATGTGGTTGTCGCTTTATTGTATGCAATGCAATCGCCCTGTAATGCTTTACTTTATCACTAAGCGGTAGCGATAGTCGTAGAAGCATAAGATTGGCGAGACGACAACGATGCTATGATGGATATCAAGGTGTCACGCCGGTGACGATGGTGATCATGACGATGCTTCGGAGATGGAGATCACAAGTACAAAATGATGATGGCCATATCATATCACTTATATTGATTGCATGTGATGTTTATCTTTTATGCATCTTATCTTGCTTTGATTGACGATAGCATTATAAGATGATCTCTCACTAAATTTCAAGATAAAAGTGTTCTCCCTGACTATGCACCGTTGCCAAAGTTCGTCGTCCCCAGACACCACGTGATGATCGGGTGTGATAAGCTCTACGTCCATCTACAACGGGTGCAAGCCAGTTTTGCACACGCAGAATACTCAGGTTAAACTTGATGAGCCTAGCATATGCAGATATGGCCTCGGAACACTGAGACCGAAAGGTCGAGCGTGAATCATATAGTAGATATGATCAACATAGTGATGTTCACCATTGAAAACTACTCCATTTCACGTGATGATTGGTTATGGTTTAGTTGATTTGGATCACGTGATCACTTAGAAGATTAGAGGGATGTCTTTCTAAGTGGGAGTTCTTAAATAATATGATTAATTGAACTTAAATTTATCATGAACTTAGTACATGATAGTATCTTGCTTGTTTATGTTTGATTGTAGATAGATGGCTCGTGCTATTGTTCCATTGAATTTTAATGCGTTCCTTGAGAAAGCAAAGTTGAAAGATGATGGTAGCAATTATACGGACTGGGTCCGTAACTTGAGGATTATCCTCATTGCTGCACAGAAGAATTACGTCCTGGAAGCACCGCTGGGTGCCAAGCCTGCTGCTGATGCAACTGACGACGTTAAGAACATCCGGCAGGGCAAAGCTGATGACTACTCGATAGTTCAATGTGTCATGCTTTACGTCTTAGAACCGGGTCTTCAACGACATTTTGAACGTCATGGAGCATATGAGATGTTCCAGGAGTTGAAGCTAATATCTCAAGCAAATGCCCGGATTGAGAGATATGAAGTCTCCAATAAGTTCTATAGCTGCAAGATGGAGGAGAACAGTTCTGTCAGTGAGCATATACTCAAAATGTCTGGGTATAATAATCACTTGATTCAACTGGGAGTTAATCTTCCGGATGATTGCGTCATTGACAGAATTCTCCAATCACTTCCACCTAGCTACAAGAGCTTCGTGATGAACTATAATATGCAAGGGATGGATAAGACAATTCCCGAGCTCTTCGCAATGCTAAAAGTTGCGGAGGTAGAAATCAAGAAGGAGCATCAAGTGTTGATGGTCAACAAGACCACTAGTTTCAAGAAAAAGGGCAAGGGGAAGAAGAAGCTGAACTTCAAGAAGAACAACAAGCAAGTTTCTACTCAGGAGAAGAAACCCAAGTCTGGACCTAAGCCTGAAACTGAGTGCTTCTACTGCAAGCAGACTGGTCACTGGAAGCAGAACTGCCCCAAGTATTTGGCGGATAAGAAGGATGGCAAGGTGAACAAAGGTATATGTGATATACATGTTATTGATGTGTACCTTACTAGAGCTCGCAGTAGCACCTGGGTATTTGATACTGGTTCTGTTGCTAATATTTGCAACTCGAAACAAGGACTACGAATTAAGCGAACACTGGCGAAGGACGAGGTGACGATGCGCGTGGGAAATGGTTCCAAAGTCGATGTGATCGCGGTCGGCACGCCACCTCTACATCTACCATCGGGATTAATATTAGACCTAAATAATTGTTATTTGGTGCCAGCGTTGAGCATGAACATTATATCTGGATCTTGTTTGATGCGAGACGGTTATTCATTTAAATCAGAGAATAATGGTTGTTCTATTTATATGAATAATATCTTTTATGGTCATGCACCTTGAAGAGTGGTCTATTTTTGATGAATCTCGATAGTAGTGATACACATATTCATAATGTTGAAACCAAAAAATGCAGAGTTGATAATGATAGTGCAACTTATTTATGGCATTGCCGTTTAGGTCATATCGGTGTAAAGCGCATGAAGAAACTCCATATTGATGGACTTTTGGAACCACTTGATTATGAACCACTTGGTACTTGCGAACCGTGCCTCATGGGCAAGATGACTAAAACGCCGTTCTCCGGTACTATGGAGAGAGCAACAGATTTGTTGGAAATCATACATACAGATGTATGTGGTCCAATGAATGTTGAAGCTCGTGGCGGATATCGTTATTTTCTCACCTTCACAGATGATTTAAGCAGATATGGGTATATCTACTTAATGAAACATAACTCTGAAACATTTGAAAAGTTCAAAGAATTTCAGAGTGAAGTTGAAAATCATCGTAACAAGAAAATAAAGTTTCTACGATCTGATCGTGGAGGAGAATATTTGAGTTACGAGTTTGGTTTACATTTGAAACAATGCGGAATAGTTTCGCAACTCACGCCACCCGGAACACCATAGCGTAATGGTGTGTCCGAACGTCGTAATCGTACTTTACTTGATATGGTGCGATCTATGATGTCTCTTACAGATTTACCGCTATCATTTTGGGGTTATGCTTTAGAGACGGCCGCATTCACGTTAAATAGGGCACCATCAAAATCCGTAGAGACGACACCTTATGAACTATGGTTTGGCAAGAAACCAAAGTTGTCATTCTTAAAGTTTGGGGCTGCGATGCTTATGTGAAAAAGCTTCAACCTGATAAGCTCGAACCCAAATCGGAGAAATGTGTCTTCATAGGATACCCGAAGGAGACTGTTGGGTACACCTTCTATCACAGATCTGAAGGCAAGGCATTTGTTGCTAAGAATGGATCCTTTCTAGAGAAGGAGTTTCTCTCAAAAGAAGTGGGTGGGAAGAAAGTAGAACTTGATGAGGTAACTGTACCTGCTCCCTTATTGGAAAGTATGACATCACAGAAACCGGTTTCTATGACACCTACACCAATTAGTGAGGAAGCTAATGATGATGATCATGAAACTTCAGAACAAGTTACTACTGAACCTCGTAGATCAATCAGAGTAAGATCCGCACCAGAGTGGTACGGTAATCCTGTTCTAGAAGTCATGCTGCTAGATCATGATGAACCTACGAACTATGAAGAAGCAATGGTGAGCCCAGATTCCGCAAAATGGCTTGAAGCCATGAAATCTGAGATGGGATCTATGTATGAGAACAAAGTGTGGACTTTGGTTGACTTGCCCAATGATCGGCAAGCAATTGAAAATAAATGGATCTTCAAGAAAAAGACTGACGCTGACGGTAATGTTACTGTCTACAAAGCTCGACTTGTCACAAAAGGTTTTCGACAAGTTCAAGGAATTGACTACGATGAGACCTTCTCACCCGCAGCGATGCTTAAGTCTGTCCGAATCATGTTAGCAATTGCCGCATTTTATGATTATGAAATTTGGCAGATGGATGTCAAAACTGCATTCCTGAATGGATTTCTGGAAGAAGAGTTGTATATGATGCAGCCGGAAGGTTTTGTCGATCCAAAAGGAGCTAACAAAGTGTGCAAGCTCCAGCGATCCATTTATGGACTGGTGCAATCATCTCGGAGTTGGAATGAACGCTTTGATAGTGTGATCAAAGCATTTGGTTTTGTACAGACTTTTGGAGAAGCCTGTATTTACAAGAAAGTGAGTGGGAGCTCTGTAGCATTTCTGATATTATATGTGGATGACATATTGCTAATCGGAAATGATATAGAATCTCTGGATAGCATAAAGGGATACTTGAATAAGAGTTTTTCAATGAAAGACCTCAGTGAAGCTGCTTACATATTGGGCATTAAGATCTATAGAGATAGATCAAGACGCTTAATTGGACTTTCACAAAGCACATACCTTGACAAAGTTTTGAAGAAGTTCAAAATGGATCAAGCAAAGAAAGGATTCTTGCCTGTGTTACAAGGTGTGAAGTTGAGTAAGACTCAATGCCCGACCACTGCAGAAGATAGAGAGAAAATGAAAGATGTTCCCTATGCTTCAGCCATAGACTCTATCATGTATGCAATGCTGTGTACCAGACCTGATGTGTGCCTTGCTATAAGTCTAGCAGGGAGGTACCAAAGTAATCCAGGAGTGGATCACTGGACAGCGGTCAAGAACATCCTGAAATACCTGAATAGTACTAAGGATATGTTTCTCGTATATGAGGGTGACGAAGAGCTCATCGTAAATGGTTATGTTGATGCAAGCTTTGACACTTATCCGGACGATTCTAAATCGCAAACCAGATATGTATTTACATTAAACGGTGGAGCTGTCAGTTGGTGCAGTTTTAAACAAAGCGTCGTGGCGGGATCTACATGTGAAGCGGAGTACATAGCTGCCTCGGAAGCAGCAAACGAAGGAGTCTGGATGAAGGAGTTCATATCCGATCTAGGTGTCATACCTAGTGCATCGGGTCCAATGAAAAACTTTTGTGACAATACTGGTGCAATTGCCTTAGCAAAGGAATACAGATTTCACAAGAGAACCAAGCACATCAAGAGACGCTTCGATTCCATCCGGGATCTAGTCCAGGTGGGAGACATAGAGATTTGCAAGATACATACAGATCTGAATGTAGCAGACCCATTGACTAAGCCTCTTCCACGAGCAAAACATGATCAGCACCAAGGCTCCATGGGTGTTAGAATCATTACTGTGTAATCTAGATTATTGACTCTAGTGCAAGTGGGAGACTGAAGGAAATATGCCCTAGAGGCAATAATAAAGTTATTATTTATTTCCTTATATCATGATAAATGTTTATTATTCATGCTAGAATTGTATTAACCGAAAACGTAATACTTGTGTGAATACATAGACAAACAAAGTGTCACTAGCTCGTTAATCGAAGATGGTTATGTTTCCTAACCATAGACATCAGTTGTCATTTGATTAACGGGATCACATCATTAGGATAATGATGTGATTGACATGACCCATTCCATTAGCTTAGCACCCGATCGTTTAGTATGTTGCTATTGCTTTCTTCATGACTTATACATGTTCCTATGACTATGAGATTATGCAACTCCCGTTTACCGGAGGAACACTTTGTGTGCTACCAAACTTCACAACGTAACTGGATGATTATAAAGGTGCTCTACAGGTGTCTCCAAAGGTACATGTTGGGTTGGCGTATTTCGAGATTAGGATTTGTGGCTCCGATTGTCGGAGAGGTATCTCTGGGCCCTCTCGGTAATACACATCGCTTAAGCCTTGCAAGCAATGCAACTAATAAGTTAGTTGCAAGATGATGTATTATGGAACGAGTAAAGAGACTTCCCGGTAACGAGATTGAACTAGGTATTGAGATACCGATGATCGAATCTCGGGCAAGTGACATACCGATGACAAAGGGAACAACGTATGTTGTTATACGGTCTAACCGATAAAGATCTTCGTAGAATATGTAGGAGCCAATATGAGCATCCATGTTCCGCTATTGGTTATTGACCGGAGACGTATCTCGGTCATGTCTACATTGTTCTCGAACCCGTAGGGTCCGCACGCTTAATGTTACGATGACAGTTTCATTATGAGTTTATATATTTTGATGTACCGACACTTTGCTGAATCGGAGTCCGGGGATCGTCATCGAGCTGAATGTGTGCAAAAACTCGGAGGTTCCGTAGTTTCGGTGCTTGATCGGTCGGGCCGTGAAGACATACGACTACATCAACTGCGTTGTTATAACGCTTCCGCTTTCGGTCTATGAGGGTACGCAGACAACACTCTCCCCTCTCGTTGTTGTGCATCACCATGATCTTGCGTGTGCGTAGGAATTTTTTTGAAATTACTACGTTCCCCAACACTATTGCCGTCACGGGTAATCCACGTGCACCTTTGAGCACCCTATTGAAGCATTCGGCCATATTGCTTTTCATTTGACCGTATCTCCAGCCATCTTCATCAAAAGCACGTTCCCACTTGTTCCGGTGTTGAATGTGCCTATTGATAAAGTCTTGACCCCCGGGATCAAGTTTTTTTGTGTGTGAGAAATTTGTTCAACAAAGTGGCGAACCGCTTCTCGGAGAAAGCGAGACAACAAGCTTGAAGATCATCGGCCAACTCCTTAAGGCCACATGCCCTATCGATGGTGCAACGGAGCATGCTCGGGAATGTCAATCTCCATCGCGTTAAGAATTCCTGGTTGCCGATCCGATATGACACTAATTTCCCTTTGAGCGGGTAACACCTTCCTCCTCAAAAGACGCAAAACCACTCCCAGTTGTCATTGTTCTCCGCCTCAACCAAAGAAAATGCCAATGGCAACACCCGGTTATTGGCATCACTTGCTATCGCAACCAACAAGGTGCCCTTGTATTGTCCGGTCAAGAACGTGCCATCAATGGAGATGACCGGCCTACAGTGTTTGAAAGCCCTCACGCATTACTCGAACGCCCAAAATGCACGGCCAAATACTCGGACTTTCCTTCCTTCATGAACCGTTGTTTGGTGCCCATGAGGCTCGACCACATGAACCATGCCCGGGTTTGTGGCGGCCATGGCTAACAATAACCTAGGGATTTGGTTGTATGCTTCCTCCCAAGTACCATACAACATCTTAAATGCGGCTTGCTTCACCTTCCATGCCTTGCCGTACTTCACCTTATAATAAAAGATGGCTTTCACAAGGTCAATGACATGTTGGACGCTCATTGTTGGAAGTGTGGATATTGAGTTCGAGAGCCTGTAAGCGATGAACTCGGACGTGAGTTGTCTGTGGTCTTGGGACACAATCTTGCCATCCACCCTTTTCCTCGGCACATGTGAGTTGGCACACAACTCACTACGTTCCAAGTGGGACCTCCTTTCCATGTTCTTGCATGCACAATCCACGGACATATATCATCTTCACATGCACATGCAACCGTGTAGCGCACATTGACATCCGAGTGCACCACCTTGTGTGGACGATAATGCGTAACCGAGTAGTTGTCGAGCCACATCTTCAATTCCAAGAAGGTTTCGAACTTAGACCCTTTAGCAATCCGGTTCTTGTCGTATCCCAAATCACGGTGAGAGCTTGGCCTAACCGCAAGAGATATAGATTTGCCACCATTCACAACGGCTTCATCCGCGAGACTAACATCCTTGAACAATGGTGTCTTCTGATCCCGACCGAATACCTTCTCGAAAGCTTCGGCCTCCTTCACCGTGAACCCCTCCTCATCAACTTGTTCATCGGGACCTTCGTCATCCAAATCCGATGCATATGCACGGGAAAAAGGGATGGAATGGTCCATTGTCTCTTGCAAATGATATTTGTCGAGATCACCCACATTGTTGTCATGGAGATCAACTTTATTGTCATCGTCCGCATACTCATCATTGTCCTCTTGCAAAGCTTCATCTTGGTTGTTTGCAAACGGGCTCAATGTTGGCCTCACTTCTTGGGTCAAAAGAGGTTCAACAATTTCATCTCGCTTCAAGGGTGGGGGGCTACTAGCAACCAAAGGGGAGGGTTTCCGGTTCAAGTCCAAATGCAAACTTGAATCAACCTTCTTCGTTGCAAATAACTCAAGAGCCTTGTCAAGTGAATCGGCCACCGTTTCCTTGTATGCAACCCAACGTTGCTCCGAGTTGACATGCATTGTCTTCCAACGGATGTGCATTCCAAAACCTACATTATGCCTTCCCTCCAACTCAACGATATCACTAGGGTCCATCCAATTCAAATCTTTCCTCACTTGTTGCAAGAGCTCTGCATTGCTAGGACTACTATCAAACACCATATCAAGCTCATCCGGGTCCAGTTCGATATTGCCTTTCAAGAAGGCGTATTTGTCCCCATGATGAACAAACACACATGTTCTTCCCATCCCTATAAGCATTCAAACAACACAACGTAACATTGCTTCCATGAGTACTAATTTAAGCATTAACATGGAATACAAACCCTAAAATATATATCAAACAACAACCCTAACCATAACCATAACCCTAACAATAACCCTAACCCTAACCATAACCCTAGCACCAAAATAAGAACACCCATAAGAATAACCCTAACATAATAACAAAGCCTAATCATAGGAAATTGGCAAACAAAGATCTCACATCTCCATGCAAATTTCTAGATCCAAACAAAACTAGGGTTTCCCCAAACTAGCAAAAAATGAGCAATTAGATAATATTACTTGGATCAAAACAAGGGGATCGGAGAAGATTACCTTGAGGGAGGGTTTGACTTTGAAATCCACGGACAAATTCTTCAAATTTGCAAGATTTGGGAGAGGATCTGAGAGGGGGAGAGAGTGGGAGAGGGGGCAAAGCTCGGGTTGAGGTGTGTGGGGTGGGGGGAGGGGGGCCCAGCCCTATCTAAGTCATAGTGCAGTGCCCGACGGCTAGGCGCTGCACATTACATGTGTGGCGCCTAGCTCGGAGGCGCTGCACTGTTGGGTGTGGGCCCAGGGGCTGCCACGGTGGACTGGCGTGCAATGCCCCCGAGCTGGGCGTTGCACCGTAGGGTGTGGCGCCTGCGTGGCGGGCGCTACACAAAAAGGTCAGGGGAGTGAAATAGTTTCACGGGCAGTTCATTCTGTGAATTGATTTTGTTTAGAGGTCAAAACTGTCAAATTTGCGTGGTTATACATACGAACCTCCACGACTTCGGTCGCTGGTCGAGTCCTAGCTAGCGCTGTTATTTTTCATGGAATATAAGATACAGAGTGACGGGCCGACCCAACAATTGGCGAATTCGGTATTTCTTTCTAGAGCAATTAGTTAACGAGCCCTCCTTCGGGAGCCTCGACGATCAGCACCACTTGGCATCTCTCAGCCATTTGCCATGTGTCGTGCTCTGGGCGCTTCCTCCAGATTTTATTTTTTTATTTTTCCGCACGCGTTTTCGGCTTTTTGAATGGTTTTTTCCAGAATTTTTCGACTCTTTGGTTTTTCACCGGTCTTCCTTAGCTTTTCGATAAAAAAATGATACGTGAAAAAACGTGTTTTTTTCTTTCGCGAGAGTCACGGTTTTGCTTCCGCGAGAGGCACGGTTTTGCTTTCACGAGAGTCACGGCCGTGCCTCTCGGAAACAAAAAAAAATGTGTTTTCTGTTTCCCCTTTCGTGAGAGTCACAGTTTTGCTTCCGCGAGAGGCACGGGTGTGCTTTCGTGAGAGTCACGGCCGTGCCTCTCGGAAACGAAAAAACACGTTTTCTTCTTTTTTTTTCCTTTCGCGAGAGTCGCGGTTTTGCTTCCGCGAGAGGCACGGTTGTGCTTTAGCGAGAGTCACGGTCGTGCCTCTCGGAAACGAAAAAAATGTGTTTTTTGATTTTCTTTCTTTCGCGAGAGTCATGGTTTTGCTTCCGCGAGAGACACGGTTGTGCTTTCGCGAGAGACATGGCCGTGCCTCTCGGAAACGAAAAAAACGCATTTTTTGTTTTTTTTTCTTTCGCGAGAGTCACGGTTTTGCTTCCGCGAGAAGCACGCTTGTGCTTTCGCAAGAGTCACGGCCATGCCTCCTCGAAAACAAAAAAAACGCGTTTTTTCCTTTCGCGAGATTCACGGTTTTGCTTCCACGAGAGGCACGATTGTGATTTCGTCAGAGGCATGGGCGTGCCTCTTTCGGAAAGGGAAAAAACCCGTGCTCCCGGTTCGGTTTTTTCGTCCGGTTTTTTCGTGAAAAAAAGTTCGCGAGAACCTATCAACATGAGATCTAGTTTTGAAGGTCTCGATGCGAGGAATCCAACGGTGAAAGCGGTTTGAGATTTGGATGCACGGTTTGAGAGATAAAACGTTTTGAATAAACAGATCTACGAAAAAAGGAAAAACTTCCATGTGCGCCACTTGTCGCAACCAGGGGAGTTGGAGTGATCTTTGCAACGACTACTCCTCAACTATTGATTTCGATTTGTTTCGGTTAGCGAGCCTAATACCGAATTGAAAGATTTGAATTCGGTTATTGAAACTAAAAACCGATTTTAGCAGTATCTGCGATAAAAACCGAAAATTCATTTTTTTTCGGTTTCGGTATCGATACGGTGTTCGGTTTGTCGGTTTTTATGCCCACCCCTAGAGGCCACCAGCTGGATCGCTGCCCCTCCCCTCGCTCCTCCAATCCTCCTCCTCTACATGCCTCCTGTCCCCTGAATTTCGTCCAGGAAGCATCGAACAAACTTGCGCCGTTACCTTTTTGAAGGCGTTGTCTATTAGCCGTTTAGCTGGGCTTCATTGGCTAGTCTCGGCAACTAGGATGAAAATTCTTGTCTTGGCCATCTCCGGCCTGACATGGAGACAATGGCGCAAAAGACGTTTATTCCTTCTGAAGGGCTCTGATGTGGAAGAAGTCGACTTAGTCATGAGTGTTAATTTTACATCTTTTAATGGTTTGAGCATGGTTACCTTTATCATGTACTCTGCTTAATAATAAATAAAAATGATTGTGTGCAACAATGATGCAGAGGCCGAGGGTTTAACCTCATTAAAAAAAAAGTCTTCTTCTCTTCAAAATAATTTTTGACTTCTGAGTTCCAGGTCTGAGAAGAGGAATAGATGCAACACACGAACCGTATTGATCTCACGGGTAGTTGTACAGAATTACACGATGTCAAAATATGTCGAATATTACGTGTACGAGTTGTAGTACAGTTGGAAATCGTGTTCCCTAGTTGCCCGCTGTTCACTAATGTGCACGTTGTTTCTGACCATGCCCTGTTAGTGGTTGACTCTGGGGAACGGTTGCTTGGACCACCATCCAGATTTCATTTCGAATTTGCATGGCTTGAGGTTGAATCATTCCCGGAGATGGTGATTTCTAAGTGGAGCTCCTTGATGGCTTCTAGGACTAGATCCTCCGGGCCTCTTGATAATTGGAATTTTTTCCCCAAAGATTGTGTCAGTTTCTGAAGGAGACCTGCTACACGTACAACAACTTTTGTACGACAGTCATCAGCAGCCGTTGATTCAATTCCACGTACGTGTGAGATCACGTTTCTGAAGGGATGGGGTGTGAATAGACATTGTGACTCTAACCACGCTAAAAATAACATTACCTTCGAGATCCGTGCCCTTGACCAAATTGCTGATTCCAGGTAAGGGTGGATGATCTCAGCAGTATGACCTTGAGATGGAGTTGATGGATATTCACTCCTAGGAAGAAATCTATTCGCGGCTGGGAGGCCGCCTAACCTAGACTCCGAAGGGCGACACTAATAGCATGGTTAATAATAGTACGTAAAATCGGCTATAAAGAGTTGTCATGTTATCTACAGCCAACCTAATAGCCGGCATGTACAATAGCATATTTTAATTGTGTGCTCTGTACTTCATGAATTGTTGGCCCATCTTAGAACCTCACAAACTGTCGCTTGTGTTGCAGCTGACTACAAACTAAGAGCTCGCTTTTCTTCTCTCTCCTCTTTTCTCATCCTTAACTAAGCAAAGATATAATATTTTAATCCTTATAGCCTGGTTCTGTCATTTTATTATACTTGCTCTAACTTATATTATTTTCGCCGTCATAAGTGTTCCATTGCGCATCTCTTCTCGATGGAGGGGGACCTTTTTTCTTTCAATGCTATCCAGCATCATGTTTATGACTCCTATCGTGGTCTTCTTAGTGGGGCCCTTATCCCAGGGTGTCTCTTGCTCCTGTGGTTTGGGTCTGGGATCCCGGGTCTCACCGGAAGACAACTAGTCACTTATGATCCCTTTCTCTTGTGAAGGAATTTACCTTGTGGTTTCGTCTTCCAAAATCAATACTGCACCGGGTTCGGATGATTTTTCGACTACTTTTTAAGAAGTTCTGTGGAACTCTTGAAGGTCTAGTTTACCTGATTCGTTATGGTTTTTGTTTGGGTATGGTGGACAAAAAAATGTTAAATTATGCCATCCTTTCCTTCGTCACCAAATGTAAAGGGGCTAATAATATCCATCTGTTTAGGCGGATAGCCTTCATTAAGGTGTTGTTCGAGTTCGTCGACAAAGCTTTTGCAACCCGGCTAGCCTCGATTTGCTACAAAACCCTTACTCAGACAAATTTATCAAGGGGCATAATATATACTTGATGCGAGTATGTCTCTCCATGAAATTGTGCACGGTCTTCATGTTTCTGGGCAGGAAACTATTGTGCTTAAACTTTATTTTGAAAATACCTACGGCTGTGTTAGACTGTTAGCCGAGACTTCCTTCGTGTAGTACTGTTGCGTAAAGGTTTCATCCCGGCTTCGTTCAGCGACTTATGCAACTGGTGTCTGATGGACACGCCGTTGTGTGTATTCATTTAAAAGGGTAGTTTTGCCCATCCAATTTCTTCAACTAATCAAGACTAGCTAGAGCACCTACAGCTGAACTGGAACAAATCCGGGCCCTTATACGTCCACGGACGCGACTGCGGACGCCGCGACTCTGGCTATCAAATGTCCCCATTTGGAGCCACAATCCCTACTTTTGAAACCTAAAATCCATGCGAACACATGCATGTTGATCATCATGCACAAACAACGAGCACCGCACACAAATACAAATTATTTGTACATAAAAAATACATAATCCAAACATAAAATTTGTTTATCATGCATAATTAAAACATAAAAAGCATAATTTAGTGATTTTCAGCGTGGATCCAAATATGCTCTAGAGGATCATCCACTAGTAGAAAAAGGGTCATATGTTCAGCTCATTAGTCCCGGTTTGTAATTGAGCCGGCACTAACGTGACCAATAGTGCCGGTTCCAACGGCTAGCTTGGCCGCTCTCATTAGTACTGGTTCGTGGCGAATCTTTAGCACCGGTTCGTATCATGAACCAATACTAAAGAGAGTGGTGGCAGGATGTTGTCATTCTGGGCCCCCTTCAGCACCTTTAGTACCGGTTCGTGGCACAAACCGGTGCTAAACGTCATCCTATATCAACCCTTCGTCCACCCGCGATCGAGCTCTCTCTGTTTTTCCCCTTTCCCCTCTCCTCTCTGTTCTTCCCCCTCTACCTCGAGCTCATCTCACATTTTGCCCAAATTTTGTCAAGATTTGAAGGCCCCCATTCATTCAAGTGATCACAAAGATAAGCAACTTTGTCCTTTCATCTCTCATTGCTAGATTAGCTTTTGTAATGCTTTATATAGTCATTAATTTATGGGTTTTAGTAATTTGGGAGTAATTATATGTGGTAGTTTATTTGATTTATATGCAATTTGAGCTCAAAATAACTCTTAGTTTTGCACATGTAGGTGTGGTTTACTTAGTGCCTTCCTGTTGGGGAACGTAGTAATTTCAAATTTTCCTACGCACACGCAAGATCATGGTGATGCATAGCAACGAGAGGGGAGAGTTTCATCTACGTACCCTCGTAGACCGTAACTGGAAGCGTTATGAGAACGTGGTTGATATAGTCGTACGTCTTCACGATCCGATCGATCCAAGTACCGAACGTACGACACCTCCGAGTTCAGCACACGTTCAGCTCGATGACGTCCCACGAACTCCGATCCAGCAGAGCTTCACATGAGAGTTCCGTCAGCACGACGGTGTGATGATGGTGATGATGTTGCTACCAACGTAGGGCTTTGCCTAAGCACCGCTATGATATGATCGAGGTGGATTATGGTGGAGGGGGCACCGCACACGGCTTGGAACAATCAACTTGTGTGTCGTAGGATGCCCCTACCCCCGTATATAAAGGAGCAAGGGGGGAGGCCGGCTGGCCCATGCAGGGCACGCCAGGAGGAGGAGTCCTCCTCCTAGTAGGAGTAAGACTCCCCTTTCCTACTCCTACTAGGAGGGGGAAAGGAAGGAGGAGAGGGAGAAGGAGGTAAGGGGGGCGCTGCCCCCCTTCCCTAGTACAATTCGGACCAGAGGGGGAGGGGGCGCGCGGCCGGCCATGGCCGCTCCTCTCACTCTCCACTAAGGCCCATGTGGCCCATAACTTCTCCCGGGGGGTTCCGGTAACCCTCCGGCACTCCGGTTTTTTCCGAAATCACCCGGAACACTTCCGGTATCCGAATATAGTCGTTCAATATATCAAACTTTATGTCTTGACCATTTCGAGAATCCTTGGCATGTCCGTGATCATATCCGGGACTCCGAACTACCTTCGGTACATTAAATCACATAAACTCATAATACCGATCACCACCGGACATTAAGCGTGTGGACCCTATGGGTTCGAGAACTATGTAGACATGACCAAGACACGTCTCCGGTCAATAACCAATAGCGGAACCTGGAGTCTCATATTGGCTCCTACATATTCTACAAAGATCTTTATCGGTTAAACCGCATAAAAACATACGTTGTTCCCTTTGTCATCGGTATGTTACTTGCTCGAGATTCGATCGTCGGTATCTCAATACCTAGCTCAATCTTGTTACCGGCAAGTCTCTTTACTCGTTTCGTAATGCATCATCCCGCAACTAACTCATTAGTTGCATTGCTTGCAAGGCTTAGAGTGATGTGCATTACCGAGAGGGCCCGGAGATACCTCTCCGATAATCGGAGTGACAAATCCTAATCTCGATCTATGCCAACTCAACAAGTACTATCGGAGTCACCTGTAGAGCACCTTTATAATCACCCAGTTACATTGTGACGTTTGGTAGCACACAAAGTGTTCCTCCGATAATCGGGAGTTGCATAATCTCATAGTCACAGGAACATGTATAAGTCATGAAGAAAGCAATAGTAGTAAACTAAAACGATCAAGTGCTAAGCTAACGGAATGGTTCAAGTCAATCACATCATTCTCCTTATGACGTGATCCCATTTATCAAATGACAACTCATGTCTATGGTTAGGAAACATAACCATCTTTGATCAACGAGCTAGTCAAGTAGAGGCATACTAGTGACACTCTGTTTGTCTATGTATTCACACATGTATTATGTTTTCTGTTAATACAATTCTAGCATGAATAATAAACATTTATCATGATGTAAGGAAATATAAATAACAAATTGATTATTGCGTCTAGGGCATATTTCCTTTAGTCTCCCACTTGCATAGAGTCAATAATCTAGTTCACATCATCATGTGATTTCACACCAATAGTTCACATCTTTATGTGATTAGTTCACATCTTCATGTGACTAATACCCAAAGGGTTACTAGAGTCAATAATCTAGTTCACATCGCTATGTGATTAACACCCAAAGAGTGATCATGTTTTGCTTGTGAGAGAAGTTTAGTCTATGGGTCTGCAACATTCAGATCTGTATGTATTTCGCAAATTTCTAAGTCTACAATACTCTGCACGGAGCTACTCTAGCTAATTGCTCCCACTTTCAAGATGTATCTAGATCGAGACTTAGAGTCATCTAGATCGGTGTAAAAAGCTTGCATCGACGTAACTCTTTACGAAGAACTCTTTATCACCTCCATTACCGAGATATATTTCCTTAATCCTCTAAGGATAATTTTGACCACTGTCCAGTGATCTACTCCTAGATCACAATTGTACTCCCTTGCTAAAATCATGCTAAGGTATACAATAGGTCCGGTACACAGCATAGCATACTTTATAGAACCTACGACTGATGCATAGGGAACGATTTTTCATTCTCTTTCTGTTTTCTGTCGTGGTCAGGTTTTGAGTCTTACTCAACTTCACACGTTGCAACACAGGCAAGAACTCCTTCTTTGATTGTTCCATTTTGAACTACTTTAAAATCTTATCAAGGTATGTACTCATTGAAAAACCTTATCAAGCGTCTTGATCTATCTCTATAGATCTTGATGCTCAATGTGTAAGCAGCTTCACCGAGGTCTTTCTTTGAAAAAACTCCTTTTGAAAACTCCTTTATGCTTTCCAGAAAATTCAACATCATTTCCGATCAACAATATGTTATTCAAATATACTTATCAGAAAGGCTGTAGCGCTCCCACTCGCTTTCTTATAAATACAAGCTTCTCCAAAAGTCTGTATAAAACCATATGCTTTGATCACACTATCAAAGCATATATTCCAACTCCGAGATGGTTGCACCGGTCCATAGATGGATCGCTGGAGCTTGCACACTTTGTTAGCACCTTTAGGATTGACAAAACTTTCTTGTTGTATCATATACAACTCTTCTTTAAGAAATCCATTAAGGAATGCAGTTTTGACATTCATTTGCCAGATTTCATAAAATGTGGCAATTGCTAACATGATTCGGACAGACTTAAGCATCGTTACAAGTGAGAAAATCTCATCGTAGTCAACACTTGAACTTGTCGAAAACTTTTTGCGACAATTAGAGCTTTGTAGATAGGAACACTACTATCAGCGTCCGTCTTCCTCTTGAAGATCCATTTATTCTTAATGGCTTGCCGATCAATGGGCAACTCCATCAAAGTCCATACTTTATTCGCATACATGGATCCCATCTCAGATTTCATGGCCTCAAGCCATTTTGCGGAATCTGGGCTCAACATCGCTTCCTCATAGTTCGTAGGTTCATCATGGTCTTGTAACATGACTCGCAAAATAGGATTACCGTACCACTCTAGTGTGGACCGTACTCTATTTGACCTACGAGGTTCGGTAGTAACTTGATCTGAAGTTTCATGATCATCATCATTAGCTTCCTTACTAATTGGTGTAGGAATCACTGGAACTGATTTCTGTGATGAACTACTTTCCAATATGGGAGAAGGTACAATTACCTCATCAAGTTCTACTTTCCTCCCACTCACTTCTTTCAAGAGAAACTCCTTCTCTAGAAAGTATCCATTCTTAGCAACAAAATATCTTGCCTTCGGATCTGTGATAGAAGGTGTACCCAACAGTTTCTTTTGGGTATCCTATGAAGACACACTACTCCGATTCGGGTTCGAGCTTATCAGTTTGAAACTTTTTCACATAAGCATCGCAACCCTAAACTTTAAGAAACGACAGCTTTGGTTTCTTGCCAAACCATAGTTCATACGGTGTCATCTCAACGAATTTAGATGGTGCCCTATTTAACAGGAATGCAGTTGTATCTAATGCATAACCCCAAAATGATAGTGGTAAATCGGTAAGAGACATCATAGATTGCACTATATCCAATAAAGTATGGTTATGACGTTCGGACACACCATTATGCTGTGGTGTTCCAGGTGGCATTAATTTGTGAAACTATTCCAGATTGTTTTAGTTGAAGACCAAACTCATAACTCAAATATTCATCTCCGTGATATGATCGTAGAAACTTTATTTTCTTGTTACGATGATTTTCCACTTCACTCTGAAATTCTTTGAACTTTTCAAATGTTTCAAACTTATGTTTCATCAAGTAGATATACACCCATATCTGCTCAAATCATCTATGAAGGTCAGAAAATAGCGATACCCGCCACGAGCCTCAACACTCATCGGACCGCATACATCAGTATGTATTATTTCCAATAAGTCAGTTGCTCGCTCTATTGTTGCGGAGAACGGAGTCTTAGTCATCTTGCCCATGAGGCATGGTTCACAAGCATCAAGTGATTCCAAAAGCCCATCAGCATGGAGTTTCTTCATGCGCTTTACACCAATATGACCTATACGACAGTGCCACAAATAAGTTGCACGATCATTATTAACTTTTCATCTTTTGGCTTCAATATTATGAATATGTGTATCGCTACGATCGAGATTCAATAAACCATTTATTTTAAGTGTATGACCATAGAAGGTTTTATTCATGTAAATAGAACAACAATTATTATTTGACTTAAATGAATAACCGTATTGCAATAAACATGATCCAATCATATTATGCTCAACGCAAACACCAAATAACATTTATTTAGGTTCAACACTAATCCCGAAGGTAGAGGGAGTATGCGATGGTAATCTTATCAACCTTGGAATCTATTCCAACACACATCGTCACTTTGCCCTCAACTAGTCTTTGTTCATTTTGTATTTCCTGTTTCGAGTTACTAATATTAGCAACTGAATCGGTATCAAATACCTAGGGGTTACTATGAACACTAGTAAAGTACACATCAATAATCTGTATATCAAATATACCTTTATTCACTTTGCCATCCTTCTTATCCGCCAAGTATTTGGGGTAGTTCCGCTTCCAGTGACCATTTCCTTTGCAGTAGAAGCACTTAGTTTCAGGCTTGGGTCTAGCTTTGGGCTTCTTCATGGGAGTGGCAACTTGCTTGCCACTTTTTTTGAAGTTCCCTTTCTTTCCCTTGCCCTTTTACTTGAAACTTTTGGTATTGTTAACCATCAACACTTGATGCTATTTCTTGATTTCTACCTTCGCCGATTTCAGCATCGCGAAGAGCTTGTGAATTACTTTCATCATCCCTTACATATTATAGTTCATCACTAAGTTCTAGTAACTTGGTGATAGTGACTAGAGAACTTTGTCAATTACTATCTTATCTGGAAGATTAACTCCCACTTGATTGAAGCAATTGTAGTACCAAGACAATCTGAGCACATGCTCACTGGTTGAGCTATTCTCCTCCATCTTGTAGGAAAAGTACCGTCGGAGGTCTCCTACCTCTCGACACGGGCATGACTATGAAATACCAATTTCAACTCTTAGACCATCTTATATGCTCTGTGGCGTTCAATTTTTTTTGAAGTCCCGGTTCTAAGCTGTAAAGCATGGTGCACTAAACTATTAATTAGTCATCATACCGAGCTTTGTCAAATGTTCATAACATCTGCATTTGCTCCTGCAATAGTTATGTCACCTAGCGGTGCATCAAGTACATAATTCTTCTATGCAGCAACGAGGATAATCCTCAGATCACGGATCCAATCCGCATCATTGCTACTATCATCTTTCAACATAGTTTTCTCTAGGAACATATCATAAATAAAACAAGGAAGCTATATGCGAGCAATTGATCTACAACATAGATATGCAAATACTATCAGGACTAAGTTTATGATAAATTGAAGTTCAATTAATCATATTACTTAAGAACTCCCACTTAGATAGACATCCCTTTAATCATCTAAGTGATCACGTGATCCATATCAACTAGACCATGTCCGATCATCACGTGAGATGGAGTAGTTTTCAATGGTGAACATCACTATGTTGATCATATCTACTAATGATTCATGCTCGACCTTTCGGTCTCAGTGTTCCGAGGCCATATCTGCATATGCTAGGCTCGTCAAGTTTAACCCGAGTATTCTGCATGTGCAAAACTGGCTTGCACCCGTTATATGTGAACGTAGAGCTTATCACACCTGATCATCACGTGGTGTCTCAGCATGAAGAACTTTCACGACGGTGCATACTCAGGGAGAACACTTATACCTTGAAATTTTTAGTGAGGGATCATCTCATAATGCTACCGTCGTACTAAGCAAAATAAGAAGCATAAAAGATAAACATCACATGTAATCGAAATATGTGACATGATATGGCCATCATCATTTTGTGCCTTTGATCTCCATCTCCAAAGTACCGTCATGATCTCCTTCGTCGCCGGCATGACACCATGATCTCCATCATCTTGATCTTTATCAATGTGTCATCACATGGTCGTCTCGCTAACTATTGCTTTTGCAACTATTGCTATCGCATAGCGATTAAGTAAAGCAATTACATGGCGCTTGCATCTTATGCAATTATGAGACAACCATAAGGCTCCTGCCAGTTGTCGATAACTTCAACAAAACATGATCATCTCATACAACAATTTATATCTCATCACGTCTTGACTATATCACATCACAACATGCCATGCAAAAACAAGTTTGACGTCGTCTACTTTGTTGTTGCAAGTTTTACGTGGCTGCTACGGGCTGAGCAATAACTGTTCTTACCTACGCATCAAAAACCACAATGTAGTATAGTGCTTGCTTTTTGATCTTCAGAAAGAACCTTGTTCATTAAAACCGATTCAACTAAAGTTGGTGAAACAGACACCCACTAGCCACCTGTGTGCGAGGCACGGCGGTAGAACAAGTCTCGCGTAAGCATACGTGTAATGTCGGTCTGGGCCGCTTCATCCAACAATACCGCCAAATCAAGAATCAACTAGTAACGGCAAGCATTATGTATATACTCACGCCCACAACTCCTTTGTGTTCTACTCGTGCATATAACATCTACGCATAGACCTGGCTCGGATGCCACTGTTGGGAAACGTAGTAATTTCAAATTTTCCTACGCACACACAAGATCATGGTGATGCATAGCAACGAGAGGGGAGAGTTTCATCTACATTCCCTCGTAGACCATAAGAGGAAGCGTTATGAGAACACAGTTGATGTAGTCATACGTCTTCACGATCCGACCGATCCAAGTACCGAATGTACGGCACCTCCGAGTTCAGCACACGTTTGGCTCGATGACGTCCCACGAACTCCGATCTAGCAGAGCTTCACAGGAGAGTTCCGTCAGCACGACGACGTGATGATGGTGATGATGTTGCTATGGACGCAGGGCTTCGCCTAAGCACCACTACGATATGATCAAGGTGGATTATGGTGGAGGGGGGCACCGCACACGGCTTGGAACAATCAACTTGTGTGTCCTGGGGTGCCCCTGCCCCCGTATATAAAGGAGCAACGGGGGAGGCCGGCCGGCCCTTGCAGGGCGCGTCAGGAGGAGGAGTCGTCCTCCTAGTAGGAGCAGGACTCCCCTTTCCTACTCCTACTAGGAGGGGGAAAGGAAGGAGGAGAGGGAGAAGGAAAGGGGAGCGCCCCCCCTTCCCTAGTCCAATTCAACCAGAGGGGGAGGGGGCGCGCGTCCTGCCCTGGTCGGCCTCTCCATCTCTCCACTAAGGCCCATGTGGCCCATAACTTCTCCCGGGGGGGGGGGGGTTCCTGTAACCCTCCTGCACTCTGGTTTTCTCCGAAATCACCCGGAACACTTCCAGTATCCGAATATAGTCGTCCGATATATCAATCTTTATGTCTCGACCATTTCGAGACTCCCCGTAATGTCCGTGATCATATCCGGGACCCCTAACTACCTTCAGTACATCAAATCACATAAACTCATAATACCGATCATCACCGAATGTTAAGCGTGCGGACCCTACGGGTTCGAGAACTATGTAGACATGACCGAGACATGTCTCCGGTCAATAACCAATAGCGGAACCTGGATTCTCATATTGGATCCTACATATTCTATGAAGATCTTTATCGGTCAAACCGCATAAGAACATACTTTGTTCCCTTTGTCATTGGTATGTTACTTGCTCGAGATTCGATCGTCGGTATCTCAATACCTAGCTCAATCTTGTTAGCGGAAAGTCTCTTTACTCGTTCTGTAATGCATCATCCTGCAACTAACTCATTAGTTTCATTGCTTGCAAGGCTTAGAGTGATGTGCATTACCGAGAGGGCCCGGAGATACCTCTTTGACAATCAGAGTGACAAATCCTAATCTCGATCTATGCCAACTCAACAAGTACCATCGAAGACACCTATAGAGCACCTTTATAATCACCCAGTTACGTTGTGACGTTTGGTATCACACAACGTGTTCCTCCGATAATCGGGAGTTGCATAATCTCATAGTCATAGGAACATGTATAAGTCATGAAGAAAGCAATAGCAGTAAACTAAAACGATCAAGTGCTAAGATAACGGAATGGGTCAAGTCAATCACATGATTCTCCTAATGATGTGATCTCGTTTATCAAATGACATCTCATGTCTATGGTTAGGAAACATAACCATCTTTGATCAACGAGCTAGTCAAGTAGAGGCATACTAGTGACACTCTGTTTGTCTATGTATTCACACATGTATTATGTTTCCTGTTAATACAATTCTAGCATGAATAATAAACATTTATCATGATGTAAGGAAATATAAATAACAACTTGATTATTGTCTCTAGGGCATATTTCCTTTAGTCTCCCACTTGCACTAGAGTCAATAATCTAGTTCACATCATCATGTAATTGCACACCAATAGTTCACATCTTTATGTGATAAGTTCACATCTTCATGTGACTAATACCCAAAGGGTTTACTAGAGTCAATAATCTAGTTCACATCGCTATGTGATTAACACCCAAAGAGTGATCATGTTTTGCTTGTGATAGAAGTTTAGTCTACGGGTCTCACTACAAGAAATATGTCAACTAGTGACCTTCTGTCAGTGACCCTGAAAGAATTGGTCATAGATCTATGACCATTTGAGACCAATTTGTCAAAAGCTGTTCGGGGGGCTCCAAACCGTAAACTATAACGACCATTTTGGTCAGAAAGGTCGTAATTTCCTTACACGAAATAGTCATAAAGCAGATAGCACTGGTCCGCCGCCTTATTTCTAGCTGATCATGACCAATATAGATGGTCATAACCTTGTAAATTGTGGTTGGTTGCTATGACTAGGCGCCACCTCATCAGTTTTGCCTATGTGTCATGTCCATGTGGCAGTTTTTGCCCTAGGTTGTGAAGCAACCTATATTTCTGTCATTCCCAAAATTCCCAAAAAATCTCATAAATTCTTTGGGTCATATCTTAGTCAAATATGTAAAAAACCTTCCTTGCCTAGTTCAAAAATAATTCAACAATATTCATTTTCCTATTCTGTTCACAATAATACTTTGTGAAGGAAGTGCTATTTATATATTCTTGATTGCCCTAAAAAAATTTGGGCACTCTTTTCTATCCAAATCATTGCCTCATGACAAAATTCAGCTCCATTTGCCCAGTAAATCTTCCTCGGCAAATTTTCTAAAGCTTTTTTCCACCTAGAAGCATTGTGAAGGAAGTACCATTTTTATATATCCAAATGACATGAAATTTATAAAGTTCATTCATATGCCCAAATTATCACCCTCCTCCAAATTGCAGCCCAGTCAAATTATCTATGTGAGCCCAAGTTCAATTTATATTTTATGGCCAGATTGGCACATTGCAAAGCAAGTGTTATCCAGATCCCTCCTATTACCCTCAAACTTTTTGGGTACTCTTCCATACCCAAATCATTGCGACATGATAATATTTAGCTCCATTTTCCTGGTAAATCTTTCTCAGGAAATTTCCAAAGTTTCTATATCGAGAGAAGCTTTGTGAAGTAAGTACTAGCTAGGCTTACCCAAATGATCTGAAAATTTACCAGGGCATGACCATACCTATGTAACTTACCTACACCAAATTTGAGCTCATTTAATTTATCCATTTTCTCTCGCTAATTTTCCCAAGTTTCTATCCAGGGAATAGCATTGTGAAGGAAGTACCACTTTGGCATGTCCAAATGGTATAAAATTTCGACAGTGCTTTCCTATGCCCAAATAACCACCCCCACCAAATTTCAGCTCAATCCATTCATTATTTTGAGCCCAGCTTCAACATTCATATTTATGTCCAGAGTGGTACTTTGCAAAGCAAGTACCACCTAGGCTCCTCCTTTTGAGCTAAAAATTGTGAAGACAGTCTTCTTAATAGATGATCATCCTCAGCCAAAACTCACGCCCATTGGTCACGTGCATTTCCTGTATCGCTAATCAAACACTTGGCTGCTAATTAATGTTTGAGCATAGTTCAGTCTCCTCGTGATAATCTTATGTTGTAATTTTCTTCCTAGCACCTGCCTGGGGAGTACCCAACCCCCTAGACATGCCTAGGCCGCCCAGAACACATGAAAATGCCACAGCCACGCAGTGACCACGCGGCGGGCATGCGAGTTTACGCGCTCTGGAGTTGGAGCCCTCGTCAACCATCCAAACCTCGATGTATCGCCACCAAACCATGTATTTATGATTAAATAGATACTTATATACCTAGAAATGATTTTTGTAAAAAATAAAGAGCAAACTATAAGGTAGACGCAGTTCAAAATTGACCCGCTTCCTACTGAATCGGCAAAAAATTGTCTTTTTCACAAGTGGTGGATCAAAACTTTTGACACCAAACCATTTTGTCAATTATGCATTAAATATGGCCTAATATTTTATAAAAATGATTTGGTCCAATTTTGCAACAAATATATGATAGGTCCTTCACAAAAAGAACTCAATTCGGGCACTCGGAAAATGGAAAATGAATTTTCCGTGCAAAGAAAATAAAAACTCCCTGAGGCAACATTGTTTGGAATTCCAAGATGCACCCTTGTGCACAATATGAGATCATTTGAACAAACTATGCCATGAATGTGGCCATAAGATTGATCATTTGGCTTGAAAGCCATGAATCTTCACGCATGATTGCTCATTTCTGAGAACACTTTTAAAAAATAATTGTTGTATTACAAGTTTATTATTTTTCCTGGAAACTTTGTCACACATAATGACACAATGCGAAGGTTTTCCAATTTTTTGATTTTTTTGAATTTTTTATGCCCGTTTCGAAATGCGATCAAAACGGCGGGTTTGACCGTTCCTAGCTAGTGGTTGAATCTTGGAAATTTTTTGATGTTTCTCTGATTAAATAGATACTTATGTATATAGAAATGATTTTTTGAAAAAATAAAGAGCAAACTATGAGGCAGCTGCAGTTCAAATTTGACCCGCCTCCTACTGAATCGGCAGGAATTTGTCTTTTTCACCAGAGGTGGATCAAGGCTTTTGACACCCAACCATTTGGTCAATTGTGAATCAAATAGTCCAATTTTGCAACAAATATATGGTAGGTCCTTCACAAAAAAACTCAATTCAGGCACTCGGAAAATGGAAAATGAATTTTCCGTGCAAAGAAAATGAAAACTCTCTTAGGCAACATTGTTTGGAATTCCAAGATGCACCCTTGTGCACAATATGAGATCATTTGAACAAACTATGCCATGAATGTGGCCATAAGATTGATCATTTGGCTTGAAAGCCATGAATCTTCACGCATGATAGCTCATTTCTGAGAACACTTTTTTAAAATAATTGCCGTATTACAAGTTTACTATTTTTCCTACAACCTTGGTCACATATAATGACACAATGCGAAGGTTTTTCCAATTTTTTGATTTTTTTTGAATTTTTTATGCCCGTTTCGGAATGCGATCAAAACGGCGTGTTTGGCCGTTCCTAGCTAGTGGTTGAACCTTGGAAAACTTTTGTTGTTTCTCTGATTAAATAGATATTTATGTATCTAGTAATGATTTTTTGAAAAAATAAAGAGCAAACTATGAGGCAACTGCAGTTCAAATTTGACCCGCTTTCTACTAAATCGGCGGAAATTTGTCTTTTTCAGCAGAGGTGGATCAAGGCTTTTGACACCCAACCATTTGGTCAATTGTGAATCAAATATGGCCTAGTATTTTAGAAAATTTATTTGGTCCAATTTTACAACAAATATAAGGTAGGTCCTTCACAAAAAAAACTCAATTCGGGCACTCGGAAAATGGAAAATGAATTTTCCGTGCAAAGAAACTAAAAACTCCCTTAGGCAACATTGTTTGGAATTCCAAGATGCACCCTTGTGCACAATATGAGATCATTTGAACAAACTATGCCATGAAGGTAGCCATAAGATTGATCATTTGGCTTGAAAGCCATGAATCTTCACGCATGATAGCTCATTTCTGAGAACACTTTTTTTAACATAATTGCCGTATTACAAGTTTATTATTTTTCTTGGAAACTTGGTCACATATAATGACACAATGCGAAGGTTTTCCAATTTTTTGATTTTTTTTGAATTTTTTATGCCCGTTTCAAAATGCGATCAAAACGACGGGTTTGACCGTTCCTAGCTAGTGGTTGAATCTTGGAAAACTTTTGATGTTTCTCTGATTAAATACATACTTATGTATCTAGAAATTATTTTTTGAAAAAATAAAGAGCAAACTATGAGGCAGCTGCAGTTCAAATTTGACCCGCTTCCTACTGAATTGGTGGGAATTTGTCTTTTTCACTAGAGGTGGATCAAGGCTTTTGACACCCAACCATTTGGTCAATTGTGAATCAAATATGGCCTAGTATTTTAGAAAATTGATTTGGTCCAATTTTGCAACAAATATATGGTAGGTACTTCACAAAAAGAACTCAATTCGGGCACTTGGTAAATGATTAAAAATAGATAGAAAGATCAGAAATATATACAAATTGGTGCTCATCCATAAAATGTGGTCTGACTTGAGTGAAAATTTGTGTGATGCCCTTTTGCAAAATAGTTTTGATAGTTACTTCACAAAATCCCTCTATTTTTAGTACTTTAAAACTATTTTAAATCACTGTTTTTTCGAACCAATCAAAACTCTTCCCACGGATCGATGACATGGCACCCATCCATCCATCCATATATGCATCCCACATCCATCCATCCATCTATCTACAGAAAAAAAGAAAAAGAGATACCCCCCCCCCCCCCCGCAGCCCAAACCCTAGATCAGATCCATCCACCCCCTGCTCCCAATCTTCCCCCCGCCGCCACCACCTCCTCCCCGTACCCGCCCCCTCCCGATCCAGTCCTCTCCCACCCACCCCTGACCTCGCCGTCCTCCCTCCCCTCCCCGCATCTCCCGGCCACCTCTACACCCTAGGATATCGAGCGAGCGCCCGAGCGTGCCCGTCCTCGCAGCCTCCTCCCACGATTCCCCGCACCCGAGCCCCACGAGAGGAGCTCCTCTTGTGGTTTTGCACGCCGCCGCCGGTGACCACCAGCCCCAACTTGTCGGAGCCAGCAGATGAGTGCCACCCTTCTTCCCGTGCTCTCTTTCTTCCTCCTTTTTTCTCTCTCACACGTCTCAATTTCTCTCTTTGTCTCAAATAGTGCACTCTGACGCCATGGACGCTCGCGTCCCCGACCTTGCAGCGTGCCGCCCCGATGCCAAGTCCCTCCTCGCCGTTCCTGCGCCACCGAGCCAAAGCATCGCCCAAGTCCAAGAGCTACCGCCGTTTGCCTCCTCGCCATGGCCTCCCCAGCTTCGTCTGCTTCACGGACAGAGCTTCGTCTCCGTCAACGTGTCCTCCCGCCATCTCTGTTCACTGTCGGGCTCGATCGACTCCAGCAGCACCCCCATGGTGACGCTTCGCTCCTCCTAGCCCCCGTCTCCTGTGTGTTTTGTTCCTGTAGTTGTCTTTCCATTTGATTTTGAGCCATGGCCGCCATGGACAACACTCAGGATATATATGCCTTTCTTATCATATAATATATTGTTTGTTTCCCCTGTTGAAATAGTGTGCCTACCAGTATTATGTGATTTCTATCCTGCAATGCTATGGCAGTACTGCAATTGTTGCTGCTGTATTCTGATTACTTGTATTATTATGTATCTATTTGTGGCCTTTGTATGTGCTATCTTCTGCTTGTAAAAATGTCTGCAGATGTGTTGTAAAATAGCACAGATAGTAATTAATCACCTAGAGCCGTTGCTCTAGTGATGCTGCAGTTGTATGCTTGTAAACTTATGTTGTCTGAGTACTGAATAGCTTAGATTGGTAGTGTCATCATCATCTGCTGGCTTAGTTCCATTTTGTGTTGCTTCATCCTGGCGGTTGTCGTGCTCCTAGTGTCATTGTAAGACAAGTTTACATATCCGTTGTAAGAAATGTTATTACATACACCTATTGAGCTTGCGCGTTGTTTGTTATACACCATAATTGCTTTACATATCCATTCTAGATGGTCGGCACATAGGACTGCATGAGATCTATTGAGCCTGATTTCTACTTGTACAAGTTATGCCACATCGGAAGATTGCCTTTTGCATTTACGCTTGCTATAAGTGTACTCATGATATGTCAGAAAAGTTTTGACTCTTTCATGCTAGATCTATGACAATGTTATATTAATCAATTAGCTCGTGGGAATTGACTATATTGGTATTATAAGTGTTGCATGTGTAATTAATAACTGGCAGAAATAACACCTGCTTGGAATCTGCAGGTCCTGGCGCGTGTGATCTGACTGGGTTGCGTTGGTGTGTGGTTGCAGGACAAGGTGGTGAACCCGCTATTCAAGAAGAGGCCGAAGCAGTTAGGCATCGGTGGCGCCCTACTTCCAAAGAAGGACCTCCACCGGTTCGTCAAGTGGGCCAAGGTCATGCGCATCCAGCGCCAGCACCGCATCCTCAAATAGCGCCTCAAGGTGCCCCCGGCGCTCCATGAGTTCACCCGCACCCTCGACAAGAACCCCGGTATATATGAAACTTGCCTGTTCATTCATCGCTGGACTCGGAATTCACAATGCCCGGGGTCGTTTAGTTGCTTTGCTGTATTATTTTGACTTGTGGGTATGCAATAGCTAAGTGAGCGAGTATTAACTTGGCCAAGATAATGAAAAGAGTTGATGGATGTGTTTTAAGATTCCTGTTGGTAGATACATTGGGAGCCTCCTCTTGTGTGATAAGGGCAATGCATGTTGTTGTCCTACATACCTACTACTATATTTATTTTACTGAATATATTGACATGCCATGACATTATAAAGTAATAGACTGGTTAGCAAAAGCTTTCACTTCTAAGGATGCTAGTAGGAAGAATCATTGTAGTTAAGTGACTGTGTGGCTGTTGTGGCCTTGCTATGTTTGTACCTGAAGTCACACCTCTATAATTGCTTTTTCTTTTATGTTGGAACATGTCTAGTTATGGCATGGTGAGCTCTCTCTTTCCTGGATTTTGAATTACTTAGTTATGTGATCTACTCATGTTCGTGCTAATTGACCAATACATGCTTTTCTGTAACTTTAGATATTTACAAGAATAGTTTGCTTGGTCCTTCATATCTAAAGCTTGCATGTATTGTAGAAGCTCTACTTTATGCTAATACCTGCTTGTGTAACATTTTGCATGGCATACTTCTAAATGGACAAGTACATGCGACGTCCAGTGTCAACGATGTGCAGACCATATGTTCAACTGCAGCCCCATCGTCCATTGCATCGACACAAAGGTATGTACTCATCTTGCTGAACAGATATGGGCCTAATGCTTGATGTCCTTATGCCTGATGCTTGTATCATGTGACACACACATTAGTAAACCTGAATTAACTTTGAGATAATTTCTCTGTTATAGTAGATGGCCAGATGAATAGTTAGTGTCTGTTTAATTCAATCATGCACCTAGTAGTTTAATAGGAACTACTGATTGAATATGAATGTTATTCCTTATACTCAAATGGAACTTCGATCTGCTATAACTTTAAATGATGGTTTTTAAACCTTGTCATGTATGTGAAACATTCCATACTCGTTTGCTGCTAAGTTTGTCATATGTGCCAGTTCAATTCCCAATTTTGATGAATAGCCATATTCTAGATAAGTAGAATGATCTGGTTAAAAATAATAATAAGTAGAATGATAATATACTGGTGTATCATTAGTTTTTATTTTAAAAGTACTCTGTAATGTTTCTTCTATTAGTGACATATATTTTCTTCTCTTTTGAATGCTCAGATCTTTTGCATTAGCCTGTTGTTGCTAAGGGAGAAGCGGGACTTGGAGAAGAAATCTTTCCATTAAGCAGATTACATGTTTGGTTGTTGTGAAGTACCAGATAGGCTAGTTCTATTTTGTCACGATCCTGGAGTATTTCAGCAGCGCCATGCAAATGCAGTAGCATTAGGTTTCTGATTCATCTTTTGTAAAAACTTAGTTAGCCCGCAGTCAGTCAGTAGTAGCTCAGCCAGCCAGCCAGCCTCAAATAGTATTGCTGGAATGAATGGTTGTAATATAATAACATTGCACGCTGCTTTGAAAATGTATCAGAACTGGGCTAGGCCCAAGATAGCTTGTGGTGTGATGTGTTGTAATGTCAATGGCATAATATTTTTTTTGGATTGGATCAATTTTTTCGGAACTGGGCTAGGCCCAAGTTATATTGGACAATTATTTTTGAGGGAAAAACATGAGAGGCCCAGCAATGAAATGGCCCAGAAAATACATGATCAAAAAGAAAACCTGCTGTTAAAAGGGCCATGCAAATAAATCAAAGGCTGAATTGTTGGGCCAGACCCATGTAGCTAATAATAGCACAGGAAAAAAACATTAAAAAGGCCGAATTGCTGGGCTAGGCCCATATAGAAAACCGAATTGGAGCGGGCTGATTCTTGTGCCACATCAGCTTGCCACGCTGGATGCCTACGTGGTCTTGGGAGGCTGCTAGTGACCAAAATTTTGGTCGAAGAACCAACGACCTTTTACAAAAGGTCGTTAATTTCAGTTTACGACCGCCAGCTTTTGACCTTCTATTTTTGGTCAAAAAAGGACGCAAATGAAAAACAATGACCTTTCAGCGGCCAATAGTGAGGGTCACAAATTTACATATTTCTTGTAGTGTCTGCAACATTCAGATCCATATGTATTTCGCAAATTTCTATGTCTACAATAGTCTGCATGGAGCTACTCTAGCTAATTGCTCCCACTTTCAATATGTACCTAGATTGAGACTTAGAGTCATCTAGATCGGTGTAAAAAGCTTGCATCGATGTAACTCTTTATGAAGAACTCTTTATCACCTCCATAACCGAGAAATATTTCCTTAGTCCTCTAAGGATAATTTTGACCGCCGTCCAGTGATCTACTCCTAGATCACAATTGTACTGCCTTGCCGAAATCATGCTAAGGTATACAATAGGTCTGGTACACAGCATAGCATACTTTATAGAACCTATGACTGAGGCATAGGGAATGCTATTTCATTCTCTTTCTATTTTCTGCCATGGTCAGGTTTTGAGTCTTATTCAACTTCACACGTTGCAACACAGGCAAGAACTCCTTCTTTTACTGTTCCATTTTGAACTACTTCAAAATCTTATCAAGGTATGTACTCATTGAAAAAGCTTATCAAGCGTCTTGATCTATCTCTATAGATCTTGATGCTCAATGTGTAAGGAGATTCACCGAGGTCTTTGTTTGAAAAAACTCCTTTCAAACACTCCTTTATGCTTTCCAGAAAATTCAACATCATTTCCGATCAACAATATGTTATTCACATATACTTATCAGAAAGGCTGTAGCGCTCCCACTCGCTTTCTTGTAAATACAGACTTCTCCAAAAGTCTGTATAAAACCATATGCTTTGATCACACTATCAAAGCATATATTCCAACTCCGAGATGGTTGCACCAGTCCATAGATGGATCACCGGAGCTTGCACACTTTGTTAGCACCTTTAGGATTGACAAAACTTTCTTGTTGTATCATATACAACTCTTCTTTAAGAAATCCATTAAGGAATGCAGTTTTGACATTCATTTGCCAGATTTCATAAAATGTGGCAATTGCTAACATGATTCAGACAGACTTAAGCATCGTTACGAGTGAGAAAATCTCATCGTAGTCAACACCTTGAACTTGTCGAAAACTTTTTGCGACAATTCGAGCTTTGTAGATAGTTGATACGTCTCCAACGTATCTATAATTTTTGATTGTTCCATGCTATTATATTATCTGTTTTGGATGTTTATGGGCTTTATTATACACTTTTATATTATTTTTGGGACTAACCTATTAACCCAGAGCCCAGTGCCAGTTTCTGTTTTCCCCTTGTTTTAGTGTTTCTCAGAAAAGGAATATGAAACGGAGTCCAAATGGAATGAAACCTTCGGAAAAGTTATTTTTGGAAAGAAAGCAATACATGAGACTTGGAGTGCACGTCAGGGGATCAACAAGGAGAGCATGAGGCAGGGGGGCGCGCCCACCCCCCTGGGCGCGCCCTCCAACCTCCTGGGCCCCTCGTGGCTCCCCTGATGTATTTCTTCCGCCTATATATATATCCATATACCCTAAAACTATCAAAGAGCACAATAGATCGGGAGTTCCGCTGCCAGAAGCCTCCGTAGCCACCAAAAACCAATCTAGACCCATTCCGGCACCCTGCCGGAGGGGGAATCCCTCTCCGGTGGCCATCTTCATCATGCCGGCGCTCTCCATGATGAGGAGGGAGTAGTTCTCCCTCGGGGCTGAGGGTATGTACCAGTAGCTATGTGTTTGATCTCTCTCTCTCGTGTTCTTCAGGTGGCACGATCCTGAAGTATCCCGAGCTTTGCTATTATAGTTGGATCTTATGATGTTTCTCCCCCTCTACTCTCTTGTAATGGATTGAGTTGTCCCTTTGAAGTTATCTTATCGGATTGAGTCTTTAAGGATTTGAGAACACTTGATGTATGTATTGTGTGGCATACCCGTGGTGACAATGGGGTATTCTATTGATCCACTTGATGTATGTTTTTGTGATTACTACCTCTTGAGCACTGCGTTGGTTTTCCTCGAAGAGGAAGGGATGATGCAGCAAAGTAGCATAAGTATTTCCCTCAGTTTTTGAGAATCAAGGTATCAATCCAGTAGGAGGCTACACGCGAGTCCATCGTACCTGCAGAAAACAAATAAATCCTCGCAACCAACACAAATAGGGGTTGTCAATCCCTATAAGGCCACTTACGAGAGTGAGATCTGATAGATATGATAAGATAATATTTTTGGTATTTTTATGATAAAGATGCAAAGTAAAATAAAGGTAAAGTAAAAGCAAAAGAAATAACTAAGTAGTAGGAGATTAATATGATGAAGATAGACCCGGGGGCCATAGGTTTTACTAGTGGCTTCTCTCAAGAGCATAAGTATTATACGGTGGGTGAACAAATTACTATTGAGCAATTGACATATTTGAGCATAGTTATGGGAATATCTAGGTACAATCATGTATATAGGCATCACGTCCGAGACAAGTAGACCGACTCCTTCCTGCATCTACTACTATTACTCCACTCATCGACCGCTATCCAACATGCATCTAGAGTATTAAGTTAAAAACAGAGTAACGCCTTAAGAAAGATGACATGATGTAGAGGGATAGACTCATGCAATATGAAGAAAACCCCATCTTTTTATCCTCGATGGCAAAAATACAATACGTGCCTTGCTGCCCCTACTGTCATTGGGAAAGGACACCGCAAGATTGAACCCAAAGCTAAGCACTTCTCCCATTGCAAGAAAGATCAATCTAGTAGGCCAAACCAAACTGATAATTCAAAGAGACTAGCAAAGATAACCAATCATACATAAAAGAATTCAGAGAGGACTCAAATATTGTTCATACATAGACTTGATCATAAACCCACAATTCATCGGTCTCAACAAACACACCGCAAAAAGAAGATTACATCGAATAGTTCTCCACAAGAGAGGGGGAGAACATTGTATTGAGATCCAAAAAGAGAGAAGAAGCCATCTAGCTACTAACGATGGACACGTAGGTCTAAGGTAAACTACTCACACTTCATCGGAGGGGCTATGGTGTTGATGTAGAAGCCCTCCGTGATCGATGCCCCCTCCGGCGGAGCTCTGGAACAGGCCCCAAGATGGGATCTCGTGGATATAGAATGCTGCGGCGGTGGAATTAGGGTGTTGGCTCCGTCTCTGGTCGTTTGAGGGTACGTAGGTATATATAGGAGGAAGGAGTACGTCGGTGGAGCAACAGGGGGCCCACGAGGGTGGAGGGCGCGCCTGGGAGGGGGGTAGGCGCGCGCCCCTACCTCGTGGCCTCCTCTTTTCTGTCTTAACATAGGGTCCAAGTCTCCCGGGTCTTGTTCATTGAGAAAATCACGTTCCCGAAGGTTTCATTCCATTTGGACTCCGTTTGATATACCTTTTCTTCGAAACCCTAAAATAGGCAAAAACAACAATTCTGGGCTGGGCCTCCGGTTAATAGGTTAGTCCCAAAAATAATATAAAAGTGGATAATAAAGCCCAATAATGTCCAAAACAGTAGATAATATAGCATGTAGCAATCAAAAATTATAGATACGTTGGAGACGTATGAAGCATCCCCAAGCTTAATTCCTGCTCGTCCTCGAGTAGGTAAATGATAAAAATAGAATTTTTGATGCGGAGTGCTACTTGGCATAATTTTAATGTAATTCCTCTCAGTTGTGGTACGAATATTCAGATTCGAAAGATTCAAGACAAAAGTTCATATTGACATAAAAATAATAATACTTCAAGCATACTAACTAAGCAATTATGTCTTCTCAAAATAACATGGCCAAAGAAAGTTCATCCCTACAAAATCATATAGTTTAGTCATGTTTCATTTTCGTCACACAAGAATGCTCTCATCATGCAAAACCCCGATGACAAGCCAAGCAATTGTTTCATAATTTAGTAATCTCAAACCTATAAACTTTCACGCAATATATGAGCGCGAGCCATGGACATGGCACTATGGGTGGAATAGAATATAATGAGGGGGTTATGTGGAGAATACAAAAAAGGAGAAAGTCTCACATCAACGAGGCTAATCAATCGGCTATGGAGATGCCCACCGATTGATGTTAATGCAAGGAGTAGGGATTGCCATGCAACGGATGCACTAGAGCTATAAATGTATGAAAGCTCAACAAAAGAAACTAGTGGGTGTGCATCCAACTTGCTTGCTCACGAAGACCTAGGGCACTTGAGGAGGCCCATTGTTGGAATATACAAGCCAAGTTCTATAATGAAAAATTCCCACTATTATATGAAAGTGACAAAACAAGAGACTCTCTAACATGAAGATTAAGGTGCTACTTTGAAGCACAAGTGTGGAAAAGGATAGTAACATTGTCCCTTCTCTCTTTTTCTCTCATTTTTTGGGCCTTCTCTTTTTTATGGCCTTTCTCTCTTTTTTATAATTCCTCACTTGGGACAATGCTCTAGAAAATGATGATCATCACACTTCTATTTATTTACAACTCAATGATTACAACTCGATACTAGAACAAAAGATGACTCTATATGAATGCCGCCGGCGGTGTACCGGGATATGCAATGGACCAAGAGTGACATGTATGAAAGAATTATGAACGGTGGCTTTGCCACAAATACTATGTCAACTACATGATCTTGCTAAGCAATATGACAATAATGAATGTGTCATGATGAACGGAATGATGGAAAGTTGTATGGCAATATATCTTGGAATGGCTATGGAAATGCCATAATAGGTAGGTATGGTGGCTGTTTTGAGGAAGATATAAGGAGGTTTATGTGTGAAAGAGCATATCATATCACGGGGTTTGGATGCACCGGCGAAGTTTGCGCCAACTCTCAATGTGAGAAAGGGCAATGCATGGTACCAAAGAGGCTAGCAAGGATGGAAGGGTGAGAGTGCGTATAATCCATGGACTCAACATTAGTCGTAAAGAACTCACATACTTATTGCAATAATCTACAAGTCATCAAAAACCTCGGTACTACGCGCATGCTCCTAGGGGGGTAGATTGGTAGGAAAAGACCATCGCTCGTCCCCGACCGCCACTCATAAGGAAGACAATCAAATAACACCTCATGTTTCAAATTTGTTGCATAACGTTTACCATACATGCAGGCTACGGGACTTGCAAACTTCAACACAAGTATTTCTCAATTTCACAACTACTCAACTAGCACGACTTTGATATTATTACCTCCATATCTCAAAACAATCATCAAGCATCAAACTTCTCTTAGTATTCAAAACACTCTTAAGAAAATTTTACTAACTTTGAATACCTAGCATATTAGGATTTTGGGAAAATTACCATGCTATTAATACTCTCAAAATAATCTAAGTGAAGCATGAGAGATCAATAGTTTCTATAAAACAAATCCACCACCGTGCTCTAAATGATATAAGTGAAGTACTAGAGCAAAACTATATAACTCAAAAGATATAAGCGAAGCACATAGAGTATTCTAACAAATTCCAAATCATGTATGGCTCTCTCAAAAGGTGTGTAAAGCAAGGATGATTGTGGTAAACTAAAAAGCAAAGACTCAAATAATACAAGACGCTCCAAGCAAAACACATATCATGTGGCGAATAAAAATATAGCTCCAAGTAAAGTTACCGATAGAAGTAGATGAAAGAGGGGATGCCTTCCGGGGCATCCCCAAGATTTGGTTTTTAGGTGTCCTTAGATTATCTTGGGGGTGCCATGGGCATCCCCAAGCTTAGGCTTGCCACTCCTTGTTCCATAATCCATCAAATCTTTACCCAAAACTTGAAAACTTCACAACACAAAACTTAAAGTAGAAAATCTCGTGAGCTCCGTTAGCGAAAGAAAATAAAAGACCACTTCAAGGTACTGTAATGAACTCATTATTTATTTATATTGGTGTTATACCTACTGTATTCCAACTTCTCTATGGTTTATAAACTATTTTACTAGCCATAGATTCATCAAAATAAGCAAACAACACACGAAAAACAGAATCTGTCAAAAACAGAACAGTCTGTAGTAATCTGTAGCTAGCGCAAGATCTGGAACCCCCAAAAATTCTAAAATAAATTGCTGGACGTGAGGAATTTATCTATTAATCATCTTCAAAAAGAGTTAACTAAATATCACTTTCCAAATAAAAATGACAGCAGTTCTCGTGAGCGCTAAAGTTTCTGTTTTTTACAGCAAGTTCAACAAGACTTTCCCCAAGTCTTCCCAACGGTTCTACTTGGCACAAACACTAATTAAACACAAAAAACACAACCAAAACAGAGGCTAGATAAATTATTTATTACTAAACAGGAGCAAAAAGCAAGGAATACAAATAAAATTGGGTTGCCTCTCAACAAGCGCTATCGTTTAACGCCCCTAGCTAGGCATAACAAGCAAGAATAGATCTAGGTATTGCCATCATTGGTAGGCAATCCATAAGTGGCTCTCATAATAGATTCATAAGGTAATTTAATTTTATTTCTAGGAAAGTGTTCCATGCCTTTCCTTAATGGAAATTGGAATCTAATATTTCCTTCCTTCATATCAATAATTGCACCAATCGTTCTAAGGAAAGGTCTACCAAGAATAATAGGACATGAAGGATTGCAATCTATGTCAAGAACAATAAAATCTACGGGCACATCATTCCGATTTGCAACAATAATAACATCATTAATTCTTCCCATAGGTTTCTTAATAGTGGAATCCGCAAGGTGCAAGTTTAGAGAGCAATCATCAAAATCACGGAAACCTAACAAATCACACAAAGTCTTTGGAATCGTGGAAACACTAGCACCCAAATCACATAAAGCATAGCATTCATGATCTTTAATTTTAATTTTAATAGTTGGTTCCCACTCATCATAAAGTTTTCTAGGGATAGAAACTTCCAATTCAAGTTTTTCTTCATAAGATTGCATCAAGGCATCAACGATATGTTTAGTAAACGCTTTATTTTGACTATAAGCGTGAGGAGAATTTAGCACGGATTGCAACAAGGAAATACAATCAATCAAAGAGAAATTTTCATAGTTAAATTCCTTGAAATCCATAATAGTGGGTTTAGCAACATCTAGGGTTTTAATTTCTTCAATCCCACTTTTATCAATTTTAGCATCAAGATCAACAAATTCCGAATTCTTGGAACGCCTTCTAGGTAAAGGTGGATCATATTCAGTCCCATCATTATCAAGATTCATATTGCAAAACAAAGATTTAATAGGGGACACATCAATAACTTTTAGATCTTCATCTTTATTTTCATAGGAACTAGAAGAACACGCTCTTATAAAGGCATCTTTCTTAGCACGCATCCTAGCGGTTCTTTCTTTGCACTCATCAATGGAAATTCTCATGGCTTTGAGAGACTCATTGATATCATGCTTAGGTGGAATAGATCTAAGTTTCAAAGAATCAACATCAAGAGAAATTCTATCAACGTTCCTAGCCAAATCATCAATCTTAAGCAATTTTTCTTCAATCATAGCATTAAAATTCTTTTGCGAAGTAATAAATTCTTTAATATTAGATTCAAAATCAGAGGGCATCTTATTATAATTTCCATAAGAATTGTTGTAGGAATTACCATAATTATTAGAGGGATTACTAGGATAAGGCCTAGGGTTGAAATTTCCTCTATACGCGTTGTTACCAAAATTGTTCCTACCAACAAAATTCACATCCATAGATTCATTATTATTCTCAATCAAAGTAGACAAGGGCATATCATTAGGATCAGAAGAAACACTCTTATTAGCAAATAATTTCATAAGTTCATCCATCTTTCCACTCAAAACATTAATTTCTTCTATCGCATGCACCTTTTTATTAGTAGATCTTTCAGTATGCCATTGAGAATAATTAACCATAATATTATCTAGGAGTTTAGTAGCTTCTCCTAAAGTGATTTCCATAAAAGTGCCTCCCGCGGCCGAATCTAAAAGATTTCTAGAAGCAAAATTCAATCCGGCATAAAATTTTTGAACAATCATCCACAAATTTAAACCATGAGTAGGGCAATTGCGTATCATTAATTTCATTCTCTCCCAAGCTTGTGCAACATGTTCATGATCAAGTTGCTTAAAATTCATAATATCGTTTCTAAGAGAGATGATCTTAGCGGGAGGAAAATACTTAGAGATAAAAGCATCTTTGCACTTATTCCATGAATCAATACTATTTTTAGGCAAAGACGAAAACCAAGCTTTAGCACGATCTCTAAGCGAAAAAGGAAATAGCTTCAATTTAACAATATCATTATCCACATCTTTCTTCTTTTGCATGTCACACAAATCAACGAAGCTATTTAGATGGGTAGCGGCATCTTCACTAGGAAGGCCGGAAAACGGATCTTTCATGACAAGATTCAGCAAAGCAGTATTAATTTCACAAGATTCAGCATCGGTAAGAGGAGCAATCGGAGTGCTAATAAAATCATTGTTGTTGGTATTGGTGAAGTCACACAATTTAGTATTATCTTGAGCCATCATGACAAGCAAGCAAACTAACACACAAGCAAACAAAAAGCAAGCGGGCAAAAGAGGCAAATAGAGAAAGAGAGGGAGGATAGAGAGAGAGGGCGAATAAAACGGCAAGGGTGAAGTGGGGGGAGGAAAACGAGAGGCAAATGGCAAATAATGTAATGCGGGAGATAAGGGTATGTGATGGGTACTTGGTATGTTGACTTTTGCGTAGACCTCCCCGGCAACGGCGCCAGAAATCCTTCTTGCTACCTCTTGAGCACTGCGTTGGTTTTCCCCGAAGAGGAAGGGATGATGCAGCAAAGTAGCGTAAGTATTTCCCTCAGTTTTTGAGAACCAAGGTATCAATCCAGTAGGAGGCTACGCGCGAGTCCCTCGTACCTGCACAAAACAAATAAATCCTCGCAACCAACGCAAATAGGGGTTGTCAATCCCTATAAGGCCACTTACGAGAGTGAGATCTGATAGATATGATAAGATAATATTTTTGGTATTTTTGTGATAAAGATGCAAAGTAAAATAAAGGCAAAGTAAATAGCAAAGGAAATAACTAAGTAGTAGGAGATTAATATGATGAAGATAGACCCGGGGGCCATAGGTTTCACTAGTGGCTTCTCTCGAGAGCATAAGTATTCTACGGTGGGTGAACAAATTACTGTTGAGCAATTGACAGAATTGAGCATAGTTATGAGAATATCTAGGTATGATCATGTATATAGGCATCACGTCCGAGACAAGTAGACCGACTCCTGCCTGCATCTACTACTATTACTCCACTCATCGACCGCTATCCAGCATGCATCTAGAGTATTAAGTTAAAAACAGAGTAACGCCTTAAGCAAGATGACATGATGTAGAGGGATAGACTCATGCAATATGAAGAAAACCCATCTTGTTATCCTCGATGGCAACAATACAATACATGCCTTGCTGCCCCTACTGTCACTGGGAAAGGACACCGCAAGATTGAACCCAAAGCTAAGCACTTCTCCCATTGCAAGAAAGATCAATCTAGTAGGCCAAACCAAACTAATAATTCAAAGAGACTTGTAAAGATAACCAATCATACATAAAAGAATTCAGAGAAGATTCAAATATTGTTCATAGATAGACTTGATCATAAACCCACAATTCATCAGTCTCAACAAACACACCGCAAAAAGAAGATTACATCGAATAATTCTCCACAAGAGAGGGGGAGAACATTGTATTGAGATCCAAAAAGAGAGAAGAAGCCATCTAGCTACTCACTATGGACCCGTAGGTCTGAGGTAAACTACTCACACTTCATCGGAGGGGCTATGGTGTTGATGTAGAAGCCCTCCGTGATCGATGCCCCCTCTGGCGAAGCTCCGGAATAGGCCCCAAGATGGGATCTCGTGGATACAGAAAGTTGCGGCAGTGGAATTAGGGTTTTGGCTCCATCTCTGATCGTTTGGGGGTACGTATGTATATATAGGAGGAAGGAGTATGTCGGTGGAGCAACAGGGGGCCCACAAGGGTGGAGGGCGCGCCTGGGGGGGGGGGAGGTAGGCGCGCCCCCTACCTCGTGGCCTCCTCTTTTCTTTCCTGACGTAGGGTCCAAGTCTCCCGGTTCTTGTTCGTTGAGAAAATCACGTCCCCGAAGGTTTCATTCCGTTTGGACTCCGTTTGATATTCCTTTTCTTCGAAACCCTAAAACAGGCAAAAAACAACAATTCTAGGTTGGGCCTCCGGTTAATAGGTTAGTCCCAAAAATAATATAAAAGTGGATAATAATGCCCAATAATGTCCAAATCAGTAGATAATATAGCACGAAGCAATCAAAAATTATAGATACTTTGGAGACATATCAGTGATCAGCTTGCGGGTTCCGTGACCTTGGGAATCTATGCATAGGGGTTGGCACACGTTTTCGTCTTGACTCTCCGGTAGAAACTTTGGGGCACTCTTTGAGGTTCTATGTGTTGGTTGAATAGATGAATCTGAGATTGTGTGATGCATATCGTATAATCATACCCACGGATACTTGAGGTAACATTGGAATATCTAGGTGACATTAGGGTTTTGGTTGATTTGTGTCTTAAGGTGTTATTCTAGTACGAACTCTAGGGCTGTTTGTGACACTTATAGGAATAGCCCAACGGATTGATTGGAAAGAATAACTTTGAGGTGGTTTCGTACCCTACCATAATCTCTTCTTTCGTTCTCCGCTATTAGTGACTTTGGAGTGACTCTTTGTTGCATGTTGAGGGATAGTTATGTGAACCAATTATGTTATTATTGTTGAGAGGACTTGCACTAGTGAAAGTATGAACCCTAGGTCTTGTTTCAACACGTTGCAATATTGTTTATGCTCATTTTTATCATTAGTTACCTTGCTGTTTTTATATTTTCAGATTACAAAAACCTTTATCTACCATCCATATACCACTTGTATCACCATCTCTTCGCCGAACTAGTGCACCTATACAATTTACCATTGTATTGGGTGTGTTGGGGACACAAGAGACTCTTTGTTATTTGGTTGCAGGGTTGCTTGAGAGAGACCATATTCATCCTATGCCTCCTACGGATTGACAAACCTTAGGTCATCCACTTGAGGGAAATTTGCTACTGTCCTACAAACCTCTGCACTTGGAGGCCCAACAACGTCTACAAGAAGAAGGTTCTGTAGTAGACATCAAGCTCTTTTCTGGCGCCGTTGCCGGGGAGGTTAGCGCTTGCAGGTATATCTTTAGATCTTGCAATCGATTCTTTTAGTTTTTTGTTTTATCACTAGTTTAGTTTATAAAAGAAAATTAAAAATGGAATTAAGTTTGCCTCATACGCTTCATCTTTTTAATATCTTTCGTGAGTATGATGGAAAGGAAAATTGTGCCAAAGTGTTAGAAGAAGAATGCATTAAAATGTTTGGCACTAAATCTTTGAATGATGAGCATGATTGCAATGTTGTTAGTATGAATTCCTTGAATATCCATGATGCTAATGATATGCAAAGCCACAAGCTTGGGGATGCTATGTTTAATGAAGATGATATTTTTAGTCTCCCAAGTTTTGATATGCAAATTTATAATGATGATAGCATGCCTCCTGCTTATGATGATTATATAGATTAAAGTGGGTTTGGAAGAGTTTTAACTTTAGGAAGTAATGATCCCATTATTTTGAAGGATGTTGAATCTTATTATGATGATAATGAAAGTGGATTTGGAGAGGTCATGACTTTATTTAGTGATGATTCCACTATCTTGGAAGAGGTTTCAATCGATTATGATGAGAACAAAGTTGCTACTTATGATAATTATTGTGATGATACTTATGTTATAAAAAGTAGTGATGATTATATTTATAAAACTTGTCATGATTATGATTACCCTTTTTCTGAACATTACACTTTTAATGCGGAAACAATTTATAGTATTCGAGTTTCTTATGATACTCCCACTATTCCGAATGAGAATAATTTTGCTTATGTGGAGAGTAATAAAATTTCTATGCTTGTAGATCATGAAAAGAATGCTTTAGGTGCTGGTTATATTGTTTAATTCATTCATGATGCTACTGAAAATTATTATGAGGGAGGAATATATGCTTGTAGGAATTGTAATAATATCAAGTTTCCTCTCTATGTGCTTAAAGTTTTGAAGTTATGCTTGTTTTACCTTCCTATGCAAGTTGATTCTTGTTCCCACAAGTTGATTGCTCACAAAATCCCTATGCATAGGAAGTGGGTTAGACTTCAATTTTCTAGTCATATTCTTCATGATGCTCTCATTCTGTTACAATTCCTATCTTTTATGTGAGCATCATAGAAATCATCATGCCTAGCTAGGGGCGTTAAACGATAGTGCTTGTTGGGAGGCAACCCAATTTTATTTTTGTTCCTTGCTTTTTGCTCCTGTTTAGCAATAAATAATTTATCTAGCCTATTTTATTATTGAGTTTTTATGTTTTAATTAGTGTTTGTGCCAAGTAGAACCGTTGGGAAGACTTGGGGAAAGTCTTGTTGATCATGCTGTAAAAAAAAGTAATTTTAGCGCTCACGAGAACTGCTGTCATTTTTTATTGGAGAGTGCTATTTAGTTAATTCTTTTTGCAGATGATTAATAGATAAATTCCTCACGTCCAGAAATTTCTTTTAGAATTTTTGGGGTTCCAGAAGTATGCGTTAGTTACAGATTACTACAGACTGTTCTGTTTTTGATAGATTCTGTTTTTCGTGTGTTGTTTGCTTATTTTGATGAATCTATGGCTAGTAAAATAGTTTATAAACCATAGAGAAGTTGGAATACAGTAGGTTTAACACCAATATAAATAAAGAATTAGTTCATTACAGTACCTTGAAGTGGTGGTTTTTTTTCTTTCGCTAACGGAGCTCACGAGTTTTCTATTAAGTTTTGTGTTGTGAAGTTTTCAAGTTTTGGGTAAAGATTCGATGGACTATGGAATAAGGAGTGGAAAGAGACTAAGCTTGGGGATGCCCAAGGCACCCCAAGGTAATATTCAAGGACAACCAAAAGCCTAAGCTTGGGGATGCCCCGGAAGGCATCCCCTCTTCCGTCTTCGTTCACCGGCAACTTTACTTGGAGCTATATTTTTGTTCGCCACATGATATGTGTTTTGCTTGGAGTGTCATTTTATTTTATTTAGTTTTCCTTGATGCTTGAATAAAATACCAAGATCTGAAATTCTTAAATGCTAAAGAGTCTTCACATAGTTGCACAATTATTCGACTACTCATTGATCTTCACTTATATCTTTCGGAGTAGTTTGACATTTGCTCTAGTGCTTCACTTGTATCCTTTTAGAGCATGGTGGTGGTTTTATTTTATAGAAATGGATGAGCTCTCGTGCTTCACTTATATTATTTTGAGAGTGTTTAGAACAACATGGTAGTTTGCTTTGGTTATGAAACTAGTCCTAATATGATGGGCATCCAAGAGGGATATAATAAAAACTTTCATATAAAGTGCATTGAATACTATGAGAAGTTTGATACTTGATAATTGTTTTGAGATATGGAGATGGTGATATTAGAGTCATGCTAGTTGAGTAGTTGTGAATTTGAGAAATACTTGTGTTGAAGTTTCTGATTCCCGTAGCATGCACGTATGGTGAACCGTTATGTGACGAAGTCGGAGCATGATTTATTTATTGATTGTCTTCCTTATGAGTGGCGGTCGGGGACGAGCAATGGTCTTTTCCTACCAATATATCCCCCTAGGATCATGTGCGTAGTACTTTGTTTCGATAACTAATAGATTTTTGCAATAAGTATGTGAGTTCTTTATGACTAATGTTGAGTCCATGGATTATATGCACTCTCACCCTTCCACCATTGCTAGCCTCTCTAGTACTGCGCAACTTTCACCGGTACCATAAACCCACCATTTACCTTCCTCAAAACAGCCACCATACCTACCTATCATGGCATTTCCATAGCCATTCTGAGATATATTTCCATGCAACTTTCCATTGTCCCGTTTACTATAACACGCTCCATCATTGTCATATTGCTTTGCATGATCCTGTAGTTGACATTGTATTTGTGGCAAAGCCACCGTTCATAATTCTTTCATACATGTCACTCATGCATCATTGCCATCCCGGTACACCGCCGGAGGCATTCATATAGAGTCATACTTTGTTCTAGTATCGAGTTGTAATCATTGAGTTGTAAATAAATAGAAGTGTGATGATCATCATTAATAGAGCATCACTACTAGGGAAAAGCCTATGCACAGAATCTTACCAGTAGCGTTGTACAAAATCAAACGCTACTGCTACTTAGTAGCAGCGCGCGTAAATAAACCGCGCTACTGCTATGACTTTTGCAGTAGCGCGTACTGGCGAAAAGCGCTGCTGCTATGTTTGAACTGGGCACGCATGGCTAGCCCAACCTAGCAGTAGCGCGTATACTGGCCCAGCGCTACTGCTACTCTCCTTAGTTGTAGCGCGCTTACGTGTAAGGCGCTGCTGCTACCGGAAATAAAATAAAGTGAAAAACAAGTAGAAAAGTAAATGAAAATGGAAGAAATAGAAAAAGGAGAAAGGAAAAAAATAAAATGTAAAGAAAAATAAAAGAAAAAAGGGAAAAAAGGAGAAAGGAATAGCAGTAGCGGGTTTCAGGAAACGCGCTATAGCTAACTTAGCTATAGCGCGTTTTCGGAAACGCGCTACCGTTACGTTTCACTTAAACAGCGGTTTCCCCCCCCCCCGGCCCCCGGCCACCACTTCTTCCCCAAATCCCTCGCCCTCGCCGCCGTCTCCCCAATTCGCCGTCGCCCCACTTCGCCGCCGTCTCCTGCCGGCGTGGACGCCCGCAACCTCACCGTCTCCCCCCGAGGCCGCCGTCATCCTCACCGCCGCCGCCCGAGGCCGCCCTCAGCCTCACCGCCGCCGCCCGAGACCGCCCTCGACGTCACCGTCGGCGCCCTCCACCTCACCGCCGCCCGAGCCCGCCCAGGACCGCCGTTGCCCGTGCCCGAGCCCGCCCTCTCCGCCCCTGCCTCCATCACCGAGCACCTCCCCGCCACCGTCTCTCCCCTCTCTGTAAGTCCCCCACCCCTCCCCCCACTCATCTCTCTCTGCATTCTAGAGAAAAAATTAGTAGAGCAAAAGTTTGTTTATAGCAAAAAATTTAGTTTAGAGCAAAGGATGTTAAGTAGTAGATGTTAGAGCAAAAATTAGTTTAGAGCAAAAAATTTGGTTTACAACAAAAGTTAGTTAGGGCAGTAGGGTTTAATTAGGGTAGATGCTGCTTGTATAGTATATAGTGATACTAGTAGATGTTAATTAGGTTAGGGCAATAGTGGTACTAGTAGATGTTAATTAGATGTTTTTCAGTTAGGGCACTAGAGTTTTGCTAGGTTAATTAGGTTAGTAGTGCTGCTAGTAGTATTGGTACAGTAGGTTAATTAGGTGATGTTAAATGAATAACCTAAATGAATGAAATTAGTAGTTAACTGAATTTTTTTCCTTTCATCATTATAGAGCACTAAAGTTAACTGAATTTTGTTCTATTAGTAGTTAAATGAATTTTCTTCTACACTGTTTGCACATGTGGTTGCTCGTGTATATTTGGACACTGTTTGCAGGGAATGATGCTTAGTGGCCTATGTTTTGCCGGAATGTTGATTCATTTCTTTTCCGGCAAATTTCAGGTTCTCGATTTGTCCACTTTTTAGCAAAGCTCATGCCGAAATTTTCCGTGAATTTCGGCATGACTTGTGCTACAAACTAGGACATATCGAGTGCCCGTGATTTGCCGCACCAGGAAGGAGTCAACATTCCTGCAAAACAATAGGCCTTTTTATGTCATTATTCATTTTATTAGGTCTAGAATTAATTGACTAGATTTAATCATAGGAAACATGGCTAGCAACGATGAAGGACAGGGTTCTGGTGATTGCGACGACGCCTACCGGGCGGCAGACGAATTTTTTAGCCTTACCGATGATCAACCGATGTTATTGCTGGGCCCACCGGTGGCATCGGGGACTGAGACCGACACGCAGACCGGTGCTGAGACTGAGACCGGCGCTCAGACTCAGACCGGCATCGAGACCGGCGCTGAGACTGAGACCGGCGCTGCCTCGGGGAGCGGAGCCGGTGTAGAACCGAAAGCAAAGAGGCAACGGGTTCCTAACAAACTCAGGACTACTAGAGTGGTGGTCACGGAGGTGGACGACGGCAATTTTGAGCCAACGGCGCCCGAGGAAGCGCGTCGATGCTACGGCAATCAAATAGGCTGCATCGTACGGACAACCGCCACCATCAACGATGAGAAACTACAGAAGATAGAAAATATGAGGAGCTCCCTCCTAAAGAAGTTTCACCAGATATTCTTGTTCCCGGGCCGGAATGAGAAGGATTATAAAGATCCAGATGAGGACCCGGCAATGAAGAAGATAAACAAACACGCCATGACCAAGTTTAGCGACGCGTTGGCCGCCTGGAAAAATCGAGTGAAAGCAAGGATCATCGACAAGAAGGAACCCTACTCCGAGATTGTAAAGGATAATCCGACAATCACGGAAGAGCAGTTTCAAATATTCAAGGAGGCTTGCGAGGCCGAAGATGCCAAAAAAAAGTCTAAGTACATGAAGGGGCTTCAAGAGAGGAACATTGGGAGCCACCACCTCGGAAGCCGTGGTTACGGCGGAAAGAGGTCCAAATGGGCCAAGGAGGACGCGGAAGCCGCGAGTCTGGGCATCCCAGACCCCTTGGCGGAGTTCACCGTCCCGCAGGAGCGTGACGTCCTCAGGGCCCGGCACCGTTGGGACCCAGTGAAAAAGGTTTACGAGACAACACCGGTCATTACGGAGTTCATGAGACTGCTGGTAATTTTAGTTTCTGATCAATTCGACTGCACACGTTAGTCATATTTGTAAACGATCGTTGTGCCTTTTGCAGAGAGAGCAGCACAGGATTGCGGCCGAAAGCGACTCGCCGTCTGAGGCATTGGCGAGGCCCAAGTGGGACACTCCATTCAACCGGGCGTTGAACATATTGAAACAACAACCGGTGGATACTCGACCGTCGTATGGACGCGTGCACGGTGTCGGAGACGGCGCCACGTGGAAGAAGTACTACCGTGAGACCACGGAGGAGAGAAAGGAAAGACGGAGGTTAAATGAAGAAAACATCGACAAGAGGGTTGAGATTGCGGTTGAGAAGAAATCAACTGAGACAGTCGCAACAGCGGTAGCTGCCGCAAAACAGGTGGCTTTAGATATTTCTACTACCTTGGTTCCGGCCGTTTTCAATTGGACCAGGCAAAATCCAAAAAAAGATGCAGCGGACTTTCCCCTTGCTGACTTCTTGGCGGGGAGCAGCTCGACTAGCGTTGCACCAGCACCTGCAGCTGCACCTGCTCCCGCACCGGCTCCCGCACCGGACGTGCTAGGCGGTGCTTCGTCTTTGGCTGAGCTCGACGCCCTCACGGTATCTGTCACACCGGCCCCCTTCAATATAAATGTATAATCTCCCGTTTTCGTTGCCTTTCGGATGTCTCACGTCGCAGACTTTTCTTTGCAGGCCGACGAAACCCCGTGCACCATATTGTACACCATCGGCGACCAGAAGGTGGACGTGGGGAAGGCGACGATAATGGAGCCGAAGGAACCATTGTTCCACAGCCGGCCGATCCCCCCGAACGTCTTCAAGGTTTCCGTGGCCAGTGTCAAACCGGGCCACGAGAATTTGCCTCCTCCAGTACTACTGGGGGATGACGACGAGACACCGCGGCGGCTTGGTGATTGTTGCAATGCTGGGTGGGTCCTGTTGTGGCCAAAGAGTCTGCTTCGTCTGGAGGCGGCCGGGAGCACACCCACGAGCACGCAGCCTCAGCAAGGTATGAACATCAACACCCCACCTACCCAATTATCGTCGGGTGTCGGGTTGGGTGATAGCGGACGGGGTAAGGAGGAGGCTCCATTAGTCGCTGATGACGTCGCCATGGATGAGGATGAGGACGACGATGGCGCTGCTGAACAGTATGTCTATACTGGCGCCTCCTCAGGGTTTGAGCGTCATGAGTCGGTGCCTGAATTGCCGTCTCAACATATTATGGACGACCTTCCGGTAGTAAAGAAGTTTAGGAAGAGAGCGAGGAAAGGCAAAAAAGCTGTTTCTATGATCCAGCCGCCTCAGCAGCCTCGGCTTCAGGACCGTATAGATATCCCCGGTGCGGATAAATGGCATATCCCCGGTCAACCAATCCTACCTGCAACAGCGCTACGGGCCAGATTCGGCGATCTAAAGAGACTTCATGACGATGTGCTGCGGGTAGAGAAAGACCTCATCGCCTCGAAAGATCCAGGATACCCACTCTACGTGGTTAACGTTCCGCGGCAAATGTCGTACGTCGACAGCTTCCCCGCGGATAAGTTCTTCCTCCGATTCGATTACATATTCGACATGTTTCACGTGAAGAAGCTGGATTTTACGTTTGTCCGCCTTTATGCCTTGCACATGAACTACATCATCGGGGTTGAGCAGATATCTCATATCTGTGTCGCTGACCCGTACTACATGCACGAGGGCTTCTTGGGAGTCTGCGCAAATCACCGTGAATACGCGAGGGATTACATCGTCAATTTCATGCTCGCCAATAAGGACAAGGAGGCGATTCTCGTGCCTTATCATCCCGTGTAAGTCATCCGCGCTGCTATCCTTCCTTCGATTTCAATCATTCATTTGCACGGTGGAGGCTAATTAATTTGAGGACTTATTTTGCGCAGCGGCGGGCGCGCCGTCCTCATCATCCTCTACCCCCGATTCTCCCACGCTCTTTACTTGGACTCGTCGAAGAACATTCACAAAAAGGATTACACCCACATCAAGGATGTTCTCGACAGTGCTATGTTTTACTACCAAGCAAGGGGTGGAGAGGTCAGGGACAAGAAGAGAAGGGGCGGCAGGGTCGCCTTCGGCCATAAGACCGACTTCTGCTGCATCCAGCAACCGAACGATTCTCTTAATGATGGATTCTATGTCCTACACCACATGCTGGAGTACAGACGGGATCACCAGAACCTTCGCATGTCACCTAGATCCGGCGATGCCCATATTCTGCAATGGGCAAAGGACATAGGAGATATCGAGGATCATCGACTTCGAGCTGAGTTCTATAACATCCAGCGCGAACTTGCCCAAATCATCATGAAGGAGGTCGTCGGAAAAACAGGGATGTTCTACGGAGAAGGACAAATGTCGCGGGAAGACGTCCGAACATGGATAGCCTCTCAGCGTCTCGACCTGAAGCCTTTCACTAGGCTCGGGGACTATCTCCCTGACTTGGATGGATGGAACGACATGTTGGAGTGATTGTCGATATATGACAATGTGTCCGTTTAGTCCATACTTTCTGTATGACAAAACTTTGAGTTATGCACGGTGAAACTTTATTTGTGATGTAATTAAACCGTCCTCCTCCTCGACTAGCGAAAATCACTCTAGTTAGGGCATTTTGGGGTACGATGAACTTTGTTATTTATGCTTATGATATGTTGTTTTTATTTTTGCCAAGTCTGTCTCTTTCTGTTGCTCAACTATATATGTTGCATATCATCGACTCATGTGATGATGCAGGTGCATAGATCATAGATGGCGAAGAAGTGCTATGCCAGGAGTATATATACGACAAGTGGCCGGAGTGTCAGGCCCTTCCGGTTTCCGAGCGACAGGCAGTAGTTAGTTTAGAGGTTCACGCTAATGCGAAAGAGGGATACGAACTCATGTTCTCAAAGTGATAGCTCTTCTCGCGTATATCATTGTTTAGATGGATGACGATGTATTTGCATATCATTCAAGACTTGTATCGCTATTTTCGAGATGATGACGAGAGACCACTTTGTGTTGGATGATGATTATGATGATGACATGATTTGATGAGACTAATTGTATGTATATGCTATGATTACATTTGTATGTGTATGATATGCTAAAGATTATTGTATAAAGCCTATTCAAATACAAAACAAATACAAAACAAATATGCAGGAAAAAAACTAATAAATAAACTAGTAGTAGTGAGGGGGGAAATTTAGCAGTAGCGCCACATTATCAGTAGCGCGTCCCAGCAAACAGCGCTGCAGATAATATCAGTAGTGCCCTTTCCCAAAGAGCGCTATAGCTATTCATGTATAGCAGTAGCGTGGGACAACCGGCGCTACTGCTATACGTTAGCTGTAGCGCCTTATTAGTAGCATCGGTGCCCGCACTACTGAGAGGACCAAAACCCTCACTGCTGCTAGGCTTTTCCCTAGTAGTGCATTGTCCCAAAAAAGGCCAAAAAAGAGAAAGGCCAAATAAAAAGAAAGGCCAAAAAAAAAAGAAAGGCCAAATAAAAAAATAAAAAATAAAAGGGACAATGTTACTATCCTTTTTTTCCACACTTGTGCTTCAAGGTAGCACCATGATCTTCATGATAGAGAGTCTCTTGTTTTGTCACTTTCATATACTAGTGGGAAATTTTCATTATAGAACTGGGCTTGTATATTCCAACAATGGGCCTCCTCAAGTGCCCTAGGTCTTCGTGAGCAAGCAAGTTGGATGCACACCCACTTAGTTTCTTTTGTTGAGCTTTCATACATTTATAGCTCTAGTGCATCCGTTGCATGGCAATCCCTACTCACTCACATTGATATCTATTGATGGGCATCTCCATAGCCCGTTGATACGCCAAGTTGATGTGAGACCATCTTATCCCTTTTTGTCTTCTCCACAACCACCATTCTATTCCACCTATAGTGCTATGTCCATGGCTCACGCTCATGTATTGCGTGAATATTGAAAAAGTCTGAGAACATCAAAAGTATGAAACAATTGCTTGGCTTGTCATCGGGGTTGTGCATGGTTTACATACGTTGTGTGGTGAAGATGGAGCATAACCAGACTATATGATTTTGTAGGGATGGCACGATCCTGATGTATCGCGAGCTTTGCTATTATAGTTAGATCTTATGATGTTTCTCCCCCTCTACTCTCTTGTAATGGATTGAGTTGTCCCTTTGAAGTTATCTTATCGGATTGAGTCTTTAAGGATTTGAGAACACTTGATGTATGTCTTGCGTGGGATACCCGTGGTGACAATGGGGTAGTCTATTGATCGACTTGATGTATGTTTTGATGATCAACATGCGGGTTCCGTGACCTTGGGAATCTATGCATAGGGGTTGGCACACGTTTTCGTCTTGACTCTCCGGTAGAAACTTTGGGGCACTCTTTGAGGTTCTATGTGTTGGTTGAATAGATGAATCTGAGATTGTGTGATGCATATCGTATAATCATACCCACGGATACTTGAGGCAAAATTGGAGTATCTAGGTGATATTAGGGTTTTGGTTGATTTGTGTCTTAAGGTGTTATTCTAGTACGAACTCTAGGGCTGTTTGTGACACTTATAGGAATAGCCCAACGGTTTGATTGGAAAGAATAACTTTGAGGTGGTTTCGTACCCTACCATAATCTCATCGTTCGTTCTCCGCTATTAGTGACTTTGGAGTGACTCTTTGTTGCATGTTGAGAGATAGTTATGTGATCCAATTATGTTATTATTGTTGAGAGGACTTGCACTAGTGAAAGTATGAACCCTAGGCCTTGTTTCAACACGTTGCAATACTATTTACGCTCACTTTTATCATTAGTTACCTTGCTGTTTTTATATTTTCATATTACAAAAACCTTTATCTACCATCCATATACCACTTGTATAACCATCTCTTTGCCGAACTAGTGCACCTATACAATTTAGCATTTTATTGGGTGTGTTGGGGACACAAGAGACTCTTTGTTATTTGGTTGCAGGGTTGCTTGAGAGAGACCATCTTCATCCTATGCCTCCTACGGATTGATAAACCTTAGGTTATCCACTTGAGGGTAATTTGCTATTGTCCTACAAACCCCTGCACTTGGAGGCCCAACAACGTCTACAAGAAGAAGGTTGTGTAGTAGACATCAATAGTAACACTACTATCAGCGTCCGTCTTCCTCTTGAAGATCCATTTATTCTCAATGGCTTGCCGATCAACGGGCAACTCCATCAAAGTCCATACTTTGATCTCATACATGGATCCCATCTCAGATTTCATGGCCTCAAGCCATTTTGCGGAATCTGGGCTCAACATCGCTTCCTCATAGTTCGTAGGTTCGTCATGGTCTTGTAACATGACTTCCAAAATAGGATTACTGTACCACTCTAGTGTGGACCGTACTCTATTTGACCTATGAGGTTCGGTAGTAACTTGATCTAAAGTTTCATGATCATCATCATTAGCTTCCTCACTAATTGGTGTAGGAATCACTGGAACTGATTTCTGTGATGAACTACTTTCCAATTCGGGAGAAGGTACAATTACCTCATCAAGTTCTACTTTCCTCCGATTTGGTTTCGAGCTTATCAGTTTGAAACTTTTTCACATAAGCATCGCAACCCCAAACTTTAACAAACGACAGCTTTGGTTTCTTGCCAAACCATAGTTCATACGGTGTCATCTCAATGAATTTAGATGGTTCCCTATTTAACGTGAATGGAGTTGTCTCTAATGCATAACCCCAAAACGATAGTGGTAAATCGGTAAGAGACATCATAGATTGCACTATATCCAATAAAGTACGGTTATGACGTTCGGACACACCATTATGCTGTGGTGTTCCAGGTGGCATGAATTGGTGAAACTATTCCACATTGTTTTAGTTGAAGACCAAACTCATAACTCAAATATTCATCTCTGCGATATGATCGTAGAAACTTTATTTTATTGTTACGATGATTTTCCACTTCACTCTGAAATTCTTTGAACTTTTCAAATGTTTTAGACTTATGTTTCATCAAGTAGATATACACCCATATATGCTCAAATCATCTGTGAAGGTCAGAAAATAACGATACCCGCCACGAGCCTCAACACTCATCGGACCGCATACATCAGTATGTATTATTTCCAATAAGTCAGTTGCTCGCTCTATTGTTCTGGAGAACGGAGTCTTAGTCATCTTGCCCATGAGGCATGGTTTGCAAGCATCAAGTGATTCCAAAAGCCCACCAGCATGGAGTTTCTTCATGCGCTTTACACCAATATGACCTATACGGCAGTGCCACAAATAAGTTGCACTATCATTATTAACTTTGCATCTTTTGGCTTCAATATTATGAATATGTGTATCGCTACGATCAAGATTAAATAAACCATTTATTTTAAGTGTATGACCATAGAAGGTTTTATTCATGTAAACAGAAAAACAATTATTCTTCGACTTAAATGAATAACCGTATTGCAATAAACATGATCCAATCATATTATGCTCAACGCAAACACCAAATAACATTTATTTAGGTTCAACACTAATCCCGAAGGTAGAGGGAGTATGCGATGGTGATCTTATCAACCTTGGAATCTATTCCAACACACATCGTCACTTTGCCCTCAACTAGTCTTTGTTCATTTTGTAACTCCTGTTTTGAGTTACTAATCTTAGCAACTGAATCGGTATCAAATACCTAGGGTTTACTATGAACACTAGTAAAGTACACATCAATAATCTGTATATCAAATATACCTTTGTTCACTTTGCCATGCTTCTTATCCGCCAAGTATTTGGGGTAGTTCCGCTTCCAGTGACCATTTCCTTTGTAGTAGAAGCACTTAGTTTCGGGCTTGGGTCTAGCTTTGGGCTTCTTCATGGGAGTGGCAACTTGCTTGCCATTCTTCTTGAAGTTCCCTTTCTTTCCCTTTCCCTTTTACTTGAAACTAGTGGTCTTGTTAGCCATCAACACTTGATGCTATTTCTTGATTTCTACCTTCGCCGATTTCAGCATTGCGAAGAGCTTGTGAATTACTTTAATCATCCCTTGCAAATTATAGTTCATCACTAAGTTCTAGTAACTTGGTGATAGTGACTAGAGAACTTTGTCAATTACTATCTTATCTGGAAGATTAACTCCTACTTGATTGAAGCAATTGTAGTACCAAGACAATCTGAGCACATGCTCACTAGTTGAGCTATTCTCCTCCATCTTGTAGGAAAGTACTGTCAGAGGTCTCCTACCTCTCGACACGGGCATGGCTATGAAATACCAATTTCAACTCTTAGAACATCTTATATGATCTATGGCGTTCAAAAACATTTTTGAAGTCCTGGTTCTAAGCCGTAAAGCATGGTGCACTAAAATATGAAGTAGTCATCATACCGAGCTTTGTCAAACGTTCACAACGTCTGCATTTGCTCCTGCAATAGTTATGTCACCTAGCGGTGCATGAAGGACATAATTCTTCTGTGCAGCAACGAGGATAATCCTCAGATCACGGATCCAATCCGCATCATTGCTACTATCATCTTTCAACATTGTTTTCTCTAGGAACATATCATAAATAAAACAGGGAAGCTATATGCGAGCAATTGATCTACAACATAGATATGCAAATACTATCAGGACTAAGATCATGATAAATTAAAGTTCAATTAATCATATTATTTAAGAACTCCCACTTAGATAGACATCCCTTTAATTGTCTAAGTGATCACATGATCCATATCAACTAAACCATGTCCGATCATCACGTGAGATGGAGTAGTTTTCAATGGTGAACATCACTATGTTGATCATATCTACTATATGATTCATGCTCGACCTTTCGGTCTCAGTGTTCCGAGGCCATATCTGCATATGCTAGGCTCGTCAAGTTTAACCCGAGTATTCTGCATGTGCAAAACAGGCTTGCACCCGTTGTATATGAACGTAGAGCTTATCACACCTGATCATCACGTGGTGTCTCAGCACGAAGAACTTTCGCAATGGTGCATACTCAGGGAGAACACTTATACCTTGAAATTTTTAGTGAGCAGCAAGGTAACTAATGATAAAAGTGAGCGTAAACGGTATTGCAATGCTAGGAAACAAGGCCTAGGGTTCATACTTTCACTAGTGCAAGTCCTCTCAACAATAATAACATAATTGGATCATGTAACTATCCCTCAACATGCAACAAAGAGTCACTCCAAAGTCACTAATAGCAGAGAACAAACGAAGAGGTTATGGTAGGGTACGAAACCACCTCAAAGTTATTCTTTCCAATCAATCCGTTGGGCTATTCCTATAAGTGTCACAAAAAGCCCTAGAGTTCGTACTAGAATAACACCTTAAGACACAAATCAACCAAAACCCTGATGTCACCTAGATGCTGCAATGTCACCTCAAGTATCCGTGGGTATGATTATACGATATGCATCACACAATCTCATTCATCTATTCAACCAACACATAGAACCTCAAAGAGTGCCCCAAAGTTTCTACCGGAGAGTCAAGACGAAAACTGTGCCAACCCCTATGCATAGGTTCATGGGCGGAACCCGCAAGTTGATCACCAAAATATACATCAAGTGGATCAATAGAATACCCCATTGTCACCATGGGTATCCCACGCAATACATACATCAAGTGTTCTCAAATCCTTAAACACTCAATCCGATAAGATAACTTCAAAGGGAAAACTCAATCGATTACAAGAGAGTAGAGGGGGAGAAACATCATAGGATCCAACTATAGTAGCAAAGCTCGCGATACATCAAGATCGTACCACCTCAAGAACATGAGAGAGAGAGATCAAACACATAGCTATTGGAACATACCCTCAGCCCTGAGGGAGAACTACTCCCTCCTCGTCATGGAGAGCACCGGGATGATGAAGATGGCCACCGGAGAAGGATTCCCCCTCTGGCAGGGTGCCGGAACGGGTCTAGATTGGTTTTAGGTGCCTAGGGAGGCTTCTGGCGGCGGAACTCCTGATCTATTGTGCTCCTTAATGTTTTTAGGGTATATGGGTATATATGGGAGGAAGTAGTACGTCGGCGGACCTCCGGGCTGTCCACGAGGCAGGGGCCCCCTGGGCACGCCCCCACCCTCGTGGGCAGCCCGGGACTCTCCTGGTCCAACTCCGATACTCCGTGGGCTTCTTCTAGTCCAAAAATAAGTTCCGTGAAGTTTCAGGTCAATTGGACTCCGTTTGATTTTCCTTTTCTGCGATACTCTAAAACAAGGAAAAAACAGAAACTGGCACTGGGCTCTAGGTTAATAGGTTAGTCCCAAAAATCATATAAAATAGCATATAAATGCATATAAAACATCCAAGGTTGATACTATAATAGCATGGAACAATCAAAAATTATACATACGTTGGAGACGTATCAAGGGATCATCTCATAATGCTACCGCCGTACTAAGCAGAATAAGAAGCATAAAAGATAAACATCACATGTAATCAAAATATGTGACATGATATGGCCATCATCATTTTGTGCCTTTGATCTCCATCTCCAAAGTACCGTCATGATCTCCTTTGTCGCCAGCATGACACCATGATCTCCATCATCTTGATCTTTATCAATGTGTCATCACATGGTCGTCTCGCTAACTATTGCTTTTGCAACTATTGCTATCGCATAGCGATAAAGTAAACCAATTAAATGGCGCTTGCATCTTATGCAATTATGAGACAACCATAAGGCTCCTGCCAGTTGCCGATAACTTCAACAAAACATGATCATCTCATACAACAATTAATATCTCACGACGTCTTGACTATATCACATCACAACATGCCCTGCAAAAACAAGTTAGATGTCCTCTACTTTGTTGCTGCAAGTTTTACGTGGCTGCTATGGGCTGAGCAATAACTGTTCTTACCTACGCATCAAAAACCACAATGTAGTATAGTGATTGCTTTTTGATCTTCAGAAAGAACTCTATTCATTGAAACCGATTCAACTAAAGTTGGAGAAACAGACACCCACTAGCCACCTGTGTGCGAGGCATGGCGGTAGAACCAGTCTCGCGTAAGCATACGCGTAATGTCGGTCTGGGGCGCTTCATCCAACAATACCTCCGAATTAAGAATCAACTAGTAACGGCAAGCAATATGTATATACTCATGCCCACAACTCCTTTGTGTTCTACTCGTGCATATAACATCTACGCACAGACATGGCTCGGATGCCACTGTTGGGAAACGTAGTAATTTCAAATTTTCCTACGCACACACAAGATCATGGTGATGCATAGCAACGAGAGGGGAGAGTTTCATCTACGTTCCCTCGTAGACCGTAAGCGGAAGCGTTATGAGAACGCGGCTTGGGTCTAGCTTTGGGCTTCTTCATGGGAGTGGCAACTTGCTTGCCATTCTTCTTGAAGTTCCCTTTCTTTCCCTTGCCCTTTTACTTGAAACTAGTGGTCTTGTTAACCATCAACACTTGATGCTATTTCTTGATTTCTACCTTCGCCGATTTCAGCATCGCGAAGAGCTTGTGAATTACTTTCATCATCCCTTGCATATTATAGTTCATCACTAAGTTCTAGTAACTTGGTGATAGTGACTAGAGAACTTTGTCAATTACTATCTTATCTGGAAGATTAACTCCCACTTGATTGAAGCAATTGTAGTACCCAGACAATCTGAGCACATGCTCACTGGTTGAGCTATTCTCCTCCATCTTGTAGGAAAGTACTGTCAGAGGTCTCCTACCTCTCGACATGGGCATGACTATGAAATACCAATTTCAACTCTTAGAACATCTTATATGCTGTGTGGCGTTCAAAAACATTTTTGAAGGCCCGATTCTAAGCTGTAAAGCATGGTGCACTTAACTATTAAGTAGTCATCATACCGAGCTTTGTCGAACGTTCATAACATCTGCATTTGCTCCTGCAATAGTTATGTCACCTAGCGGTGCATGATAACCCACAAGTATAGGGGATTGCAACAGTTTTCGAGGGTAGAGTATGCAACCCAAATTTATTGATTCGACACAAGGGGAGACAAAGAATATTCTCAAGTATTAGCAGCTGAGTTGTCAATTCAACCACACCTGGAAACTTAATATATGCAGCAAAGTGTTTAGTAGCAAAGTAATATGATAGTAGTGGTAACGGTAGCAAAAGGTAATGATAACAAAAGTAATGTTTTTGGTATTTTGTAGTGATGATATCAATAGCAACGGAAAAGTAAATAAGCGAAGGACAATATATGGAAAGCTCGTAGGCAATGGATCGGTGATAGAGAATTATGCCAGATGCGGTTCATCATGTAACAGTCATAACCTAGGGTGACACAGAACTAGCTCCAATTCATCAATGTAATGTAGGCATGTATTCCGAATATAGTCATACGTGCTTATGGAAATGAACTTGCATGACATCTTTTGTCCTACCCTCCCATGGCAGCGGGGTCCTAGCGGAAACTAAGGGATATTAAGGCCTCCTTTTAATAGAGTACCAGACCAAAGCATTAACACATAGTGAATACATGAACTCCTCAAACTACGGTCATCACCGGTAAGTATCTCGATTATTGTCACTTCAGGGTTAACGGATCATAACACATAATATGTGACTATAGACTTGCAAGATAGGATCAAGAACTCTCATATATTGATGAAAACATAATAGGTTCAGATCTGAAATCATGGCACTCGGGCCCTAGTGACAAGCATTAAGCATAGCAAAGTCATAGCAACATCAATCTCAAAACATTGTGGATACTAGGGATCACACCCTAACAAAACTATCTCGATTACATGATAAATCTCATCCAACCCATCACCGTCCAGCAAGCCTACGATGGAATTACTCACGCACGGTGGTGAGCATCATGAAATTGGTGATGGAGGATGGTTGATGATGACGATGGCGACGGATTCCCCTCTCCGGAGCCCCGAACGGACTCCAGATCAGCCCTCCCGAGAGGTTTTAGGGCTTGGCGGCGGCTCCGTATCGTAAAACACGATGAATCCTTCTCTATGATTTTTCTCTCCCCGAAAGCAAATATATAGAGTTGGAGTCGAGGTCGGAGGAGCTCCATGGGGCCCACGAGGTAGGGGGCGCCCTAGGGGGGCAGGCGCGCCCCCACCCTCGTAGCTAGGGTGTGGGCCCCCGAGTCTTCATCTTTTGCAAGGATTTTTAATATTTCCAAATAGACGTTCCGTGAAGTTTCAGGTCATTCCGAGAACTTTTGTTTCTGCACATAAATAACACCATGGCAATTCTGCTGAAAACAGCATCAGTCCGGGTTAGTTCCATTCAAATCATGCAAGTTAGAGTCCAAAACAAGGGCAAAAGTGTTTGGAAAAGTAGATACGACGGAGACGTATCAACTCCCCCAAGCTTAAACCTTTGCTTATCCTCAAGCAATTCAGTTGATAAACTAAAAGTGATAAAGAAAAACTTTTACAAACTCTGTGTGCTCTTGTTGTTGTAAATATGTAAAGCCAGCATTCAAGTTTTCAGCAAAGATTATAAACTAACCATATTCACAATAATGCTAAGGTCTCATGTTTACTCATATCAATGGCATAATCAACTAGCGAGCAATAATAATAAATCCCGGATATCAACACTTCTCAAAACAATCATAATATGATATAACAAGATGGTATCTCGCTAGCCCTTTCTGAGACCACAAAACATAAATGCAGAGCACCTTTAAAGATCAAGGACTGACTAGACATTGTAATTCATGGTAAAAGAGATCCAGTCAAGTCATACTCAATGTAAACTAACAGTAATGCATGCAAATGACAGTGATGCTCTCAAACTGGTGCTTTTTAATAAGAGGATGATGACTCAACATAAAAGTAAATAGATAGGCCCTTCGCAGAGGGAAGCAGGGATTTGTAGAGGTGCTAGAGCTCGGTTTTGGAATAGAGATGAATAATATTTTGAGCGATATACTTTCATTGTCCACATAACAACTAAGAGATGGCGATATCTTCCATGCTACACACATTATAGGCGGTTCCCATACAGAATGGTAAAGTTTATACTCCCCCTCCACCAACAAGCATCAATCCATGGCTTGCTCGAAACAACGAGTGCCTCCAACTAACAAGAGTCCCAGGGGGAGTTTTGTTTGTAGTTATTTTGATTTGATTTGCATAAAGCATGGGACTAGGCATCTCGTTGACCAGCCATTTTCTCGTGAGTGAGGAGCGGAGTCCACTCTTCTTGAGAATAACCCGCCTAACATGGAAGATACGGACAGCCCTAGTTGATACATGAGTTATTCGAGCATACGAAACCGGATATTTATTTGAAGGTTTAGAGTTTGGCACATACAAATTTACTTGGAATGGCAGGTAGATACCGTATATAGGTAGGTATGGTGGACTCATATTGCCGGGGTACTGATCCACGAGCACCTATGGGACCGGCGGACCGGGTCCCTTTTGGTTCAGCGGGGGCGGAGGTCGTGCAAAGAGCGGATCGAGGCGAAGCACACGAGCAGTTTACCCAGGTTCGGGCCGCACGGATGCGTAAAACCCTAATCCTGCTTTGTGGTTTGTATTGAGTTCTTGCTCGGGAGCGCGGAGTGCTACAGTACACACCAGCAGCTAACAAGACCGAGCGTGAGTGTCCTCTGAACTAGCTAACCCCCCCTACGTTGCGCATGGGCCTCCTTTTATATGCTCAAGGGGTCACCGACAGGTGGCAACGGAGAGAAGGGTAAAAATGTAAAGGTGCTGCGGTAGGTACAGCTACCTGCTACAGTGTATCATACCTAACCCTGACGACAGGGGACAAGGGCATTAAATGCCCGTCTGTGTCGCCTAAACAGTGCAAAAGGGACCGTCAGGGACGCCACCGCTCGCCACGATGGCAAACTTGTCAGCGCCGCTTGCCACCGCGCACCGCTGGCTGCACAGCCTCCCGCCACGCACGCTTGGAAGGGTCCTAGAGAGACACGTCGGTGGATGTGCTGGAGCGCGGGCACAGAGTGGTGGCTTGTCGCGGCAAGCGCCTTGCCGCGGTCGTTGTCTTGTCGCGTCCGGGAGCTTGTCGCTCACCGGGCCTTGCCAGGACGCACGGCGCGTCGCGGCAAGTTCCTTGAGATGCCTTGGATGGCCTTCCCGGCAAGCTCCTCTTGCCGGGGTCTTGTCTCCTTGGCTTGGATACTTTGTTCTTGAATGGCTCCAAAGGAACCACGGAGGACCTTGGCGGTCACCCGGCAAGCCTTGCCGCGGGATGCTGTGACTGCCCGTGCACAAGTCCGGGATACTAGGGTACCCCTACTCTAGTACACCGACAGGATCCCCCGGGCCTGGGCCATACACGGTGCCGAGCGCTGTTGGGCCAGGCCCAAAACAGGGCACGGGCACGCGCGGCCTAGGTTACGACGTATCTCACTCCGTATCCACCGCGCCCTCCCCGAACGGCACGCGTTGAATGCGGCATCGTGGGAGAGATCGTGGGTGGTTTCTTTATTCGGAAATGCGGAACGTCCGCCCCCTCCCTCTTTATAAGCAGGGGAAACAGGGGCAGTTCGCCTATTCGCCCATTGCTGTTCCAATCTCAGAAATCTCCGCCGCTCCCTCGTCTCCCTAAAGCCGAGAGAGAGCAGCGCTCCGCCCCCCATCACCACCAGCACCATCAACGCCATCGACCTCCTCCACCACTTCCGCCATGGCTCCAAAAGCCGACAAGGGGAAGGTCGTGAAGTCGACCGAGGCGCAGCGGCTTAAGGCGCTGCAAAAGGAGCGCGCAGTCTTCCCCCCCAAGCTTGCCGTGAAGGAGCTGAGGGAGGACTACTACCTCTTCTAGTCGGCGGAGACACGAGCGCATCCGCGCACGAAGGTACTCCCCGCCGCCGCTTGGAAGAAGGCTCCAAATGGATACCCTTTCTTTGCTTTGTTCTTCTACTGCGGGCTCTGCCCGCCTTTCTCTGAATTCTTCTGCGACATCATGAATACCTACGGATTCCACCTCCTTGACTTCACCCCCAATGCCGTTCTGACCATGACAGTTTTCGCACATCTCTGCGAAAACTTTGTCGGAGTCCACCCCAACGTAGCCCTCTTTCGCCATTTCTTCATACCCCGAGTAGAGAGAGGAGAGCCTTTATCCGACGGAATCGCCTGGATCTCAAGGGCCGGCAAGAAGGAAACGTATCTGGAGGGAGAATTCCGCGGCAAGTGGGAGGAGTGGAGAGCAGATTGGTGCTGGATTGACGAGGAGAACCCGCAGCCATTCACCACCCGGCGCCAAACCCCAGTAGCACGCGGCAGCGATTGGAGTGACGTGGCCCCGGAAGACGACAGGCTGAAGATTGCTGTCACCCGGATCCTACGCCTCAGGCTTGCCGGGCTCACTGTAGGCGCAGTTGGCGCAGACTTTCTTCGCTGCCGCATCGCCCCCCTGCAGGAATGGGGGAGACCCACTTGGGAGTTCAAGAATGCGGCAGATATCATGAGGCTGCGGCCAGGCCTCAACTTCAACTTTACAGTTTTGGAGCTCAACGCGATGCTCCAGGAGCTCTTCAAGTATGACCCCCAACATCCCGAAGTGTTCAGGTTGCCGGGGGGTGTCGTTCCGTTGTGCAACAATTCCGCGCTCGACCGCATCCGTGCAATGATGCCGCTGTGTGACTCGCATGGAATTGTGCCAACTTGGCAGGAGCCTGCAGACGACGTCGTGCAGCAGTTCTTCGATGACTTGGTAGAAGTGCCAATCCGCTCCGACGAGAAGGATAGCCTCACCCGCGACACCACGGATGCGGAGATGGCACTCATCGCCACTAGGCTGGAAGAGGCGGCGGCGGCCGCAGCCGCGGGCGAGTTTGGGTTCACCGTGGAGGAGGCAGATGCAGCAGAGGCAGCAAGCCGTGCCGAGCAAGGGGAGCCCGCCGGCGAGAAGGAACTTGCCGGCGGGAAAGAGCTTTCCGGTCGTGGCGTTGAGTCGAGCGAGCCCGCCAAGGATACGAGCGACTCGCTGGAGATCAACTCGTCTTCCACCTCATCTTCAGACAGCTCGCCGCAAGCAGAGCCTCCATCCCCACCAAGAAGGCGTCTCCGCAAGGCCGGTGACGTAACGGAGCGGCAGGCGAGTGAACAGCTGCCGCGCCGCGCGACACGCTCCATCGCGGCAAGCAATGTTGTCGCGGGAGCATCTCACGCTGCGACGGCACCTGGAGCGGGGCCCTCCCGGACCACCGCTTCTACTCCAGCCGAAGCGGGGTCGTCTCAGACCGCCGCCACTGCTCCCGCCAAGCGGCCAAGGGAAGCTACTCCTCCGCCTCCTTGCGCCGGACGTGAGCCAGACTTTGACTTCTCCGCGTTTAGCTCCGACGAGGAAGAAGAAGAAGAGTAAGATCTCTTGTTGTACTTGTAGTTCCTCAATCCTTGCTGTTTGTCTTGTATCTCATTTGCTTTGCTCTGAACTTGTTCCTTTCTAGGACTCTGGCCCAGAGAGCAGCAAAGAGGGCCAAGGTACCGGTGATTGTCATCGAGGACGAACCTACTGCGACAGCAGGAGGTGTGCCCGAGACAACCTTGCCGGACCCGGCAACTTTTCTCCAGAGCAGCCCCTAGCGTAAGTATATGGTTTGCTTTCCGCTTGCGAGGTGCACATGGATACTCTGTCTTTGCTGATATTTGATTGCTGATTTGTGTAGGAGCAGAGCAGCCCCGCCTGGAGCCAAGGGAGAATCCCCCGACAAGGGAGAACTCTCCGGCAATGGAGGGCTTCCCGGTAAGGGAGAAGTCTCCGGCAAGGGAGGGTTCTCCGGCAAGGGACAGCACCAGCGGCCCCCCGACGGCGGAGACCACGACTGCAGAACCCGGCATAGGTAATCCTTTCGCTGCAAGACTTCCCTTGGGTTCTTCTTCTCTTGATCTTCTTTTTGTTGGATTTTGCTTGACTCTTCTCCCTTTCCCTGCTGTCAGACCCATCTGCTTCGGAGCAGATGGAGACCGAGGTTGCCGCTGAAGAAGCAGCCGGTGCTGACGATCCCGCCGGCGCAGAGGCCGCCAAGGCTGCCGCCGCAGCAACTGGCGAGGGGTCTGGCAATCGTACTGACGGCCCTGAGGCCGCAGGAGCGCCAGGCGCTACACCGACCGCCGCCCCGTCCGTCACTGCCGCATCGCCATGCTCCGAAGAGCCCCAGCCAGGCGTCTACTTGAAGGCCGGTGACGACGTCTTCATCAACCTCCCCTGGGCGTCAAGCTCCAGGGCGCCGGTCGAGGGAGAGATCTTCGATGGGGAGGTGCTCGCCTCCACTGGGTTGACGCTGGTTGACGCGCCGAGCAGCAGCAGCAATGAGCCTGAGGAGGAGCGGCTGCTGCGGAAGCTGTTGTCGCTCTACCGCACGCGGCAAGCCAAGCTGGACTCCCGCGAGGCGCTTGTCGCGAAGGCGGGAGCGGACATTGAGAAGCGTGCGGAGGAGCTCCGGGGTCTCCACCAAGAAGCTCTCCGGTCCCTGGCGGAGGAGCGAGAGCAACTTGCCGAAGCGCAGAAGGCCTTCCTCCTCGAGAAGGCTGAGGTCGAAGAGCAACAACGGCTTGCCGCTGTGAAGCTATCCATGGAGGAGGGCGAGCTGGCGCAGCGGAAGGTCAATCTTGACGCCCACGAGGAGGAGCTTGCCGTGCGCGAGGAATAACTCGGCGGAGCCCTTAAGCAAGCGGAGGACGCTGCCGCTGCCGCCGAGGCCGCCAAGAAGGAGCTGGAGACGAAGGTGGCACAGCTGGAGGCCGATCTCGCCGAGAAGGGCAAAGAGCTCAGCGCCGCCAAGGACTCCAACACGGGTCTTGAGTTGAAGCTGACCGCTTTGACCAAGACTCTGGACGGCGCCAAGAGGCAGGAGGCGGCCTTGAAAGAAGAGATCAAGGCCGACAAGGCGTTGCTGGAGAGTGTTGCCGCCACCCAGAACACTTTCAGGGAAACTGTGGATCACTGGACGGAGAGTCTTGTGAATGCTGCCACGGACATTGACAAGGAGTTGGCGCAGCTGGGGATGGAGGATCTCGGGTATCCCTCCGACGAGAACCTCCAACCCAGCGCCAAGCTTGGCTTGTTCTTCAAGGGCGTGGCGACGGCCCTCCAGCGACTCCAGGAGAGGATCCCAAAGCAGCTGGCCGACGAGTCGCGCAAGATCTGCGCGGGAGCTCTTCAGAAAGTGTTGGTGAAGGTGGCCTTCCGCAATCCGGGCCTCAACCTCACCAACGTCCTCAAGACCCTACCGCCGGATGCTGATCTGGAGGCGCTCAAGGCCCTTGTCGCACCCATTGTGGACAAGGTGAGCGGGATCAAGAGGGTCGAGGGCGACCGCATAGATTAGGCCGCCCATTTCTTCTTTCCTTGTCGCTGTTTATCATGTTATGAAAACAATCTGTTAGAGCTGCGACAAGCTATCTTTGTAATATAACTTTATTCTGGGTAATGATTGCAATGTTATTCCCTTTACTTGATTCCTCCCTTTGTATGTCTTTTACCCTACGCTTTTAGGGAACTTTCCGGTGCAGGCACCAGAGCCGCGAGCGCTGAGTGCGGGACGTCAGCAGCCTGCTGGCGGTGCCGCTACCGACAAGAAACCTTGTCGCAACTAGTTGCAGCTCACTTAAGTTGTTGAGCGGACTCGAAACAAAGTAAGGGCGCAACTAGCTACGAGTTGGTTCCTCCGCGCACAGGTTTTCCATACAAAGTGCGGTCATTCAAGGGAGATAACTTAAAAATCTAAAAAAAAATCTGATTGCTCAAACTTTGGCAACTTAGCTTTTCTGTTGTTTGCTTCCCGGCAAGGCGAAACTTTCTTGAACGACGCCTGGTCCATACCATTATCTTCTCTTTCCCCCCGGCAAACTTGTGGGCGAGGGAACCTTCCTTTCCTTGAGAAAAAAGAAAGAAGAGAAAATAAAGATATGGAGCCTCATGGCTCGTTTTTGCTTACCGGGGAGTAGGTGCTGCACAAAGTGTCAGGTCACATATGCAAGAAATAGAAAACGTGAAATTGACAAAATGTGCGGAGCACATGAGCTTTACTTATGCACGGGGTCTGCGCCCGGCTTTGTACAAAGGATTACATGCAACAGCGGCAAGACTTGTACAAAAGGTGGTTGCCGGAACAGGTTCCGGCAACCGCGCCTTACGGGTAAAACTTACGAAGATGCTCAATGTTCCAGGAGTTGCTCACCGGAATGCCATCTTCGGTCTCAAGGCGGACAGCGCCAGGCCTAGTGACTCGTTTCACCCGGTAAGGGCCTTCCCACTTCGGCGTCAACTTGTTGGAATTCTTGGCGGACTGAACACGCCGAAGAACAAGGTCGCCTTCCTCGAGACTTCTGTCGTTAACTTTGCGGCTATGGTAGCGGCGCAAAGCTTGCTGGTAGCGAGCAGCTCGCACAGCAGCCTGAAGACGGTCTTCCTCAAGGAGCAGCGCGTCATCTTGTCGCAGCTGCTCTTGCTCAAGCTCATCATAAGCGAGCACTCGAGGTGACCCGTATACGAGTTCCGTGGGGAGAACTGCCTCTGCTCCATAGACTAGAGCGAAAGGTGTCTGGCCAGTGGCTCGATTTGGCGTCGTTCTGATCGACCAAAGAACCACCGGCAGCTCCTCGATCCAGTTTCTTCCGCACTTGTGCAGCCTGTCGAAAGTCCTGGTCTTGAGCCCGCGCAGCACTTCAGCATTTGCCCTCTCCGCTTGACCGTTGCTTCTCGGGTGAGCAACAGAAGCGAAGCAGACCTTGGCGCCAAGATCTTGGACGTACTGCATGAAGGTGCGGCTCGTGAATTGCGTACCGTTGTCGGTGATTATCCTGTTAGGGATCCCGAAGCGGCAAACAATCGACCTGAAGAACTTGACTGCTGACTGTGCTGTCACCTTCCTCACTGGTTCCACTTCCGGCCACTTTGTGAACTTGTCGATTGCAACGTACAAGTACTCAAAGCCCCCGACTGCTCGGGGAAAGGGGCCGAGGATGTCGAGCCCCCAGACCGAAAATGGCCAGGATAAAGGGATCGTCTGGAGAGCTTGAGCTGGTTGGTGTATCTGCTTGGAATGGAACTGGCACGCTTCACACTTGGTTACTTGTGCAGTTGCATCCTGGAGGGCTGTCGGCCAAAAGAAACCTTGCCGGAATGCTTTGCCGACAAGTGCTCTTGCGCCAATGTGGTGACCACATATGCCTCCATGTATCTCTGCCAACAGCTTTTGTCCGTCTTCCCGGTGAATACACTTCAATTTCACACCGTTGAGTCTTCTTCTGTACAGTGTCTTGTCGACAAACTGGTACATACTTGACTGCCGGGCTACTCTTTCCGCTTCTTCTTGCTCTTCGGGAAGTTCTCCTGTCTGAAGGAAACGGACAATCTGCTGCGCCCATGCTGGAGCTTGTGGCTCGACAACAAGGACTAAAGGCAAATCTGCTGCTGCGGGAACATCCGCTTCTACGGCGAGAACCTGCGGCTCTGCCGGAGCTTGACGTTCCCCGGCAAGCTTGCCGGAGCAAAACTTGTCGGGAGCTTCTGCTTCAACGGAACAAACCCTAGGGCTTGCCGGAGCAGACTGCTCCTCAGCGCTCTTGGCGTTGATCTTGGGGACCTTCTTGGCGGCGGCTTCGGGAAGCTCTGCCGGCAAATAGTCACCAGAAATCAACTTCCTCTTCTTGCTCTGTCCTGTTGATGGCGTTACAGACGGTTGAGTCAGCTTGAGCACAAAGATCCCTGGTTCCAAGGTAACTTAAGTGCGGCGCACTTTGACAGGCCATCGGCAATGGCGTTCTGAGCTCTTGGAACATGCTCCATCTGTAGGCCGTCAAAGTGCTCTTCTAGCTTTCTCACTTCGTCGACGTAAGCTTCCATCAACGGACTCTGATAGCTCTTGTTTACTTGGCGGACGACAAGCTGTGAGTCACCCCTGACAATGAGCTTCTTGATCCCAAGGTCTGCCGCGATCCTGAGACCGGCAAGCAAGCCTTCATACTCTGCAGTATTGTTTGTTGCTTGCTCCTTGGGAAAGTGCATCTGGACTACGTACTTGAGGTGCTCTCCGGTGGGTGCGACAAGCAGCACGCCAGCGCCAGCGCCTTGCAGCGAAAAGGCACCATCAAAGTACATCAGCCACTCTTTGCCTGCTTCCTTGACGGGGATGCTCATTTCTGGAATTTCTTCATCTGGTGTTGGCGTCCATTCTGCTATAAATTCTGCCAATGCTCTGCTCTGGATAGTTGAAGTACTCTCAAACTTGAGGCCAAAGCTTGACAGTTCCAGTGCCCACTCAACAATCCTGCCTGTCGCTTCTGGATTCTGTAGTATCCTCTTCAGCGGAAAGCGAGTGACAACTGTGATCTCATGTGCTTGGAAGTAATGGCGCAGCTTTCTCGAGGCCATGAGAAGGCCGAAAAGCAATTTCTGCACGCCAGAGTACCTTGACCTAGCCCCCTGCAGAAGGGAACTGACAAAGTAAACTGGGCGTTGCACCATTTTCTTCTGTATCTCCTCGCGCATCTGCGCAGATCCATCTTTGTCGGGACCAGAGCTTGCCGGGGAAGCCCCTGCTTGTCGCTGGATGCGCTTGCCGTGGTTGCTGGCTCGTCATCTGCCTCCCTCTCTGCTACTAACGCAGCACTAACCACTTGATTGGTTGCCGCTATATACAGCAGCAACTTCTCTTGTGGCTTAGGTGCGACAAGTATTGGAGGGGAGGACAGGTATCTCTTCAAGTCTTGCAGCGCAGCCTCCGCTTCCGGAGTCCATTTCATTGGACCTGCCTTTTTCAATAATTTGAAAAATGGCAGGGCGCGCTCAGCAGACCTAGAGATAAACCTGCTGAGAGCAGCCACGCAACCGGCAAGTCTTTGTACATCCTTGACGCGCTTTGGTGCTTCAATCTGCTCAATGGCCTTGATCTTGTCGGGATTGGCTTCAATTCCCCGCTGAGACACGAAGAACCCGAGAAGCTTGCCGGAGGGGACTCCAAACACACACTTCTCGGGGTTGAGCTTGAGGCTGATCTTGCGCAGATTTGCAAAGGTCTCGTCTAAATCTTGGATCAGAGTTGCCTTGTCCTTGCTCTTGACCACTATGTCATCCATGTAGGCTTCCACATTTCTGTGTATTTGTGGCTCAAGAGCGACATGGACTACTCTTGCAAATGTTGAACCAGCATTTTTTAATCCGAAAGGCATCCGTATGAAACAGTACGTGCCACATGGAGTAATGAATGCGGTCTTCTCCTCATCCTCTTCTGCCATGAAGATCTGATGGTATCCTGAGTATGCGTCAAGAAATGAAAGCAAATCACATCCGGCTGTGGAGTCAACAATCTGGTCAATGCGCGGCAAAGGAAATGGGTCTTTGGGACAAGCTTTGTTAACATCGGTAAAATCGATACAAAGTCTCCATTTCCCGTTCGCCTTGCGCACGACTACAGGATTGGCCAACCACGTAGGATGGAGCACTCCTCTGACAAGGCCTGCTGCTTCCAACTTCTTGATCTCTTCTGCATGAATTCTTGGCGCTCCACTGCTTGCTTCCTGACCTTCTGCTTGACGGGCCGCGCATGAGGACAAACGGCAAGATGGTGCTCAATTACTTTCCTGGGAACACCGGGGATGTCAGACGGTTGCCACGCAAACACGTCGACATTCGCCCGCAGGAAAGCAATGAGCGCGCTTTCCTATTCAGGGTCGAGAGTGGCACTGATGGTGAAGGTACCACCAGTGCCGTCCTCCTTGGCGGACACCTTCTTGGTTTCTGGCGGAGCTGCCATTGTCTTCTTACACTTGCCGGTGGAGCTCGATGGTGCGTCCTCGACGGCAGCGCAGCACTCCGAAGAGGTGCGCTTGCCGGAGTGGGCATCAGAACTCTTGCCGGACTTGGTCTTCTTCCCCCCGGGAGCTTCAACGGCAAGTGGCTTGCGATCTATTGCGGCTGCCGCTTCCTAGTAGATCTTGTCGGCACGGATAAGAGCATCCTTCTTGTCGCCAGGGACAGAGATGATGCTTATCGGGCCTGGCATCTTCAGCATGTTGTATGCGTAGTGAGAGGATGCCATGAACTTGGCGAGTGCTGGACGGTCAAGTATCCCATTGTAAGGCAATGGAATATCAGCAACGTCAAAAGTGACCCTCTCAGTCCTGAAGTTCAGCTCGCTGCCAAATGTTACTGGCAACGTGACCTTCCCCTTCGGCTTTCTTCTTCCCGGGTTGATTCCTTGGAATGTGCCGGTCTCTTCGAGCTCGCTGTCAGGGATCTGGAGTTTCTGGAGTATAGCGGAGGAGATCAGGTTCAAGCCGGCCCCACCGTCAACTAGCATCTTAGTGACCTTGAGGTTGTGGATAGTTGGGGAAACCAACATCGGCAAACACCCGACCGCAGTTGTGCGATCAGGGTGGTCCTCAATATCAAAGATGATAGGCGTGCTGGACCATTTCAGAAGCTTGCGTGACTCGACAGGCGGTTCTGCCGCATTGACTTCCCGCACCCACTGCTTGAGTTGGCGGTGCGAAGTATGCAGAGAAGCACCGCCGTCAACGCACAAGACCTCTGTGGCTTTCTGGAACTCGTGCTCGCTGGTCTCGACATCATCCATGTCTTCGTCGTCGTCGTCGTCGTCTTCATCCTTATCGCGGCCGCGGGGAGGTCTGTCTCCTTGCCGCTGCTTGGCCTTGCCGCGGCGTCCTCCCCGGCCGGCGCGCTTCTTGCCGGATTCCCCAGCACCTCCTTGGGCCCTCTCCTTGTCGCGTCACTCGTATTCAGCCTTTTGCTGCTGGACAAGCTGCTCGACTTTCTTGCAGCTCTGGAGGTCATGGCCCTTGGTGCGGTGGATCTTGCAGTACTGCTTGTCGGTGCCGTCCTGCTTGTCGGCGACCACCACAGCCTGGCAGTTGGTGCATGCGGCAATCTCCTTGCCAGAGCTACCAACCTTGGCTTTCTTGGCGCCACCCTCGTTGCCGGACTGCTCAACGACTAGCACTTCTTTGCCTTTCTTCTTCCTGTTCCGCCGCCGGTTTCTCTTTGCCGGGGCAGTATCTTCGCTGTCAGATCCTCCTGCTCCTATATTCTCTCCGGGGAGTTTCCTCCCTTCCTCAGCACGCGCACACTTGTCGACCAGGGCATACAGCTCACTGACGTCTCTGATCTTGCACATCGCCATCTCCTCCCGCATCCTGCGGTTACGCACGTTCTGATGGAACACGCTGATGACCGCGGCAGGGTGGACATCTGGGATGTTGTGCTGTACACGGCTGAATCTCTAAATGTACTTGCGCAGGGGCTCTCCTTCCTTCTGGGCGAGCAGATGAAGGTCACTCTCTTGGCCATGAGGTTTGTGGCCGCCTGTAAAGGCGCCGACAAACTGATGGCATAGATCTGTCCAGGAGGATATGGAGTTGTCCGGCAAGTGCATGAGCCATGACCTGACGTTGGGCTTGAGCACCAGCGGGAAGTAGTTGGCAAGGATCTTGTCGTCCCGCCCCCCGGCAGCCTGCACCGCGATGGTGTAGATGCTGAGGAACTCCGATAGATGCGACTTGCCGTCGTACTTCTCTGGTACGTCTGGCTTGAAATTCTTCATGCTGGGCCACTGGACTTGCTGCAGCTCACGGGTAAACGCAGGGCAACCTACCGCGTACGGCAAGTCGCCTGGTTCCCCTGGCGCATGCATGTCGACCGAGGGCCCAGCGCGCTGGTCTGATTGACGTCGCGCTTCCCTTCGGCGCTCGATGCGAGTACGAGCGTCTTCTTGCTGTCGTTCGTGAAGAACTTGGCGCTGATCGCGACGAGCTCATGGATCTGACGACGCGGTGGAGTCGCTGTCGAGGTGGATCCGGCGAGTCGGCGATCTTGGCCTTCGGGGTGGAGAGTGCACAGAGGTTGCACCCCCACCGGTCTTGTCACCACCGGCTCGTGCCTGGCTGACTTGCCGCGGCTGCGACGTGCTCGGCTGCCGTTGAGTGTCGCCGTTGGCGAAGCCGATGAGACTCTGAATGGTGGCCCTCCAGTCGTCGATCTTGTCTGTCGTTGGAGGGTAGTCTAGGAGCAGTTGAGCTCGTGCCAAAGCTTCTGCTGCAGTGGCGGGTGGTGGTGGCGAACGGTGCGAGGAGCGGGATATGCTCGGACTTCTAACTATGTTAGAAGGAGCAGTATCCCGTCCAGGTGACCGTGTCTCGCTCCCGCCAGCAGGTTGGCGTGCATGGTGGTCTTGAGCACTTCGAGATCCACCAGCTCGGTCTTGGTCCAGCAAACGCATGGTACCGTGTGGCGCTGCCGGTCCCGCGCCTCCTGAGATGGGCGCGGTGCATGTACGGACGCCGAGGTCTTGGAGTGCGCCCGATCGTTGTGGGAGCCGGCTACGCCGCCGATGGGCAGCGCAGCCTTGTCCTTGGACCTGGCAGCACCGTGATCTCCCTCGCCGACGCCCGTTTTTCCGCCGGTGTCCGCCCCATCAGCCGTTTGCTCCGGCGGTGGTGGGTTCGGCGCGGACGGAGCAGCCGCCTCCGAAGTCTTCTTCTTCGGCGGCATGTCAATGAAGATGACGAAGATCTAGCTCGCGTGAACGCCGGATCTGGTTCACAAAACCTCGACGCTCCCCTACCTGGCGCGCCAAAGATGCCGGGGTACTGATCCACGAGCACCTATGGGACCGGCGGACCAGGTCCCTTTTGGTTCAGGGGGGCGGAGGTCGTGCAAAGAGCGGATCGAGGCGAAGCACACGAGCAGTTTACCCAGGTTCGGGCCGCACGGATGCGTAAAACCCTAATCCTGCTTTGTGGTTTGTATTGAGTTCTTGCTCGGGAGCGCGGAGTGCTACAGTACACACCAGCAGCTAACGAGACCGAGCGTGAGTGTCCTCTGAACTAGCTAACCCCCCCTACGTTGCGCATGGGCCTCCTTTTATATGCTCAAGGGGTCACCGACAGGTGGCAACGTAGAGAAGGGTAAAAATGTAAAGGTGCTGCGGTAGGTACAGCTACCTGCTACAGTGTATCATACCTAACCCTGATGACAGGGGACAAGGGCATTAAATGCCCGTCCGTGTCGCCTAAACAGTGCAAAAGGGACCGTCAGGGACGCCACCGCTCGCCATGATGGCAAACTTGTCAGCGCCGCTTGCCACCACGCACCGTTGGCTGCACAGCCTCCTGCCACGCACGGTTGTAAGGGTCCCAGAGCGACACGTCGGTGGATGTGCTGGAGCGTGGGCACAGAGTGGTGGCTTGTCGCGGCAAGCGCCTTGCCGCGGTCGTTGTCTTGTCGCGTCCGGGAGCTTGTCGCTCACCGGGCCTTGCCAGGACGCGCGGCACGTCGCGGCAAGTTCCTTGAGATGCCTTGGATGGCCTTCCCGGCAAGCTCCTCTTGCCGGGGTCTTGTCTCCTTGGCTTGGATACTTTGTTCTTGAATGGCTCCAAAGGAACCACGGAGGACCTTGGCGGTCACCCGGCAAGCCTTGCCGCGGGATGCTGCGACTGCCCGTGCACAAGTTCGGGATACTAGGGTACCCCTACTCTAGTACACCGACACATATGGAATAACTTTGGGGTTTATGGAGTTGGATGCACAAGCAGTATTCCCGCTTAGTACAAGTGAAGGCTAGAAAAAGACTGGGAAGCGACCAACTAGAGAGCAACAACAGTCATGAACATGCATTAAAATTAATCAACACCGAATGCAAGCATGAGTAGGATATAATCCACCACGAACATAAATATTGTGAAGGCTATGTTGATTTTGTTTCAACTACATGCGTGAACATGTGCCAAGTCAAGTCACTTAAATCATTCAGAGGAGGATACCACCCTATCATACCACATCACAACCATTTTAATAGCATGTTGGCACGCAAGGTAAACCATTATAAGCTCCTAGCTAATTAAGCATGGCATAAGCAACTATGATCTCTAGTTGTCATTGCAAACATGTTTATTCATAATAGGCTGAATCAGGAACGATGCACTAATCATATTTTCAAAAACAAGAGAGGTGGAGTTCATACCAGCTTTTCTCATCTCAGTCAGTCCATCATATATCGTCATAATTGCCTTTCACTTGCACCACCGAATGATGTGAATAATAATAATAGTGCATGTGCATTGGACTAAGTTGGAATCTGTAAGCATTCAATAAACAGGAGAAGACAAGGCAATATGGACTCTTGGTTAAATCAACAATAATGGATATAAGAGCCACTTCAAAAATTTAATCATGGTCTTCTCCTATCGACCCCCAAAGAAAAGAAAAGAAATAAAAGTATTTACACGGGAGAGCTCCCAACAAGCAAAAGAAGAACAGGAAATCTTTTTGGGTTTTCTTTTTGATTACTACTACAAGCATGGAAAGTAAACTAAATAAAACTACAACTAATTTTTTTGTTTTTCTTAAGGTTTATTAAACACACAAGAAGAAAGCATAAAAAGGAAATGAACTAGCATGTGTGATACAATGAAAAAGTATGAGCACAGACATCTAGCAATGAGTGTGTGGACATGAATATAATGTCAGTGAGAAATACGTACTCCCCCGAGCTTAGGCTTTTGGCCTAAGTTGGTCTATGGCCACGGTTGGCCTGGCGGATATCCATAGTAATAGTTGGGGTCGTACTGCAAAGAAGAAGACTCTAATTGCCACTGGTTGGCAATCATCTCCGGATCCCAAAGGTAATTAGACTGTCGTGGAGGATCAACTAGCGGTTCCGACTCTGGCTTTGTGGCTGATGTAGGGTTCCGGTAGGCGTGAATAGCCTCTAACAGAACAAGGTACTGGCCTGCAGATAAATCAAACAAGGAAGGAGCAGGCAGGGTAATAGTCTCAGGATGATGTTTATCAAAGAACAATTTGTATTTAAGCTCCCCTTCCCTATTCTTAACAATAAAATCGTGTGCCACCATACTCTTATAATCTAAATAAACACGGGGCAGCATTTTTTCTTCCTTCTCATAATGCCTAATAGGTATGTTAAAATGTGCAGCTAGGCGTGAAGCATAGATGCCTCCAATGATGGGGCCCTTTGTACGGTTCAGACTTAACCGTTTAGCAATAATACCACCCATACTAACAAAGTTATCAGAGAATAAACCATGGAACAAAATAATAATATCAAGAACACTAAGATTTCCACAGTTTCCGCGACCAATTAAGCAATGACTAGCAAATATGGCAAAGTAGCGTAAAACAGGAAAATGTATGCTAGTGATTCGTGCATCGGAAACCTTCCTCGTTTCCCCTGCAGTGATGGTATCAATAAACCCATCCACATCACCACGATGTGGTTCCTCTATCATGCCCTCGAAAGGGATCAAACAAACCCGACAAAAATCATAAAGTGACATCTCCTTATGCTCATCATATAAATAAAACCCCACCATAGGTGGTGAGCTCCTAGCATGGAAATGAAAGTTTTGCACAAAGATATTTGTGAGTAAGAGATACTGTTCGCATTGGTCGTGGAGGAAGGCGGTGAGGCCAGCATTCTCAGCCAATTCATAAAAATCATCATAAATCCCGACTGCTCTCAAGAAATCATCGGAAGGCCATTCACACGGCCGAACCTCCACGGTGCGAGGCAGATTATATTTGGGCTTCTTTGCTTCTTCATTTTGCTTTTCCTTCGAGCTTTGACTCGATGAGCCCCTCAAAAATCTCTTCATTATTTTCTGAAAAATTCTGAAATTTTTAGTAACTTCAAAATAAAAGTAAACCAAACTCAACAATATTGATAGCAACTACTCCTACAAGTGCCTAGAGAGCCTATATCATGCATCAAAACTACTTTTGACCATATAAATTTGACATGCAAGCTCAAGAACATGGTCACCTAGGCAACAAAAAATTGCAATGAATAAAGCACTAAAACAAAAACTAATTGGACCAATGGAGGAGTCACATACCAAGGAACAATCTCCCCAAGCAGTTTTGTGAGAGGTGCTTTGAGCAAGGAGATCGAAAATCACAGCAAAATGAGCTAGAACTCGTGCTTGAGTAGGATATTCGTGTTTGTGGGAGGAAGAAGAAGTGTGTGGGTGCAGGAATAAGTGGAGGAGGGCCACCGTGGGCCCACGAGGCCGGGGGGCGTGCCCTCCACCCTCGTGGCCAGGTGGATGCCCCTCGTGCTGTGTTCTCAGTGCCAAATATTCTCAAATATTCCAGAAAAAATCATATTTAATTTTCAGGGCATTTGGAGAACTTTCATTTTCGGGGTATTTTTATATTGCACGGATAAATCAGATAATAGACAGAAAAATACTATTTTTATTTTATTTATTATAAATAACAGAAAGTAAAAGGAGGGTACAGAAGGTTGTGCCTTCTAGTTTCATCCATCTCATGCTTCATCAAAAGGAATCCACTAACAAGGTTGATCAAGTCTTGTTAACGAACTCATTCCGAATAACATGGAACCGGAGAAATTTCAAATAACACTATGTTACCTCAACGGGGATATGCACATCCCCAATAATAAGAATATCATATTTCTTCTTGACAGTAGGAAGAGGAAATTCAAAAACTCCAAATATAATCGATGGAATTTTTCCAATAGAGTTGATACTATGAACTTGAGGTTGTTTCCTCGGAAAGTGTACCGTATGATCATTACCATTAACATGAAAAGTGACATTGCCTTTAGTGCAATCGATAAAATCCCCTGCAGTATTCAAAAAGGGTCTTCCAAGAATAATAGACATACTATCGTCCTCGGGATTATCAAGAATAACAAAGTCTGTTAAAATAGTAACGTTTGCAAATACAATAGGCACATCCTCACAAATACAGACAGGTATAGCAGTTGATTTATTAGCCATTTGTAAAGATATTTCAGTAGGTGTCAACTTATTCAAATCAAGTCTACGATATAAAGAGAGATGCATAACACTAACACCGGCTCCAAGATCACATAAAGCAGTTTTAACATAGTTTCTTTTAATGGAGCATGGTATAGTTGGTACTCCGGGATCTCCCAGTTCCTTTGGTATTCCACCTTTAAGTATAATTAGAAAGCATGGTGGAAATTTTAGCTTCTAGAATCTTTCTTTTATTAGTAACAATTTCTTTCATGTAATAAGCATAAGGATTCATTTTAAGCATATCAGTTAATCGCATACGCAAAAAGATAGGTCTAATCATTTCAGCAAAGCGCTCAAAATCCTCATCATCCTTTTTCTTGGATGGTTTGGGAGGAAAAGGCATGGGTTTCTGAACCCATGGTTCTCTTTCTTTACCATGTTTCCTAGCAACAAAGTCTTTCTTATCATAACATTGATTCTTTGATTGTGGGTTATCAAGATCAACAGCAAGTTTAATTTCTATACCATTATCATTGCTAGGTTGAGCATCAACATGAACATTATCATTAACATTATCACTAGTTTCAGGTTCATTACCAAATTGTGTTTCAGCATCAGAAATAGAAATATCATTTGGATTCTCAGGTATTTCATCAATAGGTTCACTAGAAGCATGCAAAGTCCTATCATTTTTCTTTTTCTTCCTTTTAGAAGGACAAGGTGCATCTATATTATTTCTTTGAGAATCTTGCTCAATTCTCTTAGGTGGCCTTTAGGATACAAAGGTTCCTGAGTCATTTTTGTTGGGGAACATAGTAATTTCAAAAAAATTCCTACGCACACGCAAGATCATGGTGATGCATAGAAACGAGAGGGGAGAGTGTGATCTACGTACCCTTGTAGACCGACAGCGGAAGCATTAGCACAACGCGGTTGTTGTAGTCGTACGTCTTCACAGCCCGACCGATCAAGCACCGAAACTACGGCACCTCCGAGTTTTAGCACACGTTCAGCTCGATGACGATCCCCGGACTCCGATCCAGCAAAGTGTCGGGGAAGAGTTCCGTCAGCACGACGGCATGGTCACGATCTTGATGTTCTACTGTCGCAGGGCTTCGCCTAAGCACCGCTACAATATTATCGAGGATTATGGTGGAAGGGGGCACCGCACACGGCTAAGAAAATGATCACGTGGATCAACTTGTGTGTCTAGGGGTGCCCCCTGCCCCCGTATATAAAGGAGCAAGGGGAGGAGGCCGGCCGGCCCTATTGGCGCGCCAAGGAGGAGTCCTCCTCCTAGTAGGAGTAGGACTCCTAATAGGAGGGGGAAAGGAAGTGGGGAGGGAGAACGAAAGGGGGGCGCCGCCCCCCCTCTCCTAGTCCAATTCGGACCAGGGGGGAGGAGGCGCGCGGCCCACCCTGGCTGCCCTTCTCTCTTTCCACTAAGGCCCATATGGCCCATTACTTCTCCCGAGGGGGTTCCGGTAACCCTCCGGTACTCCGGTTTTCTCCGAAATCACCCGGAACACTTCCGGTGTCCGAATATAGTCGTCCAATATATCAATCTTTATGTCTCGACCATTTCGAGACTCCTCGTTATGTCCGTAATCTCATCCGGGACTCCGAACTAACTTCGGTACATCAAAACTCATAAACTCATAATATAACTATCATCGAAACCTTAAGCGTGTGGACCATACGGGTTCGAGAACAATGTAGACATGACCGAGACATATCTCCGGTCAATAACCAATAGTGGAACCTGGATGTTCATATTGGCTCCCACATATTCTACGAAGATCTTTATCGGTCAGACCGCATAACAACATACGTTGTTCCCTTTGTCATCGGTATGTTACTTGCCCGAGATTCGATCATCGGTATCTCAATACCTAGTTCAATCTCGTTACCGGCAAGTCTCTTTACTCGTTCCGTAATACATCATCTCGCAACTAACTCATTAGTTGCAATGCTTGCAAGGCTTATGTGATGTGCATTACCGAGAGGGCCCAGAGATACCTCTCCGACAATCGGAGTGACAAATCCTAATCTCGAAATACGCCAACCCAACATTTACCTTTGGAGACACCTGTAGAGCTCCTTTATAATCACCCAGTTACGTTGTGACATTTGGTAGCACACAAAGTGTTCCTCTGGCAAACGGGATTTGCATAATCTCATAGTCATAGGAACATGTATAAGTCATGAAGAAAGCAATAGCAACATACTAAATGATCGGGTGCTAAGCTAATGGAATGGGTCATGTCAATCACATCATTCTCCTAATAATGTGATCCCGTTAATCAAATGACCACACATGTCTATGGTTAGGAAACATAACCATCTTTGATTAACGAGCTAGTCAAGTAGAGGCATACTAGTGACGTTTAGTTTGTCTATGTATTCACACAAGTATTATGTTTCCGGATAATACAATTCTAGCATGAATAATAAACATTTATCATGATATAAGGAAATAAAATAATAACATTATTATTGCCTCTAGGGCATATTTCCTTCAATTTTACCACCTCTAGTCATAACTCTAACAACATTATCATTATTGTTACTATTCAATTCATTGAGCAAGTCATTTTGAGCTTTAAGTACTTGTTCTACTTGAGTGGCTACCATAGAAGCATGTTTACTAATAAGTTTAAGTTCACCTTTGACATTAGCCATATAATCACCCAAGTGTTCAAACATATTTGAATTATATTTCAACTGTCTACCAAAATAAGCATAAAATCTTCTTTCTTAACCATAAATTTATCAAACTCATCTAAGCATGGGCTAGCAAACTTAGTAAGAGGGATTTCAGCTTTATCATATCTATAGAGAGAATTTACCTTTACTACCTGTGTCGGGTTATAAAGACCATGTATTTCTTCAATAGGTAATGGATTAAGATCATATGTTTCTTCAACAGGAGGTAAATTAAGAACATGTATTTCTTCAATAGGGGGTAAATTCTTAACATCTTCAGCTTTAATACCTTTTTCTTTCATGGATTTCCTTGCGTCTTGCATATCTTCAGGACTAAGAAGTAGAACACCTCTTTTCTTCGCAGTTGGTTTAGGAATAGGCTTAGGAACTGCCTCAGGAAGTGTCCAATTATTTTCATTTGTCAATATATTATTCAATAGAATTTCAGCTTCATCCGGTGTTCTTTCCCTAAAAACAGAACCAGCACAACTATCCAGGTAATCTCTGGAAGCATCGGTTAGTCCATTATAAAAGATATCAAGTATTTCATTTTTCTTAAGAGGATGATCAGGCAAAGCATTAAGTAACTTGAGAAGCCTCCCCCAAGCTTGTGGGAGACTCTCTTCTTCAATTTGCACAAAGTTGTATATATCCCTTAAAGCAGCTTGTTTCTTATGAGCAGGGAAATATTTAGCAGAGAAGTAATAAATCATATCCTGGGGACTACACACACAACCAGGATCAAGAGAATTAAACCATATCTTAGCATCACCCTTTAATGAGAACGGAAATATTTTAAGGATATAAAAGTAGTGAGTTCTCTCATCATTAGTGAATAGGGTAGCTATATCATTTAATTTAGTAAGATGTGCCACAACAGTTTCAGATTCATAGCCATGAAAAGGATCAGATTCAACCAAATTAATTATATCAGGATCAACAGAGAATTCATAATCCTTATCAGTAACACGGATAGGTGAAGTAGCAAAAGCAGGTCAGGTTTCATTCTAGCATTAAGAGATTGCTGCTTCCATTAAGTTAATAACCTCTTGAGCTCGTATCTATCTTTGCAAGCTAAAATAGCTAGAGCAGCTTCTTTTTCAAAAACATAACCCTCAGGAATAACAGGTGATTCATATTTATTAGGGGAAGATTCTTCATCATCACTTTCATCAATATTATCAGATTCAATATTTTCATTCTCTCTAACCCTAGCAAGTTGTTCATCAAGAAATTCACCAAGTGGCACAGTAGTATCAAGCATAGAAGTAGTTTCATCATAAGTATCATGCATAGCACAAGTGGCATCATCAATAACATGCGACATATCAGAATGAATAACAGAGGCAGGTTTAGGTGTCGCAAGCTTACTCAAAACAGAAGGTGAATCAAGTGCTGAGCTAGATGGCAGTTCCTTACCTCCCCTCGTAGTTGAGGGATAAATCTTGGGTTTTGGATCTTTCAAGTTCTTCATAATGATAAACATATATAAATCCCAAGTGACTCAAAGAATAGAGCTATGCTCCCCGGCAACGACGCCAGAAAATAGTGTTGATAACCCACAAGTATAGGGGGTCGCAACAGTTTTCGAGGGTAGAGTATTCAACCCAAATTTATTGATTCGACACAAGGGGAGCCAAAGAATATTCTCAAGTATTAGCAGCTGAGTTGTCAATTCAACCACACATGGAAACTTAATATCTGCAGCAAAGTGTTTAGTAGCAAAGTAATATGATAGTAGTGGTAACGGTAGCAAAAGGTAATGATAGCAAAAGTAATGTTTTTGGTATTTTGTAGTGATGATAGCAATAGCAACGGAAAGTAAATAAGCGAAGGAGAATATATGGAAAGCTCGTAGGCAATGGATCGGTGATAGAGAATTATGTCGGATGCGGTTCATCATGTAACAGCCATAACCTAGGGTGACATAGAACTAGCTCCAATTCATCAATATAATGTAGGCATGTATTCCGAATATAGTCATACATGCTTATGGAAAATAACTTGCATGACATCTTTTGTCCTACCCTCCCGTGGCAGCGGGGTCCTAGCGAAAACTAAGGGATATTAAGGCCTCCTTTTAGTAGAGTACCAGACCAAAGCATTAACACATAGTGAATACATGAACTCCTCAAACTATGGTCATCACCGGTAAGTATCCCGATTATTGTCACTTCGGGGTTAATTAATGGATCATAACACATAATAGGTGACTATAGACTTGCAAGATAGGATCAAGAACTCTCATATATTGATGAAAACATAATAGGTTCAGATCTGAAATCATGGCACTCGGGCCCTAGTGACAAGCATTAAGCATAGCAAAGTCATAGAAACATCAATCTCAGAACATAGTGGATACTAGGGATCAAACCCTAACGAAACTAACTCGATTACATGATAAATCTCATCCAACCCATCACCGTCCAGCAAGCCTACGATGGAATTACTCACACACGATGGTGAGCATCATGAAATTGGTGATGGAGGATGGTTGATGATGACGATGGCGACGGATTCCCCTCTCCGGAGCCCCGAACGAACTCCAAATCAGCCCTCCCGAGAGGTTTTAGGGCTTGGCAGCGGCTCCGTATTGTAAAACGCGATGAATCTTTCTCCCTGATTTTTCTCTCTCCGAAACCAAATATATAGAGTTGGAGTTGAGGTCGGAGGAGCTCCAGGGGGCCCACGAGGTAGGGGGGCGCGCCCCCACCCTCGTGGCTAGGGTGTGGGCCCCTGGTCTTCATCTTTTGCAAGGAATTTTTTTATTATTTCCAAATAGACGTTCCGTGAAGTTTCAGGTCATTCTGAGAACTTTTGTTTCTGCACATAAATAACACCATGGCAATTCTGCTGAAAACAACGTTGGTCCGGGTTAGTTCCATTCAAATCATGCAAGTTAGAGTCCAAAACAAGGGCAAAAGTGTTTGGAAAAGTAGATGCGACGGAGACGTATCAGTGCATGATGGACATAATTCTTCTGTGCAGCAACGAGGATAATCCTTAGATCACGGATCCAATCCGCATCATTGCTACTATCATCTTTCAACATAGTTTTCTCTAAGAACATATCATAAATAAGACAGGGAAGCTATATGCGAGAAATTGATCTACAACATAGATATGCAAATACTATCAGGACTAAGTTCATGATAAATTAAAGTTCAACTAATCATATTACTTAAGAACTCCCACTTAGATAGACATCCCTTTAATCATCTAAGTGATCGCGTGATCCATATCAACTAAACCATGTCCGATCATCACGTGAGATGGAGTAGTTTTCAATGGTGAACATCACTATGTTGATCATATCTACTATATGATTCATGCTCGACCTTTCGGTCTCAGTGTTCTGAGGCCATATCTGCATATGCTAGGCTCGTCAAGTTTAACCCGAGTATTTTGCATGTGCAAAACTGACTTGCACCCGTTGTATGTAAACGTAGAGCTTATCACACCTGATCATCACGTGGTGTCTCAGCACGAAGAACTTTCGCAACGGTGCATACTCAGGGAGAACACTTATACCTTGAAATTTTTAGTGAGGGATCATCTCATAATGCTAACGCTGTACTAAGCAAAATAAGAAGCATAAAAGATAAAAATCACATGTAATCAAAATATGTGACATGATATGGCCATCATCATTTTGTGCCTTTGATCTCCATCTCCAAAGTACCGTCATGATCTCCTTCGTCGCGGGCATGACACCATGATCTCCATCATCTTGATCTTTATCAATGTGTCATCACATGGTCGTCTCGCTAACTATTGCTTTTGCTACTATTGCTATCGCATAGCGATAAAGTAAAGCAATTACATGGCGCTTGCATCTTATGAAATTATCACTACAAGAAATATGTCAACTTATGACCTTCTGTCAGTGACCCTTGAAGAATTGGTCATAAATTTATGACCATTTTAGACCAATTGGTCAAAAGCTGTCTGGGGGGCTCCAAACCCTAAACCATTGCGACCATTTTGGTTAGAAAGGTCATAATTTCCTTACACGAAATGGTCATAAAGCAAACAGCGCTAGTCCGCTACCTTATTTCTAGTTGTTAATGACCAATATAGATGGTCATAGCCTTGTAAATTGTGGTGGCTTGTGATGACTAGGCGCCATCTCATCAGTTTTGCCTATGTGTCATGTCCATGTGGCAGTTTTTGCCCTAGGTTGTAAAGCAACCTATATTTCTGTCATTCCCAAAATTCCCAAAAAAATCTCATAAATTCTTTGGGTCATATCTTCGTCAAATATGTAAAAACCTTCCTTTCCTAGTTCAAAAATAATTCAAAAATATTCATTTTCCTATTCTGTTCAGAACAACAGTTTGTGAAGGAAGTACCACTTTGGCATGTCCAAATAGTATCCATTTTCTACAGTGCTTTCCTATGCCCAAATAACCATCCTCCACCAAATTCTGGCTCAATACGTTCATTATTTTGAGCCGAGCTTCAACATTCGTAGTTATGTCCAGTGTGGTAGTTTGCAAAGCAAGTACCACCTAGGCTCCTCCTTTTGAGATAAAAATTTGTGAACACGGTCTTCTTAGTAATTGATCATCCTCAGCCAAAACTCATGCCCATTAGCCATGTACATTTCCCGTACCGCTAATCAAACACTTGACTGCTAATTCATGTTTGAGCATCGATCAGTCTCCTCGTGAGAATCTTATGTTGTAATTTTCTTCCTAGCACCAACCTGGGGAGTGCCCAACCCACTAGACATGCCTAGGCCGCGCAGAACACATGGCAACCTCATGGTCGCGCGGCGACCACGCGACGGGCATGCGAGTTTATGCGCTCTAGAGTTGGGGCCCTCGGCCGCCGCCCAAACCTCGATGTATCGCCACCAAACCATGTATTTATGATTAAATAGGTCCTTATGTAACTAGAAATGATTTTTGGAAAAAATAAATAGCAAACTATGAGGCAGCTGCAGTGCAAATTTGACCCGCTTCCAGCTGAATCGGCGGAAATTTGTCTTTTTCACGAGAGGTGGATCAAAAACATTTACGCCCAGCCATTTTGTCAATTGTGCATTAAATATGGCCTAGTATTTTATAAAAATGATTTGGTCCAATTTTGCAACAATTATTTGGTAGTTCCTTCACAAAAAAACCTCCTTTCAGGCACTTGAAAAATGGAAAATGGTTTTTTCGTCCAACGAAAATGAAAACTTCCTTAGACAACATTGTTTGTCATTCCAATATGCACTCTTGTGCACAATATGAGATCATTTGAACAAACTATGCCATGAATGTGGCCATAAGATTAATCATTTGGCTTGAAAGCCATTGATCTCCACACATGATAGCTCGTTTTTGAGAACACTTTTTTATAATAATTGCCGTATTACAAGTTTGTTATTTTTCCTAGGAACTTGGCCACATATGATGACACAATGCGAAGGTTTCCCAATTCTTTGATTTTTTTTTGAATTTTTTATGCCCGTTTCAAAATGCGGTCAAAACGCCGGGAATGACCGTTCCTAGCTAGTGGTTGAATCTTGGAATTTTGTTGGTGTTTCTCTGATTAAAAAGATACTTATGTACCTAGAAATGATTTTTGGAAAAAATAAATAGCAAACTATGAGGCAGTTGCAGTTCAAACTTGACCCGCTTCCATCTGTATCGACGGAAATGTGTCTTTTTCATGAGAGGTGGATCAAAACTTTTTACACCCAACAATTTTCTCAATTTTGCATTAAATATGTCCTAGTATTTTATAAAATTGATTTGGTCCAATTTTACAACAATTATTTGGGAGGCCCTTCACAAAAAAACCTCCTTTTGGGCACTCGAAAAATGGAAAATGGTTTTTTCGTCCAACGAAAATGAAAACTTCCTTAGGCAACATTGTTTGCCATTCCAATATGCACTCTTGTGCACAATATGAGATCATTTGAACAAACTATGCCATGAATGTGGCCATAAGATTGATCATTTGGCTTGAAAGCCATTGATCTCCACACGTGATAGCTCATTTTTTAGAACACTTTTTTAAAATAATTGCCATATTACAAGTTTGTTATTTTTCCAAGGAACTTGGCCACATATAATGAGACCATGCGAAGGTTTCCCAATTTTTTGTTTTTTTTGAATTTTTTATGCCCGTTTCAAAATGCGGTCAAAACGGCGGGAATGACCGTTCCTAGCTAGTGGTTGAATCTTGGAATTTTTTTGGTGTTTCTCTGATTAAATAGATACTTATGTACCTAGAAATGATTTTTGGAAAAAATAAATAGCAAACTATGAGGCAGCTGCAGTTCAAATTTGACCCGCTTCCAACTGAATCAGCGGAAATTTGTCTTTTTCACGAGAGGTGGATCAAAACTTTTTACACCCAACCATTTGGTCAATTGTGCATTAGATCTGTCCTAGTATTTTAGAAAATTGATTTGGTCCAATTTTGCAACAAATATATTATAGGTCCTTCACAAAAAAACTTATTTTGGGCACTCGAGAAATGGAAAAAAATGTGTCGTCCAAAGAAAATGAAAACTCCCTTTGTCAGTATTGTATGCAAATCCACGATGTAAACTTGTGCAAAATATGATATCATTTGAACACATATTTGATAGAACTTTCACAAAAAATCATTTTGAGCACTGAAAAATGGAATGAAATTTTTATCTTGAATTGATCACGACCAATTTTTATGGTCATAAGGTCATCAAATGGTTTGCTGCGTTCTGATTGGTCCATGGGCATATCACGCGGATCACGCATCAACCACCGTCGGATGCTTCCACATCCAACGGCAGCCCTCACCCTTCACCCAACCACAACCCAACTACCCAAACCCTAACTCAGATCCTCTCCCCTCTCCCCCGATCCACTCCCACCGCCGCCCCTTCCCTCTCCCCCAATCCACTCCCGCCGCCTCTCCCCTCTCCCCCGATCAACTCTCGCCGCCTCTCCCCTCTCCCCAGACTGAGAGAGAGGCACCGCCGCAATGGAGAGAGGGGCGCCGCCGTGGCTGGCTTGCTCGCAGGCGCGTGCGTGCGCCGCATCCACCTACCCAAACCCTACCCAGATCCCATCAATCCCCTCCTCCCATCGCACCCCTCCTCCCCCCATCTCCTCGCCGCCGCCATCAACGGTGCTCACCTTGATCCCTGCCACTGCCGTCTCCCTCCCTTAGATCGAGCTCCCCCTCCCCTCTCCCTCCCACCTCTCGAAGCTCCAGCATCCCACCGTCGCGCACCATGCTCCTCTGCAGATTCTGCGGCGACGCAGCCGCCGCTGACTACTCTCGTTCCTCCTTCCTCCAGCACTACTCTCCAACCTCACCTCTCGCTTCGCCGTCCCGCGCTCGTCGGGGCCCTGTAGTGCCGCTTAGTCCCTCACGCTCGGTCCCAACGAGGTCGCGCATGCACTCACCAGCACAACCGTCTTCACCATCTGCAACTCCAGCAACGCGTTCGTGCTCATCTCTGACCCCGCCACTGGTCTCTGCTCCATCGGTCTCCTCTGCTTCCGCTCCAAGGACGTTGACGCCCTCCTCTTCGTCCGAGGTCGGCGGAACCACGACGGCCAGCGCGCCCGTGCGTGAGGAGACGACGAGGACCTGACAAGCCATGTAGGGCCAGCAAGAAGGCCGCCACCCCAGCACCAGCAGCAGCAGTACCCCCAAGGTATCGCGCACGCGCGCGCCCTGATCCCACCCCCTCCCGATTTGTGAATTGCTTGGTCCCGATCTGACTAATGCGTCGCTGCAATGTTCCGTCAGGGACGAGACCACCGGTGCCCACCAGGATCTCCGCCGCTGCACCTTGGTAACGATTGCGTGAGAAAGCACCGTAGGTGGGCGGCTGCATCTGAGGCTGAGGAATCAGGTGCTGGATTATAGTTCAGAGCCCTTCCCACCAGTCTTCGTTTTGCGTCTTTGCTCAAAAGTGTTAAATGCTAATCATTGGCTTGCCGGGATAGACGCACTGCTCGTCCAAACCAATTATCATCTTCTACCTCCTAGTAGTAGTACAAAAATTATAAGCAAATTCACTGCAATGTTGTCAGAATGTAAATTTAGTGCCTGGTTCAGTTTGGAGCATGTTAATTTAGATGATCACATGTTTCTACAGAGTAAATATCACCATTTGTCATGAAATGTTGCTACAGAGTGAAGATGTAGAACTTCTGTTTGTTTAGGCAGCTGCTTTATTATATCAAATGCACCAGATACTTATGATTTCTTTTATGATCTTGTGGCTGGTCTAGAGCAAAAACAGAGTTGCATATGATTTCTAGGTACTAGTAGTCTAATTGTATTCGAGATGCGATACACTGAAGGTTAATTATACATATGCTCACAACAAGTATACAATATTGTACTATACATTTCACATGTGTCCTATCTTAGAAGCTCCACAATATTCATGTGTATACAATAATTTATCGAATGAGGCACTATGATTCTGAATTTTTAGATTGTTAGCTCTGGCTTCATAAGCAAACTTATGTGAATATACTTTACAGAATCATTGTATAGCCTCTTTGTTTATGTGGGGTTCTTATTCATTTGATTTCGTCCTCCTGGCAGGCACCTTTTGTACATTGAGCAACAATGGCGAATTCGAGTGGATGATGGAAGACCTTAGTTTGGGGCCAAGAAAAGGCGTGGACGAGGCCATTTCTGCAAGGTCTTTCTCGATCAGTTGAAATATTTGGTTTTCCACGACTTAGACTATTGGGGCAGACTTATCAAGTCGTTGCTCTTTATGTTATGTTATACCACCTGCATATGCATGCTCTAGCTTCTAGGTAGTAGAAGAATTGACATGTGGGATGCAAGTCCAAGCTTGATACTGTAAATGTTACTCCCACCTATCAAGTTGGACTACTCAGGTGTCAAGTTGGTGTTGTACTATAGTCTGTAGTATGAACCTGCATATGCACCTACATGTGTAGTTAGTAACTAGTACTACTGCTTGAACTCAAAATTTCTTTTACAATGAATAAAAAGATGAGCATTTCTCCAGCCAATGTTTGCAGTAGTTGCTGATGTGTAATCATCGACTGGACCTATGCATTTCATCAAAATTTGCAATGATGTTTGTTGCCTAAGTAACTAGAGAATTATAGAGGCCTGAGATTCTTATTTTGTTGTACTTGTACATGTAGCATTGTTCTTGGCACTATGACCTAAAGCAATCAGTCGGCCAATTGCAGTCTTGGCATGCTCTGTTGCTCTCCTAGTTGTTAACCTATGTGTAGTAGTACGTAGGAATAGAGGTATGCTAAATCTGGCATTTTCAAGTATGTTGTGTTGCTGTGACTGCTCTCAGTTTAATAACTTTAACTCTTCTGGCATTTTCAAGTATGCACAGCGTATTAGTGTATCATCATCTGTGTTATACGTTTCCGCCACGAAATCAACGAAATGTTCCTGCAATAAGATGTATTTATTTAGACAAAGTATCCGCTTTCCCTGACATAATATGTTCATGTTCACGACAAGCCGCCTGCAAATTGCTGGATGCAACATCAATGTAGCTATGATCCGCGCACGACCCAACCTTGAGGAGAGCACCTCTGCGAGCTGGGATCTCCGGATGGTAATGTTCTCCGGTCTCAATCCCTCCTTACTTAGCACAGATTCCTGATTTACTGCTTATCTGCGTGCCAAATCCATGCCTGGGGCTGACCAAACGCTCTGATTTGAGTTGGCCATGTTGTTCATGTTTGTTGATATTCTGCAAGTATATGAGAACTGATTAGCTACCAATTTGGACCAGTGGATGGAGTCTGGTACATGTAAACGGTTTGACATTGTCATTCTGGGCATATTCTCTAACTTTAGCCTGTAAGATCATTGAGCAGATCTGAATTGTTTACCAATTTGGATAGGTAGGTGGGGTCTGGTACATGTAGGTGATTCGTGAACACACAACCAGGATGATTCCTATCCTACCTATGCTGGGCTTATTGCTTCCAAGCTAGTGATGGCGGTCGCAGGTGCAGTACCTGCTGGTTGTTACTATCGCTGGCAGTTAGTGTTCAACATCTATCGCTTTAGCACCAAGCGACTAAACAATGTTTTGGTAAAGCTTTCAGAAATCAGTTTGCAGTGTTGAATCAGTACACATCTTTTACCTTCAATTTGGTAGTAGTAGTACGAAAAACACATTAGTAAATCTGAGTAACTTTGACATATTTTCTCTATTAACTTGCACTGGATTGGTACCCGTGATTGCCTTGTACTTAATTCTGCTAACACTGATCTTGTTACTATTAATTTGTTATTGCCATGGTGTTTATGTTATTTAGAATAAGATCCATGCATCAATTCTAAGTTCTTGTCTCTCTGAAGGGGCACTTCTAGCTTCTACGACCCAGACTTGTTAACTATTGTTTCTTACTTTGTTAGCTACGACATATATTTTCCCCAGTTATTCTAATTCTTCTCTGATTCATGTAACAGGATGACAGTGGAAGCCATGTTGTTGTTTTGTTTGTTCCCAGCCCTGACTATGGTCGTCGAGCGAGTCCGGCATGTTGTTCATCTAGTAGAGCTTGTTAGGAGTCTGAATCTAAGAACTCACCCTGTTTTTCTTACTTTTGTTTGTTGGCAACTATGTTCATCCAGCGAGTCCAGTATGTTCACGACAGGAGCAGGTAGTTTGTGATCACATGGAAGGAGCTTGTAAAGCAGTACTATATTACAATTGTAGAGCTTGTAAAGCAGTATGGTCTTCTGTATTGGAATGGATACAACTTGTATTATGTGGTCTGGTTGCTCTTATTTAAGTATCATGTGTGTTTTTGTCTCCAAAAATCTAAATAATGCTTGAAATATGAAGAATATGAGTCTCAATTGATGGTACCCACTTACCACAACATGACAAATGGGAACCTATTACTAGAACCTGACAACTGGGACCCATCTGACTAGTGGACCCTTCTTTTGGAAAAAAACTAAATTCGTTTAGACAAAAAGGCCACAACCCAACAATAAAAAGGCTGTAATATTGGGCTTGGTCCATGAACCCAACCAAAAATTGACAGACAGAAAAAACACAAATAGGCCGAATTGTTGGGCTAGGCCCATGTAGAAAATCAAATTGGACCGGGCTGAATCTTGTGCCACATCAGATTGCCACGCTAGATGCCTACGTGGCCTGGGGAGGTTGCTAGTGACCAAAACGCCACATTAGACGTATTTTGGTCATAAACGTCTTCGACCATTCCAGAAGAAAGGTCGCTATAGTCAGTTTATGACTGCCGGCTTTTGACCTTCTGTTTTTGGTCACAAAAAGGTCGCAAATGAAAAACCATGACCTTTCAGTGACCAATAGTGGTGGTCACAAGTTGACATATTTCTTGTAGTGTATGAGACAACCATAAGGCTCCTGCCAGTTGCCGATAACTTCAACAAAACATGATCATCTCATACAACAATTTATATCTCATCACGTCTTGACTATATCACATCACAACATGCCCTGCAAAAACAAGTTAGACGTCCTCTACTTTGTTGCTGCAAGTTTTACGTGGTTGCTATGGGCTGAGCAATAACTGTTCTTACCTACGCATCAAAAACCACAATGTAGTATAGTGATTGCTTTTTGATCTTCAGAAAGAACTCTGTTCATTGAAACCGATTCAACTAAAGTTGGAGAAACAGACACCCACTAGCCACCTGTGTGCGAGGCATGGCGGTAGAACCAGTCTCGCGTAAGCATACGCGTAATGTCGGTCTGGGGCGCTTCTTCCAACAATATCACCGAATTAAGAATCAACTAGTAACGGCAAGCAATATGTATATACTCACGCCCACAACTCCTTTGTGTTCTACTCGTGCATATAACATCTACGCATAGACATGGCTCGGATGCCACTGTTGGGAAACGTAGTAATTTCAAATTTTCCTACGCACACGCAAGATCATGGTGATGCATAGCAACGAGAGGGGCGAGTTTCATCTACGTTCCCTCGTAGACCGTAGGTGGAAGCGTTATGAGAACGTGGTTGATGTAGTCGTGCGTCTTCACGATCCGACCGATCCAAGTACTGAACGTACGACACCTCTCAGTCCAGCACACGTTTAGCGCGATGACGTCCCACAAACTCCGATCCAGCAGAGCTTCACAAGAGAGTTCCGTCAGCACAACGGGGTGATGATGGCGATGATGTTGCTACCGATGCAGGACTTCACCTAAGCACAACTACGATATGATCAAGGTGGATTATGGTGGAGAGGGGCACCGCACACGGCTTGGAACAATCAACTTGTGTGTCCTAGGGTGCCCCCTGCCCCTGTATATAAAGGAGCAAGGGGGAGGCCGGCCGGCCCTTGCAGGGCGCGTCAGGAGGAGGAGTCCTCCTCCTAGTAGGAGCAGGACTCCCCTTTCCTACTCCTACTAGGAGGGGGAAAGGAAGGAGGAGAGGGAGAAGGAAAGGGGGGTGCCGCCCCTCTTCCCTAGTCCAATTCGGACAAGAGGGGCAGGGGCGCGCGGCCTGCCCTGGCCAGCCCTCTCACTCTCTCTCCACTAAGGCCATATGGCCCATAACTTCTCCCGGTGGGGTTCCGGTAACCCTCCGGCACTCCGGTTTTCTCTGAAATCACCTGGAACACTTCCAGTATCCGAATATATTCGTCCAATATATCAATATTTATGTCTCGACCATTTTGAGACTCCTCGTCAAGTCCGTGATCATATCTGGGACTTCGAACTACCTTCGGTACATCAAATCACATAAACTCATAATACCAATCGTCACCAAACGTTAAGCGTGCAGACCCTACGGGTTCGAGAACTATGTAGACATGACTGAGAGACGTCTCCAGTCAATAACCAATAGCGGAACCTGGATGCTCATATTGTCTCCTACATATTCTACGAAGATCTTTATCGGTCAAACCGCATGACAACATGCGTTGTTCCCTTTGTCGTCAGTATGTTACTTGCTCGAGATTTCATTGTCGGTATCTCAATACCGAGCTCAATCTCGTTACCGGCAAGTCTCTTTACTTGTTCCGTAATGCATCATCCCGCAACTAACTCATTAGTTGCATTTCTTGCAAGGCTTATAGTGATGTGCATTACCGAGAGGGCCCAGAGATACCTCTCCGACAATCGGAGTGACAAATCCTAATCTCGATCTATGCCAACTCAACAAGTACCATCGGAGACACCTGTAGAGCACCTTTATAATCACACAGTTACGTTGTGACATTTGGTAGCACACAAAGTGTTCCTCCGATAATCAGGAGTTGCATAATCTCATAGTCATAGGAACATGTATAAGTCATGAAGAAAGTAATAGCAGTAAACTAAAACAATCAAGTGCTAAGCTAACGGAATGGGTCAAGTCAATCACATCATTATCCTAATGATGTGATCCCGTTTATCAAATGACAACTCATGTCTATGGTTAGGAAACATAACCATCTTTGATCAACGAGCTAGTCAAGTAGAGGCATACCAGTGACACTCTGTTTGTCTATGTATTCACACATGTATTATGTTTCCTGTTAATACAATTCTAGCATGAATAATGAACATTTATCATGATGTAAGGAAATATAAATAACAACTTGATTATTGCCTCTAGGGCATATTTCCTTCACTTCCCGTCTCCGTCTTAACCACCGCCGGTCGTCTGCACCGTCTTGTTGCCGGCACCACCTTGTTGGGTGAGCATCTTGTTCTTATCTTTTTTATATAAAAAAAATCATGTTTGTGTGATTTAGATATATAGTTACTTGTATAATTATCTTACCCGTACATTATTTGTTATTCATAGTGCCATGGTTTAGATATCATCCATCCCCGCCGGCCCTTGTCCGGGTTATGATTCGGATGTGGTATATTTTATTTTATAACTATTTTGTTGCATTTCGTGTTTATGACAGATTATGTCCATCAAGTTGACATAGATATTTTTATCTAGGAGGTATGTGAACCAGAAATTCCAACTGACCCTATTGTCGAGAGGTTAAATTTAGTTGAAAGATAAAACAAGTATTTGAATGAAATATTAAAAAGAATGGAGGGGGAGAAGATGGAATTGGAGTTGCATGTTGCTCATGTCGTCGATGATCACAAGATCAAGATGGAGAAAATGCGCTTGAAGATTAGAAAGATTAGAAAATATGCCATTGATAGTGAGGCTTGGTATCATTATGCTATTGGATCAATTGTTACCTTAGTTGCGATCTTGATCTCATTTGTTGTTGCATTTAAATGCTTTAGCTAGAGAGTTATTTGTTTGGTGCATTTAAGTGTTGTATGAACTTTATGTATGAACTTTATGTATGAACTTGTATTAATTTGGTCTTTTCAGTGTTGTGTAATGAAGATGAGCCGACAATGGATGTACGATGACCAATGCTCTCCCGAGTTCATTAATGGCATGCATACTTTTCTGTTTGCGGCTGAGGCAAACAAGCGGGCGGATGGTTTTATGCCTTGGCCATGTGCTGGGTGTAAGAATGATCACAATTACTCTAACTCAAGAACCATTCACATCCACCTATTTGAGTCCGGTTTCATGCCCCACTATAATGTTTGGACCAAGCACGGAGAAAGAGGGGTTATGATGAAAAACAATGAAGAATAGGAGGACGACGACAGCTATCCTGGCCATGGGTTCCCTGAATACGATGATACAACAATGGGGGAAGAAGCTGAGCCGGCAATGCGGGAAGAAGCTGAAGAAGAGGCATCAGATGAGCCCGCTGATAATCTAGGTCGGGCCATTGCCGATGCAAAGAGAAACTGCGCCAGTGAAAAGGAGAAGAAGAAGTTGCAGCGCATGTTAGAGGATCACAAGAAATTGTTGTACCCAAATTGCGAAGCTAACAAGAAAAAGTTGGGCACCACACTAGAATTGTTGCAATGGAAGGCATATAATGGTGTATCTGACAAGGGATTTGGAAAGTTGTTGGTAATGATAAAGAATATGCTTCCAAAGGACAACGAATTGCCTGAGAGTACATATGAAGCAAAGAAGGTTGTTTGCCCTCTAGGGTTAGAGGTGCAAAAGATACATGCATGCCCTAATGACTGCATTCTCTACCGCGGTGAGTACGAGGATTTGAACGTGTGCCCGGTATGCGGTGCATTGCGCTATAAGATCAGCCGCGATGACCCTGGTGATGTCGAGGGCGAGCGCCCCAGGAAAAAGATTCCTGCCAAGGTGATGTTGTATGTTCCTATAATACCACGGTTGAAACGTTTCTTCCAAAACAAAGAGCATGCCAAGGCGATGCGATGGCACAGAGAAGGCCGTAAGAAATACGGAAAGTTGAGAGTACCCACTGATGGGTCGTAGTGGAGAAAAATTGAGAGAAAGTACAGGGAGGAGTTTCCAGGTGACGCAAGGAACGTATGATTTGGTCTAAGCACAGATGGCATTAATCCTTTTGGGGAGCAGAGCAGCAACCATAGCACATGGCCTGACTCTATGTATGTATAACCTTCCTCCTTGGTTGTGCATGAAGCGGAAGTTCATTATGATGCCAGTGCTCATCCAAGGCCCTAAGCAACCCGACAACGACATTGATGTGTACCTAAGTCCATTAGTTGAAAAACTCTTACAACTGTGGAATGGAACAGGTGTACGTGCGTGGGATGAGCACAGACAGGAAGAATTTGACCTAAAGGCGTTACTGTTCGTGACCATCAATGATTGGCCTGCTCTCTATAACCTTTCAGGACAGACAAACAAGGGATACCACGCATGCATGCACTATTTGGATGATACCGACAGTACATATTTGGATAATTGTAGGAAGAATGTGTACCTGGGACATTGTTGATTTCTTCCGAGTAGGCATCCTATAAGAAAGAAAGAAAAGCATTTCAAAGGTGAGGCGGATCACCGGATGAAGCCTCGCCACCATACTGGTGCTGATGTACATGATATGGTTAAGGATTTGAACGTAGTCTTTGGAAAGTGTCCTGGCGGACAACCTATTCCGAATGACGCCGACGGACGTGCACCCATGTGGAAGAAGAAATCTATATTTTGGGACCTACCATATTGGAAAGACCTAGAGGTCCGCTCCGCAATCAACGTGATGCACGTGACGAAGAATCTTTGCGTGACCCTGCTTGGCTTCTTGGTTGTGTGTGGGAAGATAAAAGATACACCGGAGGCACCGGAGGCACCGGAGGCACCGGAGGACCAGCAACGTATGCACGGCAAAGACGGCATACATCAGGGTCATGCCAGCTACGCTCTTACCAAAGAAGAGAAGGAAAATCTTCTTTGAATGCCTGCTCAGTATTAAGGTACCGTCTAGCTTCTTGTCGAATATAAAGGGAATAATAAATATGGTAGAGAAAAAGTTCCAGAACCTAAAGTCTCATGACTACCACGTGATTATGACGCAACTGCTTTCGGTCGCATTGAGGGGGCTTCTATTGGAAAATGTTCGATTAGCCATTGTGAAGCTATGTGCATTCCTCAATGCAATCTCTCAGAAGGTAATCGATCCAGAAATCGTACCAAGGTTAGAGAATGATTTGGTGCAATGTCTTGTCAGTTTCGAGTTGGTGTTCCCACCATCCTTCTTCAACATCATGATGCACGTCCTAGTTCACCTATGCTAAGAGATTAACGTTCTTGGTCCTGTATTTCTACACAATATGTTCCCCTTTGAGAGGTTCCTAGGAGTCTTATGAAGGAAATATGCCCTAGGGGCAATAATAAAGTTATTATTTATTTCCTTATTTCATGATAAATGTTTTTTATTCATGCTAGAATTGTATTAACCGGAAACATAATACATGTGTGAATACATAGACAAACAAAGTGTCACTAGTATGCCTCTACTTGACTAGCTCGTTAATCAAAGATGGTTATGTTTCCTAACCATAGACAAAGAGTTGTTATTTGATTAACGGGATCACATCATTAGGAGAATGATGTGATTGACTTGACCCATTCCATTAGCTTAGCACTCGATCGTTTAGTATGTTGCTATTGCTTTCTTCATGACTTATACATGTTCCTATGACTATGAGATTATGCAACTCCCATTTACCGGAGGAACACTTTGTGTGCTACCAAACGTCACAACGTAACTAGGTGATTATAAAGGAGCTCTACAGGTGTCTCCAAAGGTACATGTTGGGTTGGCGTATTTCGAGATTAGGATTTGTCACTCCAATTGTCTAAGAGGTATCTCTGGGCCCTCTCGCTAATGCACATCACATAAGCCTTGCAAGCATTTCAACTAATGAGTTAGTTGCGAGATGATGTATTACGGAACGAGTAAAGAGACTTGCCGGTAACGAGATTGAACTAGGTATTGAGATACCGACGATCGAATCTCGGCAAGTAACATACCGATGACAAAGGGAACAACGTATGTTGTTATGCGGTCTGACCGATAAAGATCTTCGTAGAATATGTAGGAACCAATATGAGCATCCAGGTTCCGCTATTGGTTATTGACCGGAGACGTGTCTCGGTCATGTCTACATTGTTCTCGAACCCGTAGGGTCCGCACGCTTAAGGTTTCGATGACAGTTACATTATGAGTTTATGAGTTTTGATGTACCGAAGGAGTTCGGAGTCCCGGATGAGATAGGGGACATGACGAGGAGTCTCGAAATGGTCGAGATGTAAAGATCGATATATTGGACGACTATATTCGGACATCGGAAAGGTTCCGAGTGGTTCGGGTATTTTTCGGAGTACCGGGGAGTTACGGGAATACGGGGGAAGAAGTATATGAGCCTTATTGGGCTTTAGGGGAGAGGGAGAGGCAGGCCGCGCGCCCCCCCATTGACTAGTCCGAATTGGACTAGGGGGAGGGACGGCGCCCCCTCCTTCCTTCTCTTCCCTCTTCCCCTTCCTTGTCTCCTACTCCTACTGCATGGAAGGACTCCTAGTTGGACTAGGAAAGGGGGAATCCTACTCCCGGTGGGAGTAGGACTCCCCTAGGGCGCGCCATAGAGAGGGCCGGCCCTCCCCTCCTCCACTCCTTTATATACGGGGGCAGGGGGCACCCCATAGACACACAAGTTGATCTTCGTGATCGTTCTCTTAGCCGTGTGCGGTGCCCTCTTCCACCATAATCCTCGATAATATTGTAGCGGTGCTTAGGCGAAGCCCTGCGACGGTAGAACATCAAGATCGTCACCAGGCCGTCGTGCTGATGGAACTCTTCCCCGACACTTTGCTGGATCGGAGTCCGGGATTGTCATCGAGCTGAACGTGTGCTAAAACTCGGAGGTGCCGTAGTTTCGGTGCTTGATCGGTCCGGCGGTGAAGACGTACGACTACATCAACCGCGTTGTGCTGACGCTTCCGCTTTTGGTCTACAAGGGTACGTAGATCACACTCTCCCCTCTCGTTGCTATGCATCACCATGATCTTGCGTGTGCGTAGGAATTTTTTTGAAATTACTACGTTCCCCAACATCTTAAAGAAATATGTTCATAATCGTGCTAGGCCAGAAGGAAGCATCTCAAAGGGCCATGAAAATGAGGAGGTCATTGAGTTTTGTATTGACTTTATTCCCGACCTTAAACCGATTTGTGTTCCTGAATCGCGGCATAAGGTCAAACTAGATGGAAAAGGCACGCTAGGAGGGGATAAAATAATATGTATGGATGGGCATTATCTCACTCAAGCACACTACACAGTTCTACAGAATATCTCCTTGGTGGCTCCATATATGGACGAACCAAGAATTTTCTACGCTCCAACCTCAGAGGCCTCACTCCTCTTCCTCGGATGCCTTACGACATGAGGTAGTACAGGAGGTACAGGCGGAGGCGAGCGATACAGGAGGTACAGGCGGAGGCGAGCGATACAGGAGGTACAGGCGGAGCCAAGCGATATCAATATAGTCCAAGCCTCACTCCTCTTCCTCAGAGGCCTTACGACATGACCGAGGAGCAAAACACAGCCATAGTGAAGGCCCAAGTGGACGCCCATTTTGGACCAAAACTGGCACCGCCGCCAAGGGAGAAAGTGCCTGAGGAAAAGATTGACCACTTTATTCGGATGGCTAGAGCACTAGCTCCCACGCCTGCTGACTCAGACAATGAGCGCCAAATCAGGAAGGCACATCGCGCACGACTACAGAAGGAGTCGAGCTCGAGCCAAGTAGCTAGCAAAAAATGCGGGAAAGCCGTTCCCCAGCTGGGAGAACAGGCGGCGCAATCGATCCCCCCACTTGTTGTACCAACACATGAGAGTACCGGTGCTGGTCAGCTGGTAATAACCGACGAGCATAGAAGGCAGGCTAAAATGCTCGGTATCACTGTTCGACAACTCCTCGAGATCGAGCCCATGTCTCCGCTTAGAGAGGAGGACATAAAACGGAAATATGTCCACGACCAACCTTTGGTCGAGCGTGAGGAGGTCAAGAGCTTCCCAACGAGAATGTATGAATTACATGATTGGTACAAAAAATACCAAGAGTTCCAATCGAGAGTCCCTCATGGTGAACGTCAAGGAAGAGCATTACTTCCATAAGCTAGTTCTGTCCGTTCAGTATTCAGAACTATTTCAGTTATTCAATCAAGAAGCACTCGACAAATCTCTCGTCAGTTGCTATTGTTTGTAAGCGATTTCTTCCTGTAATTGAAGTCTCAAGCTAGCTGTAGTGCTCATTGATCGATTATTACCTGTAATTATCCTCACTATATTCTTTTGTGTGGTATTATGCAGGATGGAGATGTATGAAATGAAAAAGCTAGACGCTATGGCATTGGGTTCATTGACCCAAATACCATTAATGAAGACACATGGAAATTGGAATGGTATAAAGCAGATGTAGAGAAAAACATGCTAGAGTTCTTGAAGCGCCTTAATACCAATGAAGATATACTACTTCCTTAAAACTTCCTGTGAGTCACACTGTCTTGTACTACAAATTCTGTTTTTGCTTACTAGCTAGCTAGATATTAATAATTAAGTGTATAGGGTTTAAGATATAGTTGATGAGTGTTATGCACATGCCCACTTAATTAACACATGAAAATCGTGTGCGCATGCAGTTATCACTAGATCTTGTTAATCATTAAAGTTGAAGAAGGGACAGTTGAAGTACTAAACTCACTACTTAAAAAAGAAAGTGACTTCACCATCTTGAAGGGGATAGTTGACAGGTAATTTCAATCATTATTAACTATATCTCGGCCTATTTAGTTTGTCATTTCCTGATATCAACTATTTAATAACCCCTTTATTCATTTTCTTTGTCGGCGGAATTTGCAATAATGCGATGGGAGAACGGCGGGAATTGAACCCGCGCATGGTGGATTCACAATCCACTGCCTTGATCCACTTGGCTACATCCACCCCTTATCCAGCTAAAGGATTTTGGGCTTGGGCAAAGTTCATCAAGGTGACTCCAGGAAAATGGCGACAAAAGATGTTTTGGTTTCGACCCAAGGTAAGTAATTAAGCAGTACTAGTTAGTTACCAACTCTTTAATTCTTGTTTCAATACCATTAATTAATTATCATGCTTGATTAATTATTATCTGATTAAATTCTATTCTCGTAAAGGCCCTGAAGCAGGCGTCGGTGACTGAAGTGTGTGCATACTATGCTTGCGAGAACATTCGCATGATGGCGTCCGAAAGGAGCAAATCTAGTAGACAGCAATGGGTACGTTTGCCAGAAGACTATTCACAGTTTTTACATGATTATCAATATCTAGTCACACAATTAATAGACATGCATATTAATCTCCTTCTTAACAGTTCAAAGACGTGCGGGAGCAGCTCCTACCAACAGAGCGCATACGAGCACTTCAAGAGGAAATAGCGGGATTTTTGCTCGACTAAGTTATAGATCCCAAAGGAGAATACCATTACCCGCTACCGCCCCCATGAACCACTCCCAATTGTCATCGTGCTCCGAAGGCACCAAGGCAACATGTAGGAGAAATTGTATATATACCTAATTGTGTGTATATATATACATGTGTATTGTGAATAATGGTGGTTGTGAGACATTCGATTATATATATGATTATATATGATCGGTTCTACGAGAAATTCTATATATATATATATATATATATATATATATATATATATATATATAGATAGATAGATAGATAGATAACGTGTACAATATGTAATATTGTAAAATACCAGCAAACGAAAAAGAATTAAATGGAAAACACAAAATTAAAGAAAAAAGAAATCATGAATCCAAAACCCCCCAAACATTTTAGTACCGGTTGGTAAAGGGCTCCCCGCTCCCGGCGCTGGCTCGTGCCACGTGGTGTCCCTTTAGCGGCGGTTCGTGCAGAACGGTACTAAAGGGGGGGGGGCTTTAGTCGGGTGCCGGTTACAGAACCGGCACTAAAGGCCCTTACAAACCGGTGCTATAGGCCGGTTCCACACTAGTGATTGAGAAGTTGCATGTACGCTTGTTGATATCGAAGTTGTCGATGCATCTACAGAAAGTTGGCAATATGACCCGCCTCTTGTTTCGGGAGACGGAATGAACTTTGGGCTTCTCAAAATCATGCATGCGGGCTCCTCCTTCACCCTCATCCTCGATAATCATGTTGTACAAGATTGCACAACATGTCATAAGCTGCCAAAATGTCTCCGCTTCCCACGTCATTGCACTCTGTGAAGAATACCCCAGTGAGCTTGGAGCACTCCAAATGCCCTATCCACATCATCATTTCAGCATCTTCGCCTTCCGGATCCACCGATTCGATGAACTCTTTGTATAAATATTCACCAAGGCCGATGTTTCCATAACCATCATTCGATGACGAATCCATCGGTGACCTACAAATGACCAAACGAATAAAAACCACTCGAACATTTCATCAAACACATAGAGTGTGAGGTGTATGTCCAGGGGAGTTGGACATACCGGGGTGATGTCTGGTGGCGGCACAGTCAGCGGTGTTGTGGGTTGGGCCTTTGACGGTGCCACTATGGGTTTCGGACGATGACCGCGGAGCTCCAGTGGCGGTTGTGTGGATGAGACAGAAAAGAGGAAAGGAACATGGCAGATAGTGCAAGGAGGGGGACATCTTCAAGTGATTTGGTGCGGTCCTTTGCGGTCATTCCTACATGATGGAAGTGTCCGCACGACCCCATATACGCCCCAGATATGGGTCAGCCTGGACGTTTGGGCCGATTGTGCCCGGTCCAGTTGGATGGTCTTTCTTTGTCCAGGAAATGACCAGGAAGGCTTCCCGGACATTAGGGGCGGATATGAGGCGTCTGGTTGTAGATGCTATTAGAAATTATTAGGGGGGGGGGGGGGGGGGGCTGCCTTCAACATTGACATAGTCCTCGGCCGCATGGATACTTCCGTAATAGAATTATTTCTATAAGTTATATATGCCACAAAATATTCAAAATATTTTTACATTCTCCCACTTGGCCTATGCAGTGACCTGACGATTCAATATATACTTTAAGAGCTCACAAGACACTGAAACAGATCATTTTGGTCTCAACTAAACTAATTAACAAGTTTCCTTTGGTTTATCCAATTCAAAACTCAATAAGGAGAAAGTATCCAATAACTTTTATTTGTTATACCATTGCACTATAATTTATACTCATAATGAGGATAAACATTCTGGCAAAACAAAATTATAATGAATTCGCAAGTCACATATACACATGTGCTTTTATTTTTAGAGAGGTGCTGACAAGGACATACCATAATGCTCATCAATCCGACATAGACGGTAATATCACGAGCAAACATTATTCTGTAGATATTTCATTAATATCAATGTGCTCAACTGACACATACATTTTCCACTATAATTGACAACAAATGTTTGATCTTTAATAAACTTGTCCATTTAGTAGTGCTGGAAAAATAATGCCCCCAAAACATGTCAAATACCTTCTATTCTTGAGCATCTTGCTTCCTTGTCAACACCAAAGATTCATTCGTCCTATTGAAATCAATTCAATGTTCGAAATTAAACTCTCACATTCATACAATAAACTGAAACTATTAGTTGCGCTTGGAATTTACGTATAAATTTAGTCTAGCAATGTGAAGAGATTTCTCTTCATATTTCCACTCTTTAATGCTTTGAGTTACGAATAATTTTTTCTATGAAGTTATCTCTATTATGTATTCAAGGTCAACTCTGGATGGCATGTAAATACATCTAAAGTCGATGCTAAATAAAATACTCATTTCATAGACAAATTAACCGTATGCCAAATGAATATGCATGTTATCTTTGGATGTACAAGAATACTCCCAAGTACAGTCATTATTTTTTCTCTTTACTGTTATTAGTCATATGCCATAGAACACCTTTAGGTGAATGACTATCACATCACAACTAATCTCTATTTCTAATATCTCAGTTGATAGTCTTCGTCGGTTAATTTTCATTCTATCTCCCTGGTTTATTTTCGTCCTCCCTCCCACCTCACACGTAGACACATCGATAAAAAAAAAAAAACCATCAATCCCTCCACGTCCGTCGATCCAAGGACAGACCTCCCATCGCACCAGAGAAAATGGACCGAAAAAAAACCAGCGTTTGCTCGCACGTACGAGCGAGGCCTCCTGCCCTCGCGCGACTCGCACAGCAGGTCGTGAGATGCCGCCGTGTATCCCTTCGCCCCAGATCCACCCTTTCGCCGCCGCCAGTTCATCTCTTCGCCGACGCCGTTCCATCCCTCCGTCGCCCTCCATCGGACTATCCCCGGTTAGGACTTGCCGCGGATCACGTCCAGGATCTAACGGTGATCCACAACAACCCCACTGCTTATCCCCGTTGAGGAGGATTCTTCGATCTCGACCGCCGGCGGCGATGGATTTCTTCGACAGGGACAGCGGGGACGTGGCATAGCAAAGCTGTCGGAGATGTATTGGAGCACGCGGAAGCTACTGCTCTCGGCCCACGTTGAGTGGCTCGCCTCGGCGCTGCTCGTCGAGGCGGCGGACCCGGCAGGAGCTGATGGGTGTGGAGGGAGCCGGGGTAGATCCCGTGCGTGTGCGCGTTGATGGACCAGCTCTAGCGCTCCATCCCCGCAAGGGCCCGCTTGATCTCTGGAAGAGGTGAGGATGCTCTTCGATGAGCCTGGGAAATGCCTTTGAATCATGACATGTAATTTGATCCAACAATTAGCAATCTAGCCATGTCATTTACATATTATTTAATGGAGAATGGTTGAAGCTAGATCCGCACCTGATTCCTTTGCAGATTGATTTGGTGTTTGCGCCAGTGTTGACCCAACGTCATGCTTGTTTGTGGTTGTCGCAGGTTTGGTCCGGGCATAGTTGGTGATTCCCAGGGTTGCCCGTCTTGATCTGCGCTGTCCAATGTTTCTGTGATTACAATTGAAGGCGTGTGTGATTAGGGTGCAAGCCAGACCTGAGGGACGACCAACAGAACAGGCTTGAGCAGACGATGGCACCCATCATGCAGTTGTTCGGTGGGATCCAGACCTGCATTGAGATTTCGGTGCTCTGCGCTTCACCATATCCAGATCAAAAAGACCCCCATTGTATCAATTTGCATTGGTAACACTTTAATATGTCAAATGGTCGATTATTCACAATGACACTGGAATGCTTAAAATATTGCTCAGCCTCACGTAATATTCCAACAGTGCATTTTTTTTTGTAATTTTGTTTATTCGTTACAGTTCTAGATACTATGCTCGAGTAGGTTTACTAAAACAGGTTGTTTAGGAACCACAGGTGCAGAACGTCTTCTACCATCTGTGGTGTGAGGGTTTTGAAGCGGATATTCAATCTATGTGACCACGACATGGATGGTATGTAACTATGTATCCTTTTTGTAGTTGAGAGTCTTGTATTTCCAGTGGAGTTTTGGTTTCTCCTATTGAAATAGTAGACTGGATGTTTATACTATGCATTCAAGCCATTCCCACACCTATTTGCGTGTATTCTCACTTTTATTTTGCAGTAGTGTGATTACTATATGAACTTATTTGCGTGTATTCTCACTTTTATTTGTATAATCTGCATTGTGCAGAAATAGGGCAACAAGATTCAGGTCTATGATTTGAGGTTCGTAGTGGAGAAGAGCTATGAGAACCTACAGTTGCTTTGTTTTATTCTATGGACTATGAACTTGTCAAGGACCTCGGTGCCCAAGACAGCAGGACCTCGACTACGTAGTTCGTAGTCTCGGTTGATAGGAGCGCTAGGGTTTTTGCCTAACTGCTCAATGGTGCAGGAGAAGAGATTAGGAGTAGAGGAGGAGGTAGGAGATAATGATTTATTTCTTGCGTCAAAGGGTGCAGATTACGGGATATATAAAGGCCTTATGGGCTTCTAACAAACTAGGAAACTAACTACTCCTGGACTCTAGGAACCAACGTAGGATCAAGACTCCTTGCCCCGATCATGCCTCGCCAGCTGTGGCCGTCGGCTGCTGCTCCTGGGCGCGCGACCCGCGCCTGTACGCAGCGCCCCACATGACATCTCTCCCCCCCTCGACGAGCAGCTCGTCCTCGAGCTGAAAAGTGGGGTAGCGCTCGACGAAACTGTCAATATCCTCCCATGTTGCCGACGACGCAGCCTCGCCCTTCCAGTGGACAAGGAGCTGGCGAACGCCACGTGCGAGGCGTGAACGAGTCACACGTTCTGGTTCCGGGACAGCCGCACCGTTGTGGATTGGAGGCAAACCCGGTGGTGCAGTTGGAGGCGTGCCGAAGAACTTCTTGAGGAGGCCCACGTGGAACACATCATGGAGGCGCGAGCGCACCGGTAGCTCAAGGCGGTAGGCGACTTCGTTGACGACCTCGGAAATGCGGTACGTCCCATAGAAGCGTGGCTTGAGCTTGCCCCTGGTCGGCAAGTTGAGAGAAGATGCGGCGCGCTGGCGAAGACGAAGCCACACCCAATCACCCACTACATGCCTGACGTCGCGATGGCGTCTGTCGTAGTAGGGCTTGTAGACCACCTGCGCCTGTTGTAGTCGATAGCGGACATCAGCGAGTAGCTCGTCTCGCTCCGCCATGCTCTTTGCCACGGCCGCCACCCTCGTGTCGCCTGGCTCGTAAGAGCGAATAGTGGGAGGGTCGCGTCCATACACGAGCTTGAATGGAGTTTCTTGGGTCGCCGTCTGGTAGGCGGTGTTGTAGATGTACTCGGCCCAGGGAAGCCACCGTAGCCACTGTCGCGGACGATCCCCCGTGAGGCAACGCAGGTACATAACAATGATCTTGTTAGCAGCCTCCGTTTGGCCATCCGACTGAGGATGAAACGCCGACGTCATGTCCAGCTTCGTCCCAGTGAGGCGCATGAGCTCCCGCCAAAACGCCGAGGTGAAGACGGGGTCGCGGTCCGAAACCATGGACTGCGAAACGCCATGGAGGCGCACGATCTCGGCGAAGAACACCTGTGCCACCGACTCTGTCGTGTACGGGTGGGCCATCACCACGAAGTGGCAGTACTTGCTGAAGCGATCCACCATGGTGAGTATGACGGACTTCCCGCCCACGCGAGGGAGCGCTTCCACGGAGTCGATGCCGACGTCAGTCCACACGCCCGTGGGCACCGGCAGCGGCAGCAGCAGACCGGCGGGGTGCAAGTGCTCGGACTTGTACCTCTGGCAAGTACCGCAGGCGCGGACGTACTCTTGCACCGTCTTGTGAAGGTTAGGTGCGTGGAAGTCACGGCGGAGACGATGCAGGGTGCGCAGGACTTCTTCGTGCCCGTCGTCGTGCACGGCGGTGAGGAGCTCCTGGAGTAGCGGGGACGAAGGCGGAATGTAGAGGCGGCCGTTAAAAGTGACGAGGCCGTCGGAGAGCGACCACGGCTGCTGCTGCATACCCGCCGTGATACCCTCACGCAGCGCGACGAGCGCCGGGTCGGTTGACGTAGCTTGCCGGAGGCGATCAATGAAGTCGAAGCGAGGACCTGATATCGCCATGACCGACGTCTCCTCCGTGTCGCGGCGGGAAAGGGCGTCCGCCACCGTGTTTGTACTACCGGCCTTGTACTCCATGGTGAAGTCGAACCCCAGTAGTTTGCCGACCCAATGATGCTACGGAATGGTTGCCAAATGCTGGTCAAGTAGGAATTTAAGACTGTAATGATCAGTTTTTACCACAAATTGGCGCCCCCAGAGGTATGGTCTCCAATGATGAATAGCGAGCACCAGGCCGATGAGTTCCCGTTCATATGCTGCCAGGGAACAGTGACGTGGCGCGACCGGTCGGATAAAGAAAGCCATCGGGTGCTGGTCCTGAAGAAGGACGGTCCCGAAGCCGTACGTAGAGGCGTCACACTCAACGATGAACGGCCGCGTGAAGTCCGGCAACGCGAGGACGGGAGCCGTGGTGACCGCCGTCTTGAGGGCGGTAAAAGCTGTTGCCACCTTCGGCGACCAGGAGAAACCATCCTTGCGAAGGAGGGCTGTCAGTGGTGCGGAAACCACGCCAAACTCCTTGACAAACTTGCGGTAGTACCCCGCAAGGCCGAGGAACCCCCGGACCGCGCGCGCCGAGCGTGGCTGCGGCCAATCGGCCACGGCCTGCACCTTTTCAGGATCCATGGCCACTCCTGCGACGGAGATGGTGTGACCCAGGTAGGAGATCGACTCGACGGCGAACGCGCATTTGGATCGCTTGACGAAGAGCCGGTGCTAGTGCAGGACGGTGAAGACGGTGCACACATGTCGGAGATGGTCTGCCCACGTCTCGCTGAAAATGAAGATGTCGTCAAAGAAGATGAGAACGAAGTGGCGCAGGTACGGCCGCAGCAGATCGTTCATGAGTGCCTGGAACGTCGCTGGCGCGTTGCAGAGGCCGAACGGCATCACCAGGAACTCGTAGAGGCCGTCGTGGGTACGGAAGGCGGTCTTTGGGATGTCCTCCACACGCATCCGCACCTGGTGGTAGCCGGAGCGCAAGTCGAGCTTGGTGAAGAAACGAGCGCGCCGGAGCTCGTCGAGGAGTTCGTCCACCACCGGGATCGGAAACGCATCCTTGACGGTGATGGCGTTCAGGGCGCGGTAGTCGATGCAGAAGCGCCAGGACCCGTCGGGCTTGCGGACCAGCAGTACCGGCGATGAGAATGCGGAACAACTCGCTCGGATGATGCCCTGGGCGAGCATGGCGGCGCACTGACGCTCCAGCTCGTCCTTGTGCACGGCCGGGTAGCGATACGGACGAACGGCCACCGGGGCGGAACCGGGCAGCAGGGTGATGCCGTGGTCGCAGCTGCGGGGTGGTGGCACGCCGGAGGGTTCGGCGAAGATGCCGTCGAACTCGGTGATGATGGCGTCAAGGAAATCGCGGGCATTGCATGATTTCAAGGCTGGCCCGTCCGGTCCTGCAATGCTGCGCCAGCAGACCCGATGGCCCCTCCGCCAGAACATCATGGAGAGGGTGCGGAAATCCCACAGGACCGGTCCAAGCGTCGCCAGCCACTGCGTGCCCAGGACGATGTCGTAGCCCGCGAGCGGCAAGGCGAGGAAATCCTCCGAGAACGCCTCTTGGTCAATGCGGAAGGACACGACGCGGTATGCGCGCTGGCACGGAACGCGCTCGCCGTTGGCCACCGTGACACGCATCTTCTCGGTGGGGGGGATGGCAGTGTAGCACGAGCGGCCGCCTCCTCGGCGATGAAGTTGTGGGTGGAGCCTGAGTCGATCAGGGTGAGGAGGGAGACACCCCCGAGGGTGATATGCATCTGCATGGTCTCGCTCGTGCGCACGCCGGAGATCGCGTGGAGCGAGATTCGAGGGTCGGCCGTCGAGGCATCAGCGGTGGCGGAGGCCGTGTCCTCGTCGTCGTCGTCCGGCGCCAGGTCGAGGAGAAAGATGCGCTGGCACACGCGGTTGTGGCCCCTGCCAAACTTCTCATTACAATTAAAGCATAGGCCCAAGCGACGGCGTTCCTCCATCTCTGCCTGTGACAGGCGTTTGATTTGGTGCCCTTCCGGCAGACTGGGGGCATGCTGGGGTGCGGCTGGTGGAGCCGGTGCGGGGGGCGCGAGGCGTGGTACGGGCGTCGGCAGGAGGCCCTTTTGCTGAAAACGCACCGGTGGCGCGGAGGCGAGCGCGCACTGGTCGCGCAGCTCCAATTTGCGGGCGAGGCTCATGGCGACGGCAAGGGACTGCGGGTTGTGGATTTCTACGTCGAGGCTGAGGGGTGGCTGGAGTCCCGTGGTGAAGATCTAAACCTTTTGTGTCTCTGATAAGATGCCTGCCCGGGGAAGGAGCGCCTCAAACCGCTTCTGGAAGTCGACGACGGACGTTGCGCGCCATTAGTTCGCCCAGCGGGTTAGCGCGCAGAGGTGGCCCGAAGCGGAGATTGAGCAGCTCGGTGAAGCGGCGCCACAGAGGTGTGCCCTCATCGCGCTGAACCTGCGTATACCATAGTTGGGCAGTACCCTCGAGATTGTATGATGCCATCCACACTTTCTCCTCCTCGGCGATCCGTTGTTGATGGAAGGACTCGCATTTGTTGATGAATGCGAGAGGATCTGACTTGCCGTCGAACTTGGGGAAGTCCATCTTCTGAAACCGGGGCGGTCGATCATTGTGGTGCTGCCCATCGTGGGCGCCGTCAGCGCTCGACGAGGAGGCGGAGTTGTCCTTCTGGAGTGCGGCGACGGACGTCTGCAGGGACGCCACCGTTGCAGTCAAGGCCTCGATCATCTTGGCCAGATCAGCGGTGGTTGGTTCTGCCATGCCGGAAGTGACCGAGGCGGCGGCGGATGGTGGCGATGGAGGTGTGCTTGGTGCGGATGCAGGGGTGGCGGCGGGCTGCGGATGGAGCGTGGACGAGGAAGAGGATCGCCTGGAACCTGATACCAAGTTGTCAAGGACCTCGGTGCCCAAGACTGCAGGACCTTGACTACGTAGTTCGTAGTCTCGGTTGATAGGAGCGCTAGGGTTTTTGCCTAACTGCTCAATGGTGCAGGAGAAGAGATTAGGAGTAGAGGAGGAGGTAGGAGATGATGATTTATTTCTTGCGTCAAAGGGTGCAGATTACAGGATATATAAAGGCCTTATGGGCTTCTAACAAACTAGGAAACTAACTACTCCTGGACTCTAGGAACCAACGTAGGATCAGGACTCCTTGCCCCGATCATGCCTCGCCAGCTGTGGCCGTCGGCTGCTGCTCCTGGGCGCGCGACCCGCGCCTGTACGCAGCGCCCCACATGACAGAACTGACCACATCTTTTCACTTCCCTTCCTAGCTCTTGGGATAAGCAAAATATATAGTCCCGACATGAGATGAACATTATTAGTAGTGCATCACTAGAATTGTTTTTTCTTATCAACTATTGATTTTGTAATATTTATTAGTAGTGCTTATTTTTTCTTATTTTTACCTATTAACTAGGATGAACATGTATTTTCTTTTTGTAAGGAATACATGCATTGCACGTGTACACTAACTATGGATCCAGGTATGAGATGTGAATGGACTAGAAATAATTATGTCTATTCAGATTTGTGTATTAGTTCACTGCATCATCAGTTGTTATTAGTACCACAAACATGTGTAGGAAAAACTTGTATTTAACCAGAAGTTAATGGCCATTTCGTGACACTGGTTGTTTAAGATTTACACTGCATTGATATGAAATAAACAAATTTTACCTTTTTTGTTCCAATTTTCGGGGTATGCATCACATATTTATGGCAATTTTGGCAGAAGAAGGGAAGTGCATACATTTGACGATTATTTTTGCTGTGCAAGTGATTTACTTGATCAAAATGTAAGCTTTTAGCATGTCTTACTATTGTTTTAAAAGAAATTTCCTGCTAGAAAATACACATCAATTGTGTTTTCTCCTGTAGTAACGCATGGGCAATTATCTTTTCTTTTTACCGATCACATGGAGATAAATACTGCAGGATCAAGTCGGGATTCATGGCAAGGGATTGATGAGTTTTTATCAAAAGCAGTTTGCTGCGCACTGAAGTGTGACAGAAAAGGTGTGCTACTGTTTCCACATCTCCTTTTGCGAATCACTAATGTTTTTCCCAAGTGTTTTCTTCCTTTTGTAATGACCCAGAAATAGTTTCGACGTTGGAGTCAGTTTCTTAGATGTCTTCATTTTTTTAGGGTTCCTTCGATGTCTTCATTGTTCTTATCGGGAAGTTTGAAGTGAAATTGAGGAAATTTTCCCAAGTCCCCGTTTTGCATAGGCCCTTATTAGTGGTGTGTGTGTATGGGCACATGAGTGGTGTGCTATTTTTATTTTTATGTGAAATATGTGTTTCTCATTTTAGTAGTCATTCAAGTGTGAGTTATGTGTATCAACATGTAATTGAGTGCCGGAACTTTCATTATACCCTGTGAAGGCCATTTACATGTTTACATAAGCATTTTGGTTAGCAGCCTCATCCTAGAATTATCTGTTGATCTAACCGTCTCTTAATCTTTTCTCTCAGATTTTAGCTATCCATTGCTTACACAATGATATTAAGACCAATTGTAGGGATGCATATCCACATACTGAACACAATAGAAGGTTGCTTTTCAATAATAATAACTAGCTTTCTTATTCCTTTAGAACCTATCAAAACACTGAACAAATTAAACAATACATGTGCAACAACATGACCACAATGATGTCTCACTTTTGGAAGAACGGCTTTAGTGACATCACAACATTATCTATCAATTTAATTTATTTTTCCAGATTTTTTTATTTATTATAATGGTGTGAATCTTATTGAGCAGTTGGTAGTCTTCGTTCCAGGATTTTTCGTCCCACCTCCCACTTTTGTTGGTATTTTTTTCGTGGGTTTTTTCTATCCTCCTCCCACCTCGCACTTTACGTCCCGCTCGCACGGACAACAATTGAGTGAAGACAGCCCCCCTCGCACGACAGAAATTTCGAGGAAGAGCGAACAGAAAAAACCGGACGAAGTGGGAGCGAGCCCCCTCGCAGGAACCAGAGATCCAAGCCCTATGTCGCCGCCGCCGATGCCTCCTCCTCCACCTCCATTCCCAAGCGACGGCGCCCGCGGACGCGGTCTTCTACCCCAACCACCATGGCTGCAGATCCACCCACGGCCGATCGTCTAAGCTGCAAGCATGGATCGATGGCTCCAGGAAGGTATCCATCCTCCCTGGGTGGAGCGAGTTGCAGATCTCGTCCGGCCCTCTGGAGCCGGCCATCTCCGCCTCCTCCTCGCCGCCGCTGCCGGGGATCACGTCTTCACCAAGCGCGAGCTCCGCCCCATCCGACCGACCGCAAAGGGGTGAGTTTTCTTCATCCCGAACCCGCCTGATTTGCTTACTGCACTCTTGCCATTCCAATGGAGACCAACCTCCTCTGGCTGAGCCTCAACTCTGCATCTCTCTCCCAATTACCCTCACCCCGTCAGTTTGCTGCAGATTGACCATTGTAAATATTCAAGGAGATTCAAATGTTCCTCTTCTGGCCGATTGAAGGTACTACCTGGTCCAATTTTGCCACAAAAAATAATGCTATCTTGTTGTATGCTTTGTAGTGTTAATTTCATGTGCTATTATAGATTACACGTATATGTCAGGGTGGACACGGTCCAGGCCGGTCCGGTCCCTGACCGAGCCGTCCTTTGGACCGGCCGTTGGCGGTCCGGACCGAACAGGGTCACGGTCCTGTTTCCAGGGACCGGACCGGCAGGGACGAAGCCCGAGCTGGACCGAGCGGCTCGTTTGGACCGGTCGGAGTTCACCATAGAGCACGCGCCGGAGCATGGCGACGTGGGGAGGGCGCTGGAGGCAGCGGGGCTTGTCGTGGAGATGTCAGGCAGCTTTGGAAGTTCTAGAGGGAGATAGAGGAGCCAAGAAGATCACCAGAGCGAGCTCATCGGCGACGAATTTGGCACGACGGCCGGTGGACGGAGATGAAAAAGATGATGCCCGATGCGGCGATGCAGGACCTCCCACGTCGTGATCGTTGGTGCATACGATAGATCCGAGTGGGGCGCATCCAGTGGACATATTTCCCAGGGCCAACGAGTCCAGTGGCCGCGCGGACGACGGCCCCCGCGGCGGCGGACATGAACGGCGACAGTTTCTTCAGCCCCCGCCGTGCCTGGGCCGCCACACCCCCGCCACGCCCTCGCCACGCCCCCGCCACGCCCCACCACGCGCGCCCACCACGCTCTCGCCATGCCCCGGCCACGCTCTCACCATGCCCCCGCCACGTTCTTCGGTCCGCTCGGTCGGCTCGGTTAAAGCCTGGATCGGACCGAAGTTTTGTCGGGCTGGATTCCTGAGCTCGGACCGGCCGATTTTTTCAGTGGGCCAGGACCGAGCCGGCCTGAGCCGAGCGGGCCACGAGCCGGACCGTGGGACCGGACCATGTCGTCCACCCTGACGTATATGCTTATGAGAATTTTCATGTTTGTTAGATTAAAAAACTGTATTTCGTCCTTTTAGCCAGTGGTTAATTTAGCAGAGCATTAACATAGTATTGGTCTGATCAGCGAGATGATGATCACGAAGTCCTGTTGATAATCATCATGTTGTGATTTTTCAATGTCCTATAGAACTTGTTGTGTCCTCAAATCAGCAAAGATAGTAGCAGTTTCCAGTAGAACTTTTTCTACTGCAATATTTCCCTTTGCAATCCATACAAGTAAACATTATGTGTATTCGTTTTTCTTTGTTTACTAGATGTTGTACAAAATGTTTATCAGACACCCACGTGAATTGATTGCGGGGGTTTGGATCCGCTCCAGTGTGTTTGTTCTTACAATCTAGGAGGATCATACATGTATATGGTGAATCATTTATGAATCTTTCTTTAAAATATGTATGTCCACGTTGGTTTCTATGATTTAATGTTCTGTTATCATCAGAATAAAACGATTAGCATTGCACTAAATATATTCTATCTTTGTGTATTCTTCAGTTCAATAAGGATGCTGATAAGGTGATTGAGGTAATGAAGCTTAGGGTTGTCTACACATTGCCCAGTGGAAGGTCAGACAACTCTGGTGTTACATCTTTAGCAAATAGGAGCTTTAGGCAGGGCACTGATGATTTGACGGTGATATTGGTTAGCTCTATGTCCTATTTAGGAAACATATTGATTTATTAATATTTTTTAAGTATAAAAGCTAACTATAATCTGCACAAGAGCCAAACCTGCAGAAGGTTAGAGTGTGTGCAGCAGTTTCAGAACCTAGGGAAAACTAGCCTGACTGGTCTCTTTAATATTTAGTGAGTCTGTCCATGCACTTTTAATTCTACTCACCACTAAAGATATCTACAACTTTCATGTTGAACGCATAGTTTAATTCAAACAGTAACATGGTCTAAGTCCGCATACAAGGTTACTGTACACAGAATTACATAAGGATTAACTTTTGGACTGTGAAACTAAATTGGACTGCTACTTTTAAACCGTACATCGAAATAGTGCAAATAGATAGTCTATAGAAAGCATGGGACATATCTCTCCTTTTTTTTGGCGATTGATCTCCACATTATGTTTGGAGTCCAAGTGAAAATTATGCAGTTTTTGATAGAGGATTTGGAAAGGCCGAATCTGTTTAGTAGGTGGATTACCCAAAACAGTTGACTTCATCCAACCCAACCTCACATCACTGTATAAAGTTTGTAGCACTTATTTTATATGCAGAGCACTTGTGAACTAGGATTTTGACCAAAAGATTTCGAGTGTTTTATGGGAGCTTGCATTGCAGGGATACTTGAAGCTAGGGCAATCCAAGTAAGATAGCTTCATCCTCAGACAACAGGTTTATGTTATCTTATCATGGAGTCATTTTTAAGTTCGTGCCCAACGCATGCATGTAAATATGTAATACACCAACTTTGTTCTTTTATTTTTTTCGATTGACTAAGTTTACCTTTTCAATTTACATTCCCTTTATAGCTAGCAAATGGTCTCCAGAGGATTTTTTAGAAGTTCAAATCCAGTAATTAAATGTTGATCGCATAAGGCAGGCTGATGGTATCTTGGTCGAAGAATTTTATTCCTACTGGATGGAACTAGAACTGTTCTTCCTAAATATGTTGGCATGCAAAGAACAATATCTATCTAAAATGTCTTTTGGCTCATTTGTTTTGCGTGCTCAGGTTAAACAAGTGCAATCTGAAATTAAGAAAGCTTCTTTTATGGTAACATACAGGAAAGTTCTTATATATGCAGTTACCTATGCACACATGATATTGTGTTTCTAACCTCATTTGTTCTGTGTTGCAGGTTAAGAAATTTACAGTTTAAAAATTAATAAAGCAGCGATCCCCTTCCTATAGTCAATAATGCTTATTAGGAGTCCTGATATTCCAATAGTCCAGAAATGGTTATGTAAAATACATAATATTCACTGTTGTTGGCATTTTCACAATTAGCTTGCTTTTATCTCACTGCAATTCATTGCTCATGGCTTATACTGGCTTTTCTGTTATGAATGTTCTCTTTCTTTAGGAATCTGGCTACTGTTTGGTGCCAACTGCTGTGGTAAGTCATATTATATCTTGTGTCAATAGTCTGTATAAATTTATGCATCATTTGCACTTATAAGCTTTTTATTAGTGATGGTAATAGGGAGCGCATGTACGTGCAGCTGTGGAATGATCACCCAAATCACCTCAATCAGAAAGGGGAGGCCAAACTATGATATGGTTTAGTACCAGTTGATGGAGCAACAGAAGGTAATGCCTATCTTAGTGATTCTAAGCTCATTTCCCCCCAATAAGTGTTCCTTGCAAAATGATATTTTGCATCCAATATAATTTAATTCATGGGCTTCTTTACATCAAATATATTTTGTACTGGGTTGATGGAGTTGGCCTGTGTTTGCATTTGATAATGCTTTCTTAAGAGGCTTTTTATGACACCCGTACATAGTATCTTTGGCATTTTGAAGGATAGTTGTATTTGGTTACCTGTATTATAATTATTCTGGAGTGAATTAAATCAGAAGCTAATTTTATCAAAAGGCAGTTTCCTTTCCTATGAGGCTATGATGGCAACCATAATTATGCCCGTGTGAAATTAAAACAAGCATTTTAGATGCAGTTTGTGGAAAATGTCATTCTTTTTCCAAGCCTTGATGCTATCGTCAAATTAATAGATGAAATGCCTTACCTCTTATAAATTAAATATTTCTATTGCTTAGGTTAAGACTGTTACAGTTTTTGTTGATCGTGATAAGGTTCCTGGTTGCAGACTGAGATCTCCGCAAACAGAAAATAGATTATCCTTTTATAAGAAGTAGGGTACGGATATTCATTTATCTTTGGTTTTTTAGGTAGAGGTTTGTTCGCTAAATCATACTAAATCAAAGACATTTATTTTGGGATGGAGGGAGTACTAGATAAGATCATGCTCTCTTTGTGAAGTAAACAAGATAGTAGCACGAAATGTTTGCTTTCCTTTTTCTTTTTCCAGTTAGAGGTATTAGTTGATATTACAAATAAATCTTTGTTTATTTGTATAGTATGTTCTCCATTGTAAGACAAAATCTGAATTTCAGATAGCTGGACAAGATCTGTCTTACAGGTACTTGTGCAGAGATGTTAATTTAAGCAATGTACTAGCATATTGTGTGATGCAACAATTTGCAAACCTAGAGTAGCCCTTCTTTGGCCTGCTTATCGGGTCTGTTTTTGAATGATCATGTTCACTAATGTCCCTGCTTTTCTAATGTAACTCTGTCACTAGGCCCTGAGCTGCACCTTCCTTTTGCAAGGTATGTTGTGCGGCTGTGTTTGTGTGATTTTGTTGCTACATGAGTAAGTTTTGGGGAATTGAGGCTGCAGTCATATTGTTATCTGCAATAATAAAGGCCAAATGAAGCTATAAGCGGGCGCGCTTTGACGAATGAGCTATGACACAATATTTGATATATTTCTCTGAGGGTCTCTGTTGTTTCTTTCAGCAGTGTGCTCTCTGGCCTCCTTTTCCTTTGCATGCATTACATTTGTTATTTCAATCTCATGTGTCTCTATGCCACGAAGATAACTAGCAATAGAACGTGAATAAAGTAGTACACTTCTTTGTCTGGTTGTGTACATTGTCTGTATTGTTTGACGCATCCACCGCCTGCATGCTGGAGCAGATCAATAACATCCAAGAAAAACACCTCCATCTCAACACAGCTGAAATGAGCAGCCCGCTAAAAAAAATATAAGACTAATATTACAACAGCGAAAAACGGCGCAGCAAAGCGCATGTTATCCTCTAGCAATCATTTCTTCACTATATATTATGAAAATACACCTGTTTGTCTTGACAGAGTTGATTTTGTGAGTTTATGTATGAAAATCAACAACATAAATGTTTCCTATTTGATAGATTTACTTGATTATAAATATATCTTTCACACTATTAAATGCCCCAGTGCAACGCGTGTTCCCTGGTCCCACCCAGCCACCATCACATGCCTCCTCACACTAACCGCACATATCCCGGTGCTGCAATCACCCCCACGATCACAACTTGTTGTGAGTTGTCTGGGGGACGACGATGTGGCAAGCTGCACCTGGCGATGGGCGAAAGCTGCAAGTGACACGAGGGTGTAGGTGATTGCTGCCACCGGTCACTGCTTTGCTGGAACCAACATCGGCAAATGCTACTACCGCGGTCACCACATGCTGCAATCGGATTTCAAAGAAGCACTCGAAATAAAGCTGTGTGGCTGGAATTCCGATATATCTAAATGGCAACGTTTATTTTTATTTGGTATTCTAGCGAGTATAGACGGTAATGAATTCATAATAAAAATATTTATTTTTGTTATCACTATATTCTTTATATCATTAATTTAAAAAATTGCAGGAGTGTGTCTGGCTATTTTGTTTTTCATTTTATGCTCTGGTGGAACGGTAAAGAATTGGAAAGCCGGTTTGCACGGTGAATATTGTCCGTTACATGTTTTAAGATCTTCGGCGTGAAATTTTCATACTAACTACAGATATTGTTTGCAGGATGGGTATGAGTTGAGGAAGCAGTTTTTATTATAATTGCTAAAACATCATGGGAATGAAGCTAAAGGATGGGTATGAGTTGAGGAAACAGTTTTTATTATACTTGCTAAAACATCATGGGAATGAAGCTAACGGCAACTTTCCTGATATTTTAAAAGAATTTTTTAAGCGCATCATCTAGATATTGAAAGTTTTGTAATAGATGTTTAGTTGGAACATTGCTCAATTTGTTACATGGACATGTTGTTAATCTTTTTTTTGTTATCAATTTACATTGCAAAAATGGACTTCAATTATTCAATAATTGTGTTTGTGTTATATTGTTTGTACATGTGAAATTTAACATGTAACTCTTGCAAACTATTTCAAAAGCCCGTGGCAACGCACGGGCACTGTACTAGTGAACTTGATTTTTCAGTATTGCCATTTCCTTTAGTAGCATTGCCATGCACCAGAACAATTGTCCATAATATTATCAATATGTCTTGAAACTAAGTGAGTCCACTTTGACCATTAACAACTCAATCAAAAGATAACCATTCATAAAAAAATTAATCCATGATAATGGGTCAAGAAAATTTTATGTCGTCCATCGTACACGCACACTAGTATACCATTTGCGGATCGAGAAATCATTTACCATCAAATGGTCTTATGTATGGCACTTATAACAAGACAACCTTTAATATCACGGTTGCTATCCAATAGCAATGCTTCATTTAATTTGTGACAGCTTTACATGCATGCATGGACTATTAATCTACAAATGTTCACGCCCTTTCTCACTACGGCAATGCTATCACATTATTGCCATGTACTTATGATCAGAACCATCCATGCATACATGTGACTGATCATATTGTTTAAAATACCCCCCCCCCCCCCCCTGCGCTCGGGCGAACCCTAGTCGCGCCACCGGGCGTTCCTCCCTCCCTCCCCACCCTCCTCGCCGCCGCTTGAGACAGCCGTCGGGCATGCTCGGGGCGTTGCCAAGGATGGTGACGGCGGGGCTTCCGGCTGCCCCGCCACCATGCGGGAGGCTTTTGGATCTGGAGCAGTGGCTCCCTTGGCGAGGCGCCGCCGGCTTTGCGGCGAGCGGTAGCGCGGACGATGGATCCGGGGTCCTGGCTACGCGGGCGATGGGATTCCAGTAGGTGAGGGCGGCGGTAGTGGCTTCTGCGACGACCGCCAACGCGGAATATCTGGCACCCTTTCTTCCCTGCTTCGGCGTGCGGGCCTCCTGGTCGGGCCGTGCTCCCCTAGGTCGCCGGCCCTTGGTCACGGGGTGCTGGTGGTGGTGGGGATCTGCTCCGGGCGAAATCCCTGGCCGGCCGCGCCGACGGCGATGCCCATGGGCGCCGTTCCCCTCCTTGGAGGCCTCGGTACGGTCTGATTCTCCCACTTCCCCCTCCCCTAGGTCTCCCGGGCAAAAGTCCAAACTTTTTTGGGCGGCGGCAGTGATGTGGCCCTCCTGTCCTAGCATGAACTCCCCTCTTGTGGAGCCTTGTGGTCAGATGTGCTCCCCTCGGCGCCGTTCCCTTCTTGAAGGCGCCGCTTTGGGAGCCTTGTGGTCAGGTGGCGCTTGTGGGTGGTGGGTGGTGGCAGTGATGTGGCCCTCCTGTCCTAGCATGAACTCCCCTCCTTCGGTGTTGGATGCGTGCGGTGGCGATGTTCTGCTCAAGGCAAGCTTCCGGCATATTGTTGGGGATGCTTTGACCCTCCCTATGTGGCCATCTTCCGGCGACATCCACCCCATCTTGCGATGGTGTGGCGCCTTCGATCCAGGCGAGGAGGTAGTGGCCTTCTTCGAAGATGGTGTTTCGGATGTGCCGTGCCGGGGCCCGTAGGTGCATGGCGACGATATGCCCCGCTGGTGTTGGCCCTCTCTCCTTTGAGCCAATGTGTTATTGATCTTGGTGCAACATCCTCGAAGGAGGACCTCGGTGTCTTCGGCTTCGCCCATAATTCATATTCTTCAGTTGCCGTAGCGTGTGAGGAGTAGTTTGGTGCTGTTCATCGTCTTTGTATCTTACCGTTGTGTTGTTCTTTCCTTCCTTTGCCTGAGTGCGTATGCTTGTAATCCTGGCCAGTTGATGGCTTTGTTAAGTCAAAGCCGGGCTAGGCTCGAGCCCCATCTCGAGCTCGGCTGATGCCTTTTCTCTAAAAAAATATTGTTAAAAAATCTAACACACCTTATAAGACATAAATAAATTATGTATACTATAATGTGAAATCGGAAATCTTTTGTACTTCAAAAATGAAGTGTCCCATATGTCACAAGCTAGGAACAAGCAAAAGTAATTTTTCATAATTCTAATTTGCTATTTAGTCAAAATAAATGAAAATAAACTGAATTCCATCTACCATAATTCTTACCTTTTCTCGAGAGAAAAACAATCAATGATACACACCCAACGACATGAGTGTGTATCAGTCAACAGAATCTTCATGCAAGAAACAAAAACATTATAGGCAAACTTTTTTTGAGGGGAACATTATAGGCATACTAGAAGTCTAATTAACCAAGCTCTCGAACGTGGCTAAGTTCCATTAATACAGAGACCAAAATTCATGCCAAAGGGGTGTGCTTGCAGAACTCAATGCCCCTACACAAAATAACAAAAAAAAACTATAATCTGTCATCAGCTTAATAGGTGAACTATTATGTTTGAATTATAGTATTACACTCGAGTCTCAAATGAACAATATTCAATTAAATCATTTTCCATAATGAATATACCATAATACTTGCCTTGATTGCTTACTGAGAATAACAAATATATCTAAAAATCTAAATCACTCGACATGATTATAATAGCACGCACCGTCACCTTGCCAAAATCCCAAGTTCATATATAATGTGTAATAGTGCAACCATGTACAACTTAATAAGTTCGCGAATACTGTCATTAATATTCATTGGACAAATTCCATCCTCACATGGATTTAAAACTAGATGCATGCATATAGCATGATCATACATTTACTTCCGAGAAAATGAGATTCCTTTCTTGAACATGTTCCGCTCCACTATGCACATATAATGCAATTTTTGTGCACTAGCCGGTTTTTGATTAATGGGATGCTTCTCCAAAAATTTGAATTTAAGAATGTTTCATCTCAAGGAGACCAACGACAAGAACTGAAATCTTGAGACATAAGAAATCGAAGACACATAACTTTCATGGTGAATCAGAAGTACAAATAATCTAGCTTTAATACCAATTGTAAGAACAACTGTGATGCAGAAACTTATATCCAGGATTGTTTTGCACAACGTTGATTCAACCATTTGATCTCTTTTGTATACGTAACTGATGTCCCTCTAATCCTTGTAAGAACAACACAATCATCAACGAATAACTCAGACAAATTATATGAAACCTCTGGAGTCTTCGATGTTGACGTTGCCCGTGATAGAGACGTTTCTCTCATCTCTTCCTCCTTTTAGTGTTCCCTCAGTGATCAGAGAACTATGCTATTATGTGTATGTGCATGTCCATAATATACGAGCACCAGTTCTCATATGCATTCTCTCATTTCTAAACACAGACGCATCCACAAGCCTTCTTTCATAGATCCCGCAAGTCTTCATGATGTTCGTTGATGGCCTAATGAATAACTCATCACTACTTTTATAGTCACATAAGAGGCGTCTCCTTCATTGCCTACATATCCCTTAAATGGTCGCGTCCCTTGGAACAGATGCCTTGTTAAGCAATTAACACTTGCTAATTAACTCTTGATGCAAGTCTCTTATACACTCGTATACATCACTTTTATAATATTTTGAAGGGAAATGAGAGGGCATTTAAATCCAAAATTCTAAATCTTTTATATCTAGTAATCATCACGCTAGCTTTTTAGTATTAATCTAGATGTTTTAATATTAAAATTATTTCTACAAGTTATATGGGCTACTAAATATCCAAAATATTCTTAACCACAATACACATATAGTAGATCCAATGCATTACTAATAGGTGTCAATTGTCATTGATGATTATTTTTTTAAATCCATTAGACCCAAGAGATTGGACCCATGATTGTGAAATCGGAATCAAATTCCTGATATTAGGGCATTTGCCTGCAGCCTGACATTTCTCAGGAAGTGATAGCGTGCTATTTTTTTCATTGTTGGTTTCTACGGAATGACTAGATAACTCAGTGCTCAAGTTATAGTTCAGAATTGTGTTTTGAACACTGCATCATGTGATTTTGATTTATATAGCGACAAATACCAATTCTCTCCCATGCTTCTTTGCTCCTTAGCAGCCAGCGTCCCTCCTTAACCACAAGATAAAACATCATAGAAAAAATTCCATTTTACTATCCTGAATAAAGTTGGTGGTTCACATTACCTCCGCATCTATTTCTCTGTTTTTTCACCCTCTAAACAAACCCATACCGGATGAAAGAACCCCTTGGGTGGTTTGTCTCCACTTGCTGCTGATGTGACATTGGTCAATGGTGGTTTTGACCTCCGGGTGGACCTCCCTTGTCAGGTGCGGCTGAGATTGACGGGTGGGGCCTAGAGGAGGCGAGGCCTACCTGGTAGGTCTGTCTCCTTCCTCCGTCGCTTGCCGCGGGACAGAGAGGAGCTCAGGCGCTCGTCTCGACGGCACAGGCCACCCCCGGCGTAGCTACGACCACCAGAGTGACCCCCGCGATGTGATGCGTCCTCCCATCCCGTTCGTGAAGTCTGGGAACAATAGGAGCCACAACGGCATCGGGCAGGGCGGTCGGCAGCATCGGCTGATGATGGGCATGGCACCAGCAGCAGAGGCCAAGGGGGGAATGGGGAGATGGCTGGACGGCAGGGACGGCGGGGCATCAGAGCAGGCCGGCACTCCGACAGCGGGCCAGAGGAGCTGGCCGGCGCTCCCGCGACGGGGCACGAGCCGAGGCACGTGAGCACGGCGCACTCGGCATCCTGTGGGAAAGAAGGAAGGAGTAGGGGAACCGGACGCAGGGGCGGTGCCCCTTTGCCGGTGGTGGCTGGGGCTACCGTGATTGGGTGTTGCTGTGGGATCTGGCGGATGGGTGCGGTCCTGTTCCTCCTGGCGGCGCCGACATAGGAAACGGGAGGAGGAAGAGGATGGGCTTGGTGGTGTGCAGGCCTTGGGCCCCACTGGTCAAATACCGCCGTTGACCATGTCCATGTCAGCAACCAGTCGGGCCAAACCAGCCAGGGATTATTTTTGACCGGGTTGGGATTGTTGAGGGGGGTAAGGGAATGGAAATAAAGATTAGGAGGTAATGTGAACCACCAAGTTTCTTCAGGGTAGTAAAATGGACTTTATTCAATCTTCATATTTCTTCCCAGCCCTCATCCATCTCCATTATCGTCATTTTGCCTCTTGGTCTAGTATTGTCATCGCTTTAAAAGCCTACCATCTTGCCTTACCATCGCCTGTCACCTTTTTAAAACTTCAGCGCATATGAAATGGTACACGTGCTGCGAGAGATTATGGCCTATTGTATGTCTGATTGACAAATGAAACGGTTCTCAGCTACAGCAAGAGATGTGAAAGAAGCATGTACTGTAGTGTTAATGTTTGTTCTTATACTTGGACCACAACAGAGATAAAGCATGACAATGGTTTTGCTGTTATTGAAGGTGATAAATTCAGAATTTTCTCCCCACAGCACAAGGGATGCTAAGAAAATGGTACCTTGTTGATCAGCCCATCATCAATCATTGAGTCACTGATACTCTTCAACAGCTCGAACACCACACCCCGACTCCACTGATGCTGATTACATGAACAGCAACAAGTTCACAAAGTAAGGCAATGTCTAGTTTTCTGTGCTTTTGAAATTCTGATCCGCATATAATTCTTTTGAACTATCTACATTCAGTAAATTCATGTGCCATTAATCTATATCACATAAGATTTTATTTTAGATGCACCGCATGAAAAAAGATCATTAGTGGCATATTCAAGCTTCCAAGATGGAGTTAGTACAAAAATCTCCTACCTCCCGAACAAGACTAACCGAGAATCTCAACTTTATTTCCCTACGACAAGTCTTGCATGCGCCTGTATATCAATTCTATCAATCCCCACACTGATAATCCCACTTCCTTGCTCGGTCAAATGCCTTTCACTTATTCGGGATTGTGACTTGGTACCAGTTGTCCTTCAGGGCATGATTGTGATAGATTTAAACAGCGATTGAATTCATGTTCCGGGCTCTTGTCTTATGGACAAAGATTTGTATATGCAAATTGTGCCCTTTGGGGTCCATCCCCACCTTTTTCATGTGCTCCCATTAAGCTTCATAAAAATACGATGCAACACAAGCAATTTCATTAGCTGCATGGAGCGGTTTTTTTGGCCAAAATATAAAGTCGGTTTGGGGATTATAAATCTGTAGTTCAGAATGATGCTCTATTGCTGAATATTCACAATTTTTTAAAACAAAGAGGGTCCTCCCTGGGTTAAGTTAATTTGGTATTCTAGATCTCAATAATACCATGCACGCCTAAATGACGTATTTCCTTCTTTCGGAAGATAATTGAATGCCTAAGGATGGTCTATGGCAAGGTTAACTCCGACTATGTACTGCTTTGCCCTCAACCCAGGTATTTCAGGGTTCGACGCCTTACATGTTGAGCACTAAAATATCTCTAGCTTTATTAACAGGTTTATGTAGAACTGAAGCAGTCATGAAACAAGATTGAGGTTCATGCAAGACAGGAGCTAAGTAATCATATTTCTTTCTGAGCTCTTCACTTCAGCTAGCCACTGCAAACTCATGTTTCAATGCATGCAGGCTTAAACTACGGAAAAGTAGGTGCCTCAAAGCAAAATGTTTTTGCCCGGCTGCTTTTGATGGACATGTTGAACACACGAGATATGATGCGAGAGTATGTGACGATGAAGACATTGACACTTAAAATCTAGTCTAGTTGTGTGTGCTCTCACAATTCTCAAGAGACAGGGTATTACCTTTTTATGAGTGACTTTGCTTAGAAATGCTGGAGAATTGCAACAGTGGCCAAACCCTGGAAATTCCACGTCCGACTCCTTTAACAAGACAAAGTCTGCTTTTTCAGGGATGCTAATTAATATCCGCCCATATTAATTTCATTCTCGCCCTCTACCTCTACTATACTGCTGCCTTTACAATGTTATATGATATAATCTTTTTCAAACTACGAACCCGGTGTGCATCTTGCCCCGGCAGGCTGTTGGCCAAAAATCAAGCTAGCAAACACCTTTTTTTCTGCAGCGTACTGAGTATTTGGATCAGGGAGGCCCGATGTACTCGAATCTGAATCAACAAGTGAAAGACCAAATTACACTTCTAAATTGAAGGGGGTGGGGGGTGGGGGGGGGGGGGGTGTAATGAAGCAGACCTCTTTTTATATTTCTAGAACCTTTTCATGTGGATGCATGTTGAGCCATCTCAATGTGGCTATTATCTTATATATGTTAACGTTGGTGTTGGACTTCCATAGATGGCTACAATTTTTTTGGGTTAATTATCCTTTTTCCCTCAGTGGTGTCCATGTACTCAGTTTTGCCCTCAGATGCGATTGTGCTCAGTTTTGCCCCTAGTCCATGCGCACCGACTAGTTTCGTGAACTTTGCCGTCTCCGTCGGGTCAACCTTTTGACTCGGCCCTTACAAGTGGGACCAGGTGGCAGAGACGCCCAATTCTATTCAGACCGTTGCACGCGTGGCTTGTGGGACCCAGCAGAGAGTCGTTGAGCAGAGAGCCATTGCGGGTGTGCTATATAAGCGGGCGACAGACAGCAGCGGTGACCACGGCGACAGAGAGCATGGCGGTGACCACTGCGAGAGAGAGAGAGAGAGAGAGAGAGAGAGAGAGAGAGAGAGAGAGAGAGAGAGAGAGAGAGAGAGGACGGTGGGAAGCTAGCTGTGGAGGGCACGGCGGCGTTGAGATCCCCTTTAGGGCTGCGCTGGTTACCGTTAGGACAGATGGAAAGACTTTGACATGGGTAGGGATGGAAGGTATACATAGTGAGACCGTGAATGTTTGCACACGCGTGAGAGTGGGTTTCCTTTGTTTTGCACTGAAATTTTGGAGGGTTGGAAACGTATGTTTGCACTGCCACATGATTTTAGTTAGAGTGGCACTTGGTTTAGGGTTAGAATGGCACTTGGTTTAGGATTTAAAGGGAACAAATTTGCATGTTAGTTCATGACTTAGTTTTTTTTTTTGAATGAAAGAGAGGGCCTCTCACCCTCCCTCCGATTTTCATTAATGAAAACCACAAGTTCTCGAACTTCATGACTTGGTTTGAGGAACAAATGATATATTTGGGCACGAATATTTTTTAACACACATAATAACTTGGACCCATAAGTTCACGAACACGACACGACACGACACGGCACGCACGACATAGAAAAGGAAGAAAATAAAAACGATAAAACTAAAACATGACGAGCTTGACTCCGGGCTCGCACCCCTTCTTGAACATATTCATGTTGACCTCCTTCTTCCACCTTGGCCGCGCGCCCCTTCAACACCCTCTTCAACTTCACACCTCCTCCTCATCGTCCTAGGGAAGGGAGTGCATCTGGCCTGGAGAGTGGGGAAGATGCTCTCGTAGTTGGTGTAGATGTTGTACACCGTGAAGAAGATGGCCTCACAGCTGCACCAAAAGACTTGGCCGAGGAGCTCGCGCGCGTCAAATGGGTTGGTGAAGGTGACCGTGAGCAGTAGGAGGATGCCGCTGCGGTCACGAACCTCGTTGAGGGTGAACATCCTAGGCGAGCCCCGTGGGATGTGGGCATAGCCGGCTCTGAGGAAGGCGCGGGTGAGTTCGACGGACCCCCTCCACCTTAAAGTCGCCCACACACAGAGCTCCCTCTCCACGAGCACGCCCGGTGGGTAGCGCAGCTCCGCCATGACAGACGGACGATTGAAGGTCGGCCCGTTGAACTGCATCTTCACTTGGTCGCTTGGAGAGGGCTCGATCGCTTGGGTGTTTGAAGTTGGAGAGAATGGATCGGATCTGACTTGTGGGTGGGAGAGGAAGAGAGGCACCCCATTTATAGGCCTGTGGGTGGGAAAGGAAGAGAGAAAGGATGAGAATGGTGCGTGTGTGGATCCGGACACGTGTGTGTATCCATTACATTTTGTACCCTTAAATTTTTGCACAAAAACGATGCATGGGGCACGTGCGTGCATCTGAATCACTGCATAGGGAAGCTCTTTGACCGGGCGCGTACATCTGACTCGTTGCCATCTGAACCATTGCCGTAATCTGAAACAATGGCCTAACTCTGAATCAATACGTGCATGGCCACCTAGCTCGCCTCGCTAGCCTAGCTCGTCTCGCTCGCATGCATGCACGTCCGCCTCCCGCGCATGCAAACCCACGTCGCCGCCCTTCCCAAGCATGTAGGCCTGGAAAGGTTGACATGGCCTGTTAACTGCGGTCTCAGGCCCAGACAGTGAGACGGCCCAACGGTCCATCCAGCGCGTACGGTACTTGTTGAGAACAAACAATTTCCCAGCCAATCAGATTGCATCTCGCGGATCGCCCCCCTCTTCCCCGCAGATTCCTTCTAGAAGGGTTAGATCGGCGGCCCTTGATCGCCGCTAGGGTTAGATGGACGGTCCTTGTTCAGCGGTAGGGTTAGCGGGGTTTTAGAGGGGTTTGGAGCAGTCAAAGATAGGTTTAACCAGATTTCAAATGAGCATAATAAATTAAATAAAAATAAAAAAATGAAAAACCTGCGCACATGGTCTTCTTATGTCATATACTAACGATTTAAGTTGATAAACAAGATTTACATACATTTAAACGAAAAGTATTATGTGATATCTCGAGTATCTCAAACTCTCTTGTATAAAGTGAAGAGAAGTGTTTTGGGGAAATGAACACGAAAATTTCAAAAAATTCACCACAGCTTCATTTTGGAGTGACTAAGAAGGATCCAGGCTTAGTTTTTCATTTTGATGTTTTAGAGTTGTTTAAATCCTGGTCAAAGTTAAGTTTGACCAGAATTCAAATGAGCAAAACAAATTAAAAAATCAAAAAAATGGAAAAACCAGCGCACATAGTATGTATATATAGAATATATGTGTAGGAAAGTTATTTGGCTAATTTAGACAAGGTCAAAAAAAAACCTTGCTTAGAAATGAGGCCGTTTACCCTACCTTTGGACCCCTCTTTTTTAGCAGATTTTTCATGAAAATTTCAAAAACCTCAACACAACTTCATTTTGGATTGACTAAGAAGGATCCAGACTTAGCTAGTTTTTCATTTTGATGTTTTAGACTTGTTTAAATCTTGGTCAAAGTAAGGTTTGACAAGAATTCAAATGAGCAAAACAAAATTCAAAAAAATCAAAAAAGGGAAAACCAGCGCACATAGTCTATGTATATAGAATATATGTGTAGGAAAGTTATTTGACTCATTTAGACAAGGTCAACAAAATCTTGCTTAAAAATGAGGCCGTTTACCCTACCTTTGGAGCTCTTTTAGCACATTTTTCATGAATGTGAGTTTACCAAAGTTTCGAAAGAATTTCAACATCCATATAGCATGTCAAATTTGAAGTTCTAACATAGATCCAACATCATTCAAACATAGTTCTAACATAGATCCAACATCATCCAACAGAAATACAACATTATTCATAATGTTTCATAATTATTCATAAATAGCATTGGGGCATCTGTCTGTTCGTTGAGTTTCTTGCCATCACTTTGCTCCTCGTGCACCTTATGCTCATTGCTTCTTCTCTTCTCCTCTTGGTTGTCGGTACCTTGCGCGTCTTCTTCAAACCTACCATAGAGCTGTGCAAAATATAAAGGGTAATGAGATCATGTCAAGTGATAAATGTACAGTAGTATTTGACCCTTGCAAGATTTACATACCTAGCAGAACTCACAACAACAGAAGGTAGGTTACCATTTGGAGCCTCACTTGGATCACCATGATCATCACTTGGAGCCTCACTTGGATCACCATTTGGAGCCTCATTTGAATCATCATTTGGAGTATATTTTGGATCATCGTCAAAATCATGCGGCTATTGACCATCATCATTTGGAACCTCGTCAAAATCCTCATCTGGTGCAACCGGCTGTTGACCATCATTTTCATCATCTGTTGAGGCAACCGGCTGCTGACCAACATTTTCATCGAAGCCTTCATTGAAACTCTCTCCGAACGCTGGATCTACTGTGTTATCACAATACTTACCGAAATGACCAGACCCACCACACCTTGTGCACTTACGCTTCCTCGCTCCAAGTCCAGCTCCTTCACTGCGAGGTCTGATTCGACTCTTCCTTGGTCTACCTGCTACTCTCTTCAGAACTGGAGCGCAAAGCTTGAATCCAGGGTCCACCATGTCCCATTGTTGTTTTCCCTCCATAGCAGGCAAGGCATAAGCATATGTGGCTTTGAACCTTGCAACAGAGTAGTAATCATGCACATACTGCTGTGTGTTACCTGCTGGACCTGGGAGAGAAGTGATGAAAAACAAGGCACGAATGCATGGCAACCTAGTTATCTGCCATTTCCTACAACTGCAAGTTCTAACTTCTAAATCCACTGGATATCTCCATTCCCTCTTCTCTTTATCCAAATATGATATCTCTGTTGTGGTACCCGAGCAAAGAGTCATGTTTGTTTCCAAGCCTGTTGTTTTCTGCTTCAGTTCATTCATCACAGCAGGGATGATAATGTGGCCCATGAATTTTGCCTAAGCTATTCCTGCACGATAATGAAATTTCTGCATGTATTCTATCCTTATCCTGTCAAACAAATCCACCACATAATGACTCTTTAGTTTCCGGATTGTTGAGTTGAAAGACTCTGCTAGATTATTTTGCACATAGTCAACTTCGCTCAGTTCACTGAATTGGCTTTTGACCCATAACTTGGAGTGGTGTGTTTCCAAGTATTCTTTCACTTTGGGATTCATGTATAACTGCCTCAAGTGGTAGTTGTGCTTCTTCACACTGCAAGTCAAAGATGCTGGCCATAAATTGTCGGTATACATCTTTCCTTTGAATTTCTTCATGAAATTTGCAGCAAGGTGACACATGCATTCCCTATTCTCTACTCCAGGGAACACATTGTCCACGACCACTCCTAAACCTTTGCAGGCATCTGTATGAATGACCAACCCATTGGGATGTGCAATAGCTAGCCCGGTGCAGATTACGCAAAAACCAAGTCCAGCTCTCCTCAGACTCTGTCTCTAGCACACCGTAGGCAACTGGAAATACAAAACTGTGTGCATCAATTGCACAAACTGCTACTAACTGTCCTTTAAGCCTCCATGTGAGAAAAGTAGCATCAATAGCCAAATAAGGCGTGCAGCCTGCCAAAAAACCCCGGCGACAAGCCTCAAAGCAGACAAAAACCCTCCTAAAGCATTCCTTGGTCTTTGTCACTCCCCTGAATTTGTACTCCATGGTGTGGTGGTCAATATCTACAATACTACCTGGGCTGGTCCTCTCCACTTCACCTTTGAATGAATACAACAATTGAAAACTTTTCTGCCAGCACTAGTAGAAAACAGGGCTTTGGTCCAGGCCGGGTCAGCCCATTAGTCCCGGTTCAGTCAAGAACCGGGACTAATGTGAGCATTTATCCCGGTTCGTGCGGCTAAGGCATTAGTCCCGGTTCGTGCCACGAACCGGGACTAAAGGGTGCGATGTCCATTAGTCCCGGTTGGTGGCACCAACCGGTACAAATGGGTTTTGAGGCATTAGTACCGGTTCATGGCACGAACCGGTACTAAAGGTCCCATTTTCAAACTCCCCCCCCCCCCGTGGACTGCCTTTTCAGTTTTAGAAAAAACAAAAGAAAATGATGGAAATGTCAAAAAAATAAAATAAAATAAGTTTCCCATGTGATATGTGGTCTACTTGTTGGGAAAATTTACAAATATGAATTTCGACTTTATTTGCAAAATCTCTCTGGAATTTGTAAAATGGGCATAACTTTTGCATACGAACTCGGATTAAAATGTTTTTATATGAAAAATCATCTACTCGAAAAGTTACATCCGAATTTAACCTGGGGAACCCTGTTAAACATTTTCGAAATCCTCAAAAACCTAACAGAAAAAAAGTTACGGGGCTTTTAAGATCTAGAGTGGAAAAAATCGAAAAAATTACTAGTCAAATCTGGTCAAACAGTGGTCAAACTGTCGTCAAACAATGGTCAAACTAATTATTCTAGAATATTAGTGTTACTAAATAATTATTTAGTTATTTTGAATTTTGGTCAAATCTAGTCAAACTGTGGTCAAACAATGGTCAAACTAATTATTCAAGAAATATTAGTGTTACTAAATAATTATTGTTTTTAAAACAATAGTTTCAAACTCAAACAGTGAAATGTGTCACTTCATGCTCAAGCAAAATTCATGAAGGTTAATAGGATTGACATCTTACTATTGTCAGGAAAACAACAAGTGCAGACTTGGAAACGAGAGAGAATAGAACCCGTAAGTTAAGTGTGCTCAGGCTGGGGGAGTGGGAGGATGGGTGACCATTCGGGAAGTTATATGATTTGGAATGATGAGGGGTGATTAGAGGATAAATTGAGCAGTGATGAGGGGTAATGATTACACACTAGAGGTTAAAATAATTTAGAAATTTGAAAATCAAAAAAAATTTCAAAAAAAAATCATAAAATTTCCTTTAGTCCACGTGGCCGCGCCCTTTAGTCCCGGTTCGTGTAAGAACCGGGACTAAAGGGGAGAGGCATTAGTACCGACCCTTTAGTCCCGGTTCGAAAACCGGGACTAAAGGGCCTTACCAACCGGGACAAAAGCCCCTTTTTCTACTAGTGTAGTTACCATAAATAGAATCCATAGCATATTGTTTACCATTGAACAACCTCATGTATGGTAAATCTATCTTGAACTTATCTTTGATGTTCTTCTGCAATACCTTTGGACCCACTTGCTAGTTTTCTTTCACCCACTTCTTTACTTCTTCTGCCACTCATCTTGACTTGGTTCTACTGATTGTATTCTTCCTAAGGGTTGATTCCTGGCATGTGTGCTTAAAAGGGTTCACTTTGACCTGAACATTAGTGCTATTTCGTATTTTAGATGCGAGCAGTCTCCATGGACAACCCTCAGTCGGACAGTGCACTCTGTAACGTACTTGATCGCTCTTGTCAACTTTGAAAGTACGTTTTACCTTGATGCAATATGTCACAAGTGCATTTCTACACTCAGTCATGGATGCAAAAACGACACCTTCTTTCATATGATGCTTCAAAGGGTCCCATTCAACAGCTGCAAGGTCTTCGTCCTCACCCACCGCGTCATCATCCACACAGACTGCATTGTGAGCCTCATCTTGGTTTTCAGCCCAAGGTGCCCGTCGTAAATTCTGAATAACATCAGAATATACCTTCTCTTCATCAACCCCAGAACTCTAGTCATCAGGCTCCACTTCAAGGCGGACCCTACTGCCGTTGCCCACGCTTGTCGAGCCACCACGTCGCCGTGCACTAACTGAACTGTTCTGGCTAGAGATGCCATTATGCCGACTTGGTTCTCCCCGAGATGTTGCACCCGCCATCCTAGGTCCAAATGCCTGCTCAAGCACATTAATTTGCAGCCTTACATGAAAATTATCTTTGTCTTTATGCCTAGCAAACATGGTAGCCAGCTCTTCATCATACTAACTGTCACCCATTTCTTTTCCCCATCATAGTATATGTATACCACTTCATAAGCAAACCCCAAGGATATTGGCTACAAATTACCTCCCCAAATTGTCTGAAACTCCAATTACTAGCCATTGGCAACTGATAATCGAAACCTCCTTGGTATTTCTTCTTATCCTTTGCATCGAACATGTACCGGTCCCTTCTAATGTGCACCAAGAAAGCAAACTGCAACTCCATCCTAACCGACGAAAAACAGAGACACAATCAGCACACTAATCGGGCAAACCTACTCGAACCGACTGTTCAAATGCACAACTAAGCTCAATCTAAATAGGAGGCATGACTTACCCCTCGGGAACCCAGTCGTGGACGCGGTGGATCTCCGACCCGATGCCTGCCTCGCCAAATACTCCGGGGTCGCCGCTGCTCGCCATTTCGCCCTGGGGTTCTTCCTCCTAGTTCAAACAGCGTCACCAGCCCACCACCTTTGAGCACTCCGACCGGGCGCACGGAAGGAGGCCGCGCCGCGGGTCGAGCAGGTGGCGGGCGCCCCACCCATGGCGTCGCAGGAAGGTGGCAGGCGGAGCCTCGGCGCAGGATGATAGCGGCGGAGCAGGTCGTGCAGCTGGTGGCGGGGCAGGTGCTGGCTGCGGCGCAGGTGGTGGTGGCGGCGCAGGAGGGCCGGCCGGCGGATGGATAGAGTGGGCGTCGATTTGGCCGGCTGAATGATTTGTGGATTTTGTTGCACGGGCCCACACGTCAGCTCCGGACCCACGTCCACGCGGTCCCACGTGTGAGCTCCGGACCCACAACCACTAACGCCGGCGGACGGAATGGACTCAAATCCGGCCGTTTGGCCTCGTCATAGTAGTTGTGCATAGACTAGGGGCAAAACTGAGCACAATTCGTATATGAGGGCAAAATTAAGCACATGGACACCATCGAGGGCAAAAGGATAATTAACCCATTTTTTTTCCGGGCAGGCTACAATCTTATATATGCTTGTTCTCAACTTTCTTAGATGGTACAATCCCAGTAGCAGCAACATTACGACGTACTAGTTCATAACAAATAGGTAGGTAAAAAATAAAATCGGATTACAAGCTAGCAACCATATGTTCAACATTTGTCGATCTCACTCCTTTTGTTCGGTGGCAACACATCTGGCATCAATAATATCAATGAAGATGAGTTAAGCGGGCTTCGCATCATCTTCTGGAACAGTAGGCGAGCTCGAAAGTGCCTCTGGCGAAGAAGGGTCGGATGTCTCCTCCTAGTCTACAGCTTCAGACCTGCCAGTGCTAGCTTGCAGCTCATTTGGATAAAATCTCTTTTGTAAGTATTTACGGCGGTTCATGACATGATCCCAGCACATAGCATAGCCGGGGTGTGCAAGCTTGCTGCAAAACCACCCTTTGCCATTACTCCGGTTACACCGCCGCACTCCTTCTGTGATTTTCACTGGCTCATAAAAGAACTCCTCTAGTGGCTCACCTTCTTCGTTGTCTAGCACATCAACATCTTCTTCCATATCTTGCGCTTCATGAGCACTAGCATATCCAAGCACAAAACCAAAGAAACAGTATAAAAATACATAATCAACATGAAATGTACATACATATCATATCCAACAAGCACAAAAGCTAAATTACAGAAACTCAAAACACATGCGCAAACATACCATTGATACCGTCACGACGGATCGAAGCTAGAGGTTCAGATGAGTTAGTATGTCTCTATGTCTATAAGTTGATCAATAACTTGATATTTATAAAGAGATGATCCTATATGTTGATCCACTCCTATATATAATTACACTGAAAATGTTTCTGCAGCAGCGGATAGCGTATCTACCAGCAACCATGAAATAGGAAGGTTTAAGTTTGCAACAAACGGAATCGTATATGCATACAGAAAAAAAAACTACACTGAAAGAAGCATCCTACAATTTTGCAATCTGGGTTGACGACGCAGATCTAGTTACTGATTACTGCGAAATTAACAATGCAGACGCACATACAAGCATGCCGAAACACGGTGTTTAATTATGCCAGATTACCAACGCCAAAACATGTTTCTGCAGAGATATCGACTAGTACCAATAACACAATGGCTAATGGGTGGGACTACCCGAAGTTAAAGGGAAGTGTTAGTGCCCAGCTATATGCTGAATACAAGGGTCCGATCATGATGTAGGCATCTAATCAGACAATTCTGATAAATCATTTTGTGACGTCGTGCTTATGTCTATGGGGCCTAATATCTAGCTAGGCATGTACATGGTCTCTGTAATCCACGTCTAATCAAGAACATATAACGGTGGTGTAGCACAAGTACCTGGACTCTATCAGGCCAGTAGTCACCACCAGAGTCTTGTCAGAAGAGTCCTCCTCCCCATCCATGGCCACCTGGAAACATTTGACGCACATGCATGTTAAATTCCAAATCGACATCCTAATTAACCAAGAAATGGATGGGTCTGGAAATTCTTGCACCACCGGTAAGGAAAGAACAGAGTAATATTTTAGGGACAGGTGTTTCTACTTACCTCGGCGGCAGATTCATCTGGAACTGGATTATGTTCCTCCTCCAGATCAAAGTCCTCTGGGTGCGCGTTCTCGCCCTCGGGGCCGGCGGTTTCCCCAGCAGAAGCAGGTACTCTGCCACTTCGTTTTCAGTAGGCAGGGGTGGGGCTTGCTGGGTAGCCGGCGGCATGGCAGGGGAGGGCGGATCCATCTACTCGATTGCTCGTTTGAGATCTGAGGAGAAAGATAGCGAGAGCGGAGATGGGCTGGAGGTGGTGTATGGGACGTGGCCTATGCCGTTTATATAACAGTGGTGTAATAAATGTTTGCCTGAGTTGGCAAGGTGGACAGCGCGCATCTGATCAGCCTATCATAAATTGAGAAATTGGGCCGCGTTTCTTGCCTCTTTTACGCTTCAGATATTTTATATCAAACTTTAAGGATTACTATTTCTTACAGGCCCGTATTTAAGGGTGTGAAACAGGGCGCCCAAATAACTATCCAAGTGTTAGGGCTCGAAATGATTGTCTAAGGGCATCTCTAATCGGCCCCTCAAAATTTAGGCCCTTAGGTCATGTTCAAAGCGGATCTTCAAGTCTCCCACAATCATCCAGACTCCGGACCGAGCTGTCCGAACGCAATTTGCTATCCAACGGCATCCCGCATCGGTTCACGGACCAGCCTGGATGTCTGTTTTTCTATAGACCGAAAGCAAACTAGGGTGCTTTGCGGGAGTCTGGACACTAGCCATGTAGGACACTGACACCCCCGCCCATCCAAAACCCAGCCCGGACCCCATGTCTCCATCCTTCCCTCTTTATCTATATCCGCTTTCTCTGTTGCCTACGCCGATGCTCTACCACTTGGTCGCCTGCCAAGCACCTACTAGAACTCCGCAACATCCACGACATCTCCAGCACTACACCAGGCCTCCACGTCTTCTGTCCTCCGCCGCCAGTCCACACCTCTTGTCCGCCCACCATGTAGGTACCGTCCGCCCCTATGGAAGTCACCACGCCCGGCAAGTGATTGCTGAAATGCTCGCGCTAATTTTCTTGTCCCTTGTTTACAGCAATGGATTCGGACATGGAGTACATATACGAGCACTACGTTGAGTCGTCCGACGAGCAAGACTGCATGGATGAAATCATAATGATGCTGGTGGTCCTTGCAGACGTGGAGCAAGCAGAAGAGCATGTTCTCAATTTCAAGGGGTCCATCAAGGTTCATCGAGTGTTCAATCAGGCATGGGCCATTTGACGTTGGTAGTTGACTATTTTGCCCCGGTGTCCTATTCACTGACAATTTTTGTCGCAGCTTTCGGATGCAAAAAGATGTCTTTGATCACCTCTACCATGGCGTCCGGTCCTTTGATGACTACATCTTGAAGAAGGATGCCGTAGGAAGGGTTAGATTATCTAGTTACTAGAAGTGCACGGACGCATTGCCAATGCTTGCATATGACACGGCCGCAGATTCGTGGAAAACGTATTAGTTGATTTCAAGTTGAAACTACGTTAATTTGATAAAAAAATGAATTCTAATATTTAAATTAGAACTACTATTTGGTATGTGGTTATTTTGAGCTCGCGGACTTACAAAAGAGGCAGAAGTTTTGCGGCTAGCTTTGGATAGCCGGCTACAACATCACTGTCCGTGGACTGGTCACTCCGGTCCACGGACGGATACGGTATCCGATTTGGTTTTCAGCATTGAAGATACCCTTATATATGGCACCATATCCCTTAATTCCTTATATTTGCTCCGCTAAAAAAAAGGTTCCTAGTCGATCTCTTAAATTTCACACGCTAAAAACAGTTCCACACAAATTTGAATAATACAAATTGCATAACCATACTACATTGCATAATAGATAGCATAGGTTCATACTACACCGCATAAGGTTCATACGACATTGCATAATACAAATTTAAGCTACTCGATTCAAATGAGATAATAGAAACAAACTACTGATTTTACTTGCTCTCTTCCAATGCAATTTCTGCCTCGAGCATCACCCAATCCATGCCGGAGCAAGAGCCATATGACGAGAGCTCAATCACATCCACTCTGCCGCCCCGACTAGATGGCACGGCCTCGTCCTCATTGACCATCCCCTGCTTTTAAACCTCAAGACATCGGCACTCCTCGGCGACGACCTCCAGATGCTTCCAGCGGATCTCATCCATGTACGCTTCCTTGGGGCACTCTGCCTCAAGCCGCTTGAAGGCCTCCCAGTTCTCACGCAATGCGCGGCAGGAGACAAATCGGGCTCGAGGTTGACAATCGTTGGGATGTTGGGGCGGATGAAGGGGAAATTCAGATTCCCATTGTTGTTGTAGAGTGTCACCGCCTTGATGTCGTACACCCTCACCGCCAGCTCTGCCGATTGAAAGGACCCTATCCGGTACCTAGTACCGATGTCCGTTTCCTTGATCTCAGACACCCAATCCCTCACAGTCGCTATCGCACGTTGTGGTATTTCTTCTACAGTGGTGGTAGGTGGGTGACGGAGCGAGAAGGGGAGGGGGTGCTGTCGTTGCCCTGGCTACACCGGGCACTATGTCGTGGATCACGCTGCAAATCGTCTGCAGCGACCTATGATAGATGGATCCCGCCATTGGTTGCGTCGGTGGCGGAGCGGTGGCTTCGGGAGGGCCACCGGAGTGGATTTTGGGGACTGTGGCAGAGATGCGGTGTGGGGGTGGATACCTTTTTTTTTCCGAAGAAACGACACCAGGCAAGTAAATTTAAAGGTGGGACAACATGAGGAGTTCAAAATATACTCCTCTAAAGTCTTTAAAAGATCGTCTAGGTCTGGTTTAGGCCCATAAAACCAAAATTTTACTTTTGTAAATCCTTTTTAGGGATCGGCTAGAGATGTTGTAAGTGTTAGGTAGTAGCCTAGTACTTGCATTTGGTCACAAGCCCCAAGAAAAACAATTAGTGTCTCAGATAATTGCTATAGTTTTTATCATGTGAAATAAGCTTTACTCTAATTATAATTAATGGTGTAAAATTTTAATACTTTACTTGTTTTTACTTTGGTTTTAGTTTATATATATGATTCTTTGATTTGCTCATTTTTTCATGTGAAATAACCTTTTACTTATTTTTAGTTTAACCTTTGGAGTTTATTTTTGTCCTTAGTCAATATGTGCTTTTAAATATGTTTAACTGATCCTCCTTTTCTTATACTAAAGAAAGAACAGAATAGGGGTTTCCCTTTTGGTCTTTCGAGTCAATAAAAAGTTGAATAAGCAGTCTTGAGATGCTAATATATGACTACTATTGATTTCACTCTCGCCCTCTCCTATACCGCAGCCTCTGTAATGTTATTGTATAATCATTTCACACTGGTTTTATTCAGTTTATTTATTTTCATGTATATATTATATTCTCATCCATGTTTATTTGAGCTGGTATAGAGCTGAGACACTGTTGTGAGCTTGGGCGACATACTGTTTTGCAAACCCATGACCCGCTTTGAAGCTAGAGGCGAGAATGATATATTGAATCTAATACTTGTGACGGCAATGACATAACCAAATATTGCTTTGTTGGTTGCGTTCGTTGTTGCATTTGTTTTGTGTTCTGTACTAGTGACGACAATGGTGGCAACGACATTACGATGTACAAGTTCAGAACAAACAAACAAAGGGGGCAAAGCACAATTAGATTACACGGCACCATCTGTTCAACATTTGTCGATCGATCTCACTAATGTTGCTAAGAAGCAACACTCCTAGCAACCATAATATCAATGAAGATGAGCTAAGCGGGGCTGGCATCATTATCTGGCACAGCAGATGGGCCCGGAAGTGCCTCCGGCGAAGATGGACCGGCTGTGTCCTTCAAATCAACAGCTTCAGACATCCGACTGCTAGCTTGCAGCTCACTTGAATGTAATTCCTTTTTTAAGTGTTCAGGGAGGTTCTTCATGTGATGCAAGCACACGGCATAGCCTGGGTGTGCAATCTTGCTGCAAACCCACCAACGGCCATTATTCCAGTTACACCGCCGCACTGGTTTCGTGATTACCACTGGCCCGTAGAAGTATTCCTTTAGTGGTTCATCTCCTTCTTCCTTGTCTAGCGTATCAACTTCTTCTTCCATGTCTTGCGCTTCATGAGCACTATCATATTCGAGAATAAAACCAAATAAACAATATAATAATGTCCACACTAAATATAAAAAATATATCCAAACACAAAAGCTATAGTGCAGAAATTCACAACATATGCATAAGCATACCATTGATGCCATCAGAATGGAAGCTAGACGCATAGATTAATTAGTGACTCACTGTTCTATGTCAATTAAGAACTTGATGATTATAAGGAGATGATCCTAAATATTAATCGACTTGTACTCAACGCAAAACATTTTTCCACACTCATATAACTTAGATGATATTCCGTGCGTTACTGCGAAAATCGATTGCAATATTTTTTTCCAATAAAATTTGGTTGTATGAAACATGAATATTTGGATTAATAATATATGACCTCAAACTGAAATACATATCATATATTGCACATGATTATTGTATAGTTAGAACATATATAAGTAGCACTATATATTGGAAAAATTCCCGGCATGTTGATGGGGTGGCATGTGTTATGAGATGGGATGTATGCATCTTAAAATAAATAGTAGTGTGGATCAACTAAATATTGAAAAACTTTTTTCCATGCTTGCTGAGGTGAGCTTTTGATGAGTTAACATGTATGTTTAGGTAAGCAGAAGCAGCGTGGATAAATTAAGTATATATAGGACTAGTATACCAAGACTACCCCAAGTTAAGGCGAAGTACTAAGAGCATCTCCAGCTGTTGGCCCCCAGGGGGCGCGTAAAATCGCCACCTGAGGGCGAGCTGGCGCTAAAATCGGCGTGGGGGCGAGCGGCAGGGTCGCCCCCATACGCGGGTTTAAAAAACGAAATTTGGCAAAGTTTGGCAAATTGAACAAAACGTTCGGCTAAAGTTCGGCAAACTTGACATATATTCGACATGTTCAACTTTACATAAAGTTATTTAAAAAAAACCCAACTAAGAGGCGAAGAAGTCGCTGAGCGCGACGAAGTCGCCGCCATCCTCGTCGTCGGCGGCGGCCTTCTCCTTCTTGACGTGGTCGTCCCTGCTGGACCCCTGCCCGGCGTCGCCCTGGCGGACCGGTGGCGGCGGCGCGTCGTCGTCACTGTCATCGAGGACAACGACGCCTCCCTCGTCTCGGCAATGGCGACGAGCTTCGAACCGCTCTTAGGCGAGGCGTTGGCGCTCCAGCTCCGTGCGTGCCCAGTCTTCACGCGCCCATTTGAGGGCCGCCGTGTTGTCGAGCTCCTCCTCCTTAACGCCGCCGGCGAGCCCGGGCTCCTCTTCCTTGACGCACACGGTCAACCTCAGCGGCGAAGATGCCGGGGCGCGCGTCGACGTCGTGCACCAGGGGGATGGGGACGCCCCCGTCGCTGAGGCTCCACCCCGTCGGCCCGGCGCGCATGTCCGCTGCGTTTGGATGTTGGCCTCGAAGAGGAGGTATGCCTCCCACTCGTGGAGCGAGCGGCGGCCGAAGCCATTGGCCGTTGCCGCGTCGCTAGGGAAGCGTTCGGCCATCGATGAGAGGGAAGGGAAGGGGAGGGAAGGGGAGATAGGTAGATCTGCTCGGCGGCTGGTTTGGGCTCGGACTGGTGTGGCCAGCGGCGAGAGGGAGCCGCTGGTTTTATAGCCCCGCGCCGTGTGTACGCATGGCGGGAGGGGAGGCGTCGCCGCGCCTGCCCGTGACGCGCCGCATGAGAGGAATCAATGGCAAGGATGACCGGCGGCAGCCTTGCCATTGATTCCCCACGGGAAACCGAGGCGTTCTGGAGGAAGACGAGGCGCGTGTCGCTGACGCGGCGGTCCCGTGGCTCTTTCGCGCCAAAACCGCTCGCCTCGGCGTCCTCGGGCGCCCCCAGCGCGCCGGGTTTGGCCTGGGGCCGCCGGTGCCAGTATCGGCCCAAACCAGCGAAAAACGGGCTCCTGGAGGCATGACTGGGCCGATTTTTGGGCGCCGGCGCGAAAAAAACTCATGGAGAGGGCCTGTTGGGGACACGGCTGGAGATGCTCTAAAGCTATCAGCTAAATACATGGGACAAATCAAAACTCAATGATCTCACAATATATATATATATATATATATATATATATATATATATATATATATATATATATATATATATATATATATATATATAGCTAAAGCAGACGGTTATGATGTACGCATCTAATGACAATTCTGATCCATGTGGCCATGTCTAATCTAAGCAGACGGTTATGATATATATAGCTAAATCAAAACTCAATTCTGAATTTCTGATATATATGCAAAATGAAACGCTAAGGGTAGCACAAGTACCTGTACTCTATCAGGCTAGTAGTGACCACCAAAGTCTTGCCGGAAGACTTTTCTCCATCCATGGTCACCTGGAAATTAAACATTGACGCCCATGCATGTTAAACTCCAAATGGACATCCTAATTAACCAAGAAATGGACGGGTCTGAAAATTCTTGCACCACCCGTAAGAAAAGAACAGAGAGATATTTTAGGGACAGGTGCTTCTACTTACCTCTACGGTAGATTCATCAGGAACTGGATTATGTTCCTCCTCCAGATCAAAGTCCTCTGGGAGCGCGCTCTCGCTCTCGGGCTTGGCGCCGGTGGTATCCCCCAGCAGAAGCAGGTACTCTGCCACTTCGTATTTAGTAGGCAGGGGTGTAACGGGCGGGGTAGCAGGGGAGGAAGTATCCATCTACTCGACTGCTGCTTAGTACCGATGGTGCCGTGCGATGAGATCGGTCTGAGGAGAAAGACAGCGAGAGCGGAGATGGGCTGGAGGTGGTGTACGGGACGTGGTCTGTGCCGTTTATATAACGGTGGTGTGGTAAATGTCTGCCTGGCTTGGCAAGGTGACAGCGCGCATCTGATCAGCCTATCATAAATAGAGAAATTGGGTTGCGTTTCTTGCCTCTTTTACGCTTCATATTATATGTCAAACTTTAGGGACTACTGTTTCTTACAGGCCGGCATTTGAGGGTGTGGAACCGGGGCCACAAATAACTGTCCAATTGTTAGGGCTCGAAGTAATATCAAGTCCGCCTCTCCTCCCTCAATCTCGGCAACTCGACCACACCCGCATCCACTCCAGCGTCGGCCCACCGCCAATATGACTGGATCCCACCGCCGCCGCTCCCCACCGCCCATTTGCGGCGCGGATCTGTGCCGCCACGAGCGCTCCTGAGAACAGACAACTACTTCCTCCCGCACCGTCGGCGCAGCCTCTTCATCTCGCTCCACCGACGCATCTTCTTCCTCCCGCGGCCACATGCCTGGCTTCCCGGCCCTACCTCTCGCTGCCGCCGCCACAGAGGCAGTACATCGGCGTGCCTCGACGTAGGAAACCTGGGTGGCCGAGATAAACGAATGGCACACCCACAAGAAAATCTGGATCGGCTCCTTCCAGTCCATTGAGCAGGCGGCCCGGTAGTACGACATAATGTCAATCCACCTGCAGGGAACCGACGGTCGCCGGAACTTTTGTGTTGGGGAGCTACTATGGTTGGGGCCTGTGAACCAGCGGGTGGTCTTCGCATGGGGGAGAAGGGAGGACCGGGAGAACCACTAGCGCATAGCGGATGAGCAAGCGGACAAGAACTACATGGCGGAGCTCCACTGCTACTGCTCGGAGGTAGTCGAGGCAGGCTGTCAGCTCTTCGAGCAGTTAGCGGACGGGAAGGGAGGGGGCGGCCGGGGGGGGGGGGGGGGGGGGTCATCGTTCTGTCTGGCGACTCTACCTCTTACGATGGCGATGATAGCCCCGGCCCTATGATTAGTGGGCTCAGCCGAGCGGAGTGGCATGGAAGAGCATCGAGGAAGATACGATAGCGAGTATTAAGTTTCGGTTAGTTTAGTCTAAATTTTGGTTAAGTTCATCTCAATTTCTATGTAAAATATTCTGAATCGGCACCGAACTTCAATTAAGTAAGTTTTATATACTCAGTTAAATCCAATTTGTGTTTGTGTGCACCAAATTTGTGGTTATGCCACTCAAATTTGTTTTACTATGCTAAATACTAGGTAGGAAGTGCGGCTTGCTGCACCCGACAGCGATGCTGCCGGGCACTGTCATATCCAATCCGGATATGTACACCACCAGTAAATATAGTCAAAGGAGTATTGCAAATATAATAAATAACAATGATATTTGTTCACTTCAGTGCCATACACCAATTCATTATCTATAAAAAAGATATGAAATTTAAGATGGGTTTTAGACATGGACAACATATTGGATAGAATATATTGACAAAGATGATGGACAGCTCAGACATAAGCATCCTCAACAAGAGAATTCTGGTTTATAACATTGGTGGTCACATAAAAATGTATTCGGAAATGAGCAGATGTGCTAAGTCAAAGAAGAAGAATAATACACAGAATACATTGAGCTTATATAAATAAGCATACGAATGCATGCTATATAGGCATAACCTGACATCAGCGATATAATAGTTCATAGATTCAGATATAGACTGGATATGTATACCACTAGTAAATACATAGCACATGATTTAGTTGGCTCATCCTAATCTATTCTCATAGAGTATGGTAGACAAAAGATAGTACTCAGCGTATTTTCTGGTTGTCATTCCTTGAATAGGTCTTCCTGTACCAAATCAATTGGTGCACGTTAGTTATACCAGCATAAACATAAGATTTCTTTGTTTATATGCATTTAAGGACTTTGACAACAACTATGGCAACAAAAATGCAAGCAAGATCTAGTTGTCTAATTCAAGACTTCTCAAGCAATAAACTTAGATCCTTTTGTAAGATAGCAACAACGCAAGAGTCTGAATATCAACCAAATTTGTACTGAAAATTTAGAGCATAATGCATCTTTGCAAACATTAACACCAGCAAATTAACATCTCCTCCCAAGGTCAATATATCAGAGGGAAGCCACATATATTATTGAAAAAAATCAATCAAGGCTCAATCCAATCGTACCTTTGCAATCAGTTGAAGCTTTCTTTCCCTTCTATGAATCGATTTTAACCTAAGAACACGATAAATCACCTAGTGGGAAAATAAACAGCATCCACATATTCTCTATAAGGTTCCCATGGTGAATACTAAATGGTGTCGCATCAACTCCCATTTCTGTTGGACGAACAAATCATAGATCAACATCACATTAATGTATAGATGAATGGCTGAGAAGAAGATCCCGGAGAACAGGACATCTATGCAGGGCCATTGGCATGTTCCAAACATCTCACTTCCTCGCATTCTAGTATTTCTCCACATTAGTAATATAAAACCCAGAAAATAAATAAGCAACCGATTATTAACTATCCTAATTTGTAGAAAAGGATAGAGGTTCAGTTCAAGAACTAGGCATACAAATAAGAAAGAAACACTTAAATATAGGAAATTTAATTATTTGTCAAATTGTGAGTTATGCCCATGCAACGCTACCTCTTTCAGGTTGCCACTATCAAATCTTGAGTTTCAAATGAATGAAACACTGCCCAGCTAAGTATTCATAAGAAAAAAAAACAAATCATTAGGTGAAGAAAAATCAAAGTACTACTCGATCTATTTTTAGATGAATGGAACACTACTTCTCTAAGCATCAGGCATACAAGATTATTAATGCTAGCTAGCTGCACAAATCCATGAAATACAAGATTATTAATGCTAGCTAGCTGCACAAATCCATGACCTACACACTCTGCTTCCTATTCTTCCTGTTGGCTCAAACCGGGGCAGCACAAAAACCAAAAAGATGTGAAGAAATAAAATGGACACCTGATAGAGGAAGTACTGAATCACATGTTGTAAATCAGTACAAGATAAATTCGCTATTTCATATCCAGATGTTCTATTTTCAAAATAACCCCCTATATTAGAGCTGATTCCATTTACATTTTAAGCAAATTTTGATGGAGGGTTAATACTGCCATGACACAAGCATGGTATAGGCTGGCAATGGCAAGTAAGATAGCATGTCCCTATAAACTCAACCTCCCAGGCCAAATACTTTGTATCCGAGTCCCAAATGGTTACTACAGAAACAGAGCAAAATAGAACTCTTAAGGTCTTGTTCGGTTAATCCTCTCTCCAAGAGGATTGGAGGGGATTGGCAAAGATTGGGACATATTTTGACTTGCAAGTGGTTTAAATCCTCTTCAAACCTCTTCAATCCAAGGATCAGCGACGAAAGGACAGAAATGGGAAAGAAACTGGATGTCAATGCATTGTTTAGTGAGCAAGTAGAAAAATATAATAAAGAAAATAGTTCATGAACGAAAATTCAGTTGTTTTGACGCCATACTAAAGAGCACATTATATACAGTATCACTTAGTATTTGTAGATGTCATTCTCCAGAAAGTTTCAAAACGGTAAACAACTTAGAATGTGAAATGGAAAGTGTGATAAGAATACAGAGGCAAAAGAGTCGTGCTGAATCATCACATATATAAGTAAACATCAGGATGAGTATAGCATACACATGTTACTTGGTATCCAGTGATGCTAATTACGACTCAATATAGTACTCCTTTAGAATAATATACTAATTATTTGAGAACACTTGATTCAAATCGAAATGAAAAAGACGCAAACTCTGCTCTTGGGATTTAAGTCAGCCATATGCCCAAGATCATTGGCTTATCCCTGACTTGTGAAAATATTAAAATTACTTTCCCTATAGAACTCTTATATAAGTCACATATCCTTTAACTCCTGAAATTTGCTCCGCTAAAAAAAGGATCCTAGTCGATCTCCTAAATTTTGCTCCCTAAAAAAGGTTCCAGACAATTTTTCATAATACGACTTGCAAAACCATACTACATTGCATAATAGATACCACATACTACATTGCATAAGGTTCATACTAAATTGCGTATTACGAATTTATGCTACTCGATTCAACAAAATAATAAAAACACTAATAATTTTACATGCCCTCCTCCGCTGCTATTTTGGCCTCGAGCATCGCTCGATCTCTGCCGAAGTCAAAGTCGTAACGAGAGGTCGAACACGTCCACTCCGCCGCCCTGAATGGACGGCCGGGCCTAGTCCTCATCGGCCATCCCTTGATTATAAAGTTTGAGACGCTGGCGCTTCTTTGCGACGAGCTCCAGATTCCTTCGACGGATCTCGACCATGTATGCTTTGTCGGGGCATTCCGCCTCAAGCTCCTCGAAAGCCTCCCGGTTTTCCCGCAACACGCGGTGGGAGACCAATCGAGGGTCGAGGTTTACGGCCGTCAGGATGTTGGGGCAGACAAAGGGGAAGTTCAGGTTCGCATTGCTGCAGTAGGGCCTCATGCCTTGATGCAGTATGCCCTCAACGCCATCTCCGCCGATTGGAAGGACCCTAGCCAGTACCTACTACCGGTGTCTGTTTCCTTGATCTCGGACACCCAAGTCCCCCACGATCGCTATCACATGCCATGGTACTTCTTCTGCGGCGGTGGCGGTAGGTCGGTGAAGGAGCATGATAGGGAGGGGGCGTTGCAAATCGGCGGTAGCTGCCTTTGAGAAATGGATATCGCCATTGGCTGCGGTGGCGGTGGTGAAGTGGGTTCCGGAAGGCTGCGGGAGGGCCGGCGGAGTGGATTTTGGTGGCAGCGGCAAAGATGCGGTGCGGGGAATGGAGAGGGGTGGCTGGGAGATGTGGATATGTTTTGGGATAAACGGCAACATGCGAGTAAATTTAAGGACCACCCAACGGGAGGAGTACAAAATATACTCCTCTAAAGCCTTTAAGAGATCAGCTAAGTCCGGTTTAGGCCCTTATAACCAATTTTTTACTTCTCTAGCGGGTTTGAGGGATTGTCTAGAGATGCTTTAAGTGTTAGCTAGTATCCTAGCACTAGCAATTCCCCTAGAAAAGTTCAGACTAGTACTATTTCTTGTGTGAGCAGTATCCAACAACGAATCGACCTACTTCTCTCTCTCTCTCTCTCTCTCTTCAATTGGTCACAAACCCTAAGAAAATTGACTGGTGTATCAGATAATTGGTATTTTTTATATGAAATAAACTCCATTCTATTTCTAATTAAAGGTGTAAGACATTAAACTTTTACTTTGGTTTTAGTTTTTATATATGATTCATTGATTTGCTCCTTTTCTCATGAGAAATAACCTTTTATTTATTTTTACTTTAACCTTTGGAGTTTTTCCTGTACTTTGTCAATATGTGATTTTAAATATGTTTAATCATTCCTCCTTTCCTCATACTAAAGAAAGAACAACATAGGGATTGTTAGAATAAATCCGAGGCATACCGTCGATCATCCGAGGACCAAGCAATCACACGAGCACGACACCGAGATTTGTTAACGAGGTTCACCGATATGGCTACATCCTCGGTGCTTGACTACGGGCGCTCCTCTCCGTGACACCGTCACAATACCGCACCCGGTCGCCCTGGACACGGGCACATGCCGCCGGCTTCCTCTGCGTTCCGGTGCTATTATGTTGGCATAGGTTATATCGTGTGTCTAGCCCCGCTATATATGAGAGGCCTAGGATACAAGTGTCCTACTAGGACACGACTCCATATCCTATCTAAACACAATACAACTCAGAGTCCAACTGTAACTTAACTTCTACACAATATTCAACACAACTCTAACAAACTCCACCTTGGCGAATATTCTCCACCACCTTGAATTCGTTAATGCGTCAAACTTTCATATACATTGGACTTGAGCTTATCCCATGAGTACCGCTACTACTCCAAAGACTCCATATGACTCCACCTGCAACTTGTAGTCCCTTCTTTTCTTGACCGCTGTCAACACTCGAGCAAAATTAAGTTCCTTGTTACTTTAGTTTGTGCTCCCAACTTCCAGAGTATCCGTCAACATTATCACACACTGATCACTGACCTGCGTGAAAGTGAACAACTCATATATTGGGTGCCACATATAAGAGTTACTTGAACTCAACATCACCGCTCTTCCTTGACCGCCTGTCTGAAACTTGAAGAAATTTCACCATTGCATGTAGTCATCCCGAGTCAAATTCGCAGTTGTCTCACCACATGTATGACCACCAGAGCCCTGGCCCGTCTCCATGTCCCGTGCGTACCGCACGCCTCGCCACTATTACCGCGTCGAGCCTCCGCTGTCCCGGTCGAGTCTCAAGGATCGCGAACCCACACCACTCAACCTCCACTGCAGAGTACCATCGGTCATCGCTGGCCGATGACGAGTTTCACGCTTCCATCACTGGGTTTCAGTCCGAACTACGTGTCACTCGCTTTTTCTCATTGCTGAATAGACTTCAATTCCCTGGATCCTTACATGGTAGCCCCTCAATCCAGCTCCACCTTCAATATGACTCCATGGTATATGATCAGTACTCCACCCTCGCGCCCTGTCGACTTCAAGCTCCGTGTGCACCATCTTGAATCAACCCGCCGCCGTAGTCTTGTCGAAGCCACACAAGCCCTTAGGCCCGCGTCACGTGTTTCCACGCCCAGAAGTCGGTCACCATCAGCATCACGCTCCTATGTTGTCGTCGCCGATCCCATCACCGTCTTCTGTACCAACCGACTCACGTCGATCCGTCAGTCTGTCTAGTCCGACCAAGCCGAACTTGTTCGACTGCATGACACGCTCGAGGCTCCCAAACCGTCTTCCGCGAATTTCCATCCATCACATAATAATTCCATTTTAGCTGACCTGACTTCCTGCAACGCCTTCAAGCATTACTGTTGTGCCATCAAAATTTTCACCCTTGTCTGCCATAACCCAAGGTTTTCAGTTCCGTGAACTTCTCCACCTCAAACCTGGTACCCGTTGACGCCATGGTTCTTCATATGACTGACCTTGTGAAAAAATTATCCAACCTTTCCACACGATGCCCCAAATACACGAACAGAATCTTCGCCTACTAATAGCAATCCCAACCAAAACTTTGGCCTTCACGTGATCTCGCTTGGCTCAACTTCCCAATGCTAGCGAACAGTTGCTTTGCCACAGCCTTGCTATTTTCCAATGGACCTGAATCATGTATCAATGGATTTCCTTTGCCGATTCGTTCTGCTGCTGCCTCTTTCCGTGTCCTACACGAGGACCCGGTCCTCTCTTTTTTTGTCTTCAAAACAAATCTCTCGTGTTGCCTTGGTACAGCATCTCGCCCTAGCAGCTTCCTTGCGCGACGCACGCGGCACACCTACACGTGGGCCTCATGCATCCACGTTGGCCTGGGTCGGCCAACCCTTGAGGACGCCCTAGCGAACCCTTGCGCTTCGGTTCTACCGCCGCCACACGTCTGCTGCCATCGACTGCCTGCTTCGATCCGATCGCTGCTCGCGACTCCAATCCCGCTGACGCCGCTGAGAACCACTGCTGCGATTTATCAACCAAGCCGCTGCTTTCAATTGCTTCTTCCAATCTCGTCGACAATTACGCCGCAACCGGCTGCATCTCGAACTCGATACTTCCTCTAGATCAACATCCGCAGCCTCCTCGTAACCTTGCTCATGATACCACTTGTTAGAATAAATCCGAGGCATACCATCGATCATCCGAGGACCAAACAATCACACGAGCACGACACCGAGATTTGTTAACGAGGATCATCGATATGGTTACATCCTCGGGGCTTGACTATGGGCGCTCCTCCCCGTGACACCATCACAATACCGCACCCGGTCGCTCTGAACACCGACACATGCCGCCGGCTTCCTCTGCGTTCCGGTGCTATTATGTTGGCATAGGTTACATCGTGTGTCTAGCCCCGCTATATATGAGAGGCCTAGGATACAAGTGTCCTACTAGGACACGACTCCATATCCTATCTAAACACAATACAACTCAGAGTCCAACTGTAACCTAACTTGTACACAATATTCGACACAACTCTAACAGGGATTTCCCTTTTGGTCTCTCGAGTCAATAAAAAGTTGAATAAACAGTCTTCAGATGCTAATATGTTGATTTCACTCTCGCCCTCTCCTATACCACGGCCTATGCAATCACTAGTAGAAAAAGGGCCATTTGTCCCGGTTCCAGAGGGCCTTTAGTCCCGGTTCTGGAACCGGAACTAAAGGGTTGGTACTAAAGCCCCTCCCCCCTTTAGTCCCGGTTTCTATACCAAACGGGACTAAAGGCACTCCACGTGGCTGCTATCTGGAGCTTCACCTTTAGTCCCGGTTGGTAACACCAACCGGGACTAAAGGAAATTTTATGATTTTTTTGATTTTTTTGAATTTTTTTCCTATTTTCAAGTTTCTGAATTATTTTATAATTTAATATCTAATCATCCCTCATCACTGCTTAAATTAACCTCTAATCTCTAATCACCCCTCATCATTCCAAATCATCTAACCTCCCGGCTGATCACCCATCCTCTCACTACTCCAGCCTGAGCAAGCTTAACTACCGGGTTCTATTCCCCCTCGTTTCC